>NW_023270825.1:41813621-42413621 GCF_011800145.1 Mirounga leonina
CTTTCTTTCTTTCTTTCTTTCTTTCTTTCTTTCTTTCTTTCTTTCTTCTTTCTCTCTTTCTTTCTCTTTCTTTCTTCCTTCCTTTCTTTCTTTCTTTTCTTTCTTTCTTTCTTTCTTTCTTTCTTTCTTTCTTTCTTTCTTTCTTTCGTCTTTCTTTTTAGAGAAAGAGAGAGAATTTCTTTTTTTGGAAGCACTGCAGCTAAGACATGAAGAAGAAATAATAGAATCAAACTCTGCCATTTTGCAATCTCCTAATGAATTCATGGGTCTAGGCACCAAGCATCAATGAGTGGTAACATCACAAAGATAGACAATCAGACATGTGCCTTCTGATAAAAGAATAAACATCTACTTGTGAAGCAAACTGGTCAAAAACTTCAAACCTGAATCTAATCAAGCTTTTAGATCCAACTATTAATTTACAGGAAAAAAAAAAGTCGAACTACATCATGAGACTTCAGTCAAAAAAAAAAAAAACAAAACAAAACAGTACAAAGAACCCCGCTTCTTCAACAAATAAATTACAAAAGGAAAAAAGAGATAGGGATATGGCTGGGAAAATCTATAGATTAAAATAGGCTTTAAAAACTTATCATCTGGGGCCCCTGGATGGCTCAGTCGGTTAAGTGTCAGACTCTTGATTTCAGCTCAGATCATATTCTCGGGGTCACGGGATTGGGCCCCACATCAGGCTCCACAGCTCAGTTGAATCTACTTGTCTCTCTCCCTCCCCCTCTGATTCTTCCCCCACTCTCCTGGGAGTACTGCTTCTCTCTCTCTCTAATAAATAAATAAGTCTTAAAATAATAATAATAAGTTTTAAAAAAACTTATTGCCTAGTGTGATGGTTAATTTTATGTGTTGACTTGGCTAGGCCATGGTACCCAGACAGTTGATCAAACACCAGTCCAGATAGGGTTGCTTCTGGGAAGGGAAAGAAGGGAGTAGGACTGAGGATGTGGGTCAAAGGGAACTTCAACTTTATCTGTAACTTTTCTTTATTTTTTTTTATTTTTAAATATTTTTAAGTAAGCTCTATGCCCAAAATGGGGCTTGAACTCACAGCCCTGAGATGAGGAGTCACGTGCTCTGCTGAATGAGTCAGCCAGGCACCCCTGTAACTTTCCTTTTTATTAGAAAAAAGATAAGCCAATGTATCATAATAGTGGCAATGGTCATTGCTGGGTATTGGAAACATCCATATTTGTCATATTCATGTCTATATTTTTCACTTTCTCCAAACTAAAGAACCTATGGCAAGGGAATTTAGAGTTACAGAGAACAGACGTTATAGAGAAAAGTCCTGGATGAGTTGGTTTCAATCTAGAAATAAGGGGGATGCCTCATCCTTTGAGACAGAAGGGCAGAAGAAGCAATGGATGAAGGAAAATAGAAAAAAACTGAGGAAGGGAATAGGAAATTGGAGGAGATTTACAGATGGCCCTGAACTTTTCAGTAAAATGGCAGGCAAGATCATCTGAGATCAAGAGCAAGGGAAGATTAAGCAGTGAGTTCCAAAAATATGAAAAACATTTTTAAACAACCAAGGTAGGAAGCTCATTCGTGAATCTCCAAGAGAGTAATAAAAAGAGTACAGAGCAGCAATAAGAACCAGAGGAAGTGGGGCGCCTGGGTGGCTCAGTCGTTAAGCGTCTGCCTTCAGCTCAGGTCATGGTCCCGGGATCCTGAGATCGAGCCCCGTGTCGGGCTCCCTGCTCAGCGGGGAGCCTGCTTCTCCCTCTCCCACTCCCCCTGTTTGTGTTCTCTCTCTTGCTGTCTCTCTCTGTCAAATAAATAAATAAAAATCTTAAAAAAAAAAAAAAGAACCAGAGGAAGTTTGGTAGCATGAATTTTTAGTGAACTGAATCAGACTGGTTTCATGTCTTTCTCTAGCAAAACTTGATAGCCTAGGGAAAAAGAGAGAAATTAATTGGCAGTGGTGAACACGATTTAGGGAATGATATGAGGGGCACTTCCTGAAAACGTAAGGGGGTGAGGTGTACTAGAATGATAATTAAAGCATCCTTTAAAGTTGTCAACTTGAGGGTCAGATTGGACAGAGGAAAAAACAGATCTGGAGAAAGCTTTTGTTCTCTTGGATTAGGGGTTGGCAAGGGCATGGCACACACGCCAACTATTCTGTTCCCAGGCCATTGGCAGACATCGCTAATTGATCTTGGCACCCTTTCTTACCAAAACTAGACATGAGCCCAGAGCCCTCCTCAATTCAGTGCTCCAGGGAGCCAGTCCCAGTCACCGAGAGTGGACACCCAATGTGAAAACCACTGCACAGACCCGCACTGGACAGCAGGCTCAACCCAGGCAGGAAGCATGTCAGATTAATCTTTGAATCTCCAAGCGCTGGATCTGGCACACAATAAACTCTCACTCAATAAATAATTATGGAAAAAAGGAAGGGAAGGAAGGAGGGAGAAAAGGATGGGGAGAACAGAGTCCCTGATATAAACAAAGAACAGATTCAAGAGAAATGAAAGAAAAGAAAAGCGAAGGAAGGTCAGCTAGGATCAGAATGGGTAGCTCAAAACTTGTGACCTTTGAGGTGGAACTGTTTCAAGTGGTAAAAAAAAGTTGGGCGGGGGGGAGTGGAGGTTTGCCTCTTCTAAGGAATGAATGAAATACAAAATACTGTTAAACCCTAACTCTAAATTTTCTTCTGTGAAGTCTTCTCATTTCTTTTAAAGAGTTTCCCTATTAGGTAACTTAGGAAAGGTGAAATGCTAGAGTTGAACTTCTCCTTTAGGCAGAATACTTTTTTTTTTAAAGTAATCTCTACCCCCAATGTGGGACTCAAATTCCACCCCGAAATCAGGAGTCCCATGCTCTCCCGACTGAGCCAGCCAAGCACTCCAGCAGAACACTCTTTAAATAAACTTGTCACCTAAACATTTAAAAATCAAGAATTCAACAGTCACATAGATCAGTGGAACAGAACAGAGAACCCAGAAATGGACCCTCAACTCTAAGGTCAACTAATTTTTGACAAAGCAAGAAAGAATATCCAATGGAAAAAAGACAGTCTCTTCAACAAATGGTGTTGGGAAAATTGGACAGCCACATGCAGAAGAATGAAACTGGATCATTTCTTTACACCATACATGAAAATAGACTCAAAATGGATGAAAGACCTAAATGTGAGACAGGAATCCATCAAAATCCTAGAGGGAAACACAGGCAGCAACCTCTTCAACCTTGGCCGCAGCAACTTCTTGCTAGACACGTCTCCAAAGGCAAGGGAAACAAAGTAAAAAATGAACTATTGGGACTTCATCAAGATAAAAATCTTCTGCACAGCAAAGGAAACAGTTGACAAAACCAAAAGACAACCAACAGAATGGGAGAAGATATTTGCAAATGTCTGATCAGATAAGGGGCTAGTATCCCAAATCTATAAAGAACTTATCAAACTCAACACCCAAAGAAAAAAATACTCCAATCAAGAAATGGGCAGAAGACATAAACACACACTTCTCCAAAGAAGACATACAAATGGCCAACAGACACATGAAAAAGTGCTCAACATCACTCGGCATGAGGGAAATACAAATCAAAACCACAATGAATACCACCACACACCAGTCAGAGGGGCTAAAATTAACAAGTCAGGAAACGACAGATGTTGGTGAGGATGCAGAGAAAGAGGAACCCTCCTACACTGTTGGTGGGAATGCAAACTGATGCAGCCATTCTGGAAAACAGTATGGAGGTTCCTCAAGAAGTTAATAGAGCTACCCTACAACCCAGCAGTTGCACTACTGGGTATTTACCCCAAAGATACAAATGTAGTGATCCGAAGGGGCACCTGCACCCCAATGTTTATAGCAGCAATATCCACAATAGCCAAACTATGAAAAGAGCCCAGATGTCCATCGACAGATGAATGGATAAAGAAGATGTGGTATATATATACAATGGAATATTACTCAGCCATCAAAAAAAAGACGTCTTGGGCGCCTGGGTGGCTCAGTTGGTTAAGCGACTGCCTTCGGCTCAGGTCATGATCCTGGAGTCCCTGGATCGAGTCCCGCATCGGGCTCCCTGCTCGGCAGGGTGTCTGCTTCTCCCTCTGACCCTCACCCCTCTCATGTGCTCTCTCTCATTCTCTCTCAAATAAATAAATAAAATCTTAAAAAAAAAAAAAGAAGTCTTACCATTTGCAATGACATGGATGGAACTAGAGGGTATTATGCTAAGCGAAATAAGTCAGAGAAAGACAATCATCATATGATTTCACTCATATGTGGGATTTAAGAAAAAAAACAGGAGGGAAAATAATACAAAATGAAATCAGAGAGGGAGACAAACCACAAGAGACTCAAACACAGGAAACAAACTGAGGGTTGCTGGAGGGGAGGTGGATGTGGGCATGGGTAACTGGGTGATGGACATTAAGGACAGCAGGTGGATGTAATGAGCACTGCGTGTTATATACAACTCTACCTCTGAACTCCACCTCTGAAACTAATAATACACTATATATTAATTAATTGAATTTAAATTTTAAAATGTGGAAAAAATAAAATCAAGAGTTCAGTAATGTTTTGTTTTGTTTACATAACATGGATTTTTATGAGAAGAAAAATGCTTTCTGTCACACTGCTACAGAACTGAAGAATTTTCAGTTGACAAAAGTATGGGATTTTTGTGTGGTTGTTTTCCATAAAAAGCATGGAAAACTAGCTGAAATCTGGTAGAATACGGAATGTAGGGAAAATATTTCTCATTCTTCTGATCCTTAGTTTAAAGAGAAAACTGAGGAGTGCCTGGGTGGGTCAGCCGGTTAAGTGTCTGCCTTCAGCTCAGGTCATGATCTGGGGTCCTGGGATTGAGCCCCACATGGGGCTCCCTGCTCAGCACAGAGTCTGCTTGTCCCTCTGCCCCTCCTCCCCCGTTCATGCTCTCCCCCTACCCAAATAAATAAATAAAATCTTTTTTTTTTAAAGTATCTTCAACTATATTTTCAAAAGCAAAGGAAGCTGTGGCTGATTTTAATTCATTGTAATAAAAAGTAACTAGAAGGTGGAAGGTTTTGTCCTCATGACAACATTGTTAACCTCAAAATAAATACATTTTTTTAAATGGCCCTAAATTCAGTTGATGGAAAGAAAACTGGATAGGACAGTTAATAAGAAAATGCCATTTGAGGGGCACATGGGTGGCTCAGTCGGCTAAGCGTCTGCCTTCGGCTCAGGTCATGATCCTGGAGTCCTGGGATCGAGCCCCGCATCGGGCTCCTTGCTCAGCGGGGAGCCTGCTTCTCCCTCTCCCTTTGCCCCTTCCGCCTGCTCATGCTCTCTCTGTCTCTCTCTCAAATAAATAAATAAAATCTTTATTAAAAAAAGGAAAAGAAAATGCCACTTGCGTGTGAGATAAAAAGGAAAAATAAATGATGGATACCCCATATCTTCAAGAGTGGTGCATTCGGTGCACTTGGAAGCTTTGCAGCAATTAGACTGGAATTAGACTGAGCTATATGATCTGGTTTGAGAAGACTTTTTTTAAACAATAACTTAAAATGTTTATTTTAGTCATTAGGAAAAATTAAAGGTAGAAAGACTGAAAAAGGGAATTTTTTTTTAACATGGAGATAGTTAAGACACAGCAGTACGATGCATTTAGGCGAGGATAGAAAAGTAAATTATATTAATGTGTTTGTGTTCTGTTTTCTTGGTCTAAAATTATTCCAGTTGCTTTCTTGACCTCAAATTATTCCACACGTAAAAAGATTCCCAATCATGTCAATAACCGTAGGAAATTGATAACTGCTCAACCTCCCCTTCCACTCACCACCCCCACAAAAAATAAAAGCAAATCTGAGCCACTGGCTACACAGTGCTCTCAGCTGCTTTGTTACTCTGAGAAATGCAGAGGGTCGGTGGAAATTATCCTGTAATGAGCAATCCATCTGGCTGCACCTAAAAATGGAATAAAAATGCCACCCTTGACTTTTCCATGGTAGTAAATTAAAGCCTAATGTATAGTTCTAATTGCTAACATTTTCTCTCTAATTATGGTTCAGTTTGGCTAGGATTTCCGACAATCCCCTTGTTCCCCTAAAGCAAACACCAGAGAATGTTCTAACCCCACTGGTGGCATTTATTAATCACCCCCTTGACAAATGAAAAAAAATCATTATTCTATATTAGACAGGAAAAGATTTTCTTAGTGAACGCTAATTGATAAAAACTCCATTCAGACACTCTGTGTAGAGGAATTAATTTTAGAGAGGGGAAAAACACAAGAGTGTCAAATAAAAACAGACTCACGCATAGTATAATGCTGCCTGGGCACTGTTTGGGGTACTAGCTAGGGAAAAAAAGCTTGATAAATACATGAAAAAATATCCTTGCATACTCATATACTAGGATGAAGAGATGAGAGGAAGAGAGCTCTCCTGTGAAGGATTCTTACTTTGTGCCTCCGTGAAAGAGATAAGATGTGATAAGTTGGTTTCTATGGATTGCAAATCCAAACACACACACATACAAAATTGTTGGGAATGTTTCCACATTCTTTTATTTAATCTCTTTCTTTCTTATTAAAAAAAAAGGCATTATTCCTTTTAAATTAATGTACAAATACACGCTAAATACAAGTTAGTGTTTATCTATAGGTCTAGGTCTCATCAAACAGTATACAGCGTTCTGAGTGACAATAATTCAGAAATACTAAACAAAAGTGAGATTTCTGATATACTGAGAGGAGGCATGGCAGAAAAAAGAAACACGCTGAAAAAGATTATTTCTGAAAGCTACACTCCAAAGTATGCCAGGAGAAAATAGAAATACAAGTTTACGAAGCAAAGTGGTGGTGGCCAAGGGCAGGGGGGGGGGGGGGGGGGGGGGACGTGGAGGGGTGAGAACAGTGGCCCAGCCCTGTACCAGTACTAAGACAGTGGAAGCCCAATATTAAAACCAGCTAAACTCTAATCTGCCTTTTAGTATCATCATGCGCTGACCGTTCCAAACAATGTCAGGCATCAAATACTCCTCTCTGCAAAAATCCGGTTTGTCTAAGTTCTAAACAATTTCTGCAGTTACTGTTAAATTTTAATAATATTAAGTGTACATTTCAAGTTAGCACATTTTTATCTCTTAGGCCTTAAAATCATTGCAAGCTACATGAAAGTTAATTTGGAAAACTGCCCTGGACCCACAGGCTCTGCTTCACATGTTTGTTATTGTGCCAGAAAAATATGTAGGTGTAATATTTCCTCCTTTGTCAAAAAATGCACTAATGTGTTTTAAAACTATTAATCCAGGGGCGCCTGGGTGGCTCCGTTGGGTGAGCGTCCACCCTCAGCTCAGGTCACGATGCTGGGGTCCTGGGATTGAGCCCCGCATGGCGGCTCCTTGCTCGGCGAGGAACCTGCTTCTCCCTCTCCCTCTCCCTCTCCGTGTCCCTCTGCCTATGCTCCACCCCAGCTCGAGCTCTCTCTCTGTCTCAAATAAATACATAAAATCTTTATAAATAAACAAACTATTAACCCAGGTGGGGCTGGCTGGCTCAGTAAGAGGAACATCCAACTCTTGATCTCAGGGATGTGAGTTCAAGCCCCACGTTGGGTGTAGAGATTATACTTAAAGAAAAAATTTTTAAAAAATTATAATAAATAAATAAATAAATAATCCTTATTTTTCATTTTTGTATTTTAATCTCTATTTTATTTACAGTCACTTTTCCTTTCTTGCACAACTATAAATACAAAGTGTGATGAAAGAAAATATTCGGTGTCTACATTTCCTTTCTGGACATTATTACTATTTGTTTCATTTTATAATTTTTGCGAAACATAATTTTGTTGTATAAGACAAGGAAATTGTTTTAAAAAATGATCTTCTCCAGGTATCTAATATACTATGTGCTCTACAAAAGCAAAGAAAATCAGTTATATTATCCAAATGATTGGAAGATAAAGTATTCTGCTTAATCAAATAATCTAACTCATGGTTTTCTAACAGAGCGTCAATTCTTCTAAAATGATGCTGAAAAGCATAAATCAAATAAAACTAGATTGTGTCCTAATGATCTTTCTTTGATAATTAGCAAGGTCTTACACTGACAAAATTATTATGATCAATGATCACATTAATTATTGTTGTATAGGTATGCAGAAATACTCACTAGTGGAAGTACTAGGTAACACAAGGACAGGGAGTAGAACATTATGAAGTTAAAAAGAAGGCTTTTTATAAGTTGTTTGCACTTTATTGTGATCTATCTAAAAATTTCCAGGACCTTGAAATATAATTTCGGAGAGAACTTCTATTAAAAAAAAAAAATAGAACTGTCACATTTACCATTGTCCCCACTGAGATTTATATGTTTCATGAACTAAATAATATTTTAGGTCATTTGTAATACAAAAGACTTAGTCCCTCCAAATCAGCTGATTCGATAAATTCTTTGTTATGTAACTCCTTATGGATCCATCCCACGGTGAAGATTCCTAAAACACTCTGGGTAAATCTATGAGGCAAAATAACTGCAATGTGAAATTACAGACTATTGGATGGAAAGATATCAGTGCTCTGTCATTCAGATCTCTTTGAATTTACTCTTCAGTTGTTGTTGGAAACCAATTACTACTGGTCAAGGGTAGGCTGTGGACCTTGATCAGGTTTTCACAATGGCTTCTATTTTCTACCCCAATAGCCTCAGGCACAAATAGGCACCTACAGGTTCATTTGGGCATCAATGGAGTGGCATAAAGCTCAATATTCATGCTGAAGCTGCATTAGCTACACAAATCTGACATCCTGTCAACACATTCACCCAAATTTGTATATGCAAAGATTTGCCTTAGCAACCTTGGCAGCTATCTAAGGGGGTCTCCTCTGAAAGGAAGCCCACTCCTTGGGGGAGGAGATGCTTCCTCCAAACCCAGTCTTTATCAAATTTCTCACTTAAAGAGACATTCATCGCATTTCATCAAGAAGTAAAACTGTGAATGAACTGCACTTCACAGGTTTCCATAAATTGTACTACCACTTGGCTTTTACTGCAACTTTTGCTGGCTATGAAGAAAACAACAGCTTAAGTCAAAATTAAAATTATCATCCAGCAATTGAGTAACAACTGTGTCAGGCCCCAAACTAAGCCCTGTGGCTCTAGGAAAAAGCACCTGGTAGGTACTCATGAAGACGGGTTCCTAGGAATAAACATATTCACCTAGCTGGTGAGATTACCTGCGTGCACGCATATGAAATGAAACTATCATGAAAATTCTTAAGTGTGATAAATTCCAAGTGAGTGGCATGAAAAATAAACGTTAGACATGCTTATAGAAAAGAGAAATCTCAAAAAACAAAAAAAGAGAGAAATCTCTGCAGATTTCTGAACGTTAAATTGGCCAGTGCACAGTATGAACTATAAAAGCTTAATGAAAAGTAACACTTTTGAGTAGACAATAGCAATACCTCCTTACTATGTTAAAGTACAGTATCTTTCTACTTAATGTTAATTCATATTCAGTTCCCAGCCTTAGGATTTCCAAGTCATTTTCAAGCTATTCTTCAGATCTTCTCTCATAGAGTGAATTATTCTGTATTTTCCACTCTAATAACGAGCAGTTACTCCACCATCTTACCTGGACATTAAGTGACAACGTTCCTTTCTTACCTTCCACAAGTGGAGCATGCTTCTTCATCCATCACCCTGAAGAGAAGCTTGACATGTTCCTTAATTCACTTCCAAATCAACCCTCACCATCCTCCTCCACCTTCAAAGTTGAGAAGTTTGTGCCATCTTTTCTGGCCACGCTTCCCCTCTTGCCCCTGCCACGGACCACCCTCCAGCACTTTGTTCCAAGTGCCTCTCGATCCCATCCCCTGCCATCCTTCATTGACTCCTGGAGCCTTTTGATCTCTCCAGCCTCAGTGACCTTTACTGCTACTCCTTTCTTTTCTTTACATTCATGCAATGAGCCCTAATTTTCAGAATCCTGCTTATAATTTTTCTTACCTTGTCAAGAAAATACAAGTGGGAGCCACTGGCCATCACCGAGTAGGACTCAGTATCTAAGAGGAGATAGGTGAGTGTAACAATGATAAGTATGATCTCCACGTACCTCTTTTTTGATGTATGAATCACACGCATACCACAGAGCATTCCTGAATGAATGATTGTGCAGTCTTCCTGAAAGTCACCAGTGACAATTTTGTTGTTGTCCTATTCCCCTAAGGTAAATGCTTGGGGGCTGTGCCTCCAAACTTAGAACTTCTGTGTAATTTTTTATTAGTAACAACTTAGTAACTACTAAAATGAAACTAATGAATATTAAAATTATTTATTTATGGCTACTAATACAATGGCTTTATTAGTGACTAATTAAATAGAATCCGTTTTCACGTATGTCTAAAGCCATAAATTGGGGTCTCTGGCCACAGTTAAGCTGCAGCATGGTGGATGGCAGCAGTAGGGGGTGGGAGAGAGATGGGGTTTGAACTCAGAAGATCTGAGTTTAATTCCCAGGGCTGCCACTTAATGGCACTGTGACCTTTGACAAATCATTTCTCAGTATTCCTATCTGTAAAGTAGGAATAATAGTATTAGCTTGGATCATTGAATGCTATCAAAAGAGGAAATAAATGTGACAATAATTCATATGTTTTAGCAAATGCTAGTTGTTGTTATTTCCCAGTATTTTACCGAATAAAATTTAAAACACAGTGGCTAAGGCTTCAGACTGCCTGAATTTAAGTCCCACCCCCCCACCCCCCCGTTACTAGATTTCTGACCATGGGAAGCCTTTACCTTCTTTGAGCCTCCGTTTTCTCCTCTGTAAAAAGGGATAGTACCTATGTAATAGGGTGTTGTAAGACTTAAGTGACATGTAATGCAAAGCACTTATAGCACCATCTGGAAAACTGTAGAATACTAACAAATATTCATTCATTCATTCATTCATTCATTCATTCATTCATTTATTCCACAAATGTTTTTTGAGTGCCTACTCGATGCCAGACTTTTTCTAGGACTGGGAATACAGTGTAGAATACAAGAACAAAAAAAAGTCCTCACTCTCATGTAGCATATATCTTTGTTGGGGTAGGGAAAGTTTTATTACTATTGCAAATAACCGAATGAATATATTTGGAGGTGATACTTGCCATGATGCAAAAAACATGCAAGATGCTACAGGATGACTTAGGATCTCTATTACTAATAATCAGAAGCTGAGTTACTACCACCACTAGTATTACTACCATGACTCTTCCTTCTATCGTTTCTATTTTTTTTTTAAGATTTATTTATTTTAGGGAGGGGGAGGGGCAGAAGGAGAGGGAGAGAGAATCCTTAAGGAGACTCCCTACTGAGAGCAGAGCCCCACGTGGGGATCGATCCCACGACCCATGAGATCATGACCTGGGCTGAAACGAAGAGTTAGAGGTTCAACTGACCGAGCCACCCAGGTGCCCCATGACCCTGCCTTCTGTATCTACACCATGGGGGCCCTTTTTTCTCATGCATGTGTTCCACTTTGGCTTAGAGATGTAAACACTTTTAAGGCATTTCCCCTCCTCACAACACATAAGAACCATAACCTCCTTAAACAATATTGGACATCTGAGCACCAGGTGATGAAGTTACAGTTTGTAGTCAGAGAAATGGGTCGAGAACTCAACTTTAGTCACACTTAAACCTATCGCGGATTCTGAAAGTCAATCTCTTATACATGGGACGCCAATATGTTTCCAATCAGTACTTGGTCATTAAGCAAGTATTGCAAGAAAGTCCCTACAGGAGACATAAAGTGATCCAAGAAAATAATTCCTGTCATCAAGAAATTAATAATCAAGTTGGAGAAGAAAAGATAGTACTATATTTAAAGTTAAATAACTTAAAAGATTTTAATTACATTTCAAAAGAACCATAAAAACCATTAATTACCAAACAAATCATTTGAATAGGTTAGTTCAAAAGAGAGAATGCCATCTTTAACTTAAGTAGGAAGGAAAACTGACATTTGAAAAACAGTGAAAAAGAGAATATTTCAAGTGGAGGGAATAGTTTAAACAAATGTCTGTTGACAGCTGAGTGTAAATACATTCCAAGGGAAGGGAGTAAAACTTTTTGCCTACAGAAAAATTCAGAAGAAGGGGTAGACATTGTGGCTAGAAGACAGATAGTATCAGAATCTAGAGAAAAAGAACATGAATGGAGTAAAAGTTTAGACCCAGTAAAAATCTGCACCTTGAGAATATTTGTCTGTCTATAATGGGAATAAGGAAATAAATAAAGGAAATAAAGGAAATAAGGAAAAATGAGTCAAGCAGAAAGAGAGCAAAGGAGATATATCAAGAGATTCTGGTACATCTTAAGGTAGAATATCATGTTGCCATAAAGTGGTCCTTATGAAGATGTTGCAGACACCTCAGGAAATGTTTGTGATATCGTGTTAAATGAACAAATCAAAACTTGCTATGGGTCTCGACTATCAATTAAAAATAGATATGCATGTTAATGAAGAAACTATCTACAGAGGCTATTAACAAAGGGTTAAGGGAAACCGACAAGGGATGGTGAGGAGACCCCGGGCTGCACAAGTGAAGAGCTTGTCCTAGAGCTGAAGGTGCAAGAGCAGGAGTGGCTGAGGGGATGTGGGAAGAACTGTAGTGTAGGAGGGGGCTCGGCAGCAGAAGCTGTGGCCTTAGGTAGAGCCACTGCCACCCAACGGCGGCAGAGAGAGTGCCAGGAGAGTAAACCCCAGAACTTCTCCTTCCTCCGGCCCTGTGATCTTCAACAGATGCCTCCCATTCATAGTTCCTAAAGAGAAGCCGCCCAGCAAGGAAGCCTGAATAATGTAGTTCCCAGAGGTCAGCCTCCACCTCCCTCCCAGACAAGGAATGGAGAAAATGGAGAAAAGTAGAGAATGAATGCGGAAGGGTAAATGTATGTATCAAGTCAGCTCTGATCTTCTGCAGACCAGGACCCACCTCTCCATTTGACACAGTGGATACAGTGCCTACAGACATAATTTTAGGGGCGCATGAAAATGTTTAAAGTTTTTTTAAATCAGAAAAAAATTTGATGTAATCCAGGATGGATTCTATTTTTCCTTATATTGATGTAGTTGCAAAATTGAATTTTAAACCTTTTTTTTTTTTTTTTTTTAGTGGAGGAAGAGTCCCACAAAGACCCACGAATGTCATAATGTGGCTCTGCTGCATTGTCTTGCTAACTGATTTTCTTACCTTCATATTATCTACCCCCAAGTCCTCTATTCCACCCACAAAACACTGTAAACACCCGTGCACTTGTGCACATGTAGGCATGCGTGCACACACACATATGCTTACAGATACATACATACATATATATATATATATTTTTAAAGATTTTATTTATTTATTTGACAGCAAAAGAGGGTACAGGCAGGGGGAGCAGCAGAGGGAGAGGGAGAAGCAGGCTCCCCACTGAGCAAGGAGCCCAATGCGGGACTCGATCCCAGGACTCTGGGATCATGACCTGAGCCAAAGGCAGACGCTTAACCAGCTGAGCCACCCAGGACCCAGTGGCAGGCGTCTTCTAAGCCAGGGCTCAAATCTCACATGTCACAGAGGCCTATTTACTATGTTAACATGATGCCTCAAATGTTTTATTCAGTGTGAATAGCACAGTAGACAACTCCATCATCGGTGTTTCCATAGTATATTAAAAAATAATCATTCAGCCATCAAAGATTAAGTTACAGAGCTAAGGGCCATTGGAGATGTTAATCCCTGGGGAAACAAAGATGAATGACTTCTGCCCTAAGAGCTCACAGTGTAATGGGGAAAACAGATATTTACACAGAAAAACTGTGGTAAATATTATCTTAGGTGTACACTGTGGTAAATACAGAAGTAGAAATAGTGGGCTAGGAGCCGGAAAGAGGAAGGAGGCAACTCTGCCTAGGAGCTTCAGGGAAAGCTTCACAGAAGTGACTTCTGAGGTGGGTATTAAAGGATGAGTAGAGGTCTTCCAGATTTATAAATGGGAGAACATCCAGACTGAAAGTCTAGCTGTGTAAACATGCAGTGTTAGAAAATTAGTGAGAGTTGGGTGTGAAGGATGACATAGTAAATCGAGGAGAACTAGTTAGAACCTGATGAGGGATAAAGCCAGAGAGGTAGATTCTATAGAGAGCCAGGTTGTATCTAGTCCCTGAAAGACAGACTCAAAAGAGCCTTCCATAATCCCTAAGGTGGGATGAACCATCCCTGCCCCAGAGCACAGTCTACATACTTTTACCACAGCAGTTCCTTCATTAGATTGAAATTATCTGTCATGTTTTCAACTTCTCTTCTAGACCATAAGCTCATCAAGGGCAGAAACTCTTACTCACTTTTCAGCACATGGTCTGGTACATGGTAAGCAACGAATAAACATTTCCTGACCTGAGGGAGCCTGAGGAGGCCTTTCTACCAGAGGATGTGTACTGAGGGGGTCTCCAGCTGGTCTGTGCACCGCCCCCCACCAAGGACACATGCAAGGCTCCTTTCTCTCCCTTCCTCTCTTCTCTCCTACCATTCCACCAAGTATCTGGAGCCCCATCTGTCATCTGCAGGGCTCTGAATATCCCAAGATTTTGAAAGATGGGTGAGGTTGTCCGTAGCAGATAAATTAAAGGGAATAGCTATTGTTTTTCCATTTCTTTGGGATTTTGATGTATCAGCAAGGAAGAAGCAGGAAATCTAAGTGCTCCCGGAGTGGTGGGAAGTTGAGGGATAGAACAATATTGAAGACTTGGGGCGCCTGGGTGGCTCAGTCATTAAGCATCTGCCTTCAGGTCAGGTCATGATCCCAGGGTCCTGGAATCGAGCCCCGATCAGGTTCCCTGCTCAGCAGGGAGCCTGCTTCTCCCTCTCCAGCTCCCTCTGCTTGTGTTCCCTCTCTCACTGTCTCTCTCCGTCAAATAAATAAATAAAATCTTAAATAAAAAAAGAACAATATTGAAGACTTGAGTGATAGGTAAGATTAAAGAAGCTAAAGAAAAAGAGGGAGGAGCACCTGGCTAGCTCTGGCGCTAGAGTGTGACTCCTGATCTTGGGGTTGTGAGTTCCAGCTCCACATTGGGTGTAGACCTTGCTTAAAAATAAAATCTTAAAAAAAAAAAAAAAAAGGAAAAGGAAGAAAGAAAAAGAAAAGAGGGAAAAGAATCCCCCGTCCTGGACAAACTCAATCATCCATTTTCTCTGCCATTCAATCTTGCTTTGTTAGAAGACACAGAAAATATATGCATAATTGTGTTGATTCCTCACTGTAGTACCACATGTAAGATGATGTCAGGCACATTTTATTTATTTTTTTATAAAGGTTTTATTTATTTATTTATTTATTTATTTATTTATTTATTTATTTATTTGAGAGAGCAAGAGCAAGAGAGATCACAGAGGGAGAGAGAGAAGCAGGCTCCCCACTGAGCAGGGAGCCCAACCTGAAGCTAGATCCCAAGACCCCAGATGATGACCAATCCACTGAGCCCAATCCAGTGAGCCATCCAGGCGTCCCGCTGGGCACATTTTAAACACCAATTTTAAATGTGAATTGAAGTGGTTAGTTGTGACTCAGCCCAATTCATCTCTCTTCTACCCACCTTCTTAGAAAAAGAACCATTTAAGCGCTTTCTTGAGTAAGATTAGCTATCATCAGGGACTGTAAACAGTAGGAGTGAAATTTATTTTTTCTTTAGGACTGGATATAACCACATCAATGAAGCACATTTAGATGTGCTTTATTATTTATTTTATTTTATTTTAT
This sequence comes from Mirounga leonina, assembly GCF_011800145.1. Taxonomy (NCBI): domain Eukaryota; kingdom Metazoa; phylum Chordata; class Mammalia; order Carnivora; family Phocidae; genus Mirounga; species Mirounga leonina. The sequence continues at coordinate 41,829,384 of NW_023270825.1, forward strand.
TTTATTTTATTTTATTATTTGTCAGAGAGAGAGCACAAGCAGGGGAATGGCAGGCAGAGGGAGAAACAGACTTCCCACTGAGCAGGGAGCCCGATGTGGGACTGGATCCCAGGACCCTGGAATCATGACCTGAGCCAAAGGCAGACTCTTAATTGACTGAGCCACCCAGGCACCCCTAGAAGTGTTTGGAAAACCTGAGCTCTCTGAATTTACTCCTTTCTAAGTTGTGCAATACTTCTACTATGCTCAACTATATTTATGCATATGGGCTGTTGATTGCACAAGGGCATCTTGCTGAGGGGACACATGAGGGCTCAAATCCAGCCCGAATTCTGAATAAGCCATGTGCCCATGCAGTCCATACACCCAAAAGAGTCACTTTTTTTTTAAATCCATAGAATAATTTTTATACAAGCTAGCAGTGGTCCTCACTATACTCCCTTTTCCTTCCTATGCCCCATTCTCTACTGAAAAGATGGGCTGAAACCTCAATGATGATGCCACCATTCGTTGGCAACTCCATCACATTTCTGGCATATTAGTTTCCCTCAAACCAGTCCTAAGGCAAATGTTATGATGTAAGGCTTTATTGGGAGGCAAAACTCCAGGGTATTAAAAGTGAGGGAAATGGAAAAGTGAGGCAGAGAAGAAAGAAAAGCAGGCAAAACATGATCCACTGTGAATTGACCACAACATCATAAGAAAACCCAGCCAGTCATTTAGTGATCGGGGACATCTTCCAGACAGGGAGCATGGAACTCTCTGCTATTCCTGATCTCTCTCGCTGGTTAAAGTTGGCGCTATGGGACCAATACACTCCTTGTTAAGCGGCTCCCATGACTATCTGCCTATAAAGCCAAATCCCATACCCCAGGATGTGGTGATGCATCTGGGGCCAAAAGTGATGAAAGAAACCAGAGTCTCCGTGAGTATAGTCAAGGTGAGGTCTGGTTGCTGGAGCTGCTATGACTCCCGCTGGACCAGAAGTGGGAGAGGTCAGGCCAGAACTGAGAAAGGTTTAGAACTTCCAGCAGTTTTAGAAGACAAGGCAATGAGAGTAACAGTGGTCGTGGACAGGCTGCATACTGAACAAGCAGAGGAATGCCCAGGAGGCACATAGGCCAAGCAATTGTAGGGAGGCCCATAAAATGGGTCTGAAACACACGGAGTCAATGGATATTGCTACAAAAAAATAACAAAAATCTTATCTCTTCTCAATGCCTGTTGACATGGAAATACAGCAAAATGCATGTTTTTGATGACTCAATCCAATAAGAAAAGTTAACAGAGGTAGGAATTTTCATATGTTTACGTAGGCAAAGTATGGATGATAAGGAAAATGGGCACAGATATGCCACAGCAGTGTGTACGTATAAAATACAAGTGGCTTATTATGGCCATCCACTGGGAAATGGAAATAGCTTTGTTTTATAGAATGCCAATCATTATATTGGGATTTTCGTGTGGTTAAAATTTACCTAATCACTCATAGCCAGTTTATTTCTAGACTATTATGTCAAGGAAATTTGTCACACAATCTGACAACTCAAAAAACAATAGTTGCTTCACCACACATACACACACACACAAACAAAATGATATGGTGCAGGTTTCCCCCTCTATATGAAAGTAGAGCTTTCCTAGGAAGGCTTTTGTAAGCTGAAATGGCATAAAACAAAGAAGCAATTACCAGTAATTCATATTAAAAAAAAAAAAAAGCTGAACTCTCTCAGGGCTTTTCTGATACCTTAGAACACATTTTGCTAATGGATGCACAAAATAAATGGAGATAAAGCACAGATGTTCATAGACACTGTTCAAAGCTATGGCAGCCTGATGCTGAGATGCTGAGTGTAGGTCCCAGAGAAGGAGCTTGATGGGGCCAGTCTTGCTGCTTGGGGTGTGAACTGCCCCTCTAAGGTCTCCCTGCAAAAACATTGAGTGCTATTTTCACTTTTTTTCATAAAAGCAAAAATCCTCTTTGAATTTCTTTTGGTTAGCAAAAATAGGTACTAATGCAGATATTTCCTAAAAATGAAGTGGAGAATATTCGAAAAGTGGGGGATACCTGTCCTATATAGAGGTGATGAATATGTTAATTAGCTTGATTGCAGTGATCTCTTACAGTGTATGCATTTGTCAAAACATCAAGTTGTAGGGGCACCTGGCTGGATCAGTCAGTAGAACATAGAGCACGTGACTCTTGATCTCGGGGTTGTAAGTTTGAGCCCCATATTGCGTGTATAGATTACTTAAAAATAAAATCTTAAAAAAATATATCAAGTTGTAAACCTTCAATATATACAATTTTATGTGCCAATTATATCTTAATAAAACTTTAAACAATGCGAAATCAATTTTTTAAAGTAAGCTCTATGCCCAACATGGGGCTTGAACTCACGACCCTGAGATTAAGAGTTGCATGCTTTACTGACTGAGCCAGCCAGGCACCCCAATATAAATCAATTTTTTTAAATCAAAAAACAATGGTTGTTTAATAGACACTTGCTATATATGTCCTTTGAACACAGGTTAGGATAGGGTAGGGTATGATAGGAAAGGGTAGGATTGAATGAATAGTTAGGATAAAAATTTGTCCATGTGTTATGACCACTTATATCTTATACAAGATATAAGTTTATTTCTTTTTCATGTCAGTCAATGTGCAAATAATTCAAGGCTGTGTGGCAGTTCCTTGGTCATCTGCAATCTAGACTGTTCTCATTTTCCACTCTACTAACCCTCAAGTGTGGCTTTGACTCCATAATCCAAGATGACAACTCAGCCATCACATCTACCTTCTAAACAACTGGATGGAGAAAAGCAGTGGAGGGAAAAAGGGGAGAAGGGGCCCCTCTTCCTTTAATATCACTTCTTATAGGTTACACACACTGTTCCCTTCATATCCCATTTTCCAAAAGCTAGTCATATAGCCATGTGTAGTTCTAAGAGAGACCGGGAAAGGTTGCTGTTTTCCTGGGCAGTCTGGTGTCCAGTTACAAATCTGGAGCTATCCCCATAAAAGAAAGGGATCTCACAGGACAGGTAAACTGTGTGCCAACAGCATGGATGTCTTTACCCATCATGAGAAATCTCATGATTACTCAAAGATCCCAAGAGCAAGCCAACAAAAAGTTATAACTACCAGATTTGTATGTCATAACATTGATTTTTCTCACTGATTAAGGAAGGGAAAACAGTGTTTTAAGTGTCTGTTCTATAAGCAGCATTATCCAAAAGGGTGATATACAAATACGAGTAAGTCAAGATGAATTCAAGGCAGCATAAAATCCACTTCACATGGGTGTTACAATGGTAAGACTTGATAAAGAACATATGGACACACATTCTCCAACCTCAAGGAACCCTCCGTTCCCCTAACTCCCAGAATGTTCTTCCACCAAGATCCTTGACATCTGGGTCTTTCCCATCTTTGAAAAAAAGGCTCGAAGGTCACCTCCTGGGATTGAAGCTACCATATTCAAAACAGAATCCTTTCCAGGAACTCTCTAGTTCCTTGAGAGCAGAAACCTTGTCTGTCTTCTTCATCGCTGTATCTGGCTGGCCTAGAACAGTGCCTGGCACATGGCCAGCATTCATTAATATTTGTTGGATGAATGAATAAATATATGAATGAAGGCTTCCCCCCTAGAGAAAAACCCACTGTGGAGTGAATGAGTATGACCACAAGATACTGTGTCCAATTCCAGGTAGCCTCTGTGGTAATCCTTCCCCTCCATCTTCAGTCATACCCCTCTTCCAGCCCTCTTGGCAATAATTCCAAACCACTTTTTTCTCTTTAAACCTCCTGGACTTAAAAAAAAAAAAAAAAAAAAAAACACATGTAAAAAGAAGCCAGGTGTCTGGAATCTCCTCATCTTCGATTCTGGATCCTTCAAATATAGCCCGATCCATGGACATTTCCAAAGTTAGATAAAAACAAACAAATCTGCCCTCACATCCTCCAGTCCTCAAGCCACTGCCCTTTCTGTCCCCACAACACAGCTTCTCAGATTAGCCTGCAGTCCACATCTCTCCTACCTCACCTCCCATTAACTCCTCGTGGGGACTGTGCTCTGACTCAGGCCTTCCTCACGCCAACCAAACAACTGGCAGGAAGACACCAGTATTTCAAATTGCCCTCATTTGACTAGACCTCTTGAGTATGAGTCGTTCTCTCTTCCCTTGACTTCCAGGACCACTCTCTGTTTGTTCTCCTTTTCCTCCAACTTTTCAGCCTCCTTTGCTGATTCTTCCCTCTGTCCACCCCAGCATGCTGGTATCACCCAGGGCCTTGTCCTCAGCCCTTTTCTGTTCTTCTTTTCTGTAGAATAAATGGAAGTGAAATCTCATCCACTCCCATGTTATTAGCAACTACATGTATTCTGACGACTCCTAATATCTCTAGTCCATGAGTTTCGATCGATCCAACTGTCCAGTTGACATCTGTGTATTTTACAACACTTTGAATTCAACGTGTTCTACGTTAAATTCATTATCTATTATTCCTACCCCATCTCACCTTTCTTCTTTATTTCTATTTTGATTAACCACCTCACCATGTAACCAGATGCCCAAACCAGAACATTTTAAGTCTTCTTAGTGTTCCCTTCCTGCACCAGCTGCATCCTTTACCTTCTTCCTTTTTTGTCTTATTTTGTTTTGGTTTAAGTAAGCTCTACCCCCAACTTGGGGCTCCAACCCAGGACCTCAAGATCAAGAGTCGCATACTCTACCGACTGAGCCAGTCAGGTGCCCCAGACTTTCTTCTTCTTAAATGCCATTCTCCCACTCTGCTGCCAGGCAGACCATCAGTCCCTCAAAGTAGGATTTATCCTATCCATTTTTGTGTATCCTGTCCATTTTGTGCTACCAAAAGTGGTGGGGGAGCAGGAAGATTATATAAGATAATTTTTATAATCAGCTCTTAAAGATTTTCACTCATTCAAAAATATTTATTTAGCACTTAATATATATCAGAAACATTTATGATTTACTTAAATTATCACCTCTTTTCTAAATAAATATTCTTTGTCTTAATGACTGCCTGCTTGCTTGCTAGCATGTGTAACAGCCTGCAAAAACCCAAATCCAATTTAAAATTGTCATTAACAAACACTATTGTTACTATTTTACAGTAAGGCTAGGGACGCAGGCCAACAAACAGAAACAATTCACAGAAATGTTCAGCTAAAATTCTTACTTTAAGACTTGCGTATTGCGTTGTTTAATTAGAAAGGAAATCTTGAAATATACCTGATCCTGCAAAGTAATTCTGTCCACAAAATGGGCAAAGGGAGAGATTTCCCATTTTGTTCGCCAACCCGGTAATTTGGTAGGAGGGGTTTAGGCTATTTTAATTAATTATTGCAAATTAAATATTTCAACAACTTGAAGTGAGTCCTTAAAAGAATGAAAAAATATACATAGCTCCCCTCTGCTAAAACTGCAGTTGATGATAGAATTCCTACTGTCTAATCTATAAAATAAAACCCGAGTTTTCAGCTAATTCCGTTCTCTCAAGCACAAAAAACAGTGCCACCCCAGTTAGATGCTTTAACATGCACGTTAATTTCCACTCACAGCTGTGGCAATTAGAAAGTGTACTTAATGGAGTGTCATGTTAATTGTTTTCAGAGTTAACCAATTTCTCCATTTAATTGTCAATTGATTAACCTATTGAAATGTTAAGTGACTCAGTTTCCTTCCAGAGTAAACAGCGGCAGCATATGGTAGCTTCATCAGCCGAAGGCAGCACTCATTTGCTTGGATTCAATGTGCTGGTATTTTTCTACACCTCCCTGAGCTTTTAATTAGATGAGGCAACGTTACATGCATTTGCCTGCTGGAAAGGTTATCAGTGCCGAGGCTGACCTGCAGAGGCAAGGTTGAGTCTAGCAGCTTTAATAGAAACGGTTTTCAGCTATGACTGTTGTACTTTATTGCATTGTGATGGTAATTAACTCAAGACTGCTTTCCTCAGCGTGTGTGTGTGTGTGTGTGTCTTTCCTGTAGCACTATGCAATGAGATATTTCCTCTGTCAGATATATGCACTTATTAAGCACTCATTGGATTCTAATAAGCATGCAAACAGTCAAGAGTTTCTTTAGGCTAATACCACACTACTCAGATCGTGGCGCCACTAAATAAGTACGGTGTTCCTCGCCTGCAGCACATTTTGCAGAGAAAAAAAGCCAGCTCCCTTTGGTAGAATTCTGCTCCTTTATTTTCGTGGTGTCTCATTCCCCTGGATCTTTACAACTGTAAAGTAAAAATTATTTTATTTTTTCAATCTAAGAATGTAGGAGGCCATGGAGCGTGGAGGGAGCGACACTTGGATTCAGAAGCATCTTTTCCAATGCCCCCGGCAGGGATTACTGTGTTTTAGTGACCAAATTAAGATAAAGTCCTGGCGGTGAACTATGAACTCAGTCCTCTCATCTCTTGCACACTGTTTTCTGATTCTGGGTGTGTGTTGCTTGCATGTGTGTTTTTACTGTACCACACTACTGTTTAATTACGAGCCAACCCACAACTGAGCCAGCATTCTCATCCTTGGTAATGTTGGTAGCAGGCAACTGAGACAAAATGATTACAAACCTATGTTGTGTTCAATAGTTCTTTAGGGGATTTCTCTCTTAATAGTTCTGGCTCATTCATGTTTGATTCAGCACATTTGTTCTTTAAAAAAGGCATAGCTTAGAAGAGTTCCAGGGCGGGTTAATAACTCAACTGAAAATGGCCGCTTGCATTGTAAAAGCTTGTTCCTGCAGTTGCTTGGGGCTTTCTGCAGTTTTGCCGCTCTGCAGCTTCGGCCCAGTTGGTAAACAGCTTAAGTCCAGACATCTTTTCATTCTCTGAGCAGCGGATTGAAATAAAAATGCATATAAGTGGCGACTGACTGGCGCTGGCCTAACAATAGCCTGTAACATTATGCAAGGGTATTTACATAGGAATAAGGCCTTACTAAAGGAGATGGGGCAATTAATGGTGTGGGCCACACATATAAGGAAAGTTTGTCCAATCCTTTCCTCACTAAAGATCTTTTGTAAAGTGCTATGGAAACTCATGGAGGCCCCAAAGAGATTAAGGGGAGGACTTTTCTGGGACTTTGAAAAACTATATATATAAATATATATATATGGCATATATATATATAACATATATATTTATGTATATTCAAATACATATATATGTAATTGAAAGTTTCAAAAAGCCAATTTATATTGAATGCACGGAAAAGAATGTGAATTCTGTTTTGATTATTTGGGGGAGTTCTCGGACCCTATGAAAGAAGGCAGTTCCCCGTGTTTCAGCCTCTTCTCTTCCTTTTCTTTCTTCTCTTTTCTCTTCCTTTGGTGATGTTTATTGAGTAGAAAATCGGTTCTGTGATAAGCAAGCTCCTTCGTTATCTTGTTTCCCTGTGTTCGAAACTGAAGCATCATCTATTGAAATATTTGGAGAGTTTGGCCGTACTTCTTATTTCAAGTGATGATTTAGCAATGGGGGGAAAATTGCCCAGTGACCAGTCCAAAGATTTTCAGGAGTGTCAGGCAGCTGGAGGGCACAATGAAAATGAACCACCCGCAAAAACAGGGAGGGGCCAAGAGCAAACGCACGGGGAGGGCCATAGAAGGATGTGACAACCTTAATTCAAACCGTACTTATTTAGTGGCGCCACGATCTGAGTAGTGTGGTATTAGCCTTAATTCAACCTTAATTCAAAGGCTTGGGCCCTGTCGCTAATGCAAACTGTGAGGGCCATAGAAGGATGTGACAACCTTAATTCAAACCTAGAGCTTTTTTATATATGTTATAAGGGAATACATATTTTGTCAGTACAAAATTAAAAGTCAAATGCTTGAATTATTTTCATCTTAATACCGTTCAAATATAGTCATTGATTTTTTTTTTTTTTTTTTTGGAATTGGGAAGTGCTCCTCACCCCGCCCCCACCCCTAGCCCACCAACCCCAGCAGTAGAAGACAAATCTGTCACATGTTTTCATTCTTATCAGAGGCTCACCATCTGCTTCTGCCCTTGGCCAGATAGCATTACTGTTATTATTACTTTAGATCAGAATACTTTTAATAAAGTATCATCAGCATTCTAGAAATAAGAGACAAAGGAATAACCCAAGCCCTCTTTGCATGTCTCATGACCAGTTAAAGCATCTACTACCTATTTTAAGCAAAGCACTGCAGTTTTCTTTTTTCTTTGTTAATGTTTTATCTCACTCAAAGAACATTTTCTAAGGAAGCAGAACTTTGGCATGGAGTGCTCAAGCTCTGTTCACACTTGCTAGTAAAGCTGTTCTTACTCCCAGAGTTGCATTTTATTCCATTTTCTCACTTACGGTTGGTTTCATGAAATTCATGTTCATATAGAATGAGTGAAATAAAATCTTAATGTGATAACGCATAAGCTTTGGATGCCTCTGTGTGTGTGTGTGTGTGTGTGTGTGTGTGTGTGTCGTACAAAGTGATTTCAGCTGCAGCCCTTTCGAGCAGGCAGAAATCAATGCCTCATTCAGGACTATTGATCAGTACTAAATTAATTAGACTCCGAGGCTTATGGCAGTTGATAAGACAACTTGTTAATTTAGTCAATGATAGTGTTTTCCCTAAAGCAGCAAATACCCTCTTCTTTAGAAAAGGCATTTCTAATGCTTGCTGCCAGTTCTTTTTTTTTGTTTTCAGTTTTCATCTTTCTTGTTTTCTTTTTTTTCTGGGACAGGAGGGTTTAGGGGTGAGTGGGTAGCGGGTGTGGGGAGGAAATCAATAGGTAAGGGAGTGCTGTAAAAGTGTATCCACCGAGGAGTCAGTCTGAAATAGTCACTAACCCACTCCCACTTCTAGCCCCCCGCTTCACCTAATTTCGGGATGAAGGAAAGAAGCCAGATTATAACCCGGGACATGGATCTCCTCTGGGGCTCTGGCCGTGTAAGGCCACTTCAGCCCCACAAGGATGTTCATTTGGAAGGGGCTACTTCCTAAACCTGCATTTAGAATTAACTGATACATACGGCTTGCTTTTGCTTTTCATTTAAACCTGCAACAGTGATGGTCATAGTCAATAACAAAGGCTTGGGCCCTGTCGGTAATGCAAACTGTGAATGGAATGAAGGTATCCCAGAATGCCCTGAACATAGGGCAGTACTTCCTGCTGGCTTGGAAGGACAAAAGGACAAAGCCTGGGAGTGTAGGGGTCCCACCAACAGCTCTTGGAGGCAACAACCTGCTATCAGCAGCACTCCGACCCTCTGAGAATGCTAATAAGCTAGTGAAGAGCTCCGCTTTCTTGCCATAATTCTATAGTGTGGTTGAGGACCCCATAGTGTTCACTAAATAAAGACAACTAATTGAGAATTTTTTGCACATTTTGCTCAGGGGACTTGTTGTTCATTCGATTCTTTGGGGAGAATGTACCCCTACTGACAAGAGGAACTGATTGCTTTGGCAGCCTCATGTTACTCTTCCCAGGTCTAAGACGGACTTTCGAAGTATGACAAAAATGTTTAATTTTGATTTTTTTTTAATTATGTTGCTGGGAATTATTTTCAATCTCAAAGAATAGACGTTCCAGTGTTCATCTAAAAAAAAAAAATGCTGGCAGAGTTTTTTGAATTAAAGCCCCTTTTTTCTTTTTCTTTTTTTTTTTTTTCTCTTAAATTGTATTTTCTGTGGTGAGGCCTACATTTTTGTGTCTGCAGGTGACTCGTTGATTGAAACTAAAATTAATAAATCAGCTGAAAAGCTCACACCTACAGCTCACAGCAGGGCCTGGAAAACACGTTTATAAAGGGAGCTTTATGCCCTCATATAAAGAAGGAATAAATTACAGAAGCACTTGTTGCCCTGAGACTTGATTTTGCTTTGCAATCTGGTATCTTATTTTTGGAGGCTTATTGTTAATCAACAGGTTCCTGGTTGCTTTAGCAGGTGACTTTGCTATTAATCTCTTACTTGACCATTATAGCATATTAATGAGGAGGTGTCTAGATGTGGCTCTGTCTTCTGACCAAGGAATTAGTTTAAAAGGTGCACTTTTTACTCAATGGCTTGCAGCTAGCCGTGTTGAGGACCAAATGCAAAGTAGCATTTTCTACAGCTTGTGTAGTATTAAGGAGTGTTTTACTAACATATGTGTCTTACTGTGCTTTTCTTCTCTCCTACACTTATTCCTTCACTGTGGAGGGCAATTACGGAACTTACCAGTCTCTGTTCATTTTTTTAACAAAATAAAATTATATATAAATAACAAAATGATATCCTTTCTTATTAATGTGCACCTTCATTTTAATTAAACAATGTCAATTTTCTTTGGAGGTGTGTTTGGAATTAAAATGTATGATTTGGGAAGGCAAGACATTCAACATTTCTCACCAGAACTAGATTAATAAATGTCATTACAAGTGCAGGAATTTCACCATCACATTTCCCTTTAGAATCTGAGGTAATTGGAAATGGTTAAGCTTGACAAAAGAAGGAAGTAAATATACCTATGGGGGTAGTTTAGAAATATAAAGAAGAACTGAGGATTTTAAGTCTTACATTTGTAATTACAAGGATCTCCAAAGCAAATAATGGTGCAAAACAGCCCAGACAACCCCACATATGAGAAGAACCGCTTTGTTGCGATCTGCAGATATTTCAAAGGACATCCTTTGGCAAAGCATTATCGTTATTATTGTTCATTTCCTTTCAGATCTTCCGGACAATCTGGTCCACACCTCATGCAGGCTGTCTTTTTTTCTAAACCTGAGAAATGTCAAGCTTGTGCTTTTCTTATTTTTAACTTTTTTAAATTAAAGGTTTGTGTCAATTGAGGCACATTTGAATGTCACTGTCTACCTCGTCTTTCAGACTAAGCCCTGAAGTATCTTCATTCTCCAGATTAAGGTCAACACCATCATCTCTTTCAGTAAGGAATTTTCTGGTTAGGTTTCAGGAGAGGAGGATGTGAGTTCGAGGTGTTAGTAGAAAAGCAGAAAGCCAATCGCAGGAATGCATGGGAGTGAACATTCATAGAACCATCACACTTGATATTACTTACGAAATTTTTGTCCATAAAAATGCATACTAACAAAAAACCATCAGCGTTATCCTATGGCTGTAATATTAGGCCGCTCCCACGGATGGGAGGAATTGGAAATACGCTGTCTTCTTTAAAAGTGTTGCTCAAGTTACCAGCTTGACTGTTCACTGTAATTACACTACCAAGCTGCCCACTTTAGAGTGAGCAGGGGACCTTTATCTGCTCAAAATCAATATTGATTACCTGGAGCCTGGAGCCTCATTCTAAATTTTGGTTCAGGCCAAGAAGCTAGGGAGAATTTTGGTAAGGATGGCCCCACCCACCTCGGACAACCACAAAAATTAAAACAAAAATAATTGACCTTGGGCTTGGTTATCTTTTAAAACTGAGGAAGAAAAAAAAGAATCTGTTCTACACTGGGCAGAAACAGTTTATGCCCCCAGTGACATGAAACCAACCGCTTTAGGCTCTCGGGTACAAGAGAATAGTTAGTTGTATATGGGGTTGGGGTGGGGGAAGGGTCTCCCGAGGAGTGGAAGGAAAAGGAGGAAGTAAAACTCATATTAAAATAAATTAAGGAAGTGACTAGTGTATTCTAGGAACAGTCAGGTTAATTCGTTTATATTTGCAGTACAAATTTCTAGAAAACAGAGTTCCAAATATACACCAAAGTACCGCAGACTGGCTGCTCTAGCCTGTGTTTATAAAGGACAGTCACTATTCGAGAACGTTCCCCTCCCCCAGGGCTCCCTCAAGTACTTCCAGCTAGGGAGGTTTTCAGCCCTTTTGTCTTTTTACAACTTAGCAAGATCAGACACATTTCTGCAATGCATATGCAGATTTCACCTCTTGTTACTTTCTCTAATGAGCGTTCACTTAATCAATTTGACAGTAGCCTTTATCCCCCACCCCTTTTTTTCCTTCGCATCCACTAAGAAAGTTTTCAGAAAAAAAGTGTTAACAGATTCAAGGGGGCATTAGCGACGTGGAATGGTAGCTGGCCAAACTGGGGTGAATCACAGGGCTTCACAATGACACTACAGTCCTGCCACCCCCTCTGTCCAGCTTCTGAAAACAGGAAGTAGGTCTGCCAGTCTCATAAGAAAGCAAGTATTTTAATAGCTAACCGGAAATGGTTTTCCTTTGCTCTTTAAGAATTGAAAACCATCCGTTGTTATTTAATAGAACACTTAAACTAGTACTTTCTCATAGGCGCACACGCCCATTCTGCCAAAAGCACTGTTAAAAACTTTTGTGCAAGAGACAATCTTGCTGTGAGACAAGAGCAACCGATCCATGTTGGCGCTCTCCCATTGGATTTCCCACCAGGGCACCCTACATCACAGGACCGTTCTTGGCCTTGTTCAATAGTCCCTCCAACCTGGGAGGTGGAGGGCAGGTGGATTTCAAACTGAGGTAGTTCACTCTTTCCAGGGAGTGGGTGACGTGACGAGAGGCAAATCCCAGTTCTCCATCATATTCTCAACTCAGCCTCAAGCCAAATCTGCTACTGGGCGATCGATCTAACATATGACAATATATGGCCCAGGTACTGGGAAGTAGCAGGTCCTTTAAAAATAAAATAAAATAAAATAAAATAAATTTTTTTTTTTTAAAGTTCCAGGCCCTCTCTTGCCTGCAGACAGCCAAAGTTTCAGCCCTCGTGCAGCCCCTGCAAAGCTTGCTTTGCAAACTCTCAGTTTGGCTGCCCTCTTCCAGTTCCCTCTGGCTCCCTCCAGGAGAACTCATGCCCTTAACCTTAGCCAGTTTTGTAACTCACCCACTTGAGTCTCTTTCACTTGGCCAGAAAAATCACACTAAAAGAAGGAGAAGGGGGAAGGAGGAAGGAGGGAAGTCCACCACCCCTCGCCTCACCCTGTTCTGTGCTTGGTTGCTTTAGTCTTGCCTTTTCTGATAACTCACAGTACCTTTCTCCCCAACATCTATTCATTAAGTCCTACCAACAGCCAATTGTTCACCTTTTACATTCTAATTGAATAGGAGATGTGGCTTTAAGACAATCAGGGTCTGGTCCCTATCTAGAGTTTATGGCTTGGGCTTATTAGGTCACTGACAAATCTTTCTTTTCCTGACCTTTTTTATTTTTAAAGATTTTATTTATTCATTTGAGAGACAGAGATACAGAGAGAGAGAGAGCATGAGCAGGGGGAGAGGCAGAGGGAGAGGGAGACGCAGGCTCCCCGCTGAGCCAGGAGCCTGATGTGGGGCTCGATCCCAGGACCCCGGGATCACGACCTGAGCCAAAGGCAGACGCTTAATCATCTGAGCCACCCAGGCGCCCCTTTTCCTGACCTTTTTGATTAAAGGTGGGAATCTATACAACCAGTTGCCCACCTTCTCTAACTGGAGGGGCCTGTTCTACTTGGCAGGCCAAACCCCTCTGCCATACAGAATCTCCAGGTAGGGTTCCTCTGAGGTCTGGGAATGAGCAATACTTTAGAGTTAGTTAACAGCCTGATTTCAACCAGGACCTCTTGAATTCTAAGGGCCGCCCTAACATTTTCAAGTGGTTGGACTGAGTTGATCCACTGTCCGCACTACTTACATCACTGAGCTCTTGGCTTCTTATTAGCAAAGTGGAAGCGTAGGTCCCAAGATCTACTGACCCAGAATCTGAATTTTAACAAGATCCCCAGGTGATTCACATGCACATTTCTTTAATCACCTGAGGATCTTTGAGAAGGCAGGGATATACAGTACCCTTCAGAGTCCTTTCGATTCGTTTTCTGTCTTCTCATCACAGTCCTAATGAAGCAGAGAGGATACGGAGTTTGAGTTGGAAGGGAGAGAGGAATAGTGCAAATCAGCAGATATACCTCCATTATTATTAACCTGATTTTCAAATATGCTAAGTTAAAAATCATTTTAGTATATATGCAATTAAAAATATATGCTGTTAGGCCCCTATTACTTCTGGAAATAATTTGGAATTTTGTCTCTCTCTCTCTCTCTTTTTTTCTTGTGCAAAAGCACCCTGAAATGCCTTCTACTGTATTGGTCTTTTCTGTTTAGTGAGCTAGTAATTTAACCCTGATTTCTATTTTTACTTAAGAGTCGTGTCTATGTAAACTTCATTCCAGAAAACCCCGTAGTTTTCCTGAGGTTATAGAGGACCTCCTGGAGGGGTTCCTGGCACCTGCTCCAGAGGACGCCCCTTGCAAAGGTTTAGCCATTCTTTCTCCAACACCTGACCACTCTCTGCTCCCATGTCCCTGAGCAGAAGAACAGTGAGTGAGGGCAGTACGTGGAAAGAGCATGGCCCCCAGGGCGGAGAGGCTAGGACTGACAAAGCTGGTTCCACCATAATGAATGCCTGTGACCTTCGGCAAGCAACTGAACATTTCTCAGGTGCTGGATCCTGCTTGGTGAAAAGGACATCATAACGTGAAGGGTTGTTGGGCTGGTAAAAGAGGTAACATTTCAAAAAGGCCTACTACAAAGTGGCAGGTTGGTAAATGGGGAGGAGAGGGTGTTTCCCTTTGTCTCGTGCTTTCTTGGCAAGACCTCTGAAGAGCTAGTCAAAAAGGAAGTTTGGCTGTCTCACCCCTAAGAGCAAAGGCCTTCAGTTATTAGAGGTAGGTGAGAATCCACGCTCCTTGGCTTGATGATTATAAGTAGTCCCCACTTATTAAACACCTGTGATGCGACAGTGACATCTGGCAAGTGCTTTGACCTTCCTGAACCATTCACCCCTGCTCTGTGAAATGGAGATTATAATGCCTAATCGGATTGTTGAGTTTGGTTAAAGAGGTTGCTTTACATTCATTATCTCATTGAATTCTCCCAACAACCTGGTGTAAGGGGCCACGTTTGGCTCCATTTTACAGCTGAGGACACTGAGGTTCAGAGATATCAAGTAATTCACTCAGGGCCATGCGGCTGATAAGAGCCAGGTTTGAACTCTGGATCTCTCTAATCCAAAATTTATGTGCTCTCCATTGTACTTCCTACACCTTTGGGAAACTGATAAGTAAAAGGAGACAAGCTAAAGGAAATTACTTTAGTCTTTTCAATCCTTAATAACATTTCAGTTCAATCCCAAGAAGGGCAGTGATTTTTCAAACTTCTTATCTTTTTTAATCTGCAAAAAAAATCTGCAACTAACTGAGAAGTTTCCCCCCTAAATGGTGTCAAATCTTGGAAGTATTTTAATAAAGTAGTTCTTTCACCTCTGAAGGATTATCAAGTTGGATGTCCAGACCTGAAAAGCAGCAAGATTTGGTTCTTTACTCTGTTCTGGATAGAGTCAGAGCTTCGGTTTCAGAAAGGACAATCTCCATCAAAGGTCATCATGTCCAGGAGCAGATGGTGCTCAGAATTATGGGTATGTTATGAACCAAGGTGAATTGATTCCAAAGTTGAACCCTCATTAATGAAAAGTTGAATCACCCTAATACAGAAAGAAGGGGCTTGAGAAATGATGGGAAATCCAAGTGCATCCCTTGGGGACCCGTTGAGGAAAAAAGAGGCAGAGAAAAAAAGGTGGGAAAAGGGTTGTACAAAGAGAAGCAAGGGCTTGGTGCCCTTAAAAACAGCACAGACCATCCAAACTCAGGCTATGATGCTGACCCGGCATCTCACATTCGCTCCGGCAATCAGCATCAGCGTTTGGTCCGTGGGTGGGAAACGTATTTCCTATGCAGTCTGTGGGTAGCCATGGCATGTGAAAATGCTTGTGTCTACAAATAATGTGCTCACACATAGAAATATTCTTGAAAATGCAAAATGGAATTAGACTTGATAACAATTGCATTGCAGGTGAAAATACGTCTCTTCTCCTTTGCATTGGGAGCAGCCTAGAAGTAAAATGGCCCTGACCCCTAGTTAGGCTGGCCCTTCAGAACCCCAGCCACCATCGGCTTCCTTGTTCCTTTCTATTTCCTAGAACTCAGGTAGGGGTGTACCTGTAGAATAGGGTCAAATTAAGAACAGTCTTCAAAACGGATCAAGATCATTATTTGCTCTGCGTTAGTGTTATTGAAGTGCCCTGTTTTACATAAAGTCCAAGGGAAGTATTTTAATTTTATTTACCTATAATGGAATAGTATTACAGCTGATAATAAAATGAGCTGCATTTTAGTGACCTTTTGATTTTAAAAAAAAGAAGAAAGAAAGAAATTTGCTAAGATAAGCAACTTCTCCCTTATACAGGACTTTCTTCTTTTAGCCATTTATTTCTTGCTCAGCAAAAATAACAAGGACTCTGGAAGTCTGCTTTCTTAATAAAGGTAGATGTAATTTGAGTGGTTGATGAACCCAAGATAGTTTAAAATCTAACATGCCTGATATTTAAGGTGAAATAGGAGCATCCTCTTATTTTTATAGGTAAAAAATTCAAACACCCTTTCCTAGTAAAATTCTAAGCGCAGCCATCTCTGCTCCTGATTAATCATCAAGGAATTGCTGTGTTGAGGCTGCTCAACTCTTAAGGAACAATTTCCAGACAAGCTCAATCTCTTGGAAGCTGAACCCTGAAAATAAGAATACCCCAAATATTTCTGTTTGGGGATTGTGTGTACTGTGTTCTGGTTAGGTATTTCCCCCCACCCCTTCGGATTGTTTTATTTCTATGAGGCCATGTCCTTGTCCCAAGAAGCCCCCTGGACTGATTACTCCCTAATCTGTCTGCATCCTGGTTTTATTAGGTAGAGGGCATCAAGTGATAATGTATGACTTCTTTTTTTTTTTTTTTTTTTTTTTTTTTTAAACATAGGTTTGTTTTTCTAACTGTCAGCAGTGTTTTGGCTATTTTGAGAATGTAGGACAGGGTTAAGGATTAGTACCAGCATTCTCTTTTCTGTGTATCAGAGCCGCTTAGCAGTAATTAATCAGGACATTAGGTTTTGTACTCTTGGTTCAGGTCATTTGCCTATGAGCTGCTCGAGCCTTTTACAAAGGCATACTGCATATGTTTCTGGGTACCTTTTTGAGAGAAGATTTAAATTGGCCAGATGAATAATACTTTGTTACAAGTGTTTTGCCCTAGGCAAAAAGGTTTTCTTCACATTATCATAGCCTGAAGCTGCAATCCTCAAGCTGGATGTGACTGGCGTTACACTGTCACATGGCAATGATGTAAGAACAGGCCTCTCTGTGTCAGACAAATCTGGATTTAGGGGAATTATAGCAGATGTTGCAAAATGGCAACAGTTTAGCAAGTTCCTTTTATCCCAGTGTTGGGAGGCAGGACTACTAAGTGTACCAGACAGAAAAGAATGTTTTCTTTGATCCTTTACACTCTAGGGTAGGGACTTCCCCAGTTAGAGAACATCGTTAATGATACAGTCATACAGTCACTGATGGATCAGAATACAGAATTAAGGGTGGGATTTTTTTTCTTTTTCTTTCTTTTTTTTTTTTTTTAGTATTTGTTTTGATTGAGCTTAGTATTTGTGGTCATTTACATTATAAGCTTCAGAAACCCTCTAAGGTTTTATTCTTAGTAAGGAAAGCCTAATTCAGTGGAATAAAGTGAATAACAGTAACAAAAAGCTAAGCTGCACAAAAAATATTTTAACCCCGGCTAACCCATCCACTCACAGCTTTTTGTACAGCTAAGTTATATCAATTCTAAGAAAGGGGAAAAATAGAAAATACAGTAGATATTTTAATTTTCACACTCTGACAAATATTGATGAGTATATTCAACCACATTAGGTAACAAGGTACACTGCATTGTCAGGGTTCCTGCAAGTCTTCGTTTCTTAAAAGAAAAAGCGGTATTCAAAAGCTTGGGGTTTCACTGATCTCGATCCTTTTACATTATATTCTAATAAAAGTAATTCATACACATGATCAAGGTGAGTAGGTAGATGACAGTGAGACATTCCCTGATGGAAGTGATGCCAGGCTTGATTTATGGGAAGTGTGTTGACTGTCGCTTCTGTGCATTTCTAGGACTCTCTGAGTCTCTAGAACCTTCTTTTGGATATGTAGTATTAGATATCACTGTAGCATGTTGTCCATAGAACCTCAAAAGAAGTTCTGCAAAAGACAGCAGTGCATTCAGGACAACAAGAACTAATTCCCACTGGGTAAAGATTTCCAATGATTATTAAAACACACACAAGCATTATAAATTCACTGGGTTTTTTTTTATGCAAACATTTATTGATCATTTCCATTGGAGCATTAGACGGTGAAATGTATGCAAACATTTAGACCACTTCTTTAAAAGGCTTCTATCTTTTCAAAGAGTATTTTTTAATTTTTTGAAGTATTTTTATTTGAAAATCGTGATCACTGCTGGGAGTCCCTGAAATAATTAGTGTATCCTAATTTTTCAGAATGTTTTCAATAAAACAAAGAAAAAAGTGAATATAAGGTATGTTTAAAGAACATGTAGGTAATGTAGGTAGCTGTACGTTGTACGTTTTTTGGAAGATATCAAAGGTAAAGACAACACAGGAGCAGTCTGAAAGAAGGCTGTCAATAATGCTGCATCATCCTTCGTGAACTACTATCTGTAGTTGTATTTTATTATCTTTGTCCATTTCACCTACTTTACCACTGTTTGACCTGGAGAAAGGATTTGCTGATGTAGCGCAGAGAATGTTGGGGAAGATATTGGGTTTTGTCTTTTGAATAATAGATATCATATAGAAATGGACTATAATTCCATACATTGCCATCCTTTAAAAAGATAAACCTATGTCCTCAAAATAAGCATGCTAGAAATCAATGTAAAACTCACATTTAAAAGATTCCAAGATCATATTTTATTTCAATATAAAACTCAGTACATCTGTCCTACTAAGAGCTTTAAAAATGGGAGCTTCCTTAAAAGCGGCTCAACCCCAACTTTGAATTTTAGATTACACAATAAAATGCACACATTTATTGGACATCGTGCATCTAAACCGCTGACTGAATCCTTTGCTATGATTTCAATTAACCTCTTAATCGCCCAAAGCCAGGTCAGTAACACAATTTATATTTGGTTACAAAGACAGCCATAATGATTGGCTTCAGTACTGTACTACATATATGGATATTTCTGCAGATATGAGAAGGGGGAAAAAGAAAATGGCTTTGTGAAACCTGCAGTGTCCAAGAGTCTGAGGGACTGCTAGAAATCTTTCCAATAAAATGTTTCTGGGTTCCACCCCCCTCCCCCGTTTTCCTTGCAATGTCTGTCTCAGCTCAAAAAACAGAAAATGTCTATCTTTTTCAGAAATCCCAATACAACTCTCAAACATCCTGCAGCAGACCTAATTCCCACATATACGTAGCTCAATCTAAGAACAATCTGGAAGAGTTTACCGCATCTGTTGTTCCACTGTTGAAATAATTCACAGTTAGCCAAAGTAGGAAATGCAAACAATCCTTTTTCATATTTGCATACTTGGAATTTGGCTTTTTGATTCATGATTGTTCCCATTAGCTTTGAAAATTCATGTTTCTGTCTAGTTGCATGTTTTGCTTGAGTGAGCTCAAATTATGCTCTTGACTCAAATATTATTACAAGTGTAAATACTTTGGAGACGTCAGTGTCTGCCACTGATTTGAGAGGTATTTGTTTTATTGATTTTCATCTGGCGAGTTTAAAATATGAGCAAACTTTTCATGGAGGGTTTGGGGCATTTGTTTGAACACTCCTGGAGTAATTGGAAATGCAACAATTGTTTAAAAAGTGGCATTGTCCATGAAAAGATTTAGTGAGGGATGAAGAAATTTCTTGAACCTAAAGACCTAATCTGGTGATCCAATTCTCCCCACTGTGTCCATTCCCGTGAAACTCCATTTACTTGCCCCTATCCATCACTAGCGCCCCGCATCCTACCTAGCCAATCCTCTAGGTTTCCCACATTGTCTCCTCTTTTGTCTTTTCAGTCTAAACAGAAGAACAACAGATAGGGTTCTGAAGGGCAGGGAGCATCAGGAGCTGCAGGAGAATGGCTGAGATGAGGGTCAGAGTCCTGCCCCTACTGCCAACAGTTACTAGGGTTTGTGCTGCCCGGCTGAACAGTGTTCAAAGGCTTTTCTGGGCTTTGTTCCACTGTGTAGGGATTAGGCCTGGCGGTCTGAGAATTTGCCTTCTAATTAAAAAGGATAAAAGATAGAAGTAGCATTAGACTAAAACAGAGCAGTGATACTTCACAGGCTGATTTTTTTTTAAAGTCACAAGACGACGCTAGAAGTTGTCAGGATATTTTATTTCCTTGGTATTCTACTCAAATTAAAAAGGGAAAACTTTGGAAACTCTTTCCAGCTGTTTGCATGGCGCATGGACGTCTAATTGCATCTAAAATATCTGCTGTTTACAGTGAGACTGTTTGGTGGGGGGATTTGCAGTCAGATTGGAGAAGGAAGCCTGCTCCCAGAGCCACCTTCCTCTTTTTCAGATGCTGGCAAGAAATTAATTCTACCCAAAGTGAATTCTGCTTTTCAGTTCGCCCCAGTGTGCCTGGCTCTCAAGCCTTCCAATGCCTACCCTACCTATTCTCTTTTCAAGGATCAAGCATGCCTTTCATCTCCTTGCAGCTGTAGACACTATCTTAACCAGGTGTGAAATGCAATTAAGAAATAATTCCCACCCCAGAGTCTTTTTAAAATTCTTAATAGCAATCTGATGAAGGGCAGTTTTTAAATCTTGCACACCAGTACGGCTGTGTGTTGTGACAGTCAGTGTGATCCTGTGCCTGTATTTTGGTAAGAAAGAAGCCATCCACAGATTCAGGCAGACTGGCAGCATCCAAACAGATGATGCACCATCTTAAAAGGCGCTCGCCTGCCATCCAGGGCGGCCCTTTCTGCCCCGTCTAGAGAACTGTACACTGACTGACACTTGTTGACTTGAAGGAGCGGCTGAGAGTGATTTGCCAAGTACTCCAGAGACTGGTTCTATCCACTCTATCAGAGGAAGGAATTTGAGGTGAGAATTTCTGTTAGAAATGCTGATGAGATTATATAAACTGGTGGAGGTGGGGTTTTTTTTAGGGGCAAAAAAAGGGAGGAAAGAGTTTTGTGGAGGACTTCAGAGCTTTCAAAGCCATTGAGCTCAGATTGCAAACGCGTATAAAGGAATGCTCCCTTGTTCCCACAGAGCTCATGTTACGTCATGAAGCCCAAGGACTGAATTTCTTATTTTCCCCTTTTCTTATTTTGGTTTTCATTTTGCTCCGCAGAAACAAGTAAAGCTCCCTTAGGGAAGGGATGTTTTTAAAGCATGAGATTATAATGAGATTCATCTATGGCAGGCATAAATATGCTTAATGCTGACTTTTCTGAGAAATCCATATCATCATCATTATTATTATTTTGCTTAATTTTACCAAATTGAGCAACTTACCAATTGATTACATTGGGCATAGGTGGAAACATGGAAATCTTGGGAAGAACACAAAGCTATCTTACCACCTACCATATAACTTTTTGGTCTAAGTCTGTAAATCATGTAAATGCTGTTTTTGTCATAGGACAGAACACTGTATTTCTAATTCTCTAAACTTTAGGTTTTTTTTCTTTGGAAGTCTAAATGGAATTAATATGTCAGTGGTTATATTTTGAAAAAAAATGTATGAATTATATTATGCAACCATGCAAAATATTTAAGAAACAATGTTTGTGAAATAATCCATATCGATTTCCATCATCAGCTTTGTGTAAAAGAAGAAAAAGGAGGTTCTCTCCCGTTCTGAGTTCAGGGACAGCCTGGTAATTTATGTTAAGTTTCAGTCCCTTCTTTTATTTTTGTCTTTTTGAGATGACCATTCCCCCTGCTGATTTTCCAAATGTAGCAAAGCTGAGTCTGCTAGTTCCACTCTAAAGAAAATAAAGATAATAATCTGATTTAGACATTGAAGAACATCAGTATGAATGACAACAGTAGTAGGTAACAGTGAGTCAACACTTCCCTTTCCAGTCCCAGCTTCTCTTTAGCATTTAAAATATGTCAGCCAGTCGTTCAAAGCCAAACCATTTTGAGAATGTAATTCACAATATTTTGGCTTCTATTTTTCAACAGCTTCTGAGTAATATATTGTACAAGAAAGAGGTCTTTGTTGTGTTTATAATACATGTATAACCTGGTGGGAAGCCGAATAAAAAATGTATATTATTTGCATAACTTGAACTAAAGAACCTAATGCATTATTGGGTCTTGAATGTCTTAAATTTAAGTGAGCTGGCTTAAGAGTAATACTACTCTATTACTGTTCTGTAATTCATATAATGAAATCATACAGCTAAAAAAAATTTAAGGTTTTAACAATGATAAGTGGAACCTGATTTTTGAACTCCTTTTTAATGAAAACAGTAATTTATAAACTGGCACATGTGTGCCCCTTTTTGTTTGCTGACAATAAAAGGCTGTTGAATTTGTATCCTTTCATCTGCTTTCCCCTCCGTGCATGTGAGAGAAGCCCATTTAGCCTAATGGTGCAGGCACCAAGGACTAACCACCTCCTGGAAAATCAAGGGATCTGCTTCCCAGACACAGTGACTGGAATGTCTGGATCCCCGTGGAACTTTCTGTGTCCAGACAAGCACCCCGCCCAACCTGTCTCCTTTGAGTCCACCATATGAGCCATTTGAGCAAGTTGCACTAGACTGAAGTTCCAATGCTCTCCAACTTTGCACCATACATAGAAAAGGAGAACAGACTTCACTTCACATGGGTGGTGGGGTCATCCTTCAATCTTATGGGTGAACGATGTCTTCTTTTAGTAGAAACATAAACCCATAGCAAGGCAGCCTCCCCCACTCAGGAAATGTGCCTTTGCTTTTAAAATAGCTGAAGTTACTTAATATTTGTATATAGAAAACAGGCTCTTAAGTGCTTCTAATGGTACTATCCTAGAGGTTCACCTTGCTTGCCTGTCTGAGTGTTCTAACTTACAGCTAAAGAGAGATTATTCTTATCTATCTATATTTGGAAATAAAGTATATACTGTATAACCGATGTTGGAATGCTCCCTTCTTCCTAAACCAAATAAATATGATCATTATGTATAGTAACTATTTCACTTCACAATCACTAAAATATTTTTTGAAAGGACCTAGGAATGACGAAATTAGTAAACTAATAGAATGAAAAATAAAAGAAGTGATCAAATGTACAAAAGCAAAAATGGATTGTTTAAAATAAGACATTACACATTTGGGATATATACTCATCTATTTTCAAATATGAATGTCAAATACGAACTACATTGCCTCTTATTCATTTGATTTAAATTTTTTTTGAAATTTTAAAACTGTTCATATAGGGCCAGGAAAGTATTTTTACTTAGTGTACTTTTTCCTACAGTTGATGTAGTTGGTCTCCTTCCTGCAAACACAACACTACAGGCGAGATTGTAATAATAGTTAACTGTAATCTAAATGACTATGTTGAGAATGTAATAACTCATTATTTTTAATCTTAATTTTAAAAAGCAAGGTCTGAAACAGCCAGCTCCATTGGAATATCCTACCAAAAGATTAGAACCATCACACTAGTTCTACAAATGACATCCTAAAAATCCTTCCGGTTGACTTTCTGCTTTTTGTTTCTGGAAGGAGAGAAATGGGGGAAGGGAGAGTTTGGAGAGGATGCATTGGCTGGAAAAACAGACTTGGACGAATTGCAAGCTCTGAAAACAGATTTCTTTATCTACAAGCCAGGTTGGAGCGCATCCCCAGACTGCTAGTCTGAGCTACCTCGTCCAGTTGAGAAGACTGCCATCTCTAGGATGGCGTATGAGCTGGATGCTTTTTCACTTGCATGTCTCTGGACTTTTTTTTAGCCTTAGGTCTCTCCTAAGCAGGAAAATTCCAGTTTTGCCAATCTGTGTTTTGGTGATATGGACTACCATCTACCTGTGTGGGGCTGAGATCCTAAAACTCCTTTTACTGGCAATACGATGTGGATTGGAGCCGAGGTCATAAGGTAAATAGCCAGTGCTTTATCCTCTCAGCCAAGCCCTTGATAAGGGATGTTCTTTGATGTTGAGAACGATAGTTGGCTTTTTCAGAACTTATATCCAAAACAGTAATACATAATGCATTTGCTTTCATCGTACAGCTGCTGATACATGGTTGAAGGTTAATTTAAAGATTACTTAATGAGAAGAGCTACTTTAAATCAATCAAATGCTTTAGAAAGCAAAAATGATCCTCCACTAACAAAAAATAAAAATTGCAAGCAAAGAAACCTACATTTTTCAATTTCTTCCCAATCATTCATTGCGTCTTCTTTTAATACAAGCCAGCAGCTGCCTGGTTGAGTCCCTCTCACTAATGGTGCCTTGTTCTCCATGGCTGCATTATGGTAAAGTCATTTACAGTATACAGCACCTCTTCCACAAGGTGTACAAACTACAACGGATGCATGGGATGATCATATCTACTATATTGGTAATAAAGGGTTTCCACCCAGCACCTCATTGCAACAAAAAACTGTTCATGTCACATCCTTTGGCTCTAAAGATTGTGTATCTTCTTTGCTTACCTGAACAACATAAACATGGAGCGTGCGCACATTGGCTTTTCACAGGTGTTACATGCTCAACCCAGGCAAATGCTACTCACAATATCCACGACTTCTGCAGTTTTTCCGTAATAAAATCATTACTTCATCTGAGCCCAAGAATCAGTAAACTGATTCTTTCTTGTTTTTCTTGTGACATCTGGTTTTGTTGAGCCTCACCCTGACTGGATTTCAGAAGATGTTAGAGAGAGAACTAACATAAAAATCGGCTTGGGGAGGAAAAAAGCAAGAGATCTGAGGGCTAAAGTTAATAGTAAGTGGCAGGTTACATCAAAACGGATGCCAAACCTATACCAAAATCAGAGACAGAAAAAAATCTAGTTTCCTCTTTAAAACAGAGGGCAGCCATGGGGCGCCTGGAGTAGCTCAGGTGGTTAAGGGTCTGACCCTTGATTTTGCTTCAGGTCATGATCTCAGGGTCTTGAGATCAAGCCCCAAGTCAGGCTCTGTGCTGGGTGTGGATCCTGCTTGAGATTCTCTCTCTCCCCCTCGGCCATCCCCCTTCCCTCTATTTAAAAAAAAAAAAAGAAGAAGAAGAAGAAGGCAGCCATACTATTTAACTTTCTTCCAATTATTTATTCTTGGAAAAAAAAATGCTATGAACGTGAGTTAGGTTTTATTGGCCTCTGTAAATCCAGGATGCTCCTGATCCACTCTATAAGTAGATAGTAATAGAACTCATAACCATAACTGCCCTTCACGAGTGCTTGCTGGGTACCAACTCGGTTAACCCTCATTTCAACCCCATTTTCCCCAACAGAAAACTGAGGCTCCAAAGGTCAAGTACCGTGGTCAAGTTTACACAGCTGGAATTAAAGCAGCGATGACTTGAACTACTAGTAGTTGATTTGAAAGCCCTACCCTTCTAACTACTAGGTAATGAGCAAACAACCACTGTCCTACAGAAAGGGAGGTCCTAGAATAATGCATCCCCTTTTTTAAAATTAAATATGTGATTTTAGGGGCGCCTGGGTGGCTCAGTTGGTTAAGTGACTGTCTTCAGCTCAGGCCATGATCCCAGGGTCCTGGGATCCAGCCCCACATCAGGCTCCCTCTCCCTCTGCCTGCCGCTCCCCCTGTTTGTGCTCTCTCTGTCAAATAAATAAAATCTTTAAAAAATAAAATAAAATAAATAAATACATAAATACATAAATAAATACTGAAATCCAGTCTGGGCTTTTAAACAGCACAGATTGTGGAGGCCAATTGCCTCGTTTCAAGTCTTTTACTGGTTATATGACGTAGGGCAACTTAACCTTTCCGTGACAGTTTGCCTCGTCTGAAAAATGGGAACAATAATAGTGTGTTGGTAGGATTAGATGAACCGCTACGCAAAAACTCTTAGAACAGCACTTGCTTTGACATGGTCAACCTTCAGAAGTGTCCTGTTTTCTTTTGTGGGTGTTCAGTAGCCCAGAGGTGCTTTTCTTAAGCTTTATCCATGTACAATGCCCCACTCTGTTCACCTGGCCAGGATACGTCAGGACATGTGTCTGCTGTCACCAAACAGCCTGGTGACCAAAAAGCCCTTCCACTAACAATCAAAAGAAAATGGAGGGTCTTCTTTACTTTATCAGAACTCCTCGGGCGCCTGGGTGGCTCAGTTGGTTAAGCGACTGCCTTCGGCTCAGGTCATGATCCTGGAGTCCCTGGATCGAGTCCCACATCGAGCTCCCTGCTCGGCAGAGAGTCTGCTTCTCCCTCTGACCCTCCCCCTTCTCAAGTGCTTGCTCTCTCTCATTCTCTCTCTCTCAAATAAATAAATAAAATCTTTAAAAAAAAAAATAAAGGAAGCCTGGGTGGCTCAGATGGTTAAGCGTCTGCCTTTGGCTCAGGTCATGATCCTGGAGTCCCGGGATCGAGTCCCGCATCGGGCTCCCTGCTCAGCGGGGAGTCTGCTTCTCCCTCTGACCCTCTCCCCTCTCGTGCTGTTTCTCTCTCGCTCGCTCTCTAAAAAATAAATAAAATCTTAAAAAAAAAAAGTCTTAAAAAAAAAATTTAAAAAATTAAAAAAAAAAAAAAGAACTCCTCATCAGAATTATATATATGTAGTTCTTAGGGAGGAACAAAATGTTTGGGTTTAAGAAAGTATTGATTATAACTTAGTACAGTTTTAAAATCAAAATGCAAAACCCAAAAGCATTTTGAAATTAGCTCAGAAATTTAAAAAAATTGGAAGTATGCTTTTGACATCACTAAATACAAAGTCAAACTCTCACAACTGATAAATTGGAGCATTCGATAACTCGTAAACGTGCTTGGCACTGGTTTACGCAGCCGACTGCATACATCCTCCGGACTTCACTATGTGTTTCTGACTGTGATGTTAACGGCTCCTTTGAAGAGGTTAAAAGCATATTGAGAGCGGCAATCAATGCAACCGTGTTTATATGTCATAATTTTCTCAAATACTAGGCTATACCTTAATCAGAAATGCATGCACCAGGTTACAAGATAAAGGACACTTATCACACTAATAAATATTGCTTATCATCTTTGATTTCAACCCAGTGACAGTGTTTTTTTTTTTTTTAGCATAGCGCACACGTTTATCTTAATAATCTAATGCTAAATAAAAATGTATTCATAGAAGCCTTTATAGAAATTTGGGCAAAATTTTCAGAAGTCCTTGGGCTAAATTGCTGCCTATTTAAATTGCCACATTTTTATTTCAATGTTTTTTGGCCACACTGAAGTCATGACCGGTTTCCCTGGGAAGTCAACAGAAGTTTGGCAGGTGGGTGAGCTCTGCAGGGCAGAGAGCAAGAGAAGAGGGGAGCTCAGAAGGTCATTGTAAAATTTTGGACACCTTTCTGCAGCTTTAATAACTCAAACCCAAAATAGTAGTCAGGGAAAGGCAGAATTGGGGAGAATTTTGAATTGGGAGCCAGCCATTTTGGTAGTTTTTCTTCCAGCTAAGACCTAGAAACACAGGGAGAGAGCCTGTGTTCTTGAAGTAAACAGGAATCCGTACACAAAATGGATGGCACCTGGGAGCGGGGGCAGGGCCCACGTCGGCCCGGGATGACCCACTGGCACCAGATTTCTATCAGGGGGTCTGCAGGCCTTTAAAGCAGCAGCAAGCAAGTCCATGAGGAGCAATCTGACGTGTGGACTGAGGGAAAACTGAAGCACAATGTGGCTTTTCTTTTCTTTGCATTTCTTTGTTTTGGTCATACTGTTCATGTTCTTTATCAAAATGCCTTTCTCCAATTTCCTCAGCCCAGCGGTTTGAATGTTTGCATGAAGTAGACACATATCACTACATATGAACCGTGAAACGTATTTGAAAATAAATGTTTTAATTAAAATTGACATTTCTGAGCCTACTGCTGAGAGCAGCTGCTTTTTCTCTAAAATTACTTTGTCCATCTCCGTAGGAGCCCAATATAAGAGGAGTTTCCATCCCACTTTAATACTAATTTAATATCAAAAGAACAGCATTACTGTGTATACACAAATTTTCTTCTTTGGGTTGTTAAACTAGTTCTAACAGACTATAAACGGGTTTTGCACTCTCATAAAGCATTCGCCTGTTTTGCCTATTTCCCCAAATGTATGCATTTGACAAGACGGCTGTCCAAGACGGATGGAAGAGAAGCTCTCTCATGCAGGGTTCATGGACGGAGGGGGGTCAAGAAGTAGACATCTGTGTCTGCTCTTACCCCTGTCTCCTCAACATCCTGGGGAGGTGGGCAGGTGGGGAGTCAGAGGAAGCTGAGTGTCATCCACCAAGAGCCAGATGTTTGGGAGCAAGCACCGCTCACCTGGACTGGGCCTTCACTATGTGGTAGACATCATCCATTCACTCACAGATTCCGCAGCACTGCAGTCCTCAGGGAGCTTACATTTTAGTGGGGGGAGGCAGAAAATAAGTTATATAGCATATTAGCGTGTGTGAGTCCTCACAGGGAACCATAAAGAAAGAAGGGAGAAAGAGAGGTCCAAGAGGAAGGGTGTTTGCTTTCAGAAAAGGGTGGAGATGGCTGAATGAAGATTCTGAGGGAGCGAGACATGCTAAGTTGGTGGAGAAGAGAGCTCCAGGCAGAAGGAAAGTGAGTGCAAGAGGCCTTGGGACGGGGATGTGCCTGGTGAGTTTGAGAAGAGGGCATGAGGCTGGTGTGGCCGGAGCCAGGAGGAGAGCAGAGTGAGAAGATAAGGTCAGGGAAGTAAAGCAAAGGGAACCACGGGAAGGACTTTGACCTTTACTCTCAGTTACTGGAGGGTTTGCTTTAGTGGGTTGCCATGATTCGACCTACTTCTTCGTTTTGTCTTAAAGATTCTTTCATTTATTTGAGAGAGAGAAAGAGCACGAGCAGGGGTAGAGGCAGAGGGAGAGGGAAAAGCATACTCCCTACTGAGCAGGGACTCCGACTCCAGACTTGATCCCAGGACCTTGGGATCATGACCGAGCTGAAGGCAGACGCTTAACTGACTGAGCCACCCAGGTGCCCCTGGATGTACTTTTTAAAAGAATAACTCTGAGTGCTGTGTTAAGAACAGATCTAGCCCTTTTAACATATTCATGTATTATGAAGTCTCACAACAATCCCTGTGAAGGGTGTTATTATAATCTCCATTTTACAGATGAGTAACTAACACACAAAGTTGAGTGACTTGCTCAAAACGACACCTAAAAAGTAGCAGATGGGTTTTCTTTTTTTTTTTTAAGATTTTATTTATTTGAGAGAGAGAGAGAGTACGAGTGGGGTGAAGGGCGGAGGGAGAAGCAGGCTCTCCGCTGAGCAGGGAGCCCGACACGGGGGCCCAATCCCGGGACTCCGGGATCATGCCTAAGCCAAAGGCAGACGCCTAACCAACTGAGCCACCCAGGCACCCCGGAGATGGGTTTTCAAACCCAAGCTGCCAGGGTACAAGCCCTGGCTCCCACCTGCTATGGTCTCCTGCCTCTCCAAAACTAGAACCAAAAGTGATACATTCTGCCAGAGGAGGGGCTTACTTTTAATGGGGCAGCCAGAAAAATGCATATAATGATGTAACTTAATATTGCACTGATAAGAGTATATTAAATATGCCACCCACTCCCACACTTCAGGAACCACCAATGCCAGTGACTGAAGCCTCTTCCTCTAACCTAAATCTCACACTGAGTCTCCTAAATTCAGCCGCTTAATCCAGGTGAGTGAGCTCAACATGCTTGATTCATAGACTCTTATGTGCCAGGGTCTATACTAAGCAGTTATCATTGCCCTTAAGGACTTTATATCGTAGGTCACAGAGAAGCAGCGACATCGGCATTGTTCAGTATAATGTGTCTCCTGAGCATCTCCACCTGGATGTCTTGTGGATGCTTCACAGCAACAGGTCCCAATCGAAGAGTCTTTCTGCCCTGATCCTCCCTCTTGTAGTCCATGTGTTGGATGATGATATTCTCATAGGCAGAATTCTTGGATACATCCTTGAAATCACTTGTTCTCACATTCCCACTTCCTTCTGGCCAGGATTCCTGTCCGTTCTGCCTCCTAATGATTTTAAGGATGATCTTTCCCCTCTTCATGCCTTCTCCCACCTTCCCCTCTTGCAGCCCACCACCAACTTTAAGCAGAGCAGATGTCAGCGACATCTTCTGTAAAGGGCTGGCTGGTAGATGTTATGGGCTTTGCGGGCCATGTACAGTCTCTGTCGCATTATTCTTTGCTTTTTTTGTTTTACAACTCTTTAAAAATGTAAAAACTATTCTGGGATCCCAGGCAGGATTTGGCCTTAAATTGATGGCAACACCTCCAGGAGATCTACCTACTTTTAGGGCGTTCTCCTAGGCTGGCCTCCTCCGCTGGCCTCCCCCATCCATCTTTCCATATGAGACATTTTATTTATTTTTTGTTTTTCTAAAAAAGAAAACCACCCAACATGGGGCTCGGAACCCACAACCCTGAGATCGAGAGTCACAGTTCCTCTAGTGACTGAGGAAGCGAGGTGCCCCAATACTAGATATTTTAACGCCAAGACTTCAATTCTTTTCTTTTAAATCATTATAAAAGAAATTTGTATCACTCTCCTCTTTTAAAATTTCCTATATGCCCCCTATTATCTATAGAACAAACACAGATTCCTTATATACAAAAAGGGATTCCAGCTGAATCTACCCTTACTCCATCCTCCACATACTTGAAGAGGCCACAAAGAACTTACCATTCTGCAAGCACCCTATAGTTCCCTGAAACCCTCCTAACGGCACATGCTGTTCCTTCTGCCTGGAACGGCCCCTTTCTTCCTTACTTTTCGTTCTTCTTCCTCTTCCTCCTGCCCCTCCCTCCCCCCCCTCCAATTTTCTTCTCCTCCCCTTCCTCCTCTTCCCCCTCCTCCTCCTCTTCTCCTTCTCCCTCTTCTTCAATTCCCCTTTGGTTTACCCTCTATGGTACCTCAATTCACATGTACCCTTCGAAGTCCAATTAAAAAGTCATCTCATCTATGAAGTATTCCAGATCCCTCCTCTGTCACTATCCTGTCCAGCTAGCTCCCTGTGCTCCCACAGGGATTTGCACACCCCTAGCAGAGTAGTTTCTAGCACAAGCAAGGTTGCCTGGGTTCAAATTCATCTCTGCCACTGACCAGCTGTGGGTCACTGGGCTGAGCTCTTCCTTGGTTCTCCCTTGGGAAAATAGGGATTATGTGATGATAAAATTCCTTAAGACTCTCTGACACATCCTCAAGACTCCAAAGCCAGCTATGATTATTTTCTCAGACAAAGCATTGAGTATGATGTCTGATACATATTTGATTAAGAATCTGTCCTCCCACTAGATTAAGTTGCCCTGGGGCAGAAACTAGGTTTTTTTCACCTTTACTCAAGGCCTAAAATATAGTTTGTGTAAAATAAATGTTCACTGAGTGAATGAATGACCCCAGATACTGGATATTTTGAACCAGGTATGGTTATTCACCAAGCTTCCTTGAAAAGAAGGGCTTTCTGGGGCACCTGGTTGGCTCTGTCAGAAGAGCATGCAAGTCTTGATTTTGAGGTCATGAGTTTGAGCCCCATGTTGAGTGTAAAGATTATGCAATAAATAAATAAATAAACTTTTAAAAAAGGAGAGCTTTCTGTCTCCCCTGGGGCTGCTGGTAGCAATGGGGGAGGAGAGAGGTCCTCCTTTGGGAACAGAAAAGCCAAAGAGCACAGAGATTGAGACTGAATTGTCAAATGGCCAGCCTGAATGGCCTGGTTCCACCACATTTTGATATGCAGCCTCAGGCATACCATTTAACCTCTCTGTGCCTCATTTTCACCCATGTAAGAATAACAGTAACATTGACCTTATATGGTTTGCTGAGGATGAAATGACTTACGCATTTAAAGCGCTTGAAACAGTATCTGGGTGTGCAGTACACACCCAGTAAGCATCAGTCATCATTATGATTATCGAGATCATCTTCCCTCAGGGCATAGGGCCATGTCCTCACAGAGCCATGCTTCAAACCCTGGACACAATCCCACTGAGTTCTGTCACCTTATATTTTCTTTTTTGGGGTCTCAGGTGATATCAGGGCCAGCCCCAGATACAGGTGAAGTGGAGATATTAGGTGTGCCACTATTTTCTTGCCATGTGTGAGAAATGGATATGTTAGGCTTCAAGAAATAGAGGCCTCTGATTAAACTGGCCTGAACAATGAGGAAGTTACTATGGCACATGATAAGCAATTCAGAAGTAGGCGGGGCTTGCAGCTGGTTAAATTATCAACTCAACAACAACATGGAGCACCCAGATTCTTTCATCTTTCTGCTCTGTCATCTTCAGAATGTCTGCTTGACTTTAGGTCAGAACTTTCATGGTTATAAGACAGATGCAGTAACTACAGCCTGGGAATTACATTCAGGCACAACAATATTCTCTGGATGAAGAGGAATGTCTCTTCCTGGGCTCTACTTTGACAAGAAAAATACCTTTTGCAGAGGCCACAAGCAGATTCCCTCCATGCCTTATTGGTCAGTTGGGTCACATGCCCAGCTCTAAACCAAAGATTGTCAATGGGATCACCATGGTTGATTTACATTAACCAGGATTTACCCTAGA
Organism: Mirounga leonina; assembly: GCF_011800145.1. NCBI lineage: Eukaryota > Metazoa > Chordata > Mammalia > Carnivora > Phocidae > Mirounga > Mirounga leonina. The sequence continues at coordinate 41,861,947 of NW_023270825.1, forward strand.
GTTTGGAATAGGGGTAGATTCTGGAACAACATCAGGGTTCTCTAAGTAAGGAAGAAAAAGGGAATAGCTATTGGAAAGGCAAATCAGCAGGGTCTGTTACAGAAAATTTTGGTACTTTTGGTGCTTTTGACATTTTGGTATTTGTCACAGTGGTTTATTTTGGAAGAAGTAGAGCAGAAAATAGTCTTATTCAGACTAAAGTATTTCAGCAGGGTTGTGAACTCCTTGCTTTGTGTTTTATATATTTTTTGTTTTTAAAATATTAACACATCTGATGAGGCACCTGGCTGGCTCAGTAGGAAGAAATGCAACTCCTGATCTTGGGGTTGTAAGTTAGAGCCCCAAGTTGGGTGTAGAGATTACTAAAATAAATAAATAAATAAACTTAAAAAATATTAACACATCTGAGATTCTAATTTAAAAAATCTGAGCAATGCGGGCGCTTGTGTGGCTCAGTCTATTGATTGTCCGACTCTTGGTTTTGGCTCAGGTCATGATCTCAGGGTCCTGGGATCGAGCCCCACATTGGGCTCTGTGCTCAGTGGAGAGTCTGCTTCTCTCACTCTCTAAAATAAATAAATCTTTAAAAATAAATAAATAAATAAATATCTGAGCAATGCAGGCAATAAGATTTAACTCTCAGGTGTAATGGGTATCCAACTGACAAAGAGCTTTGCCTAGAAACTCTCTGAGGAAAACCTCTATTTAAAAGGGCTATTTTCATGTCCATGGAAACTGAAGAGTTAGCCTTATTGAAGGGATTCATATCTGAGAGGCTTTCATCCCACCCTGAAACGAACAAAATGATGGCCAGTGTGTCCTAACCATCTAGCAGGCTCAGACACTGACCTTAATTATATCTGTCATTGTCCCTACTTCACCTAAGACTAGATAAGAGCCTTTGATGAGCATTGGATTTCGGAAAGGGCACCAATGCTAGCCACCATTGTTTAGAGAACTGGAATTTGCAACTGGAATCAGCACCTTAATGAGGGCATTGCTCTTCACATTCAGAGGTTATCTTCTGCTCAACATTGTCATTTTGTAAACTTCTTGGCTAACATCAATAAGAATGAAAAATTCATAATAAATTCATAATTCATAATGAAATCTTATATTGGTATAATATAGGACCAGAAAAAAATATCCTAGACACTAAAACCATAAAACATCTACTTTAGATAAATTTAAAGAGGAGCTTCTATTATAAATGTTGTCTATACTCTGAAGGCAGGGAATACTTACAATTTTGAAGTGAAAGAAATTTTAAGATACTTCACGGAATTTTTGGCAATTTACAGATGAGGACAACTAATTCTCAGAAAGAGCATATGATGGATGGGCCTAACCTCTCAGTGCTTGGGAGCTGCAGAATTGAGATTAGGGTTACTACTTTTTGCTACTCTTCTTGAGAAATGGAGTCTGATTCTCCTCCCCTTGAATCTGGCCTGACCTTATTGACCTGCTGGACCAATAGGATGTAATAAAAGTGATGTTCTAGGGCTTAGAAGGCTAGGTCAGAAGAAGCCTTGCACCTTCTGCCTAGGCCTTCTTGGAAGACTTGCTCTAAGGGGAGTCCGAAGTAAGACGTCTGACACCCCTGAAACTGCCTGGGCCTGAAAAGCCTAAGATTGCCAGTGTAAAGGCAGCATGAAGAGCCTTGGCCAGCCTTCAGCTGGTCCAGTCATCCCCCAACCCAGATGCCTGATATAGGAGTGAAGCAAGATGACTCCAGTCCCAGGCACCATTTGACTGTAACCAGATAAAAGACCCTAAGTTAGAACCATCCAGCTGTGCTCCGCTGATCCGCAGAACCATGAGAGGTAATAAGCAAATCTGTTTTAAGCCACTCAATTTGGGAATGGTTTGTTATATGATGATAGATAACTAGGACATCCTCTGACTCAACACCTTTACCTGCAGCAACAATAAATACACAAAGCAGGAAATTCAAGTTCTAGAAAGAGCAAAGATTCTTCAAGCTGTTGCAGTTATATCCTTGCTCTGCATCATCTGTAAAGCATGGTATCATGGAAAGTCCATTAGAATGCAATCCTTAAAATGTTTTAATAGTCCACATCATGTGACAAAAGTGATCCTCATTATTCATATGATAGAGTAGCTTAGGAACTGAGACATGGTTAGAGGATCCAAGAGAAGATACTCTTGGATTCTGCAATATTTACACCAATATTCATAAATGACTGTGAATACAACTTGGAAGAAAGACATCTTCCACGATAGTTTTAAAGGCCCTTTCAAGGATCATCAAGACTCAAATACATTCAGCGCTACAACAATTGCACAGCTGGTATCATTTGAAGGTATTGGTCAGTATTTGGTTTTATTCCACAAAATTCTCTTGGGAAGAAACTAGATTATTACCACTAAGGAATCAATGATTCCTTAACACTAAAGACTCAGGATGTTGATTCTCTCATAGCTGCTTGCCATGGGAAGTTGTCCACAAATATCTCAAAGATTTAAAAGCTTATAGCAGGAAACCAATATTGTCCCCTGTGGATCTTACTATTATATCAATTCACTTATACCTTTTAGGAATCTTGAAAACATTATGTCAAGTGAAATAAGCCAGACACAAAAGAACAAATATTGTATGATTCCAATTATATAAGAGACCTAGAATAGTCAAATTTATAAAGACAGAAAGTAGAATGTTAATTACCAGGAGCTGAGGGGAGGGAGGAATGGTAAGTTATTGTTTCATGGGTACAGAGTTTTAGTCTGGGATCATGAAAAAGTTCTGGAGATGGATGGTGGTGCTGATTGCACACCACTGTGAATGTACCTAACACCACCGAAATGTACACCTAAAAATGGTTAAAATTGTAAATTCTGGTTCATGTATATTCTACCACAATAAAAAAGTTTCCTTTTACTTTAAGAAAAAAAAAATACAAATAAAAAGAAGAATTTGGGTGTTTTATAAATCAGCTTCCCAGCGGGAAACAGATGGCACACTCAGATTAGGACAATTTGAGGAGAGTTTCATAAAAGGACTCTTTACAAAGGTTTGGACAGAGCATAAGGAAATGGCAAGGGAGAGAGGAGAACCCCAGGGCTAGGATGGAAGGAGCACGGAACCAGAAGCCAAAGAAACAGAAGGCTGTGTGGAAAGGCTCTTCTAGAGGAATAAGACTTCCAATGCGCGAAGAGCCAGCCTGTAACAAACCTGCAGGAAGGACACCAGAGGAGAGCATGGAGGGTGGATACGAAGGGCAAAAGGAAGAGAGCCACCACCACAGCGTTCAATCTAACATGGCATCCTCAAAGCAGTCAGAGTGACCGTTAGCCTAACAGGTACACACCACCCAAGTCTACTTTCTCTTTGCGTCCCATAGCATAGGAACAACTAGGCCAAAACATTTACTCTGTGAAAACACAGGGAAATCAGAAAGAAACACACATGTACTTGGATATTCTTTCTCACAAGACAGTTTATTCTCTGGGGCTCACAGCCACACTCCATTGCAGTGAGTGCTCCATGAGTCTCTATCATCTCTATACCCAACTTCCGGGAACAGACACCTCAACTCTTCAGGGGTCAAAACTCAACAGAATGAGGCCCAGAAGGAGGGTTTAAAAAAAAACAGTTACCAGTCCTTCTCTATTCTGTCTAAAGCCAACTCTGCAAGTTCTGCCTCCAATTTAAGGACCTATCTCTTTCCTATCCATCCCCTTCAAAGCGCATAGACTTTTCCTGTGGACTCAGCAAAATTAAACTATCTGAACGCGTAGCAGTGAACCCCGTATGTGTTCCAGTTCTGTTGAGTTCCGGCTCTTGTTTTGTAGAGGGGTTTTCAATAAAAATAATTTTGATTTAGCGAAAGGATGTTCTGAGAAATCCTCTTTCTTCTTCGCAGTTTAGGTATGAAAGGGTTAAGGCGACCATCCCATTGGCAGAAACTCACGTTTTGTGATCGGAGGGTCATTTTTGCCTGACGAACCCTCTCTTGCCTGCCTCAACTCAGCTGTCTCTCCTATTTGACTTAAAAATCTCATTCCATTAATGTCAGTCCTCCAGGTTAGACCACTACAGCCAGGTCACGGTCTCTCGAAGCTCACTGCTGTTCTGCACATATGTCACCTGGCAGGAGGAGAAGGGCCCCTGATTAGGAGGTAGGGGAAGGACAGCCATCTTCTGTAGACCTCTTTCATTAGCACATTAGCATGAATGAGCTTATCAGATTAGCTAATTGTCACCTGGACACTTTGGACAGTGCAGAGATACTGGTGAGCCACATTTCCACAAAAAGCAGGGGGGAAAGCACAGCGATGACAAGTCCCTGGAGGAGCTCGGAGCATCCTGGAAAAGGAGGACCCAGCGAGGAAGGACGAGCAAGGTGCCGCAAAGCACCGGCGAGGCGGGAGAGAAGGCTCTGAACGAGAAGGTGCTAAAGATGGACTTCACCACATTCAAGGTTTGCCTGGGAGCCACCCCCCACCCCACCCCGCTCCCTGCTTAAAGAATGACAGATACACAACCAGCACAGGCATGAACAGATAACCCGACTTCTGTTTCTAGAAATAAGAATATGAACAAAATTGTGTTTGGGTAAATGGGAAACTAGATAATCTGCAGTCCCTTCCCCTACAACACCTAGGAAAATTAGATACAATACACAAAAATTTTTAAATACATATATAAGCATCTGAGTAAGAAAGGGAGAGTAGAGACCTCTGTAACACGGCAGCTTGACTTGTAACACCCAAACAGGAACAGACGACAAGACTGGACTAGTATGAAGTGGGAGTTGACATGAAGAGTCTGGCATAAAACCAGGACTCTGACTTTCATTGAAAAGAAGGACTAGATGGGGTGCCTGGGTGGCTCAGTCGTTAAGCATCTGCCTTCAGCTCGGGTCGTGATCCCAGGGTCCTGGGATCGAGCCCCACATCGGGCTCCCTGCTCGGTGGGGAGCCTGCTGCTCCCTCTCCCACTCCCCCTGCATGTGTTCCCTCTCTTGCTTTGTCTTTCTCTGTCCAATAAATAAATTAAATCTTTAAAAAAAAAAAAAAGAAGGACTAGAGAAAAAAAAAATCTACCCAATGACACTGAGAAGCGACAAGGAAATTTAACCGAATCTTCCCCACCTCTAGGTGGGAAAATAACTTCCTCTGGAATTCATACCACAAAATCAGGGAGCCCCAAAGTGTAGAAACCAACATAAAAGGTCATGGTTCTGGGGCGCCTCGGTGGCTCAGTCGGTTAAGCGTCTGCCTTCAGCTCAGATCTTGATTCAGGGGTCCTGGGATCGAGTCCCGCATCGGGTTCCTTGCTTAGCAGGGAGCCTGCTTCTCCCTCTGCCTGCCACTCCACCTGCTTGTGCTCTCCCTCCTTCTCTATCAGACAAATAAATAAATAAAATGTTTTTTTTTTTAATGTGGTTGTTCTGTGCCAGTGGTAGCCAGCCTATTAGATGGACCTCAATGATCCAGTGACACCACTTAGCTGCCAGGCAAAAGTACCTGCTCTGGGGAACGTACCTCGACCCAGGCCCCACAGGTTTCCCACAGATTAAAGTCTCACTGGAGATGAACTCACAGTCAAAGCACATCATAAATAATCTTATGTTGTCAAGATATGCAGACATGATAGACAAACAAAAACAAAAAAACCCACAATATTTAACTCCCAAGAAATTCATATAATAGAACTGGCAGTGGTATAAGTATATTTTAAGTTATATAAAAAGGAACTGAAATCACAAAAACAGGGCACTATGAAAAACTATGTCAGAATCAGGAAAAAACAAAACTTCTAGAAATGAAAATTTCTCTTATTAAAAAAAAAAAAACACAATGGATTTTTTAAATAGTAGACTGGACCCAGATGAAGTGAGAACCAGTGAGCTAGAAAGTAAATCTGAGGAGACTCTCAGAATGAAGCACAGATAGATGAATGTTAGGCCTTCTCATGATCTTTTCAACATTTCTTTACTTCTCAAATTCCCCACCTTTTTATCAGTAGGGATTCCAGAAGGATAGACAAGAAAGAATGAGGTAAGATGCAGTATTTGAACAGAGGATGGCTGAGACTTTTCCAAAATTATTAAAAGACATGAGTCCTCAAATTCAAGAACCAGAATGAATCCCAAATAAAATAAGTAAAAACATTATATAAGTGTGGACATATTGTAATGAAAATGCAGAACATCAGAGAGAGAAGAAGAGAAACAGAGTGAGAAAGAGAGAGAGAAAGATCCTAAAAGCTTTTACATAGAAAAGACAGATTATCTGGGGGGGGTGGGGGGTGGGGGGAGAATACTTAGTAGTACAATAGAGACCAGAAGAAAATGGTATGTCTTTACAGTTCTAAGATAAAATATCTATCAACCTAAAGTTCTATATACAGCTAAATTATAATTTGGAAATAGAAGGAAAATTAAGACATTTTCAGACAAAGGTGATAAGGGTTTCTCATTGGTAGGTTCTTGCTGAAAGAACTTTCCAGGGATAGACTTCAGGAGAAGAAAAAGAAAATTAATCCGAACGGAAGTAAGATACAATAAACCAAGGAGAACCAATAAGTTGCTAAGTATAGGAGCAAATCAAAACAAACACTGTTAAACATGAACACCCCCCCACACACACAGTATATGAACAACAATAATAATGAGAAGCCTGGATTAAATTATCATAATTAAAATGTCCTAAGATCCATATATTGCTCAAGATGAGGCAGGGATATTATTTAACTTTAGATTTTGTTAAATCAAGTATGCTTATTAAAATCTGTAAGGTCATTATGGTGCCTAGTCTGGCACCAAAGATGGCTCCCAACAAGCCTCACCTTCTTTGTGCAGTCCCTTCCCAGTTGGTCTGTGTGGCTAATACAATATGGTGAAAAATATGTTATGTGACTTCCCAGGTTAGATTATAAAAGACATATCAATGTCTGCTTCCTCTCTCAGATCACAAGCTCTGAGGAAACCCAGCCACCATGTTGTTAGACACTTAAACAGTCCTAAAAAGTGGTCTCTGTGGCAAAGAACTGAGGCTTCCTACTAACAGCCAACACCCACTTGCCAACAACACAAAGGAGCTATTTTGCAAGCAGACCCTCCAGCCTCCCTTACAAGCCTTCAGATGACTGCAGCCCCAGCTAAATTTTGGCTGTATTTTCATGAGAGACTCCAAACCAGAACCACCCAGTCAAGCCACTTCTCAAATTCCTGACCCACCAAAGCTGTGTGAGATAATAGATGTTCGTTATTGTTTTAACCTGCCTACTTTTAAGATAATTTGTTACATAGCAATAGATAGCTAATACAATAACTATGATAAGAATAAAATTAGGTCATATAACTTCCGAACCATTAAAGGAAGGAAAGAGAATTTTTTAATAAAAATCACCCAATCCCAATAGAAAATTAGAAATGAGGCGGAACATACAAAGAAAAATCATAGTGAAAGGAAATGCAAAATAATATGGTATCATGGAAATGTAAATAGGCCAAATTTATCCCCAGATTAGATTTTGAAAAAGAATCCAGCTCTATGTTGTTACAAACTTAATAGAAACACATAAAAGTAAAAAGTAAAAGATAAGAAAAGTTATATCAGACAAATAATAACTTAAGGCTGGTTTATGTATACTAATACCATATAAAATAGACCTTTAAGCAAAAGAAGTAAAGGAGGTTGGTAATAAGTGGTTAAAGAAAAAAGTTACCAGGAAGATATCACAATAAATAAATTAAATACAATAAGATAGCCTCCAAATAAAGCAAAATTTGACATAATAGCAAGAATTTGATCAATCCACAGTCAAAAAAGGAGATTTAAACATTTGTCTCTACATAACTATCAAGCAAACTAAGAATGTAGAAAGACCATTTATGATTTGAATGGCACCATTAATAAATTTAATTTAATAAGCATTGAGAATTTTGCACCAATTGGAAACATGCTCTCTTTCCAAGCCCACATGGAATATTTACACAAATTGACTATGTATTTGGCCATAAAACAAATACAAAAACATCAATATCTAACTGACCATGTTCTTTAACTACAATGAAAAATTTAAAAATAATAACAAAAAAATTGCCTAAGATTTTTAAATTTAAAAGCAAACTTCGCAGCAATTCATGAGTTAAAGAAAAAATCACAATGGAATTAGAATGCATTTAGAAGTGAACCATAAGAATAAAAACAAAAAACTTTTGTAATGCAACTAAAGCATCCTTAATAAATATAAAAACAAAAATTAAGGGGGCACCTGGGTGGCTCAGTCAGTTAAGCCTCCAACTCTTGATTTTGGCTTAGGGCATGCTCTCAGGGTCCTGAGATCAAGCCCTGAGCTGGGCTCCGCGCTTAGCAGGGAGTCTGCTTGGGGTTCTCTCTCTGCCCCTCCCCTACCCACGCTCTCCTCTCTCTCTCTCTTTTTTAAAGATTTCATTTATTTCTTTGACACAGAGAGAGACAGCGAGAGAGGGAACACAAGCAGGGGGAGTGGGAGAGGGAGAAGCAGGCTTCCCGCGGAGCAGGAAGCCTGATGCAGGGCTTGATTCCAGGACCCCGGGATCATGACCCGAGCCGAAGGCAGATGCTTAATGACTGAGCCACCCAGGCGCCCCTCCTCTCTCTCTGTCTCAAATAAATAAATAAATAAAATATTTTTTAAAAAAGATCTTACAAATTATAAGAAAATACTATGAGTAGCTTTAGAAATACACATGAAATGGAAATTTTACTTTGAAAACAAAACCTTTCAAAGATGATACAAGAAGAAATAAAAAAATTAAAGACCACAACATTTTTTAAAAATTTTTAAAAATTTGTATCAGTTGTAGAAAATCTATTCACAGAACAAGCAAACAAAAAATACCAGACTCAGACACTTCTCCAAAATTCTACCAAGCCTTCAAAATATAGATAAACTCTATCTTATACAAACTGATCCAAAAAAAAAGAGAAAACAGGAGAAACTTATTTTTTGAAGCTGGTATTCCCTTTACTTTTTACACCAAAAGCAGACAAGGGTAATATGATAAAAAGAAAAGAATAGATTAGAGGAGAAAAACCATATGATTATTGTACTAGATGTACAAAAATACGTGATAAAACAACAAAAACAACAAAAACAAAAAATCTTATGGAGAAATAGGAAACTTTATTAAGTAGCATAACAGAACTAAAATGAAGAGAGGTATATTGGATGTTATTGGATGAAAAGATTCAATATAGTAAAGACTCAAAACAGTAAAGATTGCTATACACTAAAGATGAGACAGAGTATTGTTACACAGCAAAGACTCAATACAGTAGAGATTTCTCCAAATGAATCTAAAAATTATATGCAATGCCGATCAAAATCACGACATGATTTTTTTTTTTTTAAAGATTTTATTTATTTATTTGACAGAGAGAGACACAGCGAGAGAGGGAACACAAGCAGGGGGAGTGGGAGAGGGAGAAGCAGGCTTTCCCGCTGAGCAGGGAGCCCAATGCGGGGCTCGATCCCGGCACCCAGGGATCATAACCTGAGCCAAAGGCAGATGCTTAACGACTGAGCCACCCAGGCGCCCCAACATGATTTTTTATAGATGGTGACAACCTCCATCATACGAGAGAGTAGAGAGCCGAGAAAAGGCTAGACAATTCTTGAGAAGGAGGAGGGGTAGGAATGAGAAGAGGAGGCTTACTCCCAACAGAGTGGTATTAGATAGAGCAGCAATAGACAAAAAGGCCATGGGATAAAACAAAGAGCCCAGAAACAGATTCTCATTTATATGGATGCTTGATATAAACAGAGATGACATTACAAATCCATGGGGGAAAAAGGTATCATCCAGCCAATGGCGCTAAGACAATTGAAAATTCATATGGAAAAAGATAAAATTGAATCCTTATCTCATACTGTAAACAAAAATTAATTCCAGAAGGACTAAACACCCAAATGTAAAAAAACAAAACTGTAAAACTTTTAGAAGCATTGAATATCTTTAAAATAAAGAAGACTATCTTAAACAAATCATGAAAAGCACGAACATTAAAGGAAAATATGAATACATTTTGCTACATTAAATTTAAATATTGATATGATGTCATAAATAAAATACAAGCCACAGATTAGAAGAAAATATTTACAAATGATATGACAGATTTGGATCCGAGCCACATAAAAAATTCCTAAAAACAAGTGAGACAAAAAAAAGAATATAAAGCAAAAATTATGAGTAAGTTATTGACAAAGCAAGAAGCTTGAATGGTAAATAAACATGAAAAATATGCTCGGGCGCCTGGGTGGCTCAGTTGGTTAAGCAACTGCCTTCGGCTCAGATCATGATCCCGGAGTCCTGGGATCGAGTCCCACATCGGGCTCCCGGCTCAGTGGGGAGCCTGCTTCTCCCTCAGACCCTCTCCCCTCTCATGCTGTTTCTCTCTCTCTCTCTTTCTCTCAAATAAATAAATAAATAAAATCTTTAAAAAAAAAAAGAAAGATATGCTCAACTTCATTAACAATTAGTGAAATACAAATTAAATCAATAATATACTATTTCACACTCATGAGACTGGCAGGCATTAGTGTCTGGTAATACCAAGTGTTTTTAAAGATGTAGGTAATTTAACTATTATGTATACTTCCAGTGGAAGTATAAATTGGTACCATCACTCTGAAAAGCAATTTCAAAACCTAGAGAACTGAAGGTTTCCATATTTTGCAACCAGTAATTATACTTTCAGGCATCCTCTCTAAAAAATTCTTGAACATGTTTACTGGAAGACACCCATTGTTAGACTGTTTGTATTGGAGAAAAATTATTGTATTAGAGGAAAATGTTCTCTAATTTCCGACGGAATACTGCACAGCAGTTGAATTGAATGTGTTAGATCTACATGTATTAACATGAATAAATTTCAAAAACATGATGGTAAGTGAAAAAAGTAAATTCTGAAGAACATGTGCAGTATTCCCCCTTTTTTTTTTAAACACACAAGCAATAGATTACTTATCTACATGTGTATTGTAAAAGTACAAAAGGACCATGGGTATGACACAAAATTTCAGGGTAGTGGTTGCCCCAGGAAGGGAAGGGAAGAGAAGAACAAATGGAGATGGGTCTTTAAAAGTATCTATTATATTTTAGTCCTTTAAAAAATTGAGGGGTGCCTGGTGGCTCAGTCATTTGAGCCCCCGACTCTTAAGTTCAGCTCAGGTCATGATCTCAGGGAAGGCTCTGTGATCAACATGGAGTCTGCTTGTCCCTCTCCCTCTGCTCCACGCCCTGCTCTCATCCTCTCTAAAATAAATAAGTAAAATCTTTAAAAATTAGAAAATTCTAGGGGCGCCTGGGTAACTCAGTCAGTTAAGCATCCAACTCTTGGTTTTGGTTCATGTCATGATCTCAGGGTGGTGAGATGGAGCCCCATCTGCTTAGGATTCTTTCCCTCTCTCTCTCTCCCTTTCCCTCTGCTCCTCCCCCTTGCTCATGCGCGCTCGGGCTCTCTCTCTTTTTCTCTAAAATAAATAAATAAATAAAATCTTTTTTAAAAAGAAATTTTAAAATATAAAAAAAATTTTTTTTAAGATTTTATTTATTTATTTGACAGAGAGAGAGAGACAGAGAGAGAGGGAATACAAGTAGGGGGAGTGGGAGAGGGAGAAGCAGGCTTCCTGCTGAGCAGGGAGCCCGATGCAGGGCTCGATCCCAGGACGGGGAGATCATGAACTGAGCCGAAGGCCGATGCCCAACGACTGAGCCACCCAGGTGCCCCAAAATATAAAATTCTTTAAAAAATAGAAATATAAATGAGTAATCATAATAATATGTATTTAATATTGGTGGTGGGTAGATAGAAATTGGATAGATTCCTTTCTGATCTTTTGGAGGTGTATGAGATGAGTCATTATTAACACTTTTAAAGATGAATTCAGAGATGTGACATGATGGTTTTTATCTTTCATCTTACCTGTTTTCTTAAACTCTCTACAAAGGTATTGCATTACTTTTGTAACAAGAAAGGAATATGAAAAAATGTACAGACAATCCTTGACAGTCTCTTAGATCACCTCAATTCTGGACATTAGGAATCAATCGTTTAAAATCAATTTCTAGGGGTGCCTGGGTGGCTCAGTCAGCTGAGCGTCTGCCTTCAGCTCAGGTCATGATCCCAGGGTCCTGGGATCGAGCCTCGCATCAGGCTCCCTGCTCGGCGGAGAGCCTACTTCTCTCTCTCTCCTTCTACTGCTTCCCCTGCTGTGCTCTCTCTCTCTCACTGTCTCTGTTTCTCTCTCTCTTCATATTTCTAAAATTTGATGCTGGAGCGCCTGGGTGGCTCAGTTGGTTAAGCATCAGCAGTCAGCTCAAGTCATGATCTCAGGTCCTGGGATCGAGCCCCAGGTCAGGCTCCCTGCTGAGCAGGGAGCCTGCTTCTCCCTCTGCCCGTCCCCCTGCTTGTGCTCTCTCTCTCTCTGAATAAATTTTTAAAAATCTTTTTTAAAATGTTTAAAAAAATAATAAAGTTTGATGCTGGTTGCCACGTGGGCATTCACCATAAGACTGGGCTGTGGCACAATGGACTGGGTCATTTCAGGATCATCATCAGCGCAGCATCTGTAACATTGACCTGAACATTCACTGCTGATGGCAAACTGATCGGATCTGATTGTGAGAATCTGATATGTGCGATCAGATATGTGCAAATTTTTCTGACTGCATCATAGGTTGAATTTTCCCTTATTTATGTATGTGTATATAGTTTATGTGCATACGTGTGTGTATGTGCACATATCCCTTTTTGTACATACACGTACTTTTTTAATCCCATGAGGTGTCTTGCAGAGATGAGGAATTGAGGTAGTTTTGGAGTTGGGGAAATTCTGGGAGTTAAATGAAGCAGAGATTCTTTTACTTCCGAGTCATTGTTTTGCCTCCAAACAGAAGATGTCAACAGTTGCCCAGTGACCTCTGTGAAATGTTTGTGGTCTTGTGTCAGTTCCTAACAACGAGTTGTCCACATAATAGAAGTACTTTATTTGTTGTATATACCCCTTTGATGTCTGTCAAGGTTTTTATGTTTCCTTTTCTTTTTATCTGGTTTCTCGCTGTCGATATTGTCCCATTATTGTCTTCCTCCATTCAAAGGATCTTGTCCACTCAACTAACTTGGCATGGCAACCAGCGCAGTTCGGATGAGCACGTAGGTGCTTCATGACTGTTTGTATGGTGCTGCTATTGGCGGAGCCAAACCTGTGCTGACAATAGGGCCTTGGAATGATTGCCCGACGTATCTGTTCACACCCTAATACGAAGACTCAGATGCTCATTGCCTAGGCATGGAGTTGCCAGCCGTTAGTAACTAAAAATACAAGAGAGAACAAATCTTTTTTTTTTTTTCTATAAGGATGTCCTAATCATTGCATGGGACATAGTTATACTAAAAAATTATTTGTTTTTTTAACTGAAATTCAATTTAACTGGGCACCCAGTATTCTGACAACCCTGTTCTGACACCATTCTTTAAGATCTCCAAAATATTCAGCAGTGTAATCACCCAAAATGGAAGAATTGGGAAGTTACTTAAAAGAAACTCTATCAGGGGCACTTGGGTGGCTCAGTCGGTTAAGTGTCTGACTCTTGATTTCGGCTTAGGTCATGATCTCAGGGTCCTGAGATCGAGCCCCACATTGGGCTCTGTGCTCAGTGGGGAGTCTGCTTGACATTCTCTCTCTCCTCTCGCTCTGCCCCTCCCTCTACTCACTCTCTCTCACTCTCTCTCTCTCTAAATAAATAAATCTTTAAAAATAAAAAATAAAAGAAACTATTATATTCATTTGGGTAGGAAACAAAGAAAATAACTACAATTTTCAATATACTTCACAGTTGTAGAGGTGTTTATCTCAGTGCATGAACTTCATGATTGAATTATTATGAGCTCTCTTTGGACAAAATAAAGCTTGAATGTCAGATGGCTATTATCTGAGTCACCCAAATGCAATGCTCCATTCTCCCCACACTAGAAGCCCATATCTTCTGTGAGCTTTCACAAAATGGCAGAACTAGAACTGATCCAAGGAAATGTAGAGTAATGAAAGAAAATATATCCAGGGAAAGAAGTTATTTTCCAAAGAATTTTCAACCCCTCCCCATCTCCTGTCTCCCACTTCCATCACCATGCATCTCTGCCCCCAGAGCATTCTGGCTTAGGATGTTCTCTGAAGAAGTTTTACTCTGAGAAGTAGACAACATGCCAAAGCAACAGGACAGCAGATGAAATAACAAAATTCTCCTAGTTAAAATCAATCTACAGAAAAGGAAAAAAAAGAAGCATAATGCTGGTTACAGATTCAGTAGTAGAGGATGTGAAGAACTGTGAATGTCATCTATTATGGGACATGTAATAAGGCAACATGGGGGAGATAACACAGCATCATAACTACTGACATGAAGAAGATTCATGCTTAGTTACTTGCTGCTTAAAATCACTGGCAGGAATACCCCAAGACCCGGTTTCTATGAAGCCTTCTGTGCCTTTCTGGGTTGCCTCCTATTCCAGGTCCATACCTTCAAACACCCTCCTAAAATAAACTTGGTTCCTCTCCTTACTGTACCCCTGGATTCTAACCCTATGCCTGGCACACAGTAGGCATACAGTTGTTTACTAATGACTACAGAAAGAAAACCTTGGTCAGCTATTTAAAAAATATCTTAATTGATCCTTCCCATTTTAAGAACTGATAATTTTAGGATGTAGGCCAATAGCTGGGGAATATAGCACTGCCATTTTTAAAAATGTTATAATTTTCCTTAGTATTAATTGCACAACATAGTTTTATTTTTATATTAAATTAAAAAGCAATAAAAAAAAGTAATGTGAAGTAGCTTATGCATGTTTTGGCTTTTAAGTGTTTGCCTTACGCTATGTGATCTAAAAGACTCAATTCAAAGAGCAAAATGGGAAAACCAATGCTTTTAAAATAAAATTTATTTTTGCTATGTGTGTTTTAACCAATGAGTGGTTAGGTGTTTCAGCTTATGACTGCTACACAAATAAATCCTCCCTATGTTACAGGGTCCTGAGGCTTACTTTATAACATGGAATCACTGTGTTACTGTATGACTGTTAAAATAGATCTAAGGTGATTATTCTGGAAGTAGCACAGTGATAAGCCACATTTACTCAAATGAACCAGTTCTCTCCCTTTTTTTCATTAGAAAACACTCTTGAATAGGGATTCTTGACAAGCTACAGTATGTCTGCCCTTAAATATATATGTTTAAGAACTCAAGAAGCTATGATTGTAAGCCTGAATTGGCATCGAATCTTTTTCTCTCCAACAGCGTTCTAAATTACATACAAATCATCTAACAATTCCTCCTTGTCTAAAATTGATTTGATTCTTTACTCCCAACAAATAATAGAGACTGAGAGTCATACATTTCATTAAAAAAATAAATAAATAGAAAGACTCCTGGCTTTACACTAGGCAAATGTGCACTAGGTTAGCTTCCTTTGAGGGTCGTGTATATACCTGTGACTATCCTTCCTGAACACTCCCAATTTAATGCTAACACACTAGCTGAAAATGGAAAGCTGTGAATCGCGGGTTGTGTATGACATCCGGTCACTGCAAAACATCTGAAATCAACCAAAAGTTTTTGCTTTTCATGGAAATAGTTGTCATGAATCACAACAGAAAGAGATGCACGTCACATGCCTTCTGACCAGAGTCACAGCCAAATTAAAATTCCAGCCTAGTGAGTCGATTGCATGGTAAACTGTTTTGCAGAAAAGCTTCAGTCACATACCTTTGCCTCCTCCTGCCCATTTCCTGGCAAAACACTAAGGCTGAAGATACCAACAACAATTAGAATTTAAAGCTCTTCTCCACTTGATCGCAAAGCCTCTCCATCCCTGTCTAGCCAGAAACAATCTGTCTGCTCATTCCTATTTCCATGCCCCCTCCTCTCAAATTAAGCTTGGTGGCATTCCCATTTTTGGATACCATTGATCTTGAGTTAAGATGCCTAGACAATACAGTACTTGGCATCTAAGAGATGCTAATGTATCTACATTTTGAAAGGTACCATAAAAATTCTGTTCTGTACACTTTTCGAGAGTAAAGAACTTGGTAGATGCTCCTGAGGGTTCTGACATTGTACCTACAGCATTGCTTCTGTAGACTTGGGCTTTAAGGGTAAGACTTGGGTCTAGGAGTAGTATTGCAGGTTTTTCCCTAGAAAGATCTTCTCTATAGGTCTCTCTCTTCAATGGCATCAATACTTTTTATTGCTCTTAGACTTTGGTCCCGACCCCTTCATGGCCTTCAAGGAGAGTAAGACTCTCTAGCCTCACTTCATACTATTCCTCCAACCCCCAAATGGTTGGTCACGACACTGTAGACCCACAGAACATAACAGGTTCGGGGCTCTGAACTTCCTGTTCCCGCTTTCTTGAAATGCTCTTTTCCGTAGCTCTGCGCGTCCGTGTCTCTGCTCCTTATCTTTTAAGTGTCAGGTTAAGGAGCCCCTCCTCAGAGAGGCTTTCCCTGACCACTCTATCTGAAACAGCTCTCCTAAGTATCTCCCCAGCTTCCTGCAGGTCTCTTGATCACATCATCCTGTTTATCTTCTTTGTATCACTTATCACAATCAATACTTCTCACCAGACTGTAAGCACTACGTACGCCATCCCCACTCTATCTCTAGCGTCTAGTATAGCGCCTGGCTCAGAGACGGCGCTTCATAGTTGTCAAATTATTATTGAGTACATGAATAAATAATGAGGTTAATAATAAGCATTGTTGGGGCGCCTGGGTGGCTCAGTTGGTTAAGCGACTGCCTTTGGCTCAGGTCATGATCCTGGAGTCCCTGGATCGAGTCCCGCATCGGGCTCCCTGCTCGGCAGGGAGTCTGCTTCTCCCTCTGACCCTCCCCCCTCTCATGTGCTCTCTCTCTCATTCTCTCTCTCTCAAATAAATAAAAATCTTTTTAAAAAAAAAATAATAATAATAAGCATTGTCCTCCGTTTTTCTTTTTTTATTCTTATGTATAGTATCTAGCACCATACAACATACTAGCTAGGAAGAATTTAACAAAATAATACTATTTTTTTTTTTAAGATTTTATTTATTTGACAGAGAGAGACGCAGCGAGAGAGGGAACACAAGCAGGGGGAGAGGGAGAAGCAGTCTTCCTGGCAAGCAGGGAGCCCAATGCGGGGCTTGATCCCAGGACACTGGGATCATGACCTGAGCTGAAGGCAGACACTTAACGACTGAGCCACCCAGGTGCCCCCAAAATAATACTATTTTTGAGAAATTCTAATGATAATTAATAGTCCTTCATTCTTTCCTTCCTTCCTCTATCTTTCCCCCCCTTCCCCTTTTCTCATTCTCTTTCTCTTGATTTTTAAGTTATATATGACATCGGTTCTTAATATCTCAGCTCCCAGTTCTTTCACCTTAAAGCCTTTCCCCCAACTCTTCCTCAACCCTGGGAGGTGATGTGCAGCATAAACCAGGAAAGAATTGATCTACAGTCACATGGTCCCTGATAGATAGTCTGTCATGGACAAAATGACAAACAAACCTAGAGTACAAAGCATTACATTTATATTTGGAAGCAGCGTGTTAGAGAAAAACAAAATAAAACATTCGAGTCAGGAGACTGGGATTCTAGTCACTTTGCCTCCATGGAAATAATACAGTGTCAATCCACTACTCTGTGCCCCAATTTTTTCACCTATAAAATTGAAATAATGTCTCCCTTCTTGTCTCACTTCCCAGGTAGGAAAGGACCCATCAAGATGATTATGTGAGAGCATGCAGCAAAATATTATGTAAAAATATAAGGTATTATTATATCGAAAGAGAAGCACTCTTTTCTAGTTTGCTAAAAAGGGGAGACAACAGTCATATCTGGGGAGCAATGGGTATGGTGACCATATTTTCAAAATCCAAATCAGGACATATCTTTTGGCATATGATCTGACACATGGTCTGACCACATGACAGAATATTTGAAATCAAAATGTCCTGAAAAATCCAGGACATGTGGTTGCCATGGCAATGAGGAGCCATAGGGAGGCTGTGGGCAATGAAAAGACAGGGTCGAATTGGCAAGCATGGAAAACTATTTTGCCAGTGATGTGCAGGACAGTTTGGAACCAATCAATGTGAAAGACTGAAAAGGCAAGAAGTAAGAAATTTTACTACTCTGAGTGTGAGGTATAAGTAGCAATCCTGAAGCATCCTAATTCTGGGAAATTTCCCCCATTCTTTCCAGGAGATTCAGGGTAGTCTCTGGTTCACATTAATGTGGAGCAAGAAACAGTGTTTGGGGTAAGAATTTTGCTGGAGTAGACCTAGCCCCCATGATGGTCCCATATTTACTCTCAGTGTCCCAAACACACCTCTACAATAAGAATAATCTCATGGTAGCCCAGTACTCCAGACAAAGGGAGACTCTCTACAAGTCCCCCAGTGGAGACCCCAATCTGCCTCCACCTGGATGGGAAAGTCCGGGAACTCTTCAACCCTCGGAATTCTGCTCTTCAGAGACTGCATTCCTACTCCACCTTTCTTTACACAAAAGCAAAGCAATCCTCTCCTCCATGCAATTGCTCAGGAAATATCGTTTATGATTTCCAACCCCATCAGAGAGCCCCTGACAACACAACTCTGGTGCCATATGAATTCTAACGATGACTTTTAGGACTGGAAGTCAGATGGTTTTATGGCCCGTCAAAAGTCAGGTGCAGATAGATCTCAAGGAGGTATAATGACTGCACTCAGAAAAGGAGGGCTTATAAAAAGATCAATCTCTTTTATCATTTTGCACAGGTTCTTATTAATAATTTTCATAATAAGTCTTACTTTTCTATTTCTAAGGGGCAAGTGTTATTTCAGGGGGCAGATCCCCCCCCCCGCCCCAATCTGCTCTCTTATACCTTTCCAGCCTTGAAGGCTCCAAGAGCTCTAAATTCCACCCAGTGCCTATCACATGCTATTGAGCTGGCATGTTTGCAGATTGCATGCGGTGAGATCCTGCCATACCAACAACCCTGTCTCGGATTCCCCAGCATCACAGCCAAGCTAGTATTGCCTGCACATTTTCCTCGTCTTTTCAGTGAGTTCAGTGTGGCAGCGGCACATTCCTCAGCACAGGCTCCGGTCGGCATGGTAACTAGTTAGGGACTGCAAGCTGCCTTTTTGCAGACTCCTGTTTCTTTCTGAGAGGGTGTATTTTTTTTTTTTTTTTTTTTTTAGGAAGGAAGGGGGCTGCGGGAGGGAATCGCGGTGGAGGAAGTCGTGAAAAGGGGGTGGAGAAAGAATTGATAGGGTTGGGCTGGGGGCTGGGGGGTGGGCAGAAGAATGACTTAAACACACTTTTTAAAAGAGTTATCTGGTCCACCCATGGTGTTGGTGCTAAATTGCCTGGGCAGAAAAAAGTCCTAATTGGGGTGGGGAGGCAGTGACAAAGCAAAGCTTGTTCAAGCCTCGGAGTCTGCCCTGTTGATAGTGCAGGTACCTCGGGGCGGTTGGGAGTGATTGCTGTGTTGACTTTGCCTAATTGCAGGGGAGGGGTTATGTGAGCTGTGACGGGCAGCGTTACACCCAGTGGGGTGGTGGACGAAAACTGGCATAACCACGCAGGGCTAAACTGACTGACAAAGCTCTTGGCATATTATTAAAAATCTGGCAAAATGTTCATCTCTTGACAAAAATGTAGAGAGACTAGTAATGCATAACTTTATCCCATGTTGGATTTTAAAATGGCTAATGCCAAGTTGTCTGTCAAAATTAATAGGGCATTGCTTCTTCTTATAGAACAACAACAAAAAAATTCTCACACATTTTATTCATTTATTCATTGCTAAAAAAATCATGTATCTGCTAAAAATTTCACTTAGGGAAAAGGTTTGGCGGTGGTTAACCTTGATTTTAAAGTACTGTGAATTAAAAGCTACTTTTTCTTATGTTTGTTATAATAAAAATCACACCTTCATTAAAATGTGAAGTATTGTATTATTTGAGAAGAGATTTAAACTCTGCACCAAGCTTATATTAAGAGAGGCATTAAAACTCCAATTATTGATTACATCTTTATATAAGTTTACATTTGGGACCTTTTTTTTTTTAACTCCTTTATATCAAGAAAAACGTTAAATGGTTAACTGACTGTTGAGTGGATACTCTGCATCATCATAGGAATTAATCAATATATTGACTTTTTGACTCTCCTACTTTGCTATTTCATGTGTTGATTTAACTGTTTCTCCCTCCTTCTTTGCTTTCCATTAAGCCTTTATGCATGCTCTTCTATACAAACTACTTTTCATTCTAAGTTTTATACACATAGGGCAACTTTCTGTTCTAGAATCTGAGTGTATTTTGTGAGTATTCAGACCTCCAAAAGATATAAATATTACTGTTCTTGGTCATATGCTTATGGTGGATAGCTATTTCTTTTCTTATTTTCCAGAGGCTGAAGCTTTGTAATTAAATGGGAATGAAAAGAGATGCCTGAACATTTTCAAAAAAACCTTTTGTAATGTATTTTAATTCCTAGTTTACTTTACGGAACAATAAACTTTTTTGTTTCTAAATTTTAGAGTTTTTGTTAACTCCTTTCAGAACAAAAATTCCAAAATGGCATTTCCTTCAAAATCTCATTGTTTCGCTAATTCTGATTTTTTTTAAGGGCTCCAATAAGATAGGAGAGTCAATGAAGTTGATGGAGAGACTTTGCTCTTAAGCCCTAATAAATAATTTGGTTTGGTGATTTTTCTCTTTTAATTCTTAAGATACCTCTCTACAGTCGAGTATATGAGCTCTGTTTGAAAACTAAGACACTCGAAGCATAAACACTGTATGCTTCCAGGTAGAAAGGGAAATGTTCAGATGTTCCCTAACTGCTGAAGGAAAAAACATGTAAATAAGAGATGGGTTGATTCCCCACTGTTCATGTTTGCTCACTGCGAACATTTGGTTCACTTGGCTTGGCTCATTATTTCAGCTGGGAAAGTCACTATATGAATTAATAGCAGATTTCCCAGCTGAAAATAAATGTTTATCAGTTTAGGGGGCTGGGGTATTTTGGCAAAGACCTGGCTTTTTGTCTCACTGGTTCCTTTTTTTGGCATGCACATCCCTGAGGTGTGTAATTAAAGTAAGGGAATTTGCACATAGTGCTTTAGGGCTGTAATGAATAAAAAACACATGATATTTCAGCAATTTGGTAACTAATGTCAGAGTGTGCATTTCCTGTGTGAGGTATCACAATACTAGGGCTCTGTGAAAATAAAGGCGCCTGCAATCCCATGCAAAGAAAAAGAAAAGTGACAGCATTTGTTCCTAAGTTCCAATACAAAATACATAAAAAAGAGCAATTTACATTTTATAACAGACGGACTTTGAACTGAACATATCCTCAGAATTAATGGCTATTAAATCAGCCCCACTTTTTGCTGAATATTGAAATTCCCTTCAGGACAAAGATCTTGGCTGTTGACATCAGGTTACATTACAAAATTGAATACATAGTATCAACTGGTTTTAATCATAACCATTCTCGCCTTGCTGTTGAAATTTTTCAACAGCTCAAAATCTGGAAAAGTATCTTTAAACCTCAGGAACCTTGAGGGAAAGAGGGAAAAGAACAAATTAACATTTATTGAGCACCTGTTATTTGTCAGAGATTTTTACACAATAGCAAATTTAATATTTTACAAAAATAACTGTGCAAAAAAGTCATTAGTATTCTGTTCTGTCGGAAAAAAAAGTCCAAAAAAATTAGGTAACTTGCCCAAGATCCCACAGTCAGTGGTACCAGGATGTCAGAGAGGACAAAGCCCAGCATAAAGTAAGACTCAGTACAACTTTTTTCATTATTGTCAGACTTCAAAACACACGTTCTTCTAACATAGTTCGTAGTATTATTTTTGTACCTCTTATATAAAATTATGCTAAAGAAGGACGAAAACCTTGCTCCGCACTCTTCCCCAGTCCCTGATTGTTCTTGTGAATAAGGTTTATGTCCATTTTGCAAAGAAAACCCAAAACTTCTTGTTCCATCCTCTGTACAACAGTGTTGGAAGTAGTGAGCTTGTTTCCTGGATCACAGGGAAGTCATCTCAATCTGAGGGCAAATTGTACTTTTTTTTTTAAAAGTAAACTCTATGCCCAACATGGGGCCTGAACTTACAATCCCAAGATCAAGAGTCGCATGCTCTACTAACTCGCCTCTAGTTTAAGCTGCTCCATAAACTATACTTTTCATACAGGACAAGGGCAGCCATGACTGTTGGAACAAGTATCCAACAGAAGCTTGGAAGAAGGGGATGCTTTCTCAAAGCCAGAGGCCAGAATATGGCACCTACATCATGGTAAAATAGAAGATTGCAGATTTCACCTCCCTAGGCCTCAGTTCCTATATCTGTAAAATGAAAGAATTGGTCTAGATGATCTAAAAGATCCATTTCTGATTTAAAAATCTCAACTACGAAGTACTCTTGGCTGAACCAGAGGGCAGGGAACAAGAAGTGCCATAATCCACAAATATGAGAATTCCCAAAGGATAAGTTTCAGGTAACTGCCTATCTTGTGGTCATTACAGAAGAGCATCTGTGAGTATTCTTATAGCCTTAATGAAATGATTATCACATATTCTACCACATATTTCCCAGAAAGACATTTCTTGATACCATCCATAAACTAAATTCTAAGGTAAAACATTATACTTAAAAGGCTTTTCCTCCTGCCTTTTCCTCTCCTGATTTTTCACTTTGGCCTGTCTGTGGCCTTCCTCTCACTCTCCAAAAAACATTTGAAGAATCATTGACAGATACACATCTGACACGCACTATCCTAATTCCTGGTAAAGAAGAAAAATGCCCTGTGTGTGTGTGTGTGTGTGTGTGTGTTGCTTGGAATTTAAGCACTTCCTCCTACAATCCTAGGAATATAAACCTCAAGAGCTCAAGAGACTGGAGACTCTGAGACCTGCTACCCCACACCTGTCATTTTCCCCTTTGCTAAGGAACCAACACTCCCCGTCTCCTCTCTCTGATGCTCCCTTCTTCCCAACAATAACTGCTCCAACTGAGTAGCCCCATCCCCACAAAAAAAAAACCACAAAACCTAAAGATGTTACTATTACCTCCATCAACATCTATTTTTTATTTTATTTTTTTTAATTTTATTTATTTATTTATTTGACAGAGAGAGAGCACAAGCAGTTGGAACAGCAGAGGGAGAGGGAGAAGCAGGCTCTCCACTGTAATGTGGGACTCAGTCCCAGGACCCTGGGATCATGATCTGAGCCGAAGGCAGACGCTTAACTGACTGAGCCACCCAGGTGCCCCATGATTTTTTTTTAAAGTAGGCTCCATGCCCCAACATGGGGCTTGAATTCATGACCCTGAGATCCAGACCTGAGCTGAGATCAAGAGTTGGATGCTTAACCAACTGAGCCACCCAGGAGCCCCTGCCTCCATCAACATTTAAAGAAACATGAACATCAAAAATCTGAGAGATTTATTAGGATAAAGGCCAGAAATGCCATTTGGAGTATATATATATATATATATATATATTTTTTTTTTTTTTTCCTAGAGTGGGACAGTGTATTGATCTTCCCTCCCACCTTGTCACTGTCCTCATCCTCTGAGTCCTCACTTTCCTCCTCCTAATTCTGCTTAAATTCCATGATCCATTACCATTTTTATTCTCTTGCAGGCACCCTCAAGCTCCTTGCTCCTCTCTGACGGAATGTATTGGTAAATTCTCACAACTTATTAAATCCAACTTTCTGCCTATTCCACATTAGCATCCTGGAACTGACCACGCTGGAGAAAGACAACCAACCATGCTGGCTGATCTTGCTCTAAGTTCCTGGTCATCATAACCTCCCATGGAGCAATCATGCCTCCCAGGCAGCATTTGTTGTCCTCCACTGTCCCCAATACTCTTTCATCCCTTCCCCTCTCTCTTCAGCCCTCCACAGCCTACTCTCTCTTCATCACCCATTTACTTCCCATTTCCTCTAAACCTCTTGACAATAAAACTCCTCAAAGAAGTTGTTACTTACTAGTAATTTCTCTCCTCCCCATTCTCTTGAAGCCAATTCAATCACCACCCTCCTCCCCATTGCAAACGCCCAAACTGCTCCTGTTAAGATCACTAAGGACCTCTACATTGGCAAATCCATCAAGTCTCAATTCCTCATTTAAACATTTATGTAACCGATCATTTTCTCCCCACTGAAATGCAGTTTGCCTTCCAGAGCACTTCCTCAGACTCCCCTGCTAGTGCTTCTTCATCTCTCTGCCTCTAAGAGTTGGAGTGCTTAGGGTTCTGACCCTTCTGTTCTCTAACTACATTCAATTCCCAGAGGATTTCATCAGTCACACAGCTTTATATACCATCTCTACACTGTTGTCTAGATGTATGTGTCCAGCCTGAATGGCTGTTACCCGGGGCCCTATTGTGAAAACAAGATCCAGATCCCATCTTGCTCCCTTGTTTTGTTAAGTGGGTTTCCCTCTTACTTCCCTAATATCACAATCCCTTAAGACCTGAGACCCTGCACTGTTCTTGTTAGTTCTTAGCAAAGGGCTCTGAACATACCTTCTGACAGACCTTCCTAATACTGCCTACCTGCCTAGGTTTCTGAATGTCTTATAAGTAGGAGGAAGAGGAGGAGGAGGTAAGAGGAAAAGAAAGCCCTGTAGCTGTTGTACACAGCCCCAGTGATGCTGACTGTCGTGAGTTAACAGCGGTTACCCTTGGGGAAAAGGCAGCAGGCTCCCTCCTGAGCAGCCATAGAGGCAAAGTCATTACCTTGGTGAATTTACTGCAGTCTATTCAAAACCTGATCTTTAGCATTGCAAATCAGAAACTGCATCTTTTTAGAAAGTAAATCAATCATTCCAAGGCAGACTGCTTCTTCTATCTCATGAGTCTGACATATCAAACCAGGGTACCATTTTATTAATTTACACTAAGAAATAACTATTGGGCGCCAGGGCGGCTCGGTCGGTTAAGTGTCTGACTCTTGATTTCAGCTCAGGGTGGTGAGATGGAGCCCTGCATCGGGCTCTGCACTCAGCAGAGAGTCTGCTTGAGATTCTCTCTCCCCTTCTGCCCCTCTCCCCCCAACCCCACTCTCCTCTCTCTCTCTCTTTCAAATAAATAAATCTTTAAAAAAATGACTATTACAAAATACTCAGAACCACACACACAATATATTCTGTGCCTACCATCAAGAATTTTAGAAAACCAGATCATGCTCAAAAGTTAGTATATTAAAAAAAAAAGCTAGTGTATTAATTTATAGTAAGAAATGGCTATCCTTAAAATCTTTTAAAAAAAGTGGGGGGCATCTGGGTGGCTCAGTCAGTTAAGCGTCTGCCTTGGGCTCAGTCATGACCTCAGAGTGCTGGGATAGAACCCTGTATGGGGCTCCCTGCTCAGCGGGGAGCCTGCTTCTCCCTCTCCTTCTAACCCTCCTCCTACTCATGCTCTCTCTCTCTCTTAAAAAAAAAAGAAAGAAAGAAATGGCCATCTTGGTGAGCAAATTCTTGAAGTTCATATGATCTGTGAATTCCCTCTTTCTCTGCAGACTTATACAGGAAGCAAAATCATAATCAGATTTTTAAAAAATAGTAGCTAATCACATTGCAGCCAGAGTGATTTTTTTCAAAGCACACATTCAACTAGGTCACTCCTCTAAATACTGGGCACTGTTCTCAGAAGAAGACAAAATCCTCAGGCTACTGGCCCTACACGGTCTGTCTGCTTAATGTCTGCCTTCAGTGTAGGAACTGGTTAAGAACATAGGTTCTGCAACTACACTTCCATGATTCAAATCCCCTTCCCCTACTTCCAAGCTCAGGCAGTTTACTCACTTATATTGTGCCATAGTTTTTTCTTCAGGAAAACAGGAATAAAGATAGTGGTTACTTCATAAGACTGTGATGAAATTAGAGTAAACTGCTTTCAACACTGTCTGGCACCTACTAAGTGCTCGGGAAATATTATCTATTATCTAAAACCACTCTGGGTCCAGGCACGCGGGCCCTCCTTCCATCTCTCAAATATGCTGCAAGCCATGATCATCCCAGCCTGGTGCTCTGAGCAAATGCCAGCCCTGTTTGAGGTACACTCCTTTACCTCCTTCCAGTGTTTAACTCCTACAGGTCCTCAGCCTCTTCAGTCTAGGGTCACTTCCTCCTCAGATGGAGAATCCCCAGTCTACAGTTGCCTTTGTTATGTTAATGTTCTCTCCTTCATAAAGTGCCTGGCTCAGGTCAGTCTTCTGTCTTGAAGGGTAGTCTCCATACTTGGCACTTTCTCCCAAAGCTTGACACAAGTCTGGCACGTTATAAGCACTCCATACCAATTTGTTTGAGAAAATGTTCAGTTGATGCTTACCCCGGTCTGAAAAAAACTTTGGCCAGGCCTGGTCTTTCAGGGGCAAAACTTGGACCAGCACCTCTAACTTTGCCTCAGGAACTCTCTCTTTACCACCTTCCAGAGCTGACCAACCCCCTCTGATTAACACATTCTTTCTTTGCATGTGTAAATGCATTTGCCTAGGTTTCTTAGGACTCTTCTAGGGTATAAGAAAATTTTGCATATCTATGCTTTATTTTAGTCGTTGTTTTTAAAATTTTACTCTCAGTGGGTATCTTATTTCTCTCATTTCCAAGTTCTGGCAAGGGTGGGGTGCATGAGAGTTGTCTCTTTATATTTCTCTACTATTGACAACACACCTGGATCGGGATTCTATCTACCAATGGAGACGCCCTGGTCTTTTGTAGTAGGTGACTGTATGCTCACCTTCCAGCACTGAGCTCTTCCTACAGCCTAAGCTCAGTCTACACCAGCTCCATGGGCCTCTCCCAGTCTACTCACTTAACTTTCCTGGCAGGGTCCTAAGATAGAGCCCAATGGATACTCTTAATGGGTGTGGGGGGGAGACACTAGGTAGCTATACAACTCCACTTAATTAATGGAGGTAGGCTAGGCGTCAAGTATGTTTTTCGATAAATGGAATACAGCACTGCTATGGGGATTAATTATTGCCTTAAATGGAAATAATAAAATTGACCCAAGGACGAGAGTAATAAACACAGAAAGCTGTCATTACCACTACATATTTGCACTGTACAATGAGACAAATGCAAATCCTCAAGTCAGTACTAGGCAAAAGTGACTGCAGTTGTGAAGATGCCATCCAATTCTTATAAAGCCTCTGTCAAAAAGACTCAATTCTATGTTAGCAGAAATAATTGGTCTACAACACATCTGGAAACCCCAGAAATCGGAAAAGCATTGCTCTGGGTTTTCAATGTTGAGATCTGGCTTAGGCCAGAGATGTGTGTGGAAATGTTACAAAAAAAGGGCTGGTCCAATCCAATGCAAAATTTAGCAGAAGGTAAGAAAGAACAACAAAACTCAGGTTGAAGAAAGCCTCTCCCTGGGGTATTTCTCGTCCTTTATTTTTACCCCAGATCCAAGACTTGTGGTTAATTCAGATAAGCACTTGACCTTTGTGGGTGCTTATCCAAAGTCAACCTTCCCGTGTCTGAGGGTCACCTGTAACTCATTAATCTCCATCCGTTATTGTTTTGCAGGGATGTCTGTTCCATTTAAGATATAAAACTCCTATACAGATAACATGGTAGGTTAATGCACTCACCTTTCATTCCCTGATTGCTGGGTTCACACCAAACTCAATTCTGTTATGAGTAAGGATTACGTTTTGATATGTTCCCTGTCCCCAGGAGCCATTTGTCTACAGGTCTTCAAATCCTAAAAGGATGTTGCAGGCATCAGCATACTCTTTGGGGCCCTATACAGGAGATGCCAGGGAATAGAATGGCCCAGAGGTTACTGGGTCAGGACTGGAGGGGAAAGAACTATTTAGGTAATCTTGCTGAGTGCATGCTTCTTAGGGTGCTATCAGTCCTCTGCCGCTCTGGACTCTTAAGATGAAAACAAGGCCATTATCACTTTTTAAAAAAAATAATAAATTGCTTTATATAGAATCTCGTACTGTTAGGCTGAACTGTCTTCCCTACAGCAAGCAACATGCTAGCCGGCAATCAGGAAAAAAGGCACAAACTCTGCAGTTTTTTGAACATCATACTTTTCAGGGACTCTCTTGTTTATGATTTAACTTCATTCCCTTTCATTAGGAAATGCAAATCTATGCTGTCACCTGTGGCACAAACTGAGCTGTAAATCTAGAGGAAAATGACAACCAAGGGTTCTCAACTCTCTTGAAGTCCGTGTAACATAACAGATGGCATGCCGGCTCTGGAGTCAGCCTGCCAAGCATAGAATCCCGGGCCTACTGCTTACAGCCTCCACCTCTCTCAGCCTCCATTGCATAGCTGCAAAATGGGAATAATTAAGAGCACCTACCACCGAGAGTTACTGTAGGAATCAAATGAGATAATGACATGTAAAGCAATTAGAACAGTGTCTGGCATATATCAGGGGCTCAGTAAGTGTTAGCTGTCATTGGTACTTAATTGCTCTGATTCATGCCAGAGGGATGCCTGGGCGGCTCAGTCCGTTAGGCATCTGCCTTCGGCTCAGGTCATGATCCCAGGGTCCTGGGATGGAGCCCCACATCGGGCTCCCCAGGGAGCCTGCTTCTCCTTCTCCCTCTGCTGCTCCCCCTGCTTCTGCTCTCTCTCTCAAATAAATAAATAAAATCTTAAAAAAAAAAAAAAGAAAGAGAAAACTAAAGGGATTTCTTTCTTCTCTTTTTTTAATCTGTGGCTTCCTCTCTGACCACCGGACAGGTGAACAGAACCCCAAACAAATGTTTCTCATTCTTTCTACTTTGCATGACCACACACTCTTCCCTTCACCCCCACCCCCCATCCCCGCCATGCCCCTTGAATTCCAACCGCTAAAGTGCGAAGGAGTGGCCGAGGAGTGAAGCTGGTGTGGCCCAAACTGCCTCACTTAATTTCAGTCAGCTCCTTCTGCTGGCCACGCTGCCAGCACCCCAATTTCCCTTTTGGTGCTAACAACAAAAGCAGTGCACAAAGGCTTCCACTTTAGAGCGAAAAGGAAAAATGTACTGTCGGTACATATTACTCATCAGTGTAAATGCTTTCAGGAGCCCTTCGCTGTTTCTTTTCATGTTCTTCGAGTCGAAGCATCATTTAGAGAAGCCCTGCTGTTCTAGCACCCTAAGGACATGGAGGAGGACACAAGAAGGCAGCTGAGAAACAGAGTTTCTATTTATGTGGAGCAAGGCAGGCCTAGATCTTTGACTAACAATAAGCAGAATATCTTAATCACAAGCATTCTGAAGTCATGCCAAGTGGAGTGCTTAGTGTTTGCCTGCTCCCCCCACCCCTTTTTTTAATACAATTTGGGAAAGACACTGACACATGCAGGTCAGGCTCTTATTTCTGGATCCAGGGTCATCTTCCCATGGGGAGGGTTGGGAGAGAGTACTCTAGCACCTAAATATCAGGCCAAATCCCCACACCAGGAGTGTTCGAGAGTTTCTAGAAAGGACAGGTACAAGGATGGCAAACTTTTGGAAAGGGAGCTGGAGGACTTCCCTTGAAGCTCTGCCTGCCTAGTGAACAAGCTGTTGTTTGGAGTCCAAGTTCACTGGAAGTGAGTTCGTAAGGCTGATGGAGATTTTGAAGGGCTGGAGTCTCCCCAAACACCTCTCACTTCGTATTGTAACAACCATGGCTCCCAATTCTCATTCCCCGTGCTTTTAGGAGCTTTTACTACGTGTTCTAAGGTAATGTCTTCAACCAAGAGAATATGTTAGAATAAAATTGTTAGTAGTGTAGGAAATGAGGGTTTTATCTGCCTAGAAAGATGCCTGGCACCATAGGTGCTCAAAATACTTGTTGAATGAATTTATGATGTTATAGAAGTTACCACAGTAAAAGCTCTGGGAAAAGACACCGCCAATAAAATAACTGATTTCTATTTTTAGCATTTAAGTTGATCATTAAACATATTTTTTCCAGGGGGCGCCTGGGTGGCTCAGTCATTAAGCGTCTGCCTTCAGCTCAGGTCATGATCCCAGGGTCCTGGGATCGAGCCCCGCATCGGGCTCCCTGCTCGGCGGGAGTCTGCTTCTCCCTCTCCCACTCCCCCAACTTGTGTTCCTGCTCTCACTTTCTCTCTCTCTCTCTGTCAAATAAATAAATAAAATCTTTTAAAAATATATATTTATATTTTTTTTTTCAGTTTTTTTTTTTTTTTTTTACTAACATATAATGTATTATTTGTTTCAGGGGTACATGTCTGTGATTCATCAGTCTTACACAATTCATAGCGTTCACCATAGCACATACCCTCCCCAATGTCAATCAAATCATTAAAAATATTTAGACTGACTCCATTTTCCTGATTGAAGCAACAAACAATCTCCGTTTAGAATACAGAAATTGTTTAGTAACATGCAATGCTTGGCAGAGACTTCTTGCTATCTTCAAATATTTCTACAGTTCTATTCTCCCCATCCTCCTATAAGAATATAACTCCCAATTTTAGTTGGATACTTGACTTCCCAGGTAAAGATTATATTTCTCAGAGAGAAGTTAACTTCCATATTGCCCAAAGCACTGTGTTTTGGAATGCTTTTGGTACCTTAGCCTAATCTGTATTTTATCAAATATTAACACCATGCCACATTAAGAAAGAAAGCTGAAAGAAAAACTCCATTCATTTAAACCAAAAACAAGTAGAGCAGAATCCATTTTTGAGGTATTAATATTTTTCCCTCTTTTAGTTCAACTACTACTTTCAGAATGGGTTCACACTGCTGTTGACTCCTGAGAAACACATTGGCCCTGATTTCTAAAGCCGTGGTGGTCCCAATGACACTGTTAGCAAATGTGAAATCCAATCCACTGCCTGTTTTTTTATAGCAAAGAATGGTTTTTACATTTTTATTTCATTTAATTTATATTTTTTCCAGGCTTTTATTAAATTTTTTTATTCATTAATATTTTTTAATTGAGATATTTGACATATAACATAGTGCAAGTTTAAGGTGTATAACATATTGATTTGATACATTTACATTGCCATAATGGCAACTAGCTAACACCTCTATCCCTTCACATCATTATCATTTCTTTTAGTGCTGGAAACAATTGAGATCCAGTCTCTTACCAAGTTTAATATTTATAATACAGTTTTGTTGTCTATAATCACTGTACTCTGTATCAGGTCTCCAGGACTTATGTATCTACATATGCAGGCACGGTTTTTACATTTTTAAATGATAGAAGAAAATCAAAAGAAGGTTTTGTGGCACGTGAAAATTATCTGAAATTCAAATTTCAGTGTCCATAAATTACCATGCATCGGGATACAACCTCATTCATTCATTTAAATATTGTTTGTAACTGCTTTCTGGCAGAGTTGAGTAGTTACAACGGAAGTTGCATGGCCCACAAAGCGCCAAATGTTTACTATACGATATTTTCCAGAAAAAGTTTGCAGATCCTTTCTTACAGTATCTTTTCTGTTGCTTTTAGTGGAAGGTGGGTATATATCATTTGAATTGATTTCCTTCACTTCCAAGTTTCAAGCTATAGGAACACATTGATGCATCTAGGGATTTTCTCCAACAGCTTGATTTTAATCATGAAGAATATTTGATTCGATTAACTGATAAAGAATGTGAAAAGTAACAGCAGCTAAATGACATTGTTACTATTTCTGTGAGCAATAGTACATAGATCCTGGTGACTGAATCTTCAGCCACACATTTAACTTCACTTCCTGTGGCACTGGTGAGAGCAAACCCTGTTGTTAAAAAGAACCTTCACAACGACTCCCGTACCGTCTCCTCAGCAACATCCCCACAGCTGTTATATTAGTTCACTTCCTTCATAATTCTAGACCAAACTTTTGCATTACTGTCCTAACTGGTTTTCCTGCATCCGATCTCTTCTCCCACCCAAACCCTGTCACCAGAGGCAACTTCCTTACAAAAATAAAAAGTACATAGCTAATATTCCATTATCTAATTATATAGCTGCATGTCCTACCTAAAAAAAATTGGTCCATCCATTGTTTACAAAATAAAATCCAAACTTCTTAAGCTGACATTCATGATTCTTCACAGTATGTTCCTACCCTATACTCTATCCAAACAGAACCATTCTCTCTTCTCAACACATCTCTGGGAGACCTGTTCTCTGGTCCATCCTCTGTGCCTCAGCTCATACCATGATCTCTTGCCTTCAAACCTAACCCTTCTCTCCATTCCTACATATTTAAATGCTGTTTATTTTAAAAATAAATAAATAGGGGCGCCTGGGTGGCTCAGTCGTTAAGCGTCTGCCTTCGGCTCAGGTCATGATTCCAGGTCCTGGGATCGAGCCCCGCATCAGGCCCCTGCTCGGCGGGAAGCCTGCTTCTCCCTCTCCCACTCCCCCTGCTTGTGTTCCCTCTCTCGCTGTCTCTCTCTCTCTGTCAAATAAATAAATAAAATCTTTAAAAAATAAATAAATAAATAAATAAATAAATAAATAAATAAATAAATATTGTTTATTTTTTTTAAGGCCTAATTCTAATGCCAACTCTTTCATGAAGACTTCTCTGTCTTACCCCAAGTTCAATAAATATTTGAACTACTACAGGTTTTTTCTTGCCTAGTATCATTCATCCACCATTCTTCCAGGAGGAATGCATTGGTTTTACCTTGGGGATGCATGCAATCTTGAGGGGACTATAAGTCAAATTCTCCCACCCTTCGTGGTGGGGGGACGGAGATGTGACATTCATTAGGCCAGTCAGGAGCCATTCCCTTGGCCTCATCCCCTCTCCTTCTAGCTCTAGCTCTCTGCAATTGAATTCTTGAGTGATCCAGCATGGAAAATGGCTGGAGCTCATTCATGACCTGAAGAATTCATCCATTATTTCTGCTCACAGAAGCCTATAGCTGCTCTGCTCCAGTCCCTGCCAGTATTGGTTTCTTTGACCTATCTTTTGATTTTATGAAGAACTTCATATCCGTCCAGTGAACTCTTTTTTTTTTTTTTAATATTTTATTTATTTATTTGACAGAGAGAGACACAGCGAGAGAGGGAACACAAGCAGGGGGCGTGGGAGAGGGAGAATCAGGCTTCCCGCGGAGCAGGGAGCCCGATGTGGGGCTTGATCCCAGTACCCTGGGATCATGACCTGAGCTGAAGGCAGACGCTTAATGACTGAGCCATCCAGGCACCCCTAGATTGTATTTTTAAAATCCATATGAGAGCAACATTTTATAAAGATGCTTTTATTCATGTTTTATTTAAAATTAATTAAAAATATGTCCATTTTGCTTTCAGAGAATACTTATTGAAGGAAAGATGGCATTGGAGATTATAATGAGGTGAAATTCCTCCTCCCTCTCCAAGGCTCCTTTTGGTGAAGCTGCCAACCTTAAAGGACTGGAAGCCAGCTGCAACCTGTGCGGTCCCCAGCATAATGCCTCACACGCAGTCACTGCCCAAGACATTTGTTGAATCCATCAGTGGTCCCTGTCCTGTCTGGCATCATTCTTCTTTTGCCTGCTTTCCAATGAGAATTCAAGGTGCATGTTTTTCACTTGGAATTTACTTGGCTTATTACTATTTTTCAATAAATAATCATTAAATGCCCACCACTGGTCACTATTTTAAGCACTGGGAATACATCAATGATCAGGCAAGATTCCTGGCACCAGACAGCTTAGATTCTAGTGGGATGCAGGTCTATTCACAAATGAAATCACCATACAGTCATTTACTTCCTGACTTTATTATAAGTGTAGGACCAAAAATGTTCATCTTTCTCTTGTGTCACTTTGTGTTTCTGCCTCTTCTTTACTTTTGCCTCCAGCTATAATTTGGTTTTACTTCCAAAACATACCAGGAGCTTTCTCTCCTTGGGACTATTGTTTCTATTTTTTCTACTATTTATGCCTATGTCTTCTGATGTTTGAACAATCCTTCAAAAATATCAGCATTGTTGTTGAAACTTCTGTGCAAAGTTCCTAAAGCTTAGAAATATTAATCACATACAGCTAATACCTGTGAGTCATAGAGCCATAGAACCTCAATAACATAAAATTAAGAGAAAGCTTCTGCTGAACTAGCATTTAATTAAATTCTGTCTTGGGTGCCTGGGTGGCTCAGTCGCTAAGCGTCTGCCTTCAGCTCAGGTCGTGGTCCCAAGGTCCTGGGATCGAGCCCCACATTGGGCTCCCTGCTCAGCAGGAAGCCTGCCTCTCCCTCTCCCACTCCCCCTGCTTATGTTCCCTCTCTCGCTGTGTCTCTCTCTGTCAAATAAATAAAAAATCTTTTTAAAAAATTCAATTGTCTTTTATTTTTTTAAAAGATTTTATTTATTTATTTATTTATTTGAGAGAGAGAGCGAGAGAGAAAGAAACAGCATGAGAGTGGAGAGGGTCAGAGGGAGAAGCAGGCTCCCTGCTGAGCCGGGAGCCCGATGTTGGACTCCATCCCAGGACCCTGGGATCATGACCTGAGCCGAAAGCAGTTGCTTAACTAACTGAGCCACGCAGGTGCCCCCTTAATTCTGTCTTTTAACCCAGAAATCAGGCACCTCTGATGTAGCACTAGTATCCAGTGGAAACTAAAGTCCTAGAGTGAAATTAAGCCAGAATACATTTTTCTATTTCTGATGGACCTAAATTCTTAGATTATTCATGGGAAGGAAGGAGAATGGAAGCAGAAGAATCTGATTTAAAATACCATGTACATAATACCCAGAAAAATGTACATAAGTGCCTACTCAGAACATCTTGCCCACAGTTCCAGGAGTGTCACTATTACTTGAGGGCCACCTGTGGACTCTTAAGAATCCTCAGACCCCAGATTAAAGAACCCTGGATTTGTATTTTCTTGAAGACTTTAAAGTCAATTTCATTTCTTTCTTTTTTTTAAAGATTTTATTTTATTTATTTGTGAAAGAGAAAGAGAGAGAAAGAGCGCACAACTTGGGGAGAGGAAGAGGAAGAGAAAGAATCAGGCTCTGGGCTGAGCAGGGGGCCCAGTGCAGGGCTCAATCCCAGGACCCTAAGACCATGACCTGAGCTGAAGGCAGACGCTTAACCGACTGAGCCACCCAGGTGCCCCAGTCAGTTTCATTTCTAAATGACATGTTTAATGATAGCACTCAACAAGTTATATCTAAATAGAAAGCACTACTTCCCCCCAAAGGGGAAAGTAGTAAAGAAATGTCATTAACAATCAAAGAAATATAAATTAGGGTGCCTGGGTGGCTCAGTTGGTTAAGCGACTGCCTTCAGCTTAGGTCATGATCCTGGAGTCCCGGGATCGAGTCCCGCATCGGGCTCCCTGCTCAGCGGGGGGTCTGCTTCTCCCTCTAACCCTCTTCCCTCTCATGCTCTCTGTCTCTCATTCTCTCTCTCTCAAATAAATAAATAAAATCTTTTAAAAAAAAAAAGAAATATAAATTAAAACAATTATACCATTTTACATATTTTAGGCAGTGAAACATGTTTCAAATACCATTCAAGTTGATGAGGTTGCAGCCTCACTGAGTTCTGCACTCCTTTATGCAAATGCTGTAAATATCTTGCAAAATTCATGCAATTATATATTTCCTTTGATCCAATATTTTCAATCCTAGGAATTTATCCTAAGAAATTATATCAGCCAAATCATTATCGATGTGCATATATACATTATGTTGTATGTATAAAAGAAAAAAATGTGTCTGCCTTTAAGGTATAAGTCTTTTTTTTAAGATTTATTTATTTATTTATTTTTGAGCGAGCGAGAGAGAGAGAGAGAGAGAGAGAGAGCATGAGTGGGGGGAGGGGCAGAGAGAGAGGGAGAGAATCTCAAGCAGGCTTCACCCCAGCATGGAGGCTCCATCTCACCACCCTGAGATCATGACTTGAGCCAAAAGCAAGAGTCCAACGCTTACAGACTGAGCCACCCAGGGGCCACTAGGTACAAGTCTTTAAATAAATTAAATTGCCACATTGTAATTTTGAAGGCTATGTAAAACCATAGAAAAATATTTATTAATGACAAGTTATTTCATCTTTTTAAAAAAGATTCATTTATTTATTCTGGGGGGGGGGAAGGGCAGAGGGAGAGGGAGAGAAAATCCCAAGTAGACTCTGTGCAGAGCGCAGAGCCCAACGGTGGGGCTCGAAGCCACAACCCTGAGATTGCGACCTGAGCCAAAACCAAGAGCCGGACACTTAACCGACTGGGCCACCCAGGCACCCCAAGTTATTTCATCTTGCTGCATTGCTCTGTCTTTAATTGTTTGTAACAAATTGGAATATAAATAACTATTCAAATAAATAAACTTCCAAGTCACAGTAGCAAAATAGGAAATGTCACCGCTATCCTGTTGCTACATTATAAAAATATGTACACATTTGGAAGGTAATATACACATACTCGATTGCGCAAATATTCATGGAAGGCCTAGTATGCATGACGCACTCTGCTAGGCTGGGGAGGTGCTAAGCTGTGCCGAAGGGTGTGTCTCCCCTTTTTTCTTAAGCACAGAGCTAGACCCCTCTTTAGTTAGGTAGCCGTGTCAGTGAGCGCCGCCAATGGGACGTGTGCTACTTCCAGTCCGGGCTCCTAGCGCCTTCCTGCTCTCCCTCTCTGCATTCTGTCCCCCTTGCAGCAGGCTGTATCAGGGGTAACCGTGGTGATTTCAGAAGCCACGGTCTGAAGGTAGCAGACCCTCTGCCCACCTGGTACCCTGAATGAGTGCATGGAGGAGCGACACTGAGAATCTGTTCACCCGCCTGGGACCGTGACATGAGCAAGAAATAAACTTCCATTGTGTTGAGCCATTACTTGTTTGGGTCTATTCACCACTGCAGCCTTGCCTACCCTAGGTGTGAATTTTGAAATAATTATTTAAATTTTTTATTTGAACTTATTATATATACTATCAGTTAAAAAGGTTGAAATCCTATGATCAAACAAATTTCCTTTCTTTCTTCTTTCTTTCTTTCTTTTTTTCTTTCTTTCCTCCCCTCTTTCTTTCTTTCTTTCTTATTTGCTAAAACGTTTAGAGCTTACCCAATAATAGTCTAATAAATAAACCATCTTTGCTTCTTACTTACTGACAAAGGTGACTGAGAAGTAACAAAAAAACCTGGTTAATTTTATCATGTATTAATTGTAATTTCTTGAAGTTCAGAAGATATTTTTCTAATGTTTAAATAATTCCAAATTATACTTCTCAATTGAGATTCCATGTTTTATTCTTCAGCCCAAAGCACTTTTTTCATCTCTGTACAAACCTTCAGAAGAAAAACATTGTCTTTCTTTCCACAAATTGTAATACCATAGTGGTGTCAACTGTGTTCATAAGGTTTGCTTTTATTTTATTTTTTTTAGGTTTATTTATTTAAGTAATCTCTACACCCAATGTGGGGCTCAAACTCATGGCCCTGAGATCAAGAGTCACATGCTCTTCCAAGTAAGCCAGCCAGGTGCCCCAAAACATTTGCTTTTATTTATTTATTTTTAAGATTTATTTATTTATTTTGGGGGGAGCAGATGGGGAG
Organism: Mirounga leonina; assembly: GCF_011800145.1. Lineage (NCBI taxonomy): Eukaryota > Metazoa > Chordata > Mammalia > Carnivora > Phocidae > Mirounga > Mirounga leonina. Next base: position 41,899,491 of record NW_023270825.1, read on the forward strand.
GCTGTGGGGGAAGGGCAGAGGGAGAGGGAGAGGGAAACCTTGGCAGACTCCACATTGAGAGCACAGCCCGATGTGGGGCTCTATCCCATGACTCTGAGATCAGACCTGAGGGAAAACCAAGAGTTGTTGGCGCTTAACAGACTGTATCACCTAGGTGCCCCTGCTTTTATTTTTATATAGCATCTACAATAATCATTATGGGGTGGGAATTAAATATGTCAGTTTAATTTCATAATCTGAAGTAAAAAAAAACTTGCTTAGAATATTACATATACAATTAGAACCTGAATGCTGACAGAGACATCTGCATATTGCTATCTAGGTATATTTAGCAGTGGGGTGGAAATCTTTAAAATAAGAAAGGAATTTCACAAATTGGAACAAATACTCAGCTCAAAGTAGCATGTGCATAATTCCATTCCTAGCACACGTTTAAAACATTGTTTCATCCATGTGTTTCAGACTTCCTTCACCTCTTTCATATTTCAGCCTGTTTTAGTGTGTATGGGTTAAGGTTTTCATCTATAAATAATCTTTTGTTCAAGTGAAAAGAATTTGTCCTATCTCAGCTACGAGATTCTGAATACCCCCTTACCACAAACTCCGTCTTCAGGTCAGCAAGATGCCATCAGCCTTAACAATCATTTTCTAATTCTTTCTAATTATAAACACACAGATTTGGTGCATAGAGCACCTCACCCACCAGTGGGTTACGGTATGTATTCCCAGATCTTTCAGACACCGGAAAGCCTCAGATCTCCTGTCTCATCCCCATAGAGGCAGGAATTGTGAAATTGACAGCAAGCCAGATGAAAAATCTGGTTGTGTAAATGTAATTCACTCTACAAGGAGGCCTGCCCTCTTTCAGTTAAAATTTTCACATATCCATCAACATCTGACAATATTAATTTTATCTGACTTTTAGTTTCTGTAAGCCATAAAATCACTTTGAACTCAGATCTCTAAATGGCAAATAAAAAATACAATGCTTAAAAGCCAGTAAATAGAAAGTTACCCTCAGGTATCATAATTAATAAGCCAGTGAGGTTAAAACTACCCTAGGGGGGAAAAAAGCCACACTGCTTGTTGAGTACATGAGGAATGGGGGGAGAGTGCCCACCCCAATACATCTTCTCTAAAATATATGCCACTCAGATTACAAATTCAAGTAATAACCTATTCCACACAGGTAGCTAATTTTTCTCACGGCTGTACTTCTCATTTGGTGTTTATGGGAAGCACTTCAGAATGACTTAATATGATTTTAATGGCAGTAGTTAAAGAAGTTAGAGCTCTCAAAGAAAGGAACAAAGGTAAAAGTGCAAGGGGTATTGAGACCAACCACAGGTATATACACCTGGGCCCTGGCCAGAGACAGAAGCCCTGCATCTTCGTATGTTGCCCTCATGCGTTGCCTTTCAAAGTGATGCAGGATATGATTTTCCCCATATATATTCAGAGCTATTTAAACAACTGCACATCTGGAACTCACAAGTAATTAAAGTAAGGAAAAGTTAAAATGCATTTACAAGAAGTACTCATTACAAATCGGAAGGAGTACTTAATGTGCTATAATGGTAACTACATTCCCCCAAGGGACTCTCCCCACCAACACAAGGGATGCCGCCATCCCCAAGCAAACTCACTGTCAAAAATAGTTGCTTCAGGTATGCATTCATTTGTTAATTTATCCCAGCATTTATTCAGTAGGTATAAACTGTGCTCTGGCTCTGTGTTGGGCTCTGTGCTAGGAGCTGAGATTATTCCAGTAAATGAGACAGGGCAAGTCTCCACCTTCATAGTGGGCCGCACTATGATTAGGTTTTGGACATTAGTATAAATGCCTATCTTACACATTGTTTCAAAATGTCATAAAAATCCGGGCGCCTGGGTGGCTCAGTTGGTTAAGTGACTGCCTTCAGCTCGGGTCATGATCCCGGAGTCCCAGGATCAAGTCCCACATCGGGCTCCCTGCTCAGCGGGGAGTCTGCTTCTCCCTCCGACCCTCTCTCCTCTCATGCTCTCTCTCACTCCCTCTCTCTCAAATAAATAAAATCTTTAAAAAAAAGTCATAAAAATTTATAACACTTCTTCATTATAATTAGTTATCTCATTCACTTGGTCAACAAATATTTAGTGAGCACCTATTATGGATTTATTAGGGTATATTTTAGAAAAGTATACTTCAGTTAGCTCTTGTCTAAGTTCGATGAGGTTTGGTCTGAGCCAGACTCTCAACTGTTGGCTGTCGCATCTGGATTACCCCGAGGGGCCGTATCTTCCGTGATAGTGCCTGGCACGTGCTGGATGCCTCAAAAATGTCTATTGGATGAATTTTTAAAAATGAGTGAACACACATCAGGAATTACACATTCTGGACCCCACTTCTGAACCCCAAGTCACGTTCACATTTTATCTTTTTATGCTTAACTAGTTCACTGTTTCTTGTGAATGCAAGTGAAAGTAAAAGGTCCTCAGGGCCAGGTAGCCTATCTTTGATGTCCTCTTTTGTCCAAAAGCTTTGCAGAGTCCAGGCATACAGCAAGCACTCAGTAAATGCAAACATCTTCATGAATGGAAGTGGTTCACCATTCTCACAGAAAGTCCCTGGCATTTTTAATATGGTGTCTACCTATGCTGTGCCAGTCTAATATAATCTCTCAGTCATGCCATATTCATTTTTACTTCCATACATTTGTTCCCATTATTCTCCCCCCAACTAGACTATCCTCCACATTCCTCTCTGCTGACCTAATCCTAACGGATTCTTAAAGCCTCAATCTCAGAAGTATTCCTTTATTTTCAGGAGTTTTCCCTGTGTTACACCACACACCCCACCTACGACCAACTGTCTATACCACATATCATTTATCACATACATCTTTTGTATTGTTGCCTTATTTTGTGGTTAACTTTCTTTGCATGGATATCTCAAGATCGGGGTGCTGGGTACGCTGCTTGCCCCTCTAGAACCATCCTCTATCCTTTTCCACTCTCTTCTATAAACCAGGATGCTCACCTTTGTGGATTTTGTCAATGGGCTCTCTTATTCTCTGGTTTGGGGTTGAGTTTAGTCAATGACAATCACCAGCAGGAAATCAGAAAGTGGGAGGAGAGAGGTGGTATTTGTTGCCCATTTCCCTGCCTGGTGGGACACAGTGTATCCTCACTCCTCTCGCGAAGGCCACAACTCCTATCAGGTGGCTCTCTCTATAGTTATAGCCACAGCTACAGTTTGCCTTGGGTTCCAGTAACTGCTCTTTCCCTTTATCCCTTCAGGTTTAGGGGTGGAGATGGCTCCCCAATATTCCCAGTCCCATGGCGCTTCACCATCCCTCGTGGATTCCCTTACTCCTGCCAACACTCTGTAAGTTGTCCCTTCATTAAACTCTCCTCAATTACCATCTATTGCTTGCCAGGACCCTGACTGATGGGAGAGCACTGCGGCTTTTGCTTGTATGTATTCCTGCAGGTTATATCTCAGTATGGCCCCTACAGCTTCTAGCTCACTGTGGGTACTTAGTAAGCATCTGCTGAAGGAAGAAATAAAACCAAGCAGGAATTACCAGACTTAAGTCAAGGTTTTATATTTTGCAGAAGAAAAAACAACTCTAGAAACTATGGTTCTTCAATCAATAAGAAGATTCACCTTCAGCTAGTATTTATAAATAAATACAGCGCTTACTATTTCTTTTGCTCTTATAGTGTCTTAGGCTTCCATTGAATCTGTACTTATAATATTAATCTGTATTAAATATAGTTTATATATTTAAGCCTATTTCTTCTTCTGGGGAAAAAATTAGTTGGGTTAGTTAAACTGAAATTTTTTCCTTCCTTTTCTCTTTTTCACTTTTTTTTTTTTTTAATTAGGAGTCCCTTACGGATGCCTCAGTCATACCAGACTCTACCTCTCTCTACTCCCAGGGCTTTTTCTGAACATTTATGAACACCTCAGTCTGAGTGGTAAAAACTAAATAAGTGTGATAAATAGACAAGCTGTCAATCTCTTCAGAAAGTCCCAGTTTTTTCACCAGCTTACCTACTCCCTGTTCTACTGAATGCCCAAGGTGCCACATGACATATGCCTATAGTACATGGGTGAGAAAAGAAGTGTGTTCGATCTTTGAAGCAGAGATGAGAAGATAAGTGTCCACATACAACCTCAAGAACAGGTTAGAGAAGACTTCCTGAGCCCTGATCTTTCTAAAGGGCAAAGACTGGTACCTCACTCAAGCTAACTCAGAAAGATGCAGGCAGTCTTCCTTCCTCAATGGTCTTCCTTAATAAACACTTAGGTTGTGTTCTTCTGCATTGTCTTTTAGACTCGGAAGGTGGCCTAGGACCACGAAACATATGCTCCTTGGACCATGCTTGTTTGAGCAGCACCAATATCTGATTAGTATCCTGTTAGCATAACTATCATTGTTCACCAATGTCGCAATTTGTGAATTTCTAGCTAATACAGCCCTTGAAGAACTACCACTTGGTAGTTTGATAGGGCAGTGAGTAGCAATGTAGGTTGATTGTGGTAGGTATGCCAGGGGCCTTAACAATCACCAGCAGGAAATCAAAAGGTTCAAAATCTTAACAGTAATGTAGCCAGATTGAGAGTTATAACCACCAACTTCGAGGGATTTTTTTTTAAAGGCAAAATTATGTCAGCCAAATGATTTATCATTTCAGTCACTGTAGAATCAACCCAATGGGGGAGATTTTGGGATCTGTGGTTTCCATACCTAAAAATTCAGGGAGAAAGAAAAAAGAAATCACAGACTAACTCCAAATAATTTATTTTATGAGAAGAAATGATTCATGATTAGTGACAAAGAACTCCATACTGACTCTCTTCTGATAATGTATCCAATATCATTTCTACTTTTTCCCAGGATGAAATTGTGGGGTGAAGCTGGATGGGTTTTCGAAAGGTAAATATAACAATCACTATAAAATGTAGAAGGGTTAATCCTCTCTAGCTTCTGGCCTTTATTGCATTTTGAGTGTATTTAGAGTTCAGATAGTACTAGCCTACCCAGCCTCTGGAGATAATAAGTAAATAATCAAATGACCCAAATATGATTTACCCCAGAAATAAGGGGGTGGGAAGTGGTAAGCAGTAAGAAGCAGTGGCATGGGTGGTACAGAGTTTGAGCTTTAACATCATGGCTTTCTTCACGGGTAGAGATGCCAACATTTCCCCCTGCAAGATGCTCATTTCTTCTTTACACATATACAAATGACAACCACCTATAATCTCTATGGTCACTCTTCAGATTAAAAAAAAAAAAATCGGAAACCATTTCTTCACGACAAGCAAAATGGTTTTAAAAGATAAGCAAAATAGATAAAGAAACACTTTACAATCCAAGCAACCAGAAACAGCTCAGGTTAGCATCAGAAATGGGGAAGTATCAGGACAATTTTCCAGCATTGAAGGAAGTCTTTGAGTTGAATAATTGAATTAGAGACAGCTAGCATAGCTTTATGTAAGTGATACTTCGTGTACCTTACTAGTTGGAGTGCTTTAGCAGGCATTTACTGGCATAGAAAGAAAATGGAACACAATGAATGTCATGTAACTGTTAAAAAGCCACTGGATGCTGTTAACAATGAAGATTATTGGCTAAGACCACATCTATTGTGTAAGGTAAAGTAGCTTGTTGGATTAAAAAATTGTTCAAAACCTGCAAAAGGTAGTGAATATTAATGGTAATTTTTTTTTAAAACTGAAGAGAGGTTATCAGCAGGGTGAAATAATAGCTTGGAAAGGAAATGACAAATGGGAAGAACACACACAATCCAACCTCATTACATCTGACTATTGTGGTATCTTCTCTGACACCACGTACTAAATTTCCAGGTATTTTTAACTCTATTATGTTACTGTCTCATAATAACCTTCTTTTCTGAAGAAGAGATGGAAAGAATGGGGCATGTTTAACGGAATTTTATTCAGTGTGTTGACTGTTACTAGTGGAGTACAAATCCTTGACTTTTTCAACTTAGCTATCTTTTTAAAAAACACATATTTTCGTCAGTTTGTAAAAACAACATACCCCAAAATCAATGCTATCTTTATCTATATTATTACTTCTCTATGTGTATAGAAACTGGGCTCAACAAATTATTATCATGCAGTACATGTACAAACAGGCAAATCTGTCGCTGCTAAAAGATCTGACTCCTCATGCCTATCAAAAAGACTCTGGGGTTGCCTGTCTGGATCAGTCTGTAGAGCGCGCAATTCTTGATCTCGGGGTCATGAGTTCAAGCCCTGTGTGTGGAGTTTACTAAGAATAAAAATAAAATAAAAGACTCTGCATGGAGTATTAATTCCTCTTAGGAAGCTTATACGAGTCAGAATGGCCAAAACTGTTTGCTGTATCCAATTAAACGATAAAATATGGGTAGAGTCTTCAAATCCATTTCTTTCATCTTGAGGAGAGTATTTTTAGGATATATAAATCTGGTATGGTAAGGAGTTTGTTTTGTTTTGATGAATTATGGTAGAAGTCATATTTTCTGCAATCTGTCCTAAGCAACTTTTACAGAAAGAATAAATGAAAATATAATCAAGATATATTCTACGCTAGGCAAATGGGTAAAAATGTTCTAAGTTATAATCTGATTGTAAGTTCATTATCATAGTTTAAATTAGATTTAAAAAATTAAAAACCTTGTGAAACACTATTAAGTCTTCAAACTTATGGAATATTGATAACCACACAGACATGTATTATTGTCTGTTAATGATGATAGCCATTGTGATAACAAGGAATTGTATAAAATTAATTTACACAACAGGTCCAATTCAGCAACTCAGATTTTTTAAGAGTATCTTGGGTAAAGCACTTTCTTGTGGATAAACACTTATTCCTTTACACTTTTTCCCAGTAACTATATTTTACCATGTGTTTTGCTGGATATAAGTTCATGGAGCAATTACATTAGACAATGGATGTCAGTGGCGAAATTATTAAAAGATGTCTGATGTTAAAAGAGTTCAGGGTATCCCAATTGTGACGGTGGTTACATGAATCTCTATATATGTTAAACATTTACAGAACTGTACACCAAAAAAGGTCAGTTTCACTGTATGATAATTCAAACAATGAAAGTAATTTTTTAAATATTATAATAATTTTAAATTTTAAAATAATTTTATAAACCATATAACAAATGGTTTAGTTTTTTTTAATGTTTGTGCTGATCTCTAAAGGATAAAATATAACCTATGGCAAGTAATAAAGGTTTATAAATAAATACTAAATAGTGCTAAGACTATAAGGAACAAGGGGAATTTTTTTTAATTAATTAATTTTTTTTTAGTAATCTCTACACTCAACATGGGGCTTGAACTCACAACCCTGAGATCAAGAGTGGCATGTTCTTCTGACTGAGCTGGCCAGGTGCTTCACAAGGAAAAATGTTTTAAAGTACATACCAGGGGTGCCTGGGTGGCTCAGCTGTTAAGCGTCTGCCTTCGGCTCAGGTCACGATCCCAGGATCCTGGGATCAAGCCCTGCATCGGGCTCCCTGCTCAGTGGGGAACCTGTTTCTCCCTCTCCCACTCCCCTTGCTTGTGTTCCCTCTCTCGCTGTGTCTCTCTGTCAAATAAATAAATAAAATCTTTAAAAATATAAAAAATAAAAATAAAATACATACCAAAAAATATGAAAGAACTATGAAATCTTGGACTATGAGCTTTCTTTTTTTTTAAGATTTTCCTTATTTATTTGACAGAGAGAGAGAGTATAAGGAGGAGGAGCAGCAGTGCGAGGGGGAGATGCAGGCTCCCCACTGAGCAGGGAGCCCCATGCAGGGCTGGATCCCAGAACCCTGGGATCATGACCTGAGCCGAAGGAAGACACCCACACAACTGAGCCACCCAGGCACCCCAACTATGAGCTTTCTTAAGAGAGAATTTCAGGGCATAAACTTCTCATAGCCTCAAAACACAAGAAGACCCTCCTAGGATTTACTAGTTGGGAGTAAATATTTCTCTTAGCTTTTAATAAAAATAACTTAAAAATTATGTTCGCATCAAAGAATAAGAACTGGAAAGAAACTTAAGGAATCATCTGATTATCCTCAGGCAGATATAAATAAAATATTATACCAAAGCTTTTTTTTTTTTAAGATCCACACCCACTGTGGAGCCCAACTCGGGGCTTGAACTCACCCCCCTGAGATCAAGACCTGAGCTGAGATCAAGAGTCAGACACTTAACCAACTGAGCTGCCCACACACCCTTAACCAAAGCTTTCAAATCTCTTCTTAGAGATCTCCAAACACAGAAATTCCACAATGGCTACCAGTAAATATATTCCTGTGTTTTAGTACTGGACTGGATTAAGTTGGGGATGTCAGTCTGTGTGTTTAGCTGACATAGCTCCAATGTTATATTTTTTCATCATCTCTGATCTCAGAAAGAAGGCATGGAGAGCGTCCTTCAAAATTCCTCCTCCCATCTCTATAGATGCTTTTCATGATATTAATTGGTCACCACTTTAGGCATTCTTCCTCAGGTTCAATAAACTTACCCTTTAACTGTGTGCTATGCTTGTAGAAATGTCCATAAGACACTTCCATCATAATCACTTGGGGTTCTACACATCCTGTGTATTTTTAAAAACAGTGACTAAAGTAGACCCTGTACTCTTTAATACTCAGCCCCAGTCCTGAGGGTCGAGGTTTCCTAGGCCATGCATGCTCTGTTCCTTTTTTTTTTTTTTCTTTCTTCTTTTTTAAAACAGTCTGGAAAGAAGGTAGGTATTGTGTATACAAACCACAGACAAATGGGCATCATGTAAGTGCAAAACCCTAATAGAGAGGCACCTGGTTCTTTAGTTTGCTTTTTAGTTAATGATGAAAGTGCAGGCAAGAATATGACAAGTAGCCTTAAGTCAAGGACATGTAAGTGATAGAGAAGGAAACCTCCTCTAGGCGGGGCCCAGAGCCAGTTACCATTCTCTTCCTATCAACATTGGGGTGGATGTATAGGCCCCTTTCTCTACAGCAGCAGAATAAAATAAAATGAATTTTATAATTAACAGCCACAAAAATTTTAAGACAGAATTAAATGAGCAGCCCATTCTGGCGTTTGCACATATAAATAGGAACAAAAAATAATTAGACGTGTAGAAATAAAGTTCACAAAGACAGTCCACGTTGGATTTCAAATTTCAAGTTTGAGACACCCAGAGACTGGAATTTCTTTGTAATTCATAGAAATGGCTAGGCTGGCATGGGCCAACTTTAGATGTGGCCAGGACAGGACCTAGAAGAGGCCCAGCAGATACCTATTATCACTGAATGAGAAAGAAGACCCCAAAGGGAACCAGAACAAGTCATTCTACAGTCTTACTGGCAGAACGGTTCATCCATTCTTTTTTTTTTTTTTTAAGATTTTCCTTATTTATTTGACAAAGAGAGAGAGAGCATAAGCAGGGGGAGCGGAAGGCAGAGGGAGAAGGAGAAGCAGGCTCCCCACTGAGCACGGAGCCCAATGCGGGGCTCGATCTCAGGACTCTACGATCATGACCTGAGCCAAAGTCAAACGCTTTAACAGACTGAGTCACCCAGGCATCCTGGGTTCATCCATTCTTTATCATGTTAAGGATTCATACTTCAGTTGTATGTTTATATTATTTTTTACTAACTGAAGTATTATTCATTCCACAGCATGTTTTATTTCTCCTCAAACAACTCTTTTGCAACCTTTAGAAAGCCCTGTATTATGTTTCTTTTCATGTGCCTGAATTTGGTGGACACAAGAGGGTGGACTTCTAAATCCTGTTGCTCAGAACATGTAAAAAAATAAATAAACACAACCCCGACAGGTCTATTACTGTTGAATGCACCACCTGTCACCCAGGAACAGGAATGAGATCTACTTTGCAAAGAAGTAGTTCTGCTCTACAAACTATTCATTGAAACTCTTGTATTGGGGCGGGCTCCCTAAAATTGCCATTTTCAACTGCATAAGACAACACTGGTGGTGGCTAGAGGCCTAGTCCCTATTTTAAAATCCTAGAAAAGGTAAACCCTGTAAATTATGGGCCATTTGCACTCTCCCCTCTGCTTCTCTGACTAGAAGTAATTGGGTCCAAGGAGGAAACCAAACATTAATGGCTTAAATAAAGCAGAAGTCTTGCTAAGGATGTAACTGCCTAAATGATAATATAAACTCATTGTTGTTCAGTTTGTTATTTAAAGGCTGTGCTGTATTCTATTAACTTCGATTTGTCCTTTTTGCTTCTGTTGTTTTTCTGTCCTGGACTGGCCACATCCACATTCTGGAAATCCTCCCTACACTGCTGTCTGGGTTTCATTCCCTGACAAGGACTCTGTGCCTGTCTCCCTGCCAGGACCCGTAACACCCATTTGTAACTATCATCTTAGTCTTGTCCTGTGGTGATATCTTCACCCACAGATTTAACAAAAGTATTACCTTCTGAACAATAGTTCAAAGTTGAAAAACAACTTGAGCATATACATGTGAGTTAAGAAAAAATTATTAGAAGACAGGCCATACATAAGGTTAGATAAAAACAAATAAGGCAGGTTGCTAGTGTTGTCCAAGCAAGGTTTTCTATGGAGAGATGTCTTCTATTTAGTATAACTGAACAAATTACTTAAAAAAACAAACAAACAAAAAAACTTAAATTCACACTTGAAAGCAGGGGGATGAACTAGTATTGAGAACAACTATGAAACTGACTAAAAATTGCACTTTTCTTCTGCTGCACAGGGGAGTTAATATCATGAAAATTTAACCTAATGAAATATTTGTCAAACAGTATTTTTTGCCATAGTGAGAAATCAATGCTCCCATGCATAAGTTTGAGTTTATAAAAACTAAAAACTTAAGGTGGTAGAATTAAGGATTCTTTTCATTTTCCTCATTATAGTTTTATGTATTTTCTAAATTTTGGGGAAAGAATTTTTAGAAAGAGAAAAAAAGGTTAAAAACTAAAAACTCTTTAATATAGTTCTTCCTGCTGAATTAGTATCCTGTTTATGAAACAGAGCACAATAAACTCAAAGTTGGTCATTGATTTCATCAAGATGTGGCTATCTGTGTGTTTAAATAATAACTGAAGTGAGCATGAGAGGTGTATTTTATAGAAAGTAAGAATAATATTATGCCTGTCTGCCTTGTCTATATGATCCCAAACCTGAAGGTATTTGAACATGTTTGAGTGACGTTGTTATTGTTACTGTTGTTGTTTACTTTTCATGTGGATTAATGATACTGTAGTTAAGTCCCAGTGCCCTAACAGATAAGACACAGTCCTGCTAAACAAGGGATCGGGGGTTCGAGTCTCATCTGGGATGAAATGGTAGTGCTTTTTCATATCACCTATCAGGTAAAAACAAATACCATCTGGATTTGTGATATTCTATAGTTATCTATATTTTGGTAATCATCAAAAATGTTTAAATGTCAACATTATTACACATGTTATCTATTTCTCTACGTCAGCATTTCTCAACCTTGGTACCTCTTGACATTTTAGGCTAGATAGTCTGTTGTGGGAGTGGGGAGGGCTGTTCTCTGCCTTGCAGGATGTTTAGCAGCATTTCTGTTTTTTTCCTGCTGAATGAGTACCCTGTTCATGGAACAGAGCATAATTCAAAGTTGCTAATTGATTTTATCAAGATGTGGCTAGTGATGTGCTTAAATAGTAACTGAAGTGAGGATGAGAAGTATATTTTAGAGAAAGTAAGAGTAATGTTATCTCTACCCACTGTCTCTACCCACTGGATAACAGTTGTGACAACCAAAAATGTCTCCAGACATTGCCAAATGTCCCCTGGGGGCAGAAACTGTCCCTGGTTAAGAACCACTGCTCTATAGTAACTTATTCCTATCCAAATATTTTGATTATCTCTTTAACCATTGCCTATTACCATGGCTGCATTAATCATGCCATGATTCACATTGATCACAATGATTAAAGAAATTACAGATTTACTCTGGCACTCCAGCACTTACAATCAGGCTATTAGACAAAGCCCGGTAATATTAAAGGAAAAAAATTCCTATAATTACAAAAATAAGAGATTACACAAGAAGAGCAAAGATTTTGGTTGTACACTGGAATCCAATTACATTCATTTGTTGAAGTGGTCTGAATGACTCAAAAGACATACAGCAGCTACTACTCATTCAGCTGCAACACAGCACAAAATATCGACACATATTTTGAAAAGGAGAGATGCTGGTTCATGTGACAATACCACTGATATTTAAGAAGAGATGTTAGTGACCCATCAAACACTCGGGCATGGTTTTTTCCCTTAAATGTCACCTATCATTTTATTATGGCCTTTTTTACTTAAACACATGTTCAGTGGCACCCACAATCAAAATTCTGTTGCAAAACTAATACTAAAACTGAGTATCTAACTTTTATTTCATGCAAGTAAATATTATAAGTGATCATAGTTAATAACATAAATAATAAATATTCTCTGTATCACCATTCATCTAGATTGTAGTGATTTTTATTTCATCACTGTGAATAGTAGATGGTCTTTTGTCTTTTCTAAATGTCCCAATCCTCAAGGGATAATTAAATATGACCCATCAGCAAAATAAAGTTTAAGAGGTTTTTTTTTTAAATACACAGCGTCCATTTGTACTATTGTCCTCCAATTTCCTTTCTACATAAAAAAAATAACATGTGAATTTTAAAACTTATTTAATTTAAAATGACTCTTTTTAAAAAGAAAACACTGTAGTGGGATGCCGGGATTGCATTCATCCCAGCATGCCCCACCACTGTTCTTTGGATGGCAATCACAGGACCCAGACATCAAGCTGTGGAGGAGATTCTTCCAAGCAACAGCATCTGGCTCTTTGGCAAACTGAACAGGCAGTTGCCCTGGTGGCTTTGGAGTTGCCTCTGGGTCTGTCACAGGGTAAGGCTGTGGATGGAGTGTCTGGATTCTCATCTCCTTTCATTTCGCCATCTTTCTCATATACCTTTTTGGCATCAAGAGACCCACTGTCCTCCGGAAAGGTAAATACTGCCCTCCTTAAGCCTCATGAATGTCTACATAAACCCTGTTGTACTTCAGTAAGGGTTCTTTTCCACTGCCCACATCCTTTACAAAAGTGTAAAAACGGGCAAGCATTCTGGCAGCAGCAACACTAGCGTCCTATTTCATACCCCACCTGCAGAGAGAATCAGAAATTAAATGTTCTATTTTCAGCCCTGGATATTTTAAGCCTGTATTTTCACCTTCTTTACTTGCAATGGATCTCTTTGCCAGTTAAATTTAATAAAGTCATATTTATAATATGAATAGCTACCTAATCTCATGGAAACTTTTTTTTTCTTCATTCTCAAGATCACACAATCTAAGCTGGTAAGGTGTTATAAAAACTAGAGGGGCTTAGTGTGAAGAATTTATGGCACTTTAAAATCATAAGTGCAGTCCCCGGAACAAACAAACACCTTGAGCACTAGAATCGGCCGCTCCAGAACAAAGGGGCTCTCATATCGTCTTAGCTGCAAAGGAAATTAAAAAGACCAAATTTGGAAAGTAAAGAATGTTTGGATGTTTTTAGGATTAAAAAAAAAAAAAACCACCAAAAACCCAATAATAACCTTCTGAATAATTTGCACCAAAGGCATTAATCGATATGGCCTCTCTACAGACCGCAGACTACGCATGGGTGCCACGACCCACAAATCATACTCAAAAGATAAAACAACTACTGGCAAAGAGATGACTCAAAGACGAGCGGGCCCAAACAGACATAGCAGTAAGATTGCTTTATAAGACGTAGCACCTAATTCCTCCTGTTAGAGTTGACCAGCAAAAAAGGGGCTTTCGACACTGGCCAGCTCTATGGAGACCCAGTTCTAATCTACCATTTGCTTACCACATTCAATTAACTCCATCCAGGATCTATGGGAGAATTCATGGTAATGATTCTCTTAAGAATGGGAAGCAAATTTAAAAAGAGGAGGAGAGAATCGGTATAGAAAAGACTCTATTTTCGTGGAAGTTGTTGCTTTGTAAATCCTAAATTCAGAAAGAAACAAAACCTGTCAACTTCGAGGACTGGCTAGTAGTGGAAGCTAAAAAGGTCAAAAACAAACAAATAAGCTACAGTATTTCTAGACCAGAAAAAGGGATTTAAAAAGTAAATAGTATTAGACTTACAAATACTTCATTTTGCATCCTCTCTCTCTTTTTTTTTTTTTAAATTTAACTCTACACCATAGATGGAGCTGGAACTCACCCCCAAGATCAAGAGTTGCACACTCTACTGACTGAGCCAGGCAGGTGCCCCACTGTTTGCATTCTCTTAAAAATAAGGATGTAATGATGCTATACACATATATAGTCTCTACATCTTTTAGATACTGGCTAAAAGAAAGTTAAATATCAAGTTTTCATTTCTTTCAAAAAATTATCTTCTACTGGAATGCACATAATTTATCTAAACACATAATAAATTATACACTCACTTGCCTTCTGATTTTATTTTTCAGAAACAAATTAAATTTGAACATTAAGAGTCATCTACTTTTGACTGTTAATGCAAACAACTCCTGTAGCTTTCTCAAGGAATATTGCTGTGGATAATCAACAACAAGTTCTTACAACTCTGAGCAACTGACAAATCTCTCCAGGTTTAATTTTTGTCCCCAGTAATCTATATTCTGGAAAGCAGAAAAATCAAGAAGACTTCTGCACTCAGATTTGGGATGGGGCATTTTCCAGAAAAGAGTAGATAATGTAAACTTTTAGATCAAATGCTTATTATATAACTATCTGCCTCTGCTTTAAATGAGAAAAAACAAAACAAAACAAAAAACTTAGTTCCTGGTCCTGAGCATGAATCTCCAGATATAATCAACTCCTGATATAATCAACTGCATAATACATAGTAGGATCCCTAATATGTTTGCTGAATGAGGAAATGAATGAATGTGAGTTCATGTTACAATCAACTTTTTAAAAAATACATGTACTCTGGAGATTTCTTAGATTGAAAATCACAAATCTTTAGAGAAATCAGAGACTTCAATGAAAAAGTTTACACATGAAAAAGAAATAGATTTATCTATCCTGCCAAGTATGAATAAATTGGTTAATCAACCAAATTGGTCCAAATGTGCAATCAGATTTAAGATGCTATAGCAGTCCCCCGCTTAACTGCAGGGGATATTTTCCGAGACCTCCAGTAGACCTGAAACCGCAGATAGTACTGAACCCTATGTATACTATGTTTTTCCTATACCTACATACCTATGATAAAGTTTAATTCATAAATTAGGCACAGTAAGAGATTAACAATAACTAATAATAAAAGAAAAATGATGACAATATACTGTAATAAAAATATGTGAATGTTGTTTCTCTCAAAATATCTTACTGTACCATATTCACTCTTCCTCTTCTTGTGATGATGGAAGGTGATAAATGCCTTGGAACTGAGATGAAGTGAGGTGAATGATGTAAGCACTGTGACGTAGCTTTAGGCTACTATTGAGTCTCTGATGATGGGCCAGACGGAGGATCAATCTGCTTCCACACCGCAGTTGACTTTGGGTAACTGAAACTGCATAAAGTGACACCACAGATAATGGGTACTATTGTATGGTCTAGTGTGAAATTGTTTTGCTTTTACTGGAATGTTTTCATTGGGATTCTAGAGTTGACTGAGATTGTACCTACCCAATGTCAACTATCAGGACATTTAAAAATATTTCTTCTTCTTTTTTTTTTTAAAGATTTTATTTATTTGACAGAGAGAGACACACTGAGAGAGGGAACACAAGCAGGGGGAGTGGGAGAGGGAGAAGCAGGCCTCCTGCAGAGCGGGGGAGCCTGATGCGGGGCTCAATTCCAGGACCCTGAGATCACGACTGAGCTGAAGGCAGATGCCCAATGACTGAGCCCCACCCAGGCACCCCTCTTTTTTTTTTTTAAGATTTTTTTTTTTGACACAGAGAGAGAGACAGCGAAAGAGGGAACACAAGCAGGGGGAGTGGGAGAGGGAGAAGCAGGCTTCCCGCTGAGCAGGGAGCCCAATGTGGGGCTCCATCCCAGGACCCTGGGATCATGACCTGAGCCGAAGGCAGACGCTTAATGACTGAGACATCCAGGTGCCCCTAAAAGTATTTCTTAATGATAATGGAATTGTTTCATTTCCTTCCAAGTGTTTTATCACAGACATAGGTTTACTAGAGGTGACCTATTCGTTGGTGATTATCTAGTATCTACAGAATGTTTCTGTTAGAAAAAGTAACAAGGCCTTTGATGCTTCTGTTTTTTCCTGAAACAGTAGGAAAAGGTCAGGATAAACTTAGGGCCATGATTCTATTGATACTCAATATCTATAAACTCTGCCTGTTTCTTCTGTTTCTTTGACATATTTTGTGCACTAATTGCAAGTGGGCACAATCAGAAAGAAACTGCTTTTCCAGAAGTAACCTAGAACATACCATCTACTTTGGGTGTGGCCTGTGTGTCCCTTAAGGGGTAACTGTCATATTCAGGAGCTAAGTATTGGAAGCAATTATATCTTTCACTTTTTGCTTGTTCATTAGTTGAATAAGCTGCCAGAAAACTGCCATTTAGGCTAAGAGCTACTGTCTGTTGCTGAAGTAGCTTAAATGGTTTTCAATAAATGATTAGGAATGTCATTATTGAGTGGCTATCCAAAGTCACATACATGCTAATAAAGATGCCTCCAGCATCCACAGGTCAAATGCCAAGAAACAGATCCACAAATACAAGTTAGTCTATTTGTTGCTCTTATGTTCTTGGGCAAGTATGACATCTCAGGTTCATGCTATCCCAAGAAGAAAACCACTTCTAGGTCTAGGAGACCTAATCTCTCCCTTGATACTCAGCTGACACGCATAGCCTCACCACCAACAGAAACCAAGATTTGCTTGATAAATAGTAACTGGAGTACTTCAACTTTTGCAATATGAAAAAGGCAGTTGAAAGGAACAGGAAAAGCTCTAGATACATCACAGCAAATCAAGTGGGGAAATAGGAGAAAGTTCCTAGACCATGTCAAGTAGCCAATAGCTGGCTTTTACCAAAGGGAGGTTTCAATGCTCTAGAGATCCACCTGTCCTGAGGGAGGGAGAGGAGGAGCCTGGTGCTTCAGGGAAAACTCCAGGTCAGCTTGTCTTCAGAAGCTTTGAGAGGCTCCCTAACCCGTGGGCAGAATCACAAAAAAATGGCAAGTCTGCAGGAAGTCTGTAGATGAAAAGAGGGAAACGAGAGAAAGTGGGGTAGGACAAGGCTGGCCCAAGGACACAGAGGGCTGCAGAGGGAAGTGTGCATTTGTGGAAGGAACTTTCCTGTGAGGCTACCCCTCAAGGGAAAGGGATGTATTCACTTGGGCCTTGGAGAATGGGGTCCTTCACTCTTCCTCCGCAGGATGCGTTTGTGTGTCATTCTCGCCCAGCAGTATCTCTCTCCCTGGCGTTGCGCATGGCTGGCCAATGCGAGAAGCCTCCAGAATACCCCGAAGGAGCGCGCCCCCCACCAACCCTTTGGTGAAGGGAGGTGACCGCCTGGTGTGAAAGCGCCTGTTAGCCTGCAGCCTTGCCCTGGCTCACATTGGGGGAAGGGAGTGATACCGATGGAGGGGCATTCCCTCCCCCCGCTGCTCCTAGCCTGCGGTGGGAAGCTGAGCTGGGGAAGGACCAGGGGCTGAGCGGGTTCCGAGGGCTGTAGGACGTCAAGCTGCAGGCCCCTAGCCCTTCTCGGGCGCCAAAGCACCTCGTACTCCTAAAGACCCAAATTGAGATCTGCCCCATCTGTACCTGCCCCTGGGGCCTGGCGACCGCAGGGCTGACCGAGGCCAGATCGCACCCTCGAGTCCTCGAGCCGCGGGAGCGCCGGGCCACGCCTGGCACAAGGCGCCGCCGCGCCTCCCGCCCCAAGGCTTGGGAACCCGGGGTCCCCCCTTCCCGCGCTGGCTCCGGCAGCTCGCCGGCCCGGGTTCGAGGCGGCCGGGTCGAGGCCTGACTTGGCCGCGCCTCGCCGAGAAAAGAAAAAGCCGAGAGGAGGCTGCCTCCTCCTCCCCATCTCCTAGCCTGGAGTCCGGGCGTGCTCGAACCTAGGGAAGGTCGGGATCCCCCCCCTTCGGCACACACGCACGCGCGAACACACACACACACACACACACACACACACACCGAGACACAGGAGCGCGCGCACACGCATACACGCACGCTTTGCTCTCCGGGCGGGAGTTGCAGAGGGGGCGCTTTGTAAAACTTGGTGGATTCGCCGGATGACCATGTGCGCCCAGACGTCCCCACCACACTCTCAATTTTAAGTTTCCTCCCCCCCCTACGACCTTTCCGTAAGTGAATCAAAGCAGAAGCTAGACTCCGAGGCAGCCCAGTTCCTTTTGGTAAAATTCTTCCCTGTACCAGGTAGCCCTGGGTCTCCAAACCCTCCAGCGCGTGGGCGCCGCGGCTGCCCTTGCCAGGCTCCGCGCACAGGCGGGAGGGCGCGAGGTGTGCGCGGAGACACCCGCAGCCAGGGCGACTCCGGCCGGGCGCGGTTGCCCGGGACCGCGCAACCCGCGGGAAGGGGCGCCTGGCCCCGCGCCTCATTTGCCCGGCACTAGCCCGCCTGATCACAGCCGGCCCAGGCGCTAGCTTAAGAAACCCAAATTAAGGAGTGGGTGAATTGGGAAGGAGGGAGCCGGGGGAGTTTGCACCATGTATCTCAGGTATGAGCACTTCTCACTGACATTGATGCAACTGCATTAGAGTTAATGGCAGCAGCCTGCTTCTCATTATTAATTGTCTTTGTGTTTGGATAAAGTATGTAATCTTCTTCTCAACCACACCATTAAAATAGGTTGCCTTTTCAATTAAGAACTGTCGTGAGCACAGCAGTCAATTTTCCTAATGAAGATGCATTATATTTTCACATTTTTTTAAATAATGGAGAATCCCAGGTTTTCATTAGACGCGATTACAGAGAAATACAAGAGAGTTTCTCTAAAATTTGTGTGCTCATGTAGTGCGTTAAACGCCGCTTTTAAATAAATTGAAATTTCTGCAGATAAAAGAAAAGAATGAGTATCAAATACGTTCAAATCGCTTCATTGAGATTTTAAAAAGCAAATAACGAGGAGTTCTTTTTTTGAAATGCATTTAACAGATATAACAATAAAAACAAGTCAGTGAATGTCTGAAAATACACCTATAAACTTTTGGGGGGGAATCTCTTCTAGTTTAGAGATGATTTGTAGATCTTAAACTAGAATGGTGATGTTTGCTGAAAATGCACTATGCCCATTTAGATAATGTGCAGTTTTTGATTAAATACCTCAGCTTGATCATTAAGAAGCAAAAAAATGCCTGGGCTGTGCACCTACAATTAGTTTTTGTTTATTTGCTTCCCTCCTTGCTTTCATTTTTCTTTCTAAAAAAAAAAAAAAGACAAATTGAAAGCTAGTGAATCTGGGAGAACTGTTTAAAATTCTATGCTTTCCTGATAGGCAACTTTTCAATTTTAAGAAAATTAAAATTGCAAAATTGTAATATTGAAGTTTACAAATCGGCTGGAAATATTCATTCCTAGATGTGAAAGTGGAAAGTTTGCATCCATGAACAAAAATTAAAAATGTGTTATTCATTTTCTAATCTTGGGAATTTTTGAGCTGGTCCTGAAAAGGATCTGTCAGGATCTATGTTTTCTTTGTTAATAAAAAATTTAAGTTACTATCTTTTGCATATGAAATACTGTTTTAGACAAACAATTCCTTTTTTTTTTCTCTTCCATTCAATGTGAATACCTTCATAGAAGCCACATTAGAGAGTACTGTTTGAGAAAAAAAAATAAGTCAAATTCCTCTAAATAGAAGGAAAAAGTTCCCAACAACAGCCAGACTTTTTTCTTTGTAAGACAACATCACTTGCTTTTTTTGCAGACATGATCTTTCCAGGTTTTAGGTGTTAGGTCTTTTAAAAATTGAGCTCTTTTTTAATCAACCAGACCCTCAAAATGATCTGCAAAGAGTGGGAAATTAGATTTTCGATTAAAACCTTATCCCATCTTGAAGGATTACTTTATATTGATTCTTAAATATGGCTACAATTGATGGGCTCTAATTAAAAATCCAAAGGAAAAGTCTGTCGTGCCCATATAAAAGAAGCTTTTCATATACGGGAAATAAAGCTTGTAAAAGGTTACAAATAAAAGATTAGACTTTTATCCAAACTAGTTTAAAGCTTCACTGCGGTTTTCTTTTCTTCTTTTTTCCTTTTCTTACAAAACCATTCCTGGGCCTTTTCCCCCCACTTTTAAATGAAGTTTGCAAACAGGCAAGATATTGGACTGTAATGGTTGTTTTATATCAGCTCTGTAAGCACAAGGCTACTCCCTGCAGTAGAATTGATTTCAAGGAAAGTTCAGGAACAGAAGATGAAAATTATATAAACTGACAGCTACCACCCTTCCTCAATCCATCCACATTCCCGTCCACACCCTCCTAACACACACCCACATCCACACGCACACCCCTCATATTGCTCTCCTTCTCTCACACTCACACGAGCCCTTCCTATCCCCCACCCTAACCTTGCTCTGCACACACCCTTGGTCCCCACATGCTCAGGGACAGACGCAGAGCTCCCAGCTCACACTCAGCTCATAAATGTCTCCCAGCCCCACATCTCGCACTTGTCACACAATCTTAATCCGTTTCATTCCGGAACAACACGGTCCTCTTTTCCTCTTTTCTGCATTTGGAATTTGCCTCCTACTCTTTTATCAAGACAGCACAATCCTATCTTTGAAGTTGTTTCTTTCTCTCTTACCCTCTTTTCTGAGGCAGTCGTAATGCAGGGAATAAGCAACCCAAGCTTAATTCACAAGTGATCTATTGCCTTCTGTTTCCCTCCAAATTCTGCCTGCATTGCCAATCTTTAACCGTCGTTAAAAAATTAATTAAAGTTAATCTTGTCAAAGTTTTTAATAAAGACATATCTAAAAACCTAATGAAAAATGACTTCTTTCTAAATATCATGGCAGTTCTAAGGCAAGATGTGGTCCCCTACTGTCCACTGAATCGCTGAAAAGATTGGAAATTAATCGTCATATTTCTGAAGTAAGTGTTCAGGGAGTCTAACTGGCTCCTTTCCCCCTGAGAGGCTGTGTTCTCACGGAATATGGGTTTTGTTCTTCTTCTTTTTTAATTAGCTTGGAAGAATCCTGAAATCTTTCTCCTTTCTCTTCCCACTCCTCCTTCTCCCCCTCCTCACCCTCCCCCCACAAGAACCATAGTTAATAAGGAACTATAGAAATGATCCCTGAAAGTATAGTCTTAGAACCATAGTTAATAAACTTGGAGGAAAGTTTGGAATATTTTAGACTGGCCTGGCATGTAGGGTGGAGAAAGTAAATCCAGCTAGCGTGAGACATAAATTTAGATTGTAAAATATGAATATCGGCCGTATTTTGGAAACTGCATGCAAGCTCTGACAAATAATTTAATTCCCTGTGTACTGATTTTCTTCATTTAGCTTCTGAAGACTTATATCTCATATTCATAGCAAGATAATTGTACTCATGGCAATTAAAAACCATCCACTTGTTAATGAAAATTACTTAAAAACACAAAGCATGCTACCTACCATAAGTCAGACTCATGGGAAAAAAAATTTAAAGACACAGGATGTAGGGGAAAAAAAGTTAAACATGAACAGAGAAAATACAATGACTACATAGTAAGTATATTGGAAGTCCAAGGACTTACTGAAAATCAAGAGTTAGACTTTTCATCCAAGGAGTCTTTTTCTCCCACCAAGTCTTTACCGTTTTCAGTACAACAGCCCAACCCCCCTCCCCCCCAAGCCAGTGGCTTTTGTCCTGACCTAGAGTAGGGTTTGTGGGGACTGTACCTGAGCCGGGCTGTCTGCAATTTCCAAATTGACAAGAAGAGACTGGAGGATAAAGAGCATGTTCTTACAGGTGAAGAGCAATTTTGCAACTTTTCCAGGAGACACCCAGGAGAAAGCTTTCTTGCTACCAACTGCTGCAGAGTCTGGGCAGAATTCCTCTAGAAAGAAAAAGAAAGTCTTTTTTCCCCCTGTCTGCCTCGTCTCTAGTTCTCTTTCTCCTCTCTGTCTCTCTCTCTCTGTCTCTCTCTCTCTCTCTCTGTCTGTCTCTCTCTCTCTCTCTCTCCCTCAGATCCAATCTTTTAAGAGCTTCAGCACATTGCTAAGCTAAAGGGAAATTCTCTTTGATAAAGCGGCGTTTCCAGCTTCTGGGTTTTAAAACCTAAATCTATATTCAAATCTGGCTGAAGGTGTGTTCTGGGATTTATGAAAGCCTCTTAAAGGGGTAAATTTACCAAACCGTGACAAAATCATCACAATCTTACTTTAGACATCTGAAGTGGATGAGAATTTTAAAGAGACCCTTGTTTATTTAACACTGTCCATTTCCAACTCGTGGTTTATTGGTCCTGCATTTCTGCGAAGTTATTAGACTAAAGGGCAAAGGAGAAGCGAGAGCGGGCTGCTCCCAGCCGCTGTAAAGGGAAAAGCCCTCCCACGCCCCACGGCGCTGAAATCTGCCCTTGTCGAACAGAACCCGGGAATTTTCAGGGAGATTCAGCTGCCCCCGCCAACTGAGAGGACACCGCAAACCTCTACGTAGGTCTTGAGGGTTTTCCCACAACCCTGGACCCCACGGCAGATAGATCTCCCAGTCTAAAATGCTTCCCTTACTTCGTGGAGATCACAAGTGCGTGTTCTGATATTTCTCCACCCATCCCACCGCCCCCCCCCGACCCCCACTGTCCCCAACCCTCCCTCCGGCCCTTCCCCTCTGCCAGACGCACAACATCCATTTTTCTTTTTCGTTCTTTGATGCTTTAAACATCATTGCAATCAAACTGGGAGAAACACTGTCTTTTCTCGGGTAGGAAGGAGGCTCTGGTTCAGGGGATCTGGGTGGATTTGCCCTTCCTTCACCGAAAGCACTGGCCAAGTGCTCCCAACCGATGGGCCAGACCGCCTAGGGCATTTGTCGCTCTCCCCTCCCTCCCCCAATTAAAGGCGGGAGGGGGGAGCAGTCGCCAAGTGTTTCTGTACAGTGGGGGCGGGGTGAGAAAAAAAAGGTCTGTACTCACCCTCCCCCCCCAGCCCGGGACCCCAGAAAGTCGCGACTCCTGGGAACGCGACAGCCAGCGGGTCTCTTCGGACTGGAGCGGGCGCTGAGGGCTCGGGAGTTGCTGGGCTGACCCTGGGGCCGCTCGGGGGCTCGTTGGGACGCGGGGGCCCAAAGCTCTAGAGACACCTGCGAGGCTGGCCGCGGCCGCCGAGCGCCCAGCCCCAGGCCGCGCCGGAGCGGGAGCCCAGCCGGGCTGCCGAGCGCTTGCTGCCTCGTGCGCACTCCCGTAATTCGTTAATTGCTGTAAATCCCAAGGACGGCCACATTTGATTACACATACAGTATAAGAACCGACAACAAAGCGACGAATTAATTACCAACTTCATTAACATAGGTCCCCAAATTAAAGGCAGCGAGCTGTTTCTTTGGGCCCACTTGCCGTGGTGGTGGTGGTGGTGGTGGTGGTGGTGGTTGAAGGGGGAGGGTGTTTAGAAAGAGATTTTATTTTTCTTCTCCGGCATTGGGAGTTGTGAGGGAAGAAATGTCTTCTGCTCCCCCCACCCACCACTCACACACCCTCAGCCGGTCCTCTTGTGCCCCCCCTCCCGCCCCCCGCCGCCCAATCTGCTGCTGCTTTTCTAGGGACTCAGATCGGTTTGAAAGCTGTCGGGTCCCGCTCTCTGTGCCAGGCATTAAAGTTAGGCTGGGGCTCGCTCTCTGGCTCGGGTCCCCGGGTGCCGCCACTCTCCCGCCTCCGGGCTCTCAGCCCCCGGCTCGGGCAGCGCGGGCTGTTAGCTCCAGGCCCCGCCGGCGGGCATTGAGTAGCGTTTGTTTTAACGCGGAAACTGTTTCCAGCGCAGGCCTCCGGCGTTCGCACCCTCCCTGGGTGTCCAGCCAGACCCCTCTTCCATCCCCGAATCCTGACCTGGCTCCTGTTGTTTCCCCAAACCGGCCCCGGGGTTAGATTCCCCGGCTCGTGTTCTTTGCAGGCTGCCTTGGGCTCCTTCAAACTCTAAAAACCCTGCGCAGATACCAGGAGTCCGAGTCTCTCGCTTCGGGGACCAGGGAATATTTATAAGGGCGCAAGGAGTGGGAGAGACACTGAGTTTTTGAAAATAGTTTGTTCTTGGACTTGTGTATCTGTCTTTCTCTTGCCTTCACGCCCACACCTCACTCCCAGGCCTCCTTTTTTTACCCTTTCTGGCCCTCAGCGTGGTCTGACCCTGGTTAAAATGGCATGGTGGTGGTTTTAGGCTTCAGCCTGACTTGTTTTTTGCGTTTGATCTACATGCTTATTGCTGCCGTTGAATGAGATAACCCAGTTACCTCCACCCTCGCTCTTCTCCAGCATTCCCCTAAATATTTTTATCTTTCCATCTTATTGTATGGGTTTCCTTTCTCCTCTTCCCTAAAATCAAAACAAAACAAAAGGGGGGGGGGAGAGGGAAAAGAAAAGGAGAAGAAAGGTAAGGGAGGCCTCCCTGTCTATCATTTTAATTATACAATTAGTTCACAAGCTCCGGCCCATAATGTATATTTTAAGGGGAGCCCAGTGTCTTTCAAGAACATTCTGGTAATGTCGGAGGCCTGGATTTGTTGCCTGCTCGTCCCCCCGTGCAGCAGCGGCCTGTTTTCCTCCCCCTGTTGTGTGTTTTTATTATTTTCCCTCTGGCTTAGATGTGTCAATCATTCTCTCCCTGCCATTGGTTGGAGAGTTTGCGTCAAAAAGTTGCCAGAGAGGCGCTTTCTCAGCAAATCTCCCTGAGAGCGGAACCGACCTCAGCTCCAACTCAGCCTCCACTGTTATTAAAAATAAAAATCGCTAGAACAGCCCTCATCACGTCTACTTTGTATGTATCACAGAGGGACCCACGCGTGTTTCGAACTCGAGCTACTTTCCTCATTTTCTACTCTTTAAATTTTTTTTCGTTGTTTGACTTTTTATGGAGGGGTGAAGACTGCAAGATTTCTAACTCAATACTCTTGATTTCTTTTAGGATAGCGGGCTATTTGGAATTTTGAAGGATAATTTAATTTTTTTCTAACTTCCCATGCGGCTGTAAGGTAAGTCTCCGTCTGTCTTGTCTGCCTGTCCATATCCATGTGTCCCTCTGACTACCATCGCCCGGTACCTCCAATAGACCGACTGATACACACTTCTGCGAACGTGGAGTTCTTCCGAAGCATGCTGTATTTTTCTCCCTCGTAAATTTTTAGGTGTAGTAACGATCATTGCGAAAAATGTATGATCTGGAGGTGAGGGCGGGAGTGGGAGGAGGGGAGGCAGCGCGCTCCTGGGGTCGCCGCTTCCGCCAAACGTCGTGGAAACCCTGCGAGGCTAACGTGGGGTGTTTTGGACGGGTTTTGTTTGTGGTTTTGTTTTATGTCAACGCCCATTTCTCCCTGCTATTTTGCGTTTTGGCCCTCAGATGTGGTTGGGTCACTTGCACTGATCTCAAGGACATTTTCAGAGTCAGAGACAAAAAGATGCAGATGTAGCTAGATGGATGGATAATAATAAGGCGTCTTCTAGAGCCAGCGTGCCCGAAGCCCGACTAGCTCTTGGATCGGCGGGTGAAGACGGTCGCAGCTCGAGCCCCCTGCCTGCCCCTAATGAACGTGAGAGGAAACGCGAACGGATAACCGAGGAGGCGTGGAGCGGCCGGGAGCTGGTCCGCCCGGCGCTCGCCGCTCTCTTTCCGGTCCCCTTTCCCCAGAGCCAAGAGCAGCTCACCAAGATTCGCCCTCCGTTCTCGGCCTCTTCCCAAGGCCACCAGGTCTCCTTTTCCTTTTTGATCACCACTTTTCTCCCCCCACAATAACCTGGGAGTGCAGTAACTCCCCCATCCCCGGTTGTCGTGGTCCCAGCCCCGGGTCACCAGGCCGAGCGAGAGCAGGCGAGTCGTTTTGCAACGTGCCTTAGCCCGGGATTGTTCCGGGCCCACCCGTACAGCCCTCCGCAAACACCTGGGGCTGGCATAAGTGTTGGTGAGTGGCTCGTGGCCCGCCCGAGGCCGCGGCGGGGCCGGGGACAGGAATCCATCCTTACATTGGGGAAGGCGCCCCCTCCGCGGTTCTGGAACGGGGGCAGCGCCGGGGCCTGCGTGCGCGTTCGCGCGCTCCCCTCCCGGGCTCGGGGACAACCGGGTGTCGTGGGGCCGGGCCGGGGTCGAGGGGTGCCCTGAGGCCCAGCCTCCGTTCTCGGTCCACCCAGGGAGGACCATCAGGTCTCTGCCAGCAGCCTGCCTCGGCGACGTGTCACGCCGCCAACTCCAGAGAAGTCTCCGTGTCGATGCGTTCTCTTAAAATCACAGTCCGATTTCAGAACACATTTTTTGAAATCCCAGTCCCGCGTCAGAACTCCACCGAGTTGGCTTTTTCCTCCTTTACAGACAGAAGTGGGGTGTGGAGACAGAAGGCCGGGCTGCGTTGACCCTGGAGTGGTGGATGACTTGGGGAGGGGACGGGGGCAGTCGCTCCTGGAAATCCTCCCCTCCGTCCTAGAGCTTCGGGGTCAGGATTTCTCCCACTCACTTCGGGACTTTTTCCAGGCACCAAAAGTTATTAGCACAGGAGACGAGTTGGAGAGGAAACTCCTCCCCCCAAAGGAAGGTAGACACCCAGACCTCTCCTCACACAGCTAACACTGGGGCTTTCTCCTCACCATAATTAATAGTCAAGGCCAACCCTTTTGGCACGTTTCTTCCTCCCTCCCTCGCGGGTGGCAGCGCTGTTCGATTCCCTGAGGCCAGAAACTTTCGCTGGAGTTCGCCGGAGAGGGAGGCCCGCGCCGGCTGTCTCCGCGGTGCCCACATCTCTCCTCTTTTCTTTCTCTCCTCTTGCTCTTCGCGGTCCTCCGAGCCACAGGCCAGTCGCCAGTCCGCGTAGTTTTGTTTCTTTTCCATCATGCAGAAAATTAATCAGCCCGGACGAGAAGCAGAGCTGAGCACGGCGGCCTATAATTAAGGGACGTGTGCCCCTCGGATTATCTCGTTAGTTTATCAAGAAAACATTTATTATAATTAATTCTTGGACGAGGTAATTATTATTGAGCGAGGACACAGCAACTGGTAGATGGGCTCCTTGGTAGAAAAAAAAAAAAAAAAACAAGGGGGGGAGATGCGGGGGAGGGGGGGAAGAGCGACAGATTGCACGAATTGACCGTTAGATATAAGGCGGCGCGGGCCGGGGCGGACAGTGGAGCCGGACCTGGGGCGCCAGGACTGCGGGGCTGCGGGGCAGGGACGCCGGACCGAGGCACTCGCGCCCGGAGGTGCGGGCGCCCACCGGCTGCGGGCACTCGCCGGACGACCGTCACCCGCTCCCGTAGGTAGGAGTTCTCCAGCGGCCACCTCATGAGCAATCGTAGTGAAGCTTATATTTTTGACGGGCTATTTCTGTTTCCCCTTCTGGGCTCGGCTTAGAGAGTAAGGGAGAAAGGTGTTCTTTGGGGGCTTTGAAAGTTAGATGGAAGGGCCCATGGCCTCTTCTTTGGAGAGTGCATACCTAGACCGTTTGCTGAGAGAACTTAGTAGTTTTATCTGGGGGTACTTTTCTTTTTCTTTTAAAGATGCATACAGTAAGTAGTAAAAGCGAAAACAGTTTATCCCTAAATTTTAGTGATTTTTGCGATGGTAAGGGCAGAGGAGTTCCAAGAAGGATCTTTGCCTGGTGCTTTCTAAATCCGTTACTGCTTTTTATGTTGGAATGTGCCACTTTCTGAATCAGACTTTTCTAATTGGGTGAGAGCTCTACATGTGAGAACAATTCCGTATTTCTCATGTGTACATCTGCTTTGATTTTATTTTTTTCTGTAGTAGTTCAGAACTTTTCCAACATATTGTATTAAACAAGAGAAAACTCCAGCTTAGAGGCTACTTAGACAAATAAAATGACTATTTTAAAGCAAAATTATTTTCACAGCTTCCAAATAACTATGTCTTGAAAAGAGAGCAGAAAATATGAAGTCTTTGTTGTAGCAGCAACTAAATTAGTTCTATTGATGAGATAGTACAAAGTCCTCCGAGAAGGGTATTTATAAAATTACATTGAATTAGATCTGAGGATGGAAAAGCATGATTTTTGTGCTATGAATTTAAATCAGGAAGAAGTTGCAGTGACAGAGTTCCATTTGTAGAATTTTGTGCCTTGATTTCCAAAGCCATGTAAATATGAAAACCCGATCCTGAAAACTCAGTAGGACCTTTGTCAAAGTAAGAGGGAACTTCTCCTAATCTTGTATCCGCCATTTTGAAGCAGTCTCTCATAGTGTCAAAGTTGCAAAGTAGAGATCCTTGCAAGATAAGTGCCATTTTTTAAGCAAATAAAAGCCAGACTTGAAAACTGTCAGCCCATATTAACATCCATTTTGGATCCCTTTGCTTGGGGCAGTGAGAGACACTTAGCTGAAGAAAGTAAATAACTTTTCTTTTTCTTCCTTTCTTTTGCCTCCCTGAGCTCTTTTTCTTATAGGATTGTAGGAAACTTGAAAGGTAGGGAGAAATTCTATTAGTTCACAACTTTGGGTGGTTGTGTATCTACTTTCTTCAAAACTAAAATGTGCAAAAAGCAGCCGGAATTAACAAGAAACTCTGCTCTAGTTGCTGAGGACCCAAATGTCTGAAAATTTGCCTCCTGCAGCATCTGCAGCCTCCACAACATCAAAATCAACATGGAAGCGGCTTGCACTACAAATGCACACCCTTTCTACTTGCAAATGTGGGGGCCTGTCATTATCTGATTGGTGGGATTCTAACTTCAGAATTTCTAGCAAACCTCATGCCAATCTTTACGGTTTTTTGTTTTTTTTGGTTTTTTTTTTTTTGCAGTATGTTTAAATATTTGATGGGTGTCGATTAAAAAGTTAAATACTTGTTTGTTTAGCTTTAGTTCTTTAGACACATAATCAAGGTCCTCCAAAACCTTAATAAATCTGTTACTTACCTCAAAATCTAATTACCCAGACTACTAATTAGGTGAAAATGATTACTGGAAATGACTTCAAATGTGAAGTAATAGCGGTTGAGCAGTTTTCTCAAGTTTGTCCATTAGCAAGTTGGTATTTTAGAAGTTAAATGCACTGACATTTTAGGATCACAGCAGTTAAAAGTGGTAAAAAGCTAAGGTAATTAAAATTTGCCTTGGAAAGGCAACAGTCTGGGGAGAGGTAGATTTCTTGAATTGTTTCTTTGTTTCTCACCAATGGGCTTTGTTATCAGCATTATTTATTTAGCCAAAGAGTTCTTTGTCTCTGCAAATGGCCCCAATCAAGTTTTGTTTGAGACAATTAGCTAGTGCCAGCCAATGAGTCCTATGCAAATGTAGGGATAGGAATGCAATGTGTGCATTTGAAGGCGTGGGGTTTTGTTCTTGGGGAAGGCAGATTGTAATTGCTTTCTTCTGGTACTTTTTTTTTTTTTTTTTAAGTTTAGGGTGGGGGTGGGGAAGACAGGTTTATCTGGTCTCTCTCCCTCCCATCTAGTTCCAGAGCAGCTGGGGGTGGGGGTGGGGGGTGGGTTGCAAGTCCTTTAAAAGCCTCTACCTTGCATAGCCCAGGCTCTTTTTAAGTTAGTGGTGGAACGTGGAAGAGCTGCCGCCTGCGAAGCAGTAAACCAGCACCTCTGTTTGTTTGTTTGCTTTGTCCATAGTTAACTGCTCCCAACCCACACACCAAGGACCCTGAATCTGTCCACTCCCGGCGAAGCGAGACCTTCTGGCTGGGTCCCCCCGATTTGGGCCGATTTTGCGCCTCCAAACAACCTTAGCATGATGTCTTATCTTAAGCAACCGCCTTACGCCGTCAATGGGCTGAGTCTGACCACCTCGGGCATGGACTTGCTGCACCCTTCAGTGGGCTACCCGGGTAAGTGAGCCTCGCGGCACTCCTGCCCCGCCTTTCCCCACGCCCGCCCCTCGGGGATGTGACACCCTTTCCGCCGGAGCACTGGGGCTGATGGTCCTGCTGCCCCACTCCAGCTCCAGGCATGGTGTCCCCACTGGGTTTTCCTTCTAAGAAGCAGCTCAGAGCCACAGGGCACTTAACCGGCCTGAGGGAAGAATAGGGGCTGGAGGGAGTAGGTGGATCCCGCAACACTTGGAGAAACTCACAATGCTTTATTCTTAACTGGAGTGAATGGGGGACACACACTGTGGGGTGGGGGGGAGGAAGGTTACTGCCTCTGCCCATATCTTGAAGCCCAGTTCTTCGGAAGTGCCCTCTTTGAGAAGCTGGGTCTCTCCTAAATTCTCCCCACCATGCTTGGGGCCTCCTAAATTCTCCCCACCATGCCTGGGGCTTCCCCTCTGACCTCCAGGCCCTCTGCCTCTAATCCTTAGAGGTGTGATTTACCCTGGGTACGGATGCTTTCCTTTCCGGTCAGATCTGGGGGTTTGTTTTGTTTTGTTTTTAGTCCTTGTAGAAGTTTTAAATATGCCCCCATTTTAAAGATGGAGGAACAAAGGCCCTTGGAGTCCTAAAAGCCAGGATCTCGAGCAGGATCGGGATTTCACCCCATCAGTCTGAACTGCGGGTCCTCCGGGATCCTTTGACTTCAGGGAATGGATTTTTTGTTTGTGTTGTGGTTTAGGGGTTGATTTTGAGGGGTTTTTGGATTTTGGCTTTTATTTCATTCGTTAGCTATTGAAGGGCCGCTCTGGCTGGAGCGATCCCCGACATCAGGTGGAGTGGGAGGCCTCCCGTGGAAGGGACAGTGTGTGTCTTGCGACCCAGTGTTCACTGGAGGAGCCCAGGCCCAGGGAGGGGGGGTGGGGAAAACACTGATAGGCTCGGGGTTGCAGGGCTGGGAGGACGAGGGAAGTGCTGGGAGTGGGGGTCGGGGGAGTCAGAGCCCCCACAGAGACCCCTATGACTGAGAAACTGCTCCCCCACCCTAAAGGGCCCTGGGCTTCTTGTCCCGCAGCCACTCCCCGGAAACAGCGCCGGGAAAGGACGACGTTCACCCGGGCGCAGCTAGACGTGCTGGAAGCTCTATTTGCTAAGACCCGGTACCCAGACATCTTCATGCGGGAGGAGGTGGCGCTGAAAATCAACTTGCCCGAGTCCAGGGTGCAGGTAGGGCAGATGTAGATAGAACCATCCTTCCTGACCGTGCCACCCCTCCCCTGAGCACGGTATATGTCGAGGACCCAGGAGAGTCCCAGGTCTTAGAGAGGACCACAGGAAGGCTTGAAACTGAGCGCTCCATTGGAGGCCAGTAAACTCTTCTAAGGCCCCTTCATGTACCTGATTACTCCTCATCGCCTTTTCGTCCCCCCACCCCCACCCAGTCCTATAAGCAAGAGCCTTCTGGCCTAGGTTGTAAGGTAAGACTGGCGATTTAGCTGCAGTAATAAAGCACAATTCTAGAGCTCTTGGGTCCTCAGCCAACAGAGGCCCGGCCCGGGCAGATTTCAAGGACAGTTACTTAATATTTTAATATTTCCTTCCCTTTCCCCATGTGGAAATCCTACCCCATTTTCATCTACTTTTAGGGGTGAAAGAAGCTTAGCTCTGGATAGTCCCAATATTTTTAACAGGTGAAGAAATGGAGTAAATGACTTGCTCAAGGTCACACGACAGTTGGGTGGTAGAGCCAGGCTGTAGAAGCAGCTGGTGCTCTTACCAAAGAAATTACACAATAAAAGTGTTTTCTTTGACTTCTTAGGGATTGAACAGAATCTGCTAGCTCTGAGCCATTCAGCAGATAAAATACCAACGCAATATCCTCAGTGACACCCTCCCCCCCTTAACTTGACCTGAAGCTGGAGAGGGAAAGTAATCTCCAACTTTTCTGAAATGCAAACGCCATACAGAGTTCTCTTGAAAGAATGTTTAGCACCTAAACACACACACACACACACATAATACACACACACACACACACACACCTGGGACTCCCCTTCAGCTAGGACATACCAGTATAAACTGCAAACCAGGAAAAAGACTTTTCAAAGTAAGATGGAAGAAGCATTTGTGAAGCTTGAACTCAAGTCTTCACCGAAAGAAAACAAATGGCTCTGAATGATCTGTGGTGATATGCTCAGCCTTGGTGGTACAGTTAACATACCCATATGTTGAGCTCATTCAAGACCACTAAGGACTTGTTGCTCAGAAAATGCCTGTAGTTTCTCTCAAAAAAGGGTGGTAGTTTCTTTGATAGGCCCCCTCACACACCAAACACTGCTCCGTCATTGCAGAACATGAACAGGGCTGGTAATGAGAATCTTCAGAGTTGCAGGCAGAGGCTTAAATTGACGAGCCAGCAAACATAGTACAGGAAACTGAATCCGTGTGCTGAGTGGCACTACCCTGAAGTCAGAGACTCCAGTGTCAGACTTGAGATGAGCTGAGAAGTCTGTCCTCAAGCTCAGAGCAGACTACATACAAGTCATTCCACTTACCATAAAGATTTCAGCAAATAGTGGCTTTCAGACCTCCGTCTTCAACAGGATCACTTCTCCTTGGAGTTTGCTTTTGTGAGTCTTTCAAGGAGAGAGAAAAAGGTAGAGTGATGAGCAGTTATTCCCGGGAAGATGGACTGTAAACCTTGAATTTAGGCTGTTCTTGTTGGCTAGTAACAACAGAATCGTTCTCCCTCACCTCTGTGTTTACCTCCAGAAGACATAGACACATTGTATTCCACTGTAAGAGTGTTGTTCCACAGTAACACTGGGTCTATGTGTATGTGTGTATTTGAGGTGAAGTAATGAGATAGGAAAATGAGGGGGGGAATTTTTAGCCATAGGATTTATTATTCTGGGCTAGGAGTCCAGTGCCTCCCGACTTTCTTAAAATTCCAGGGGTGTATATATAAAAGTACCATATAGCATAGGTTTTCAGTGGCAGGACAGATTGTCTGCTTAGCTCACCTATAATCTGGGAGCCACTCTTGTCCTTACTGAAACCATGTTAAAGAAGTTTCTTTCCCTTTCAAGGTATGGTTTAAGAATCGGAGAGCTAAGTGCCGCCAACAACAGCAGCAGCAACAGAATGGAGGTCAAAACAAAGTGAGACCTGCCAAAAAGAAGACCTCTCCAGCTCGGGAAGTGAGTTCAGAGAGTGGAACAAGTGGCCAATTCACTCCCCCCTCTAGCACCTCAGTCCCGGCCATTTCCAGCAGCAGTGCTCCTGTGTCTATCTGGAGCCCAGCTTCCATCTCCCCACTGTCAGATCCCTTGTCCACCTCCTCTTCTTGCATGCAGAGGTCCTATCCCATGACCTATACTCAGGCTTCAGGTTATAGTCAAGGATATGCTGGCTCAACTTCCTACTTTGGGGGCATGGACTGTGGATCTTACTTGACCCCAATGCATCACCAGCTTCCTGGACCAGGGGCCACACTCAGCCCCATGGGTACCAATGCAGTCACCAGCCATCTCAATCAGTCCCCAGCTTCTCTTTCCACCCAGGGATATGGCGCTTCAAGCTTGGGTTTTAACTCAACCACTGATTGCTTGGATTATAAGGACCAAACTGCCTCCTGGAAGCTTAACTTCAATGCTGACTGCTTGGATTATAAAGATCAGACATCCTCATGGAAATTCCAGGTTTTGTGAAGATCCATAGAACCTCTTTGTGGGTGATTTTTAAATATACTGGGCTGGACATTCCAGTTTTAGCCAGGCATTGGTTAAAAGAGTTAGATGGGATGATGCTCAGACTCATCTTCTGATCAATGTTCCGGGAGGCATAGAAGGAAAAATGAAGGGCCTTAGAGGGGCCTACCAACCAGCAACCTGAAATGGACAAACCAGTCTACTTAAGATCCTGTCATAGTTTTAGATCATTGGTTTTCCTGATTTGCAAAGTGATCAAAAGCATTCTAGCCATGTGCAACCAAACACCACCAAAAGTGAAACTAAATTGTGAGGGAAAGGA
The DNA here is from genome assembly GCF_011800145.1 of Mirounga leonina. Lineage (NCBI taxonomy): Eukaryota > Metazoa > Chordata > Mammalia > Carnivora > Phocidae > Mirounga > Mirounga leonina. The sequence goes on from NW_023270825.1 coordinate 41,933,497, forward strand.
GGGAAGGACATGGTAGCCTTCTTAAGCAGAGGTGTTCCAATGTTTTAGCCAATCCGTGGTTGAATCTTAGGAATGGACAGTGTCTTCAAGCTCACTCACGTTTCATGACCAACTGGTAGTTGGCACTGAAAAACTTTTCAGGGCTGTGTGAATTGTGCGACTGATTGTCCTAGATGCACTACTTTATTTAAAAAATAATGTTCATAAGGAGTCAATATGTAGTTTAAGAGACAATCAGTGTGTGTCTTATATAAATGGTACATCTGTGGTTTTTAATCTGTGCTAGACTTCAAAACTGTGATCTCCTGTTATTGTATGCAACCTTGAACTCCATCTCTGCAGGGGTTCTTCTGTGATTAACTAGGTTATAATTATAAGCAAATTCAGAGCAACTGAGTACTTATCTAAAAAGATTACCTTTGGCTGGAGGTGAGCTGCACTGAAACTTTACAACAAAATGTCTCTGGACAAGGAGAGTGAGAGAAGAGAAACAAAAGGACACTGATTCATCTGTAATTTACTGTTGGTAAGCCTAGCAGTAAAGAGACATTGGTCAATTGCTCTGACCCTGATGAATTTATAAACTGAGATCATTGTCGTTTATGCTTGCAGATGTTAACTGGAAAAGTTATATATGCATAAACCTTTTCTTCCTGGATTTGGCAGATATGTATAATTATATTAAAATGGTTCTAGCACAACATTGGGTCCAGTTTAATTTTACACACTATTTATGGATGAGAAGCCCACATTCAGCCTCTCCTTCCCCAAACATGTTTTATTTAGGTCAGAGAGGAAATTAGTAAACTTTATTTAAAAGGCATTTTTGGTTTTATCTGTGGATGAACTAGGTATGAGTGACTGCAGCATATAAACTTTTTGGGGGGCTTCCACCAGTACTGCTCTGAAATAGAACATAGGAGAGCCTAACAGTCATTAGGATCTTGCTCTCCTTGCTTTTCCCTCCCTGCCGCATACCGTAATGATTTCTTAGGCACTTTATTGATAGGTTTTAACATAGATCAATTTTTTTTAAAGTGAGAAGGGAAGAACTGTTGTAGTACCTCAGAGAAAATGAAAATGACAAGAATTCCTTGTTTTTATTCTCTCATTTGATTAAGGGGATTTCTTTTTTTAACTTTCAAAAAAATCTGAGGTAAACATGAGAGGGAATGTAATCAGAATCTGAAAGCAATTCAGGCAGAAATGATTTCTGAACAAAAGAGTTTCAGAAAAGTTTTAAAACCTATAATTTCAGTAGTTGAACATAAGGCGTCCTGGTCAGTTTTGTTTTTGTTTTGTTTAAAGAAAGTGCTGAGGGGAAAAAAAAAAATAGGTCTCTTCTCAGTTCTACCTGCATTTTGTAAACCAATCACCAGAAAAGACAAATGAGCCAATGGTTCATGGTGCTCCTCAGGTAAAAGCAATATTTAATTTCATTTTAAACTTCATGCTCTTAAGTTTGACCAAAATTAAGTGACTCGTGATTGTGACTTTTTAAATGAACTTTAGCAGTTGCTACCATTTTGTTTTCTGGCTAATTTTTCTGTCCCTGGCTGTGCATGCTCTCTTGACCCCTACATAATCTTGCCTAATAAGTATTGGTTTTGTTTCACTGCTAAAGGAAATGCAATAGCTTACAACCGGCAACTGAGGCAAAACCTGATGGCAAGATTTTCGAGGACCGACTAATAATATTCAGCCTACACTAGTTTACACCAAAGGGAAATTGAGGCCCCAGAGAGAATCTTTGTTTTACGATTTTCCAGCTTCTGGGTCTCACGCTCCTCCATCTTTTCTCAAGCAACAGTAAAGCAGATCCAAAATAATTTCTCACACTGCTTTCAGTTTTCAGAATGCCCCACAAAGGATCAGTAAAGAGCCCCTCCCCCCCCGCCCCACTTTCGTTAAAAATAATGACAAACATGGCACTACTCCGCAAATAACGCAGTTTGGTTTCTCTCCCGATACTATAAAAACGGAGGTCAGAAAAAGGCGTTGAGCACCCTCTGAAACTAATTTTTCCATCACCTTTGCACAACTTCGTGGAACAGACCACGGAGTTAAATCCCTTTGAATTGACGGCAAAGTAGAAATGAATTCCCCCCCCCCCCCGACCGCAGGCAACGGAGGTAGGAAAACGGGGGCGGGGAGCTAGCGCTGGCTTAAAGACGTCCAGAGCGCCACTCCCAGTCAACACCAGGTTGAATAAAGTTAAACCCAGTCTTGGAGATACCTGTACTGAAATGACGTCACCCTCCGCAGGCGTCAGGAAGCGACTTCAACTGCATATTGGCAATCAACGATGCCCTGAACCGGCAACAGAATCTTGGCTTGGGGGACGGAGGTCAGGTGGGGTAGTCGGCTTCACAAAGATCTGTTGCCCCAAACCTTTATCTTACGCACAAAGATTCTTGGCCCTTCGTATTTCACCTTGGGAATGTTTCTAACCTTCACAGATAAGAGAAATTCAATCAAGTCAAGTTCCGGCCATCGCAGTTCACGAGTTTTTAGGTAGTGGTCCGCTTCCTCAACTGCTCTCCCGCTCGGTTCCCTTAATCGCACCTTTTCTGTGTGTGTTCCCACCCGCAGTCCCGCACGGCCTGGGCGAGAGGCGGAGGACCCGGGAGGCCCTGGGCGGGATTGCGGGAACTGAGCGCCAAGGTGCGGGCAGTGGCGGCGCAGGAGAGCCGCTCGGGCTCTCGCCGCATCCACGGCGATCTTTCGGAGCAGTGTTGAACAAATCTTGCCCGCCCCTCGGAGTTGGCGGGGAAAGTACTCGCGTCTCTGCGCCTGGGAGCCCAAGTCGGGGCAGAGGCCCAAGTCAGTTCTCCAGGCTGATGCCAGCCACCCTCCGGCCCCACTCGTGGCCCTGCGGGCCTGGCTGGAGCGACTGGAGACTCTCTCCTCCCCCCCCCCCCCCCCCCCCCCCCCCCGGTCTGCCTCCGGCTCAGGTCTGAACCCAGGACCTCCGCCCCGACGCAGCGCGCCCCACCCGGCCTAGTCTTCAGGCCTCGCGGGATCCGGCCGCGCCCGGGCCAGGGCGCTGTGGGCCGCGCGGGCAGGGCTGAGGTGCCGCCGCGGGACCTGCGCGCCGCCAGCCCGGGGGGAGCGCGGCCTCCCCGAGCCCCGAAGTCTGGCTTCAGGGTCAGCCGCGGGCGTGGGGGGCGCCGAGCGCCGGGTTGACATCACCGCCGGCCGAGTTTGGGGGGCGAGTGTGTGTGGTCCGGCCGGGAGGCGAGCACCCTGCGCTGGAGGGAGCGAAAGCCGCGGCCCAAGGAGAGGACGAGCCCGGGAGAGGCGGCCAGGGCGGCGAAAGCTGGCCCGGCGGGGCCTACGGCCTCTGGCTTTCCTCGTCTCCCGGGAGGAAGGGCCGCAGACGGCTGGGTCTCCTCCCGGCAGCGAGGGGGAGGCCGCCGCCTCCGCCACAGCGGGGGCTCCCGCCGCAGGGCAGCCGTGGCGCCGACAGGGAGTCCAGCTGGGCCTGCCTTGGGCCCTCGGAGGTCTCCCAGGAAAGCCAGGTGCTTTGGCTGGCGGGTCTGGGGAAGTTGTGCTTGGTGTTCCGCCCTCCCTTGGGGTCCTTGGCTCTGAGCTGAGGCTTTCAGAGGGGGGCCTCATACCTCTTTCTCCTGCCCCCTCTACATTTCGTTTTTCAACCGAGTGCCCTGTTTTTTCCTTTTTGGACCCGGGTGCAGCACTCAGCGGCCCGAAGGCTGGAGGCCGGGTCTGGAATGGGGAAGCAGTGCCTTTGGCGTCCTGGACAGCGCCAGGCAGCCCATTCCGGTTACCTGCAGGGCAGGGGCCGCAGTCCTGTGCCCGCCCCCACTTAACCAGAAAGGGGGGGGTTGGTGATCGGGCAGCACAACACAAGTTTGAACCCGCTTCTAACACCCGGTGAAAACCTCGGTGTTACCCCGACAAAGCTGTAACCCAAAACCAGACGTGCCAGTGTTAGGTGGTGGTTTACTGCATACAGAGACATGTTTTAATCTTACAAAAGAGAAAAACAAAGGAGTCAGGCAGGAGTCGGGCGCATCCCACACAAACGGAAGCTGACTTCGCACAAAACAACAAAAATGGAAAGATGCAGGGTCGGGCTCAGCCACGACCTCAGCCAGCTTACTGTCTTCCTTCGAAATCTTTACAAAGGACAGCCCTTTCCCTTTCCTACCACAAAAGGGTCCAAGCACCAGCCACGCATCTGCATGCCCAGATCTGTGACCAGTGCCTTCCACACACCTCTGTTTTTCTCTCCTAAACTGGCAGCGTCCTGTAAGCGCAGCGCGCCCTGATAAAACCTGATCCCCCAGCCGCCCCATTTCCTCCCTTGGGTTAGCACGATAGGAAAGACAGGGAGCCCCTGGGATAGAGAGAGCAAAACCCCAAACAAAACCCACCCCGATGTCTTTCAGTATTAGGCTCTGAAACTGCACAGATTATGGGATTTGTCTCGGACAGAATTAACATTACATGTGAAACCATAGTGCTCTGGTGTATTGAGACACATTGTATAGCACTGCTTGGAGCATCTCTTCCTAACTGCCTGTTAATAGCAATATGAAGCCTTGAAATCATACGTGTTTTTGTTTTTAACCTGATTAAAACAAAATTTAGGCACTATTTGGAAAGGACAGTTTTTCTGATGTAGGCAGTTCGAAGGAAACGGAACCCAGTATGAGAGCTGGAGGAAGCTTCTGTATGCAGAAGTGGCTGGAGAGGAGTAAGCAGGCAAGTGTTTGAAAGGCCTTCCACTATGCAGAGCTCCCAAAAGCAAGGCACGCATCCCCCCCTCACCCCCCACCCCCATTCTAAAGGGAATCAGTCAGACTTCCTCTTTTGCAAGCAGTGTGTTTTATATTTAAAAATCAACCTGCTGCCGACTGCAAACAAACAATAAGCAAATTCAAATAAAGGAGCCCTACCAAATCCAACCCATTTGGTCAAAGATAACTGCAGGTGCCAGAGAGGCCAGGCTATCACGGGGGGGGAGGGTCGACTTCGAATTTTGTTTTTCTCCTAAAGGGAAAGTTGAACAGCATGAGGTCTATGACTCACTTTTATTCCTTAATCTCCCCCACTCTTTACCTTCAATTCTTAGTGGAAGGAAACATGGTATCTGGGGTGGAAAAAAACCAACAACAAAGAAAACAAAAAAGAATCCCACAGAAAATCCAATGGTAAGCAGCCAAAGTTTGAACTGACTTCTGTTTCAGCACCACAAGCGAAAGAAAGCTGTCCAAGAAGCCACCGTCTCCCAGTATCCTAGTCTTAGTTTGCCTACTGTGGAGGTGGGAAGGGGGCCTTTGGATTAAGGGTTTCTTAGTCTACTTGACATCACTAGGAGACACTTCAGCCCAGGGTGTCTTGAAAAATAAGATGCCAGTTTCTAGCATTGCTGATTTTCCCCCCTTGAACTGCTCATGATGAGACCAGCAAATGCTGCCTTTGGGAGTCACAGGAGCAGTTTACTGCACCCTGCAACAGGGTCTGCTGCCCTCCACCCTAGCTTCCGCTCGTAAAGGCCTGAAAGCGCCCCTTAGAGTCAGCATTTCCGTGAAGGCTCTCCCTTAGGCCCTGCCCCCAATCTCCCAACTGGAATCTCCAGAGGCCCGAGGCCACACTGAAACCTGGAAATCACTCATCCCAGCCTCTAGTTGTTAAAATCTATTCCAAAAACCAATAGTCACATTTTAGGCTCATAGGCCATTAATAAAAATCTCCTTAACATTCAAATGGCTCTAAAACGCGTTGATGGCGGATTACTGGGGCCTAATGGACGTCGTGTGTGACAACATGGTCCCTGAATAGCGATGTTCTGGAGTGGGTGTCTGACCACAGCTACTTGATTATCAGCTTACAGCCAGACCACGCTTTAGCTGCGATGCTCTTAAGAGGCGTTCTTCCCGACAGCAGAGCGGGAGAGTTCTGTGTTCTTCATTTAACCGGATTTAACAAACGCAGTGAGTTTTGGAAAGGGGAGGGGAGAACTTGCCTGTAGGCATAAGGTCACCTCCAGACGTAAGAGGGGCGGGTCGCCGGCCACTGCCCCTCCTCCCTGCTTTTAATGGAGCGTGGCCGAAAGGCGGTGGCTAGGGTCGGTGGAGGCCCGCGCCGGGGATGTGTGCGTCGCCCTAAGTCCGGGGCTTCCCCGCGCCACTCCCGCGCTCCTCTGCCTCGCCGCAGAGCCCCCGAGCCCGCAGCCGGCGCGCCCCGATCAGGCCCGCCGAGTCCGGAACACTCGCGGGGCGCTCCCGTCGGCGGCGCGGAAGACTTCGGGCCTGGCCGCTCGCAGTCGACGGCGCTGAGGACGCCCGGGCCGCGGCCGCGCCGCCGGGGACGGAGCGGGTTCCCGGGTTTCCTGGAAAAGTGGGGGCGGGCGCACCGTGTTCCCGTCCTCCGCCTCCCCCACCCCTCCCCCTGCAAACTAAGCCGAGGGTTGGGAAAGCTGGGCCCCCGCAGCCCCCGCAGCGCCCCCGGGCTAAGGTTACTTGGACGACAGAGGGAGTGCCGGGGACCGCGCGGAGTTACTCCAGCGGCCGAGAGGCAGCTTCGGGCCAGCCGCTGGGGACCGCGAGGACACGACCCCCAAGCCGTACCTCCGACGGCAGCGGGCCTCGAACCCGCGGCGCCCCGCGCGCTGCTCGCCGCCGCAAGAGGCCGGGCGGGGGGGGCAAGTCCTCTGTGGAGACTGAGGAGAAGCTCGGGCCCCAGGCACTGTGCCGCCTCTCTCGGAAGCTGGAGGTCTGGGGGCCAGTGGTCCGCGTGCTCCATCTCCAGCCGCTTCCGCGGTCTCCCCGACGGCAGGGTGGTGCGCGGGAGTGGAACGACGCGGGAGGCCACAACGCCCCTCGGTCCAGGCCGACGTGGGCGCCCCTCCGGCCGCCCACCGCCGCCCCGCTCCCCGCCAGCGCCAAAGTCCACTCTTACCACTTACAGCTCCTCGTGGCGAAAAGACGCGGGAACCGAGACAGACTGGTCCTTAGAGCTGGCGACTCAGGCGTAACCCGTGCTTCCCGGGCCGGGCCTGGGCTTGGATCCCAGAGCCGAGGGTCTGGGCCCGCGAGGTGTCGCCGGCGCCAACCCGGGGTCCTCGCGGCAGGGCGCCCATCCGCGCCTCGAGGCCTGGGCGTCCGCTACCCACGGCTTGCGGTTCCACCTGGAGGCCTGGCCTGGCCCGCGGGAGGCCGCAGGTGCCCCGCGCCCGGGCACGTTCAGACCGCTGGATACCAGTGTCCTAAAGTGAAGACTGAGTTCGAGTTTTGAACACTTAAGGGTGCACATACAAAGTTTTTCCTGAGTCCTTCTTGCCCACTGACCCATGCAAGTTTGATAACTTTTGAGTTATGTTTGGTTCGAAATGTCCAGTCGTTCATTCTTAACTGCTGTGGCAATGCTAAGGGCTTTTTTTTTTTTTTTTTTTTATGGGGGACAGATATTTTGGAGATTTTACACACAGACACATATCCAAAAATGAAATTAGGTAATTTTGGAATGAAGAATCACATTAATATTATACATTTTAAATTGATGCAAGTCTCTCATTGAAATGCATTTTTTTAACACCTCTTCTCGCTGATTAAGTTGGTTCTATTTTTAATTTTAGTCTAAGTAGGCCACTTTGAAGCTTTGGAAGGCTAACAAGAACTCAGTCTATTTATTATTATCTTTACCAAAAAGCATAGCCTTTATTTAGTCTTAAAATTGACCATGGATAGGGGCGCCTGGGTGGCTCAGTCGTTAAGCGTCTGCCTTCCGCTCTGGTCATGATCCCAGCGTCCTGGGATCCAGCCCCGCATCGGGCTCCCTGCTCGGCGGGAGGCCTGCTTCTCCCTCTCCCACTCCCCCTGCTTGTGTTCCCTCTCTCCCTGTGTCTCGCTCTGTCAAATAAATAATTAAAATCTTAAAAAAAAAAAAATTGACCACGGATAGGGCCCTCTGATCTTGAGATGGAGAAGTGGAAAACTTGGTACAAACATACTTTCTCCCTTTTCAAGAACAAATAAATACTTGAGTTGATTAAACCAATAATCTTGGGCGCCTGGGTGGCTCAGTTGGTTGAGCGATTGCCTTCGGCTCAGGTCATGATCCTGGAGTCCTGGGATTGAGTCCCACATCGGGCTCCCTGCTAAGCAGGGAGTCTGCTTCTCCCTCTGACCCTCCGCCATCTCATGTGCTCTCTCTCTCATTCTCTCTCTCAAATAAATAAATAAAATCTTTTAAAAAAAAACAATAATCTTGATTCCTGACCATTTTAAATGGGTGCATTGCTTTCTCTTTTCCTTTTTTTTCTCCTTTTTTCCCCTTTTCCCTTGATATGTATAGCTAAAGGTATGGAGTGTATAATACACACTTTTATTAAGAGATGCCTGAACTGGTATCTTTTTCAGGAATACTTTTTTAAAAAATATATTTTATTTATTTATTTGAGGTGTCTGAGAGCAAGCATAAGCAGGCAGAGGGGCAGAGGCAGAGGGAGAAGCAGGTTTCCCGCTGAGCAGGGAGCCCAATGTGGGGCTCCATCCAAGGACCCTGGGATCATGACCTGAGCCGAAGGCAGACGCTGAACGACTGAGCCACCCAGGTGCCCCTTTTTCAGGAATTCTTAACCTGTGGCTCAAACTTCCCTTTGGGGATGGTTGTCCACAGATAGATTTTAGAGTAATTGAGGATAAATTCTCTCAATTGTATAGAAATTTTTTTTGTCTTTGTTCAGTTTAATTTGGGGGGCAGAAGATCTATAGTTTTCATTAAATTCACAAAAAGGCTGTAACCACCTCAAATTAAGAGACATTGGTTTTTTACGATTCGTATCTTGTGAACCAAGGGTGAACTTGGAGATGAAAACTTGTAGTTCTCACTAAAAGCTGGACAAGATGGCAGCCCAGTGATATCTAGATCTACCTCTAACTTTTTGAAACCTTGATTTTTTTTTAACAAAATAATGTAAAAAGTCCCTTTTATTTGTATATCTTATCTAGTTAGGCTTAATTTGAATTATTGTCCATGAGGCTGTTTATGTATAACACATTGTAAGATAACAAATGAAGTAAATAAGACTTATTTTTAATATTATCTACACATGAAATGTAAAGTAAAAAATTTAAGCAAATATTTTAATGATTCAGACCAAAAAGCCTCTTTAACCAAAGCAAACCAATCAACAATAATAACAACAAAATATTATCTGACCCTAATTTAAAACTTTAGAAAATTTAGTGTGAATTGGATCTCTCTTTCTCTTTGTGCACATACATAAATTTAGTAACCATGCCTGGGTTCCCAAATTTTTCTGTTGAAAGGTTTTTCATTTTCCTTAAAGTTTAATGATTGTCAAAGATGGATGAAATGATAGATAAGAGGTGTGGGACCTTCTGAGGGAATCAGGAGGAGCGCATGGCGCTAACATCCAGGTAAGAAATCCAAAGGCAGATGGTAGAGTCACCTGTAGGGGGCCCAGGGTAGAATTTAAATTAAATACTCAGAGGCCTGTCTTCAGAATCGCAGATCTAGCCCACTCCTCCTCCCCCACCCCCCCACAACTCCCCAGCTTCCTTCCAACCTTGTCTGAGAGGATATCTTCCATTAGTGCAAGAAGAAGCATAATCTATGGGTTTATTTAGCATTTGATCTTTGCGCAGAGGCTTCCATTTAGAGTAACCATTGCAGCTAAGATTTGGATCTGGTCCCTAAAATAGCCTGAACCGAGCGACCTCAGGCAAGTAGACGCAAGATACTAGCAATTTATTTCATATCAGCTCCCAAGCCATCACCAGATGATAACAACCCCCGGACACCGTTAATCTCTGCTTGACTCAAACTGGTGACCGCAAGGTGAAAGGCAGGGCGTTATCTCTGAACAATTCATGTGGCCTTCCACAGATTGCCAGTTGGGCCAATACAATTGAAGCCCCTTCTCCAGTGGTTACTTTAAAATTTCATATCCAAAGTCTTTGGTCTTTGTTGGACTGGAAGGTAGGAGGGCTTTATCAAGGAAAATGCCCAAGGGCCAAGATGTGGGAGCTTAGAATCCAATACAAATTAGAAAGGTTGAAAAGGTAACTGTGTTTTCCCTGCCCAATAAACTTTAAACAACATCACTGTGACTATGACTAGAAAAAGCCTCTGGAAATGAATGGTTTTTTGCCAAACAGTAGAGGGAAAATGCACATTAAAAAATAAGAGGCAAAGTACTATCTAGAATTGGTTTTATTGTTTTGAAAATGGCTTTATTTTTAATATCTGGAAGGTCAGTTCAGATCACCATATAGTCATTCGGTATCATCTCAGAGCTAGAAGGGGCAGCAGAAAGTGGGGGGAATGGTGAAGAATAAAGCAGAGGGGTGTCCTGGTGAATGAAAGCTGTCCTGTGTGTGGGTGCCCAGAGGGAAGCCAGGCTAAGGGACCTTCAGGGCAACTGCTAACTATTTGCACTTTTCAAATATGTAGCGGGAACAGTTTTAGCCTCGTATCCCAGGGTACTCAGCTCTAGCCTGAAATCATAGAAATGTGCCTTTCTTTACTACTTGGTGGAATTATTCTGCCTCTGCTACTCCAATATCTTAGTCATAATCATTCTATTTGATTTTGCAAGATGGCTCTGGAAAGGATTGACAGATAAAAAAAATTGAGAGGTTTCAAAAATACTCCTGCTATTTTGATAATATGTTGTTGAAGGTCCATGCGTTGGAAGTGGGTTATTGAGGGTAAAAGTAAACACAAATTGTTTTAGGTATTTTAGCAATAAGCTCCCTTGGACAGGATCAAAGATCAACTTGATATATGCAGAGTTTCAGTCAGTCAGCAAACAGTGTCACAGAGACATCCCACTATGTTGTTCCATAGCTTCATTCCTAGACCCTTTGTTCGCTGACCTAGCTTTTTAAGTAACTGGTATCTGCAACCCTACTCCATTGTTTGGTATCTTGTCCCCAAAATGATAAACTAAATAAACCAGCCCAAGTTATAATTACTAATCTCAGGAGGAGCGTGTTGTATACAATTGGTAAAAGGATGCTCCTTGGGATAAAAAGTCACTGATTGATTAAAAAGTGGTGTGTTTTGTAACATTGGAAGATTTTTTAAGTGACTGTGGGGAAATAGGGCATGGAATAAACGGTGAAGTCTTGTTCCTGCTTAAGACTGGCCTTGGCTCAGGAGTCTTGCTGATATAATGTTCAAAGAAACATAAAAAGAATCACAGCATCTGCCTGGTCAGACAAGGGGCAAAGCAAAATGTTTAGATATTTGAAGGAGATTACAATTTCAGGACTATCTCTCCTTAGTACCTGTCTGCTCCATGAGAAGTGGTCTGGACAGAGTCTAGAGCCTGGATAGAGGAGACCAAGCCTGTGTTCTCTTGGTCTGGTGCTTCTACATCTTCATGATGGTAATGAAGAAGGTAGGACCAATCTTCCATATTGAAATGATTTGCATATATCTTAACCCAATCAGCAGGACATTGAACTAGGTCATTTACTCGGCCTTGCAAAGATCTATCCCAATTGGCAAATTTACTGCTTTCCAGAGGTCAGTTTTGTTTTTGTTTTTGTTTTTATTGTAGGTCTAGAACTTTTACATTGTGTGTTAACTTGAGTGGATTTGGTGCCAACAGAGGCCTGTAGCTCCCCTTGTGGAAGTGCAGTCTGGTTTCATCCTGCTTATCTTTTCTGAACATCCTGAGCTTTTTCTGAGCTTTGGTTAATTTTACCTCAACTTTATATACAAATTGGGTTGTTGTGGTGGTGATGTGGGAGGGAGGTATTTGTTTTTGGCCTATATCTCTAGCTCTCATAATATTGTAGAAATGCTCATTATAATGTTATTTAATAAGTAGATGTGACTTCCGGGTGCCTTAGAAAACATAAGTCAATATATATTATTTGTTTTTTTGTTGTTGTTGTTTTGTTTGTTTGTTTGTTTTTTCATATTATTTGTTATTTGTGAAATTGACCCCCAGTTTCACCAAAAGAGTAGTTAAGGATAGTGGTAGAGCATTCAAGCTTTATTTTATTTTTTAAAAGATTTTATTTATTTATTTGACAGAGAGATTTTTTATTTTTTATTTTTTTAAGATTTTATTTATTTATTTGACAGAGCGAGAGCAGGGGAAATGGCAGGCAGAGGGAGAGGGAGAAGCAGGCCCCCCACTGAGCAGGGAGCCCAATGTGGGGCTCGATCCCAGGACCCCAGGATCATGACCTGAGCCCAAGGCAGTCGCTTAACCAACTGAGCCACCCAGGCACCCTGAGCATTTGGGCTTTAAATCCTGGGTTTCAATGTCTGGGTTTAAATCCAAGCTCCTCTATAAGGAAGTAGATATTTTTGCGTATGAAGATTATCTAACCCCTCTGTGTCTTAGTGTCCTCATTTGTAAAATAGGAAAAACAATAGTTTCTATTTCCCTGATTGTTGTGAGGATTAAAGCACTTAACTCAGTGTCTGGTTAGGTAGTAGGTGCTCTATCCATGTTCCCTGTTACTATTACCACCATTATTGTCATTGTCATCGTAGTCCATCTCTGGCCAGCAAGACTGAGCCAGAGTCAGAAGCCTCGATGAACTAACGTTGACTCTACTCATTCTACTAAAAGATATAGGAAGAATGGAAGAAGAGTGATCATATAATATTGTATAATATGTATCAAACTATAGATGTAGCCTAACTGCATGGTTAAACTCATTTTGCATTATGTTTACCTTTGTCACGAAGAGTCTCTGTTTTTTGTTCAACAGTCGAAGAAACCATAAGGATTTCTAAATGTGCAAATATATTTGGAAAGAAGGAAATAAGAGAAAAGACAAGCTTGACAAGGGGGTCAAGGTGTAACAAAACAAACCACCCTGCTTTAAATCATACTTCTAGTCCTCTCCATGTAAGATTTAAAATATTTATCCATTACTGCCAGTAGTTTTTTCCCCAGTTCCAAATGCTCTGAGCCCCAACGTGCTCTCACTGTTGTTGAGAATGATAGTAGCATCTTTATTCCCATAAACCATAGGTTAATTTAGTCTGTGGGCAATGTGTATTGCCTCCTCCTCATCTCTAAAAAAGCTGTCAAAACATGATTTTAATTTCCTTTTATTTTTTTATTTTTTATTTTTTAAAGATTTTATTTATTTATTCGACAGAGAGGGAGACATCGAGAGAGGGAACACAAGCAGGGGGAGTGGGGGAGGGAGAAGCAGGCCTCCTGCTGAGCAGGGAGCCCGATGCGGGGCTCGATCCCAGGACCCTGGGATCACGACCCGAGCCGAAGGCAGACGCCCAACCGACTGAGCCACCCAGGCGCCCCTTAATTTCCTTTTAAATGTAGCTTAAACAGGCCTGCCAACACATTTCACAATTTTCCCCCTAAACACTGGAGTTTAACAAGAAAAGTGAGGTAAAGTTGTTTAGTAATAAAATAATAAAAATCTTGTAAATTAGGCCCTTGTTTAAAAAAAGAATAATTGGGAATAAAAAAAGCTTTATGCAAATCACCTAGTATGGATGATGGCAGAAGGAGAAGAGAACAGGGTAATGAATTTGTTCAAATGAATTTACCGAAGACGGCAATTCAGCTCTCTAAGGAATTACAGAGAAAACGAGCAAGTGGCTAGAGGGGCCGATATCTCAAGAAAGCCTGAATAGGCAAAATGGACCACATTTGCAAAGAGCAAAGCTTTAGTCATCAGCTTCCACAGTTCTTCGGGTCTGTGCAATTTGTTTAAAGTTGCAAAATCAAAACATGTCTCAGAGGGCATGGACAGGGAGGCAGGACCTCCTCTGTGATGTCTGCGAGGGAACAGGGACCACTTGCAAGTGTCTGAAAAGGCATCACCCCTCAGAATTGTCCAGGGTCACCCAAGGGGCTAATTTGGAGTAAAAATATGAAAATAAGAAATGTCTCAGTGATGATCTCTCAGATGCCATGGAAGAGCCCCTCAAGGGAGATGGGACGATCTCCAGTCTGGAGCACTTAAAGCTAGGGAGGGAAGATGTCTTGGAAGGAAGCCTCGGGAACTGTCCAGCATCAGCGCAGAGCTGGTCTCATGGCTAAGTGACCTGGTAGGTGAGAATTTCCACCTACAATGTACCTAACTGTATGCTTATTAAACACCACTCTTCTTTTTCAATTCTTTTTGACAGTTAAGACACTAATGGTGTTATTGCCAAAGGGATTTTTGCAGGTTCATATAGATTTGCATTTATTCCATGAGGAAATGTTAGTTATTTAATAAGAGCCTGTATTTGCCTTGAAGACACTCCAGCTTTGACCTCTTCAGGAGATTGAAAGAATAACCAAGCACATTATAGCTTCCCATGCCTGCCATAAATGTCTCTGGACAGCAGACACTAACTGCATTACTAACAATTATATGAATAATAAAATCATAATATTTTTCTGGCCCCAGGGACATGAAAATGGATATTAGAATGGCTACAGGAAAGGATACTCAGGTGTCAAACTTACAGAATTAAGCTTCCATTTAAACTTTCATGAGGATTTAGGAAAACTGAGACCATCACAAGATGTATCTATTCATTCAGTAACTATTTGAGGGTCTTCTCTGTACCAAGCACTCCCCAGGCACACAAGTTTTCTGCTTCCATGGAGCTCACATTCATGTTCATGGGAGAGACCATACTGCTGGATGGTCCTATCAAGAGCTGAAACTTTGGAGTCTGAAGGAAACTACTGGTGGGTTTAAAGATGTATGGAAATGTAAGTGACAGAAGCTTTATGTTTGTTGGTACCCTAATGAATGAAAACACGTATTTTCAAAACACATTCAAATAGAATTCCGATGTTCTAATGAACTGAAGCGGTTTGTGATGCTCCGCACTCAAGCCCCTCTGGGTGTCCTGGGCACGTGGAGGGAGGTTGGAGCACGGGAGATACTCCACGCTGAGAACATACGTGGGTCCTAGGGTCTGAGGCCGCTGAGGCTCCATATGGTGTCCCGTGTCCTGGCCTTGTTGTGTGACAGTTGATGCTAACAAGCTTGGCTTTGGCTTGGACGTCTTTGAAACTAGCCCCTCCTTTACCCCCTCCAATTGCCTCAATCAAACTGACTCCTGAAACAACAGGGCTGTTAATGGAATGGCCGAAGTGTCACTGGGATAGGCAAAAGCAATCATTTAGTGTTTTCCACAGACATACTGATTGTAAATCAAAGAAAGGCCTTTTTGGAAAAGACAGCCCATTAAGAGACCACTTAATGTTTAATTATATGCAGTTGGAAACTCCGCAGACTACCGGCGCAGCCAAACAGGGCATCAGAATCTAAGACAGACACAGTGGCTGGTGCAGAGTTTCCTTTTGAGTTCCAGGTACAAAAATTCAAGCCCAGAGTGGTGTATTCTCACACTCCGAGGCTACCATAATACTTAATTATTACCGTCCCTGTGGTGTAATATGATCTTGGAAAATGTCACACAAGAATTCCTCCAAATTGTTTGTTTCATTACTCTTCCTCCTCCTCCCCAGTTTCTATTTCTTGGCTCTGTTCTTTTCTGCTGTTGCCTTCCTCTCTCTCTCTTTCCTCCCTCCAAATGGCATTGTGATGTTGAATTCACCAGGTGTGCAAACTTCCTCCCTCATCTGACACTTCTTTGGCAGAAAGCACAGGTAGCCCAGCAGGTATTGTCAGGGTCAAGTTAAAAAATAACAAAACCTGCCAATGCAGATTTTCTTCTCGTGGCGCCTGGCATCGATGGGCTTGCAAAAAGACTGCTGTGGCTTTAATATGTCCCTTTTTACAGCTGACAGGCCCTTGGCAGCCCATCCACAGCTCACCACCTTTCTCCCACTCTGTCTTCATCAGAACCAGAGGATGGCCAGTGTTTCCCCTGGTCCTAAGGCTGGGTGCGGGGTGGTAGGGACAGGAGCCGAATGGAGAATGGCATTATTCTATTTAGAAAAAGTTGGCTGGAACAAGAACTGCTATGAACAAGGTCTCAATTTAAAACTCAGTGGTCCCTGTTAGGTCCTTGATTCAGCAGAAATGAGCTGAGCTGGTAAAATATTGGAGATGTTAATATCTGTGGTGGTCTTTTTTTTTTTTTTGAAGAGTTTATTTATTTATTTATTTATTTATTTATTTATTTATTTATTTATTTATTTGACAGAGAGAGAGAGAGCACAAGCAGGGGTAGGAGCAGAGGGAGAGGGAGAAGCAGGCTCTCTGCTGAGCAGGGAGCCCAGTAGGGCACTCGATCCCAGGACCCTGAGATTATGACCTGAGCCGGAGGCAGACGCTTAACTGACGGAGCCACCCAGGCGCCTATCTGTGTTGGTCTTCTAAAATTTAAAACCAGAAGGAAACATAGTACTGTAAGTAGTGGGTTACAGGCCAAGTGAGTGCCAAAGTTCTTACCTGCTAGCTAAACTTCGAAACTAGTTGATTGCAAGAGAAGCAGTACCAGGGTTTTGTTTTTGTTTTCTTTTTAATTTTATTAATTAATTAGTTAGTTAATTAATTTAAGTGATCTCTACACCCAACATGGGGCTTGAACTCACACCCCCGAGATCAAGCGTTGCATGCTCCTCTGACTGAGCCAGCCAGGCGCCCCTGTTTTCTTTTTTATGGTCTAGGGTTAATCCCACTAAAACTAACCCTACTGGGGAAAAAAGTGAATATACGTGTCTTTAAGCAATCAGACTTGCTACAGACATTCAAAGGCTTTGTCTGCAGTACATCTAGCTTCCACAGCTCTTCCTGAGAGGGAATCCCCAGGCTGTTCCAAGTCTTCCTCAGGTGGTGCAATCTGCAGTGACATTCTTTTTTTTTTTTTTTTTTTAAGATTTTATTTATTCGACAGAGAGAGCACAAGCAGAGGGAGAGGGAGAAGCAGGCTCCGCACTGAGCAGGGAGCCCGAGGCGGGACTCAATCCCAGGACCCTGAGATCATGACCTGAGCAGAAGGCAGCCGCTTAACCAACTGAGCCACCCAGGCATCCCTAGACTTATTGGTTTTACTAACAGCTAAGAGGAGAGTGACTTGAACATAAATACATATACGGGATTTTCTTTTTTTTTTTTTAATATTTTACTTATTTATTTGACAGAGAGAGAGACAGAGAGAAAGGGAACACAAGCAGGGGGAGGGGCAGAGGGAGAAGCAGGCTCCCCACTGAGCAGGGAGCCCGAGGCGGGACTCGATCCCAGGACCCTGAGATCATGACCTGAGCAGAAGGCAGCCGCTTAACCGACTGAGCCACCCAGGCGTCCCAGCACTGATATTCTTGAACCTTGTTGACAGCCAATGCTCCCAACACATTGTTATATCCCAATGAAATTGGATGATCAAATCAAGTTACCAAATGGCTTTCTATACACGTGCTCATATTTCCTTTAATAATACAGTGGGATTATACTTATTCTCTAATTGAGTGTGCAAGTCCTCATTTCTACTGTGTCAACTATGGGCCTGGCCTTGTTCACAGTTGACTCCTTGTTTGCAGTTGAAATTCCTGAAGGAGGGGTGTGTGTGTGTGTGTGTGTGTGTGTGTGAGAGAGAGAGAGATTAAGAGAGAGAGAGAGAGAGAAGATGGTGGCATATCTAGAGATGGTTAGGTTTGTGGCCAAGTTCTGATTTCTCTATTCTCCTACTCTTCCTGGGCCAGGGAGGAAGACTAGATAACATTTCCTGAGGCTGAATGGCTGTGGGGCTCCTGACACTTCTCTGCTACAAAACATTTGGAGTTGTGGATACTACCAGACATCATTCTGTTGCCTACATCAGTAGTTTCACTTCTTTTTTTTTTTTTTAAAGACTTTTTTAATTTATTTGACAGAGAGAGACACAGCGAGAGAGGGAACACAAGCAGGGGGAGTGGGAGAGAGAGAAGCAGGCTTCCTGCCAAGCAGGGAGCCCGATGTGGGGCTCGATCCCAGGACCCTGGGATCATGACCTGAGCCGAAGGCAGACACCTAACGACTAAGCCACCCAGGCGCCCCTCTTTTTTTTTTTTTTTAAGTAAGCTTTATGCAGGGCTTGAACTCAGGACCCCCGGATCAAGAGTCACATGTTCTATGGACTGAGCCAGCCAGGCGCCCCTGCGTATACCAGTCGTAAAGAAAACCCCGGTGTACTTTAGCATGCAATATTGATCAAGATGGGGGGTTTTCTTGCAGGTAATACTCTTTCATTTTACAAGATAGATAGGCATTCTGCTAAGAAATAAAATGGTTAATATATTTGGAATAATCACTAATACTTATTAGATAGTATTAAAAGCTTCTGATCCATGAAGCCATTAAATTTACATCAAACACCTAACAAACTAATTCTAATATTAATGGGGAGAGAAAAAAGTATGTTGTAGAACTTTCTATTAATTTATTTTTTCAAAAGTAGCATTGCTAGATACAAAATATTATCTATGTTTAAACATTCCAGGCACGAGGCAAGTGATTGCATTGTCAGGGAAAAACCGCCTCCCCTCAAGTTAATGGCTGATATGATGATGCTCTAAGCCCCCATTAGCTATCCACTCTGAGCTCAGATTAATCGGGCATAGCCATGAAACTGGGATTGGTTGCTGTCTCCATATTACCAGTTTCAACTGCAGAAGATGACCAGTAATCACTTTATCACAGAGTACAGGAGAAGTCAGGGAGAGATGGTAATTAACATCTACCAGCATCATATTCATATATATATATATTCATATATATATATACACATATATATGTGTGTGTGTGTAAACATGTGTGCAACACATACACACACCCTTGTTTATTTGTTGACTTTTCACCTGTCTGTCGTCTCACAGTAGAGGATGAAATTTTCAGGGGTTTTCACTTTAAACTTATTTTTATCCCCTCAGTACCCAGTCCAGGACTTGGAATACAGCAGGTGCTTAATACAAAGAAATTGTTGATGCATAATGATGACTCAAGCAGCCAAAGGCAAGGCCAGAGGGCATTTATCTGTCTGTTTTGTACCCTCTCTACCTTGAGAGAGCCCTTACTTTGATCTCTTGTCTACCCACCCTGTTTTCTCCTCTCCACCTTCCAGTCTGTTCTTTCATGCTGCTATTAAATTTAGTTTCTAGAAACCAGATCTATAACATATAAAGGCCACAGGATAAAGGCTCCACATCTTAGCTTGGTGTTTACAGTTCTACAACAGTGCTTTTCAAACTTTAATGCGCATACAAAACACCTGGGGTTTTCAGAACGCAGATTCTGAACTGGTCAGTCTAGGGGTGAGGCCCAAGCATTTGCATTGTTAACAATATCTCAGATGATATGGATGCTGCAGGTCCTGGGACCACATTTTGAGTGGCAAGTTTCTACAACATTGGGCCTGCCCCAGGTGTTAAATGCCTTGTTAGCTTCATCTCAATTCACTCCCTACTCAGTACCCTATATTCTAGCAAAACGGCTGTTCTTGGCATTCCTTGGCAATTCTCCGACTTGTGCTTTGATTCACATTATACCCTTTCTGCCTGCTAAACCATTACTCATCCTTCCAGACAGCTCAAGTATCACCATCTCTGTGAGGACTTCCAGCTCAGCTACTGCCTCCCTGACCAGCTAATCCCCGTCTACTGAGTTCCACAGCACTTTGCTAGTACTAATGTTTAGCATTTATTACAAGTTATCATAACTTTGTTTACATGATTGTCTTTCCAGCTAGACCATGAGCTACACAAGGCAGGGGGCCAGCCAAGCCTCAGCCACCTTACAATCTCAGCACCCAATATAGAGTACAGCGCACCCACTAGTTCTTTAATAAATATTAAGTGAATTGAATTGAATGGGTTTTTCATTATCAGTCTTCTGCAGAAGACTTAATGATGAATGTTTTGAGACAAAAACATATCTTGACAGAATTGAGGGGGGTGTCATAGGGGATCATAGTAGTTGACGTTAAATGATAATTAAAATGCTGTAATGGGAATCATAGTTGTTATGATAAACAATAATTATATTAATAATTAATATTAATAATCAATAATATTACTAATATTATTATCATCTGTGATAATTGATTATAATTATTATTAAATATAGCTATTATTTATCTACTGAATTCTGACTATGTACCAAGCACTTGTTAATCATTTAGATATTTTTTATAACCTATTTTTATTTATTTATTTATTTTAAAGATTTTATTTATTTTTGACAGAGAGAGACAAAGCGAGAGAAGGAACACAAGCAGGGGAGTGGGAGAGGGAGAGGCAGGCTCCCCGCTGAGCAGGGAGCCCTATGTGATGCGGGGCTCGATCCCAGGACCCCGGGATCATGACCTGAGCCGAAGGCAGAAGCTTACCTACTGAGCCACCCAGTTGCCCCTACAACCTATTTTTTAGATAAGTACATAGACACAGATTTTTGAGGATAGGTCCAATGCTGCATCCCCAGGAAATGATAGCGTTGGGATTTGAAACCCAACTTTTGGATCCAGCCCATGCTCTTAGCCATTTTTCTGATGCTGGAAGGATAGCCTGGCTCTAGGGCTCTGCTAAGTATGCTTCCTAAAGCATTCACCAATTTTTTTTGAAGATTTTATTTATTTATTTGAGAGAGAGAGAGCATGAGAGGGGGGAGGGTCAGAGGGAGAAGCAGACTTCCCGCTCAGCAGGGAGCCCGATGCGGGACTTGATCCCGGGTCTCCAGGATCATGACCTGAGGCGAAGGCAGTTGCTTAACCAACTGAGCCACCCAGGCGCCTGCATTTGCCAATTATATGTACTCTAAATGCAATGGGGTTTCCCTCCAGGGCAGGGATCCTAGTCCCCTTCTGTGCTTTGGACTCTTTTGGCAGTCTGCTGATGGTTATAGACTGCTCATAACGTTAAAAAAAAATTTTTTTTTCTTATGTTAAAAGGGTTTTATTTGCAGGAGAATGGGACCGTAATGGAACAAATCAAGTCCCATGTCATCAACTGACTCTTCTGACTCCTCCTTTTTCTCCTCTGCTGCCACTGGGGTGGAACCAGCCCCAGCAGGATCTGCAGATTCTGGGACAGCAGGGACAGCCACAGCCCCACCAGTGGGCACACTGGCCAACTTGCCAATACCCAGGGCGATGACATCTTCAATACTTTTCTGTTCAGCTCACTGATGACCTTGTCGAGTCAGTTATCATCCACCTCGATGCCCACGCTGTCCAGAGTCTTCTTGATGCCCTTGGCATGGAGGGGAGGCATTGCCCCTGAGGGTGGCCAGCAGGTAGGAGGCCATGTAGCACATCTCCGTGGCATCAGGGACTGAAGGGCTTTTTTTTTTTTTTAAGTAGGCTCTACACCCAACCTAGGGATTGACCTCACCACCCCAAGATCAAGAGTCATATGCTCTACTTACTGAGCCAGCCAGTTGCCCTTCCTCAGAACATTTTTAAATGCATTAAAAATATGTAGAATTGCAAATGAAACCAATTAATTGAATATGGCTATCAAAATAATAAAAGAGTTGTGATACAGCAATATGTGCCTTTCTTTATTAATGCCTTAAAAATACGATCTAGCAATTAGTCTAGTAATGACTTTAATTCTGAAGTATTGATGGGCCTAAACAACATTTCGAGATATATGCAACTACTGAAATATGAAAATCTATGATCTCTCTCTATTCAAGACAAAGTCACAGGCACTGCTCAAGGCACTGAAGTTTGGTGTCTATATTCATAATGGAAGAAAATGCTAGATTTCTCTAAGAGGTGAGCGCAATTGAAGATGTGATTTTTTTTTCTTCCATCCGGGTTCACGGACCCCCTCCCCTGAACTCTATGTACAAACACTTTGTATGTGTATATGTGGGGACTGGTCCTATGAATTTCAGATTAAGAATCCATGTTCTAGAGAGGAGGGATTTTCTGCCTTTTTGAAGAGGTTGGAGTGCTCAGAGATAGAGGTGAGTCAGGTGGAAAAAAATTGTCATGTGCACAGAAATGGCACAAAGTCAGTGGTAAGAGGTGCATAGTGAAGGAGTGTAATAAAGGAGGAGGAGGAGGAGGAGGAGGAGAAACCTAGCAGCATTGGAGCCTTGCGAAAGGTAAGCAGCTCTTCCTCTGTGGAATGAACCCAGAGATGTTCAGAAGAAGATGGTGAAAGAATACTTGGAGGCATCTTAAAATGTGCATACAAATCTTAACAACGGGAAGAAATTCTGTAGCTGTCCGCAACAGAAAGAGGCACATTGTGTTGTTACTATACTGAGGAGCACAAAGGGATCTGGGCCTGCAGTTGTCATGGGAGGGTGAAGGGGGAGGTGTCCACATCTTCTTGAATTATACAGAGATATATAGCAAGGGTCATAAACCCCACTACCCTCTATCTACTTCAACTGATTCAAATGGGAACAAATGACACAGTGCAAATCCTAACCTAGTATATGTCTTTATCAACTTTGGAGAGATAGGCTTGGAGGCACGGGTGGTATTTTGACCACTCTAAATTGCAAGTTTGTCATTCCAGTGGTATCAAATGCCTCCATTTGGCATTCAAGTACACTAAGATCTGATCCGTTTTTTTTTCCCTCTTAAGACCTGTAGCCTTTTCTCATGCACTTTATATTCTTGGCAATTAGACCAATCAAAATTCTTTGCCAACTTCCAGTTTATTCTTTTTTGCAAATTCCAGCACCAATGATGTCTTTTCTCCTAATCCTATCCATCCTTTATTTGATTTTTTTAAAAGATTTACTTATTTATTTTAGAGAGAAAGAGAGAGAGAGAGCATGAGTGGGAGGGGCAGAAGGAGGAGAGAGAATCTCCAGCAGATGCTGCACTGAGCACAGAGCCCAACATGGGGCTCAGTCTTTATCTTTTTTTTTTTTTTTAAGATGTTATTTATTTGACAGAGAGAGCGCACAAGCAGGGAGAGCGGCAGGCAGAGGGAGAGGGAGAAGCAGGCTCCCCGCTGTGCAGGGAACCCGATGTGGGGCTCCATCCCAGGACCCTGGGATCATGACCTGAGCCAAAGGCAGATGCTTAACCGACTGAGTCACCCAGGTGCCCCCAGAGCATTTTATCTTTATTTATCTTATGATATTTAGCTTTCTTTGTTGGTGCTATGGCTATCAACAGTTGTGGCCTTTGAAGAAAAAACATACTAGAAAAAAATGCCTCATAATGGGAGGAAAAGCAGAATAGGAAGTAAACATAATACTTAGGGCCCTGGAGAGTCCTATATCAATAGAATATATAAGTAATAAAGTGAACTTGGAGTATTAACCAATGCACAGTTATCACCCTAATGGTAATGATAGGATTACAAGTAGAATGTGGCAAGTAAAATTATGTATATTTGAGTAAGAAATTAAAAAATTTCCATTAGAAGTGGAAGTATAAAAAGATACATAGTTTATATCAGCTTGGAGTGACATGATCAGAGGTGCCTCCTTATGAAAATGACTATAGTAGTAGCTGAAGGATGGATTATAGCTAAGAGATTTAAAGTAGAAAAACCAGTTGGCAGTCATTTAAATAGTCAGGGCACCTGGCTGGTTCAGTGGGTAGAGCATGCAACTCTTGATCTTGGGGTCATGGGTTCAAGGCCCTACGCTGGGGGTAGGGTTTACTTTAAAAAAAATTTTTTTTAAGTAAATAAATAGTCCAAGTGAGATATAATAAATACCCACTTAAAACTTCAAGGTTTCACATCTAGGTGCCTGGAAATGTGATGACGTTCTTAAGAAGAGAACATAGGAAAGGATTTGGAGGCACCTGGGTGGCTCGGTTGGTTGAGCTTCTGACTCTTGATTTCAGGTCAGGTCATGATCTTGGCATCCTGGGATTGAGCTCCGTGGTGGGCTCCATGCTCAGCAGGGAGCCTGCTTGACTCTCTACCTCTCCCTTTGTCTCCCCCCACCAGCGTGTGTGTGCGCGCTCTCTCTCTCAAATAAATAAATCTGAAAAAAAGAAGAAAAGGATTTGGGAGGCAGTTGCAGGATAAGAGTGGTTTGGGATGCAGGAAAAGTGAGAACCTCCCAATCAAGAAATAAATGCAATCATAGACTGAATTAGTAGAAATACAAGGTCCCGATCATCACTGCAGAACGGCAACCCGGTCTGGGTTCACTTTATGAAGGACTTTGAAAAATATGGTGACTTGCAAATTCTCTCAGTTGAAGAACACTGGAGGAAATTTGGAATATGTAATAAATAGGAAGGATATAATCACTGTCTTTAAATATGGGAGACATAGAAAAACTGAAGAAGGAATTAATTATATTCTAGAGTGAAAGGTGGTGGGGGTGGTGGTAGATAGAGGTACAAGGAGAAAAATTTTGGCTTGTCCTAAGAAATAATTTAGCAACACTGAGAGCCACCAAATAGTGGGAAACACTGACTTGCAGAGGCACAAACTCTTCATCTGTGAACCAGTCATGCAGAAACAGGATGAAACTGGTCATATGTTTTGTAGAAGGAATTTCTGTAGTCTATGGAAGGGGGGTTGAATTATAGGATGTTTAAGGTATCTTGCTACTTTAAAATCTTTGGTTTTTATTCTCCAAGGAAACCTTCCTTATTTCTTCCTGTCCTGGTGGGAGTGAGCCCCCTTCTCTGTGCTCAGGAAGTTACCCCTGTCATACTGACAGCATGCATTGTGGTAATAGGTTGTCTGTCTTTCTCATTAGACCGTCACTTCTTTGAGGGCAAGGTTGTCTTTTGTCCACATACGTCCATTGTCTAGTGCTGTGTTCAGCACAGAGTACTGACATTCAGTAAATGATGTCAAATGTTGAATAAATACATGAATGGAGGCGATTTTGGTTCCACTATGAACTATGACATATGAGTCAAGGCAGCCAAAGCTGGGACACTCCAGTTTGCTGTTACCTACAGCGGGAAAGTCTCAGTCTCATAAATTGTCTGCTCTCTTTCCCTCTTTTTCCCTAATGCAGACTCACTTATCAGAAATACAAGAAAGTTTGAGCATAATGGAATGAAATCATCTTATCTGAGAAGTCAGAACATGCTTTCAGTGTAGCTGAAAATCAAGAGACCTCAAAGTTGCATTTGATTTTTATTTAATTAATGAAAAATTTTGAAGTCATAAAAACACCAGTGGCTATGAAGAGTTCAGTAGCTAGAAACATTCCAAGGTGCCTATGGAAAAAAACAGTATAGAGTCAACTTTCACAGCTTTGGGGCAGTTGAGCATCATGTGATTGCACTCACATTCTTGGGAATCATTTGACATTGCAGGTGGTTCTCCCAAAAGATCCTGTTTCTCACCTCTCCTTTGATATTATTCTCACACTGATTATAATGCCCACAGTTGTCAGTCTACGTTAACGCAGACTTCTGGTGCAATCGGCACGGGGCTGAAATACATGGTCCCTGAGGTGGGGAATGAGCCAAACATCGCTAGTGCCTGGAGTGAAGGGAGATGTTTCTTCTTGCTAGTTTGCCTTCAAAAACCCCGCATAGTCCCGCTCCCTCTGCCCCTCCCCCAACTCGTGCTTTCTTTCCGTCTCTCTCTCAAATAAAGAAATAAATAAAACCTTAAAAAAAGAAACAAAACCAACAGCATGGTGTAGAAGAGATACAAATCAGATCCCAAAACATGTCCTACACACAGCCATCACCCAGATATGAAATTTAAGGCTACATTCTCTCCTTAGATTTATGCTGAAGCCAGTGAGAAACTGCATTTGTTTACAGAGAAAAGAGGGGCAAAAGTATTCCTTATGTGGAGAGGAGGCAGTACATTGCTTTCTAGCACATTCTGGGTGGCCGAGCTATCTGCTGTCCCCCTGACTCCCAAGCAGCCCTGGACACTTCTTGGTGCCTAGCACACACTCAGGGCAGAGCGGTGCATGTTAGTGAATGTTGTCTTAGAGATTACACGGCTGCAAAGAGAATTATTACATCAGAGGTGGGTAGTTGTGACTGTAATGGGAGTGATTATAAAGGAAGTAAATGAGGGACCTACTGCAAACGTGAAGGTTTCTTATCTTAACAACATAATCATTGTAACCACGACTGAGAGTGAAGATAAACACATCCTGACATTAATATTAACACTGTTCCAACAGCCTGAATGGAAACACGTTCAGCTACCATTTGATTAATTTTCATTAATAATAAAAGAAAAATCTTACGTGTCTAAAATCCTCTCCTATATTTGCATTATCAGTGTTGACATTATGGATGGACCAATCTGCTTATTCATACAATTGCCCTATCATAAGAAATTGAAGGATCTTTGTGAAACACAGGACTATATATGTGCATCCGTGCTTGTGAGCGTGTGTGCATGTGTGTGTGTGCGTGTGTGTGTTTATGTCTAAGGGATGGCATTAACCATATGAGACATGGTCTTAAAAGCTCAAATTTCAATGTGCAGAAGATTGCATCAAGTGAAGAGCATAAATATTATAGTAGAAACTAAAGCCTTTAGCACACCTGCACTTGGTAGTTTCCACCTCAATACCCAAAACAAGCGCACACGTTGAATGTACTCACAGATCCCCTTCTGCTTATATCCTTATTCCTCTCCCACCCCCAGCCCCATTCACTTCGAATCAAAGTGTATACAGACAGTGAAAGAGAGAAATTGATCTAGTAAAGGATTTTTTTTTTTTCCTCCATGCATGTCGTCTAGGGAGTTTCAGAAAGCAAGGAAGGGCTGGAGCACTTCTTATCGGCCATCAGGGATGGGCCATTCGATGATCTGATAATGGTGAATTCTAAGAAGAGATTTAATTCATATGGCCAAGGGATTTAAGCACAATGGGCTTCTTTCTCTGACAAAATTCCCGAGATAGTCACTGACATCCAAATTTGACCTCTAATTAATTTTAAATTCATTGAAAATGTGGCCTTGAGGGGATGCCCAAGAGAGGACCCAGGGGTTCATTCCTGCTCTGCTATGTGCAGACCTGAGGAGAGCATGGAGCGCCTAGCTTTACTCCCGGAGGACAGAGCGCAGAAGAGAGTAGAACAGAAGCAGATTTAAGAGCGTCCCAGTAAATGTTGATGTTAGCCGTGTGTGGTTCTCTCATTTTGTCTTCATAGGTCTACAATCAGCACACTCCAAGTAAGCTTGCAGGTTACCCAGAAGGCTTAAAGAGCCACCACGCGCATTCCTTTACGAGGAAGGAGATTGTAGAAATGACCAGTGTAATCACAGCTAACCACAATGTATCACATTTTTAAAAAATTTCTTGGCAGAGGTTTTAGATCAACACCCAAGAACTTAGCAGTGATGAAAAAGAAAAGCTACCCTGATGATCTCAAAAGCAGAGAGAACCCGAAGAAACCGTGATGAAGAGTACCTCCCTGACATTCCCTCTGATATTCAAGAGGCCACAAAGGAGATTAGGACTCTCTATTAGATGGTCACAACCCCAACCTCAAGCGTGGACGCCATCCCCACTTGGGGCAAACTCTCTGAAAGAGCAGGAGACGGGAAGGCAAAATTACCTGTTAGTAATTTTCCCTGAGCAACATTTTTGTCTTTCAAAAGACCAAAGCGAAGCTGAATTTTAGAGTCAAGGTTTCCCTCGTTGGAAACAGAGCAGGCTACTAGCACCTTTAAACACTTGCCTGTTTTTCAAGCAGCCGAGGGAGGTAAAACCTAGGCACTAGGAAGGCCCTGCAGAGGTGCTTCATTAACCCGATTAAGCAGGTGGATGGAGAGGGCCTCGCTGATAATTTACACCTTGCTAATGAAGCGTGTGACTCTTAATCTCCTCCAAACAAGATACACTCATGAAACTCTGGTGCAAAGAAAGGGGAAATTAATTAGGTGAAAAAACTATGAGATTATAGCAGAGGGATTCCTGCAAGGCAACTGTAACCTGGGCGGTTATTCATTTTAGCCTTTCTGAAATTAATGGCTGAGCTGTCAAGTAAACAAGTTGTGGTACCTTTTGGGCTTATTAAGAAGTTCAAAAGCAGTGCCTCATTACGTGTCTGATTTTATATTTCGTGGGATGTCTTAGGAAATCACTGTGATGGAAATGGTTGCTCTGATTTCTAGTGAGTCATTTTTTAAAATTTTTTTTAAAGATTTTATTTATTTATTTGACAGAGGAAGAGACAGCGAGAGAGGGAACATAAGCAAGGGGAGTGGGAGAGGGAGATGCAGGCTTCCCACGGAGCAGGGAGCCCAATTTGGGGCTCGATCCCAGGACCCTGGGATCATGACCTGAGCCCAAGGCAGATGCTTAATGACTGAGCCACCCAGGCGCCCCTCTAGTGAGTCATTTTAATATATTGGACTGTAGCACAACTATTCATAGTAAGACGGTATAAAGAAGATTGACATATATTGCCCATCATTTCAAAACCTTAACTTGCCAAGTAATTCTTATATCTAATGCAACATGTGAGGCGTTTTGTATCCTGAAGAGAAACATTTTATTTCATGTTTCTTTTATTTTATTTTCCAGCTTTCTTGAGATAAAATTTACATGTAACACGGTGTAAGTTTAAGGTGTATAATATACACTTGTATATTGTAAAATGATTATCACCATAGCATTAGGTAACATCTGTGTCATGTCACATAGTTGCCATTACTTTTTTTGTGGTGAGAACATTGAAGATCTACTCTCTTAGCAACTTTTGAATATATAATATAGTATTATTAACTATAATCACCATGCTATACATTACATCCCCACAACTTATTCATCTTACAACTGGACATTTGTACCCTTTGACCAACTTTTGCCTATTTCCCTCACTCCCCTGCCCCTGGTTACCACCATTCATTTAAGTGATTAGAGCTATGACATGAATGGTATTATTAAGTTAGTAAGATAAATGTAATGACCATAGCTAATATTTATCAAATATTGGTATGTATCAAATGCTAAGTACTTTGAATTCACTAACTCATTAGTCCACCATAGCAACTCTAGGAGGTAATCATTATTAGTCCATTTGTTTATAGATGAGTAAACTAAGGCCAAAGAAGTTACATGAATTGTTTATATCATGCCATGTGTTTTCTTGCTTACTTGTAAATGAAATAAACCAGATCTTAAAGCTAGAAATTAATTTAAATGGTGTTTATTTCAGAGGATTTGTCATATTTTTGGTCAAGTATGGAAATACCCTAGATTTCTAAACCAACCAGAATTATTGGATACAATTAGAATAGAGAGTTAAAAGAATAGTCTTCACAGTGAGCTAGATCTGGATTCAAATTTACTGTCATTTGCTGTGATCTTTGGCAAGTTACATAATTTCTTGAAGTCTCAGTTCCTTCATCTCCAAAATGGGGGTAATTATTCCTGCCTCATCAGATGGAAATGAGTCTCATCTAAGATATTACGTGTGATACATCTTGCACACAGTCAGGGTTCATAGGTGTTACTCTTTCCAGGCTTTGCTTTTTTGGGTCTACACCAGGCTTCCTGACAGATTCATTGGTCTAACTCAAAGCTGCAATTACTTAAAAACCTACAAGCCATTTTTTTTTAAAGATTTTATTTATTTATTTGAGAGAGAGAGAGTGAGCGAGAGAGAACATGAGCAGGGGGCGGGGCAGAGGGAGAAGCAGACTCCCCTCTGAGCAGGGAGCCCGAAGTCGCAGGGCTCTATCCCAGGACCCCAGGATCATGACCTGAAGTGAAGGTGACGCTTAACTGACTGAGCTACCAGGCGCCCCCCTACAAACCATTTTAAAAACAACTTTTATTCTCTGACATATTTAAACCAAAATCCTTGTTCCAAGGCTTCACAAGCTCTCTTCTGCCTAGCTTCCATCCTGTGTTCTAGGCTGGGTAGCATTTTTCCTGTGCCCATTCCTACTTCCGTCTGTACACTCATGACCTTCTCCCTGTTTGGAATGCCTTCCTCTTTTCTTTCTGCCAGTCCAGGTTCTATTCATCCCATAAGAGGCAGCTCAGTTCCTAAATTCATTCATCCAGCCACCTATAGTCAAAGAACATTGCTCCGCCGGGTATAGAGCACGGGACTAAGTCCTGAGGATCCAAATGAAGCAAAGTGCTGAGCCTTGAGGGACAACACACGGGTAACCAGCATTTCCACGCAAGGGCGGAGCACAATGTCCATGGTACAGTGGCAGCGAGGGAGGCAGGTTCAGTGCTGCCTGGTGTTCGGGTGACGTGAGAGGAGCTATCTCTCAATGTGGACAAGGTTGGGAAGGTGATTTCAGGCAGAAGGAACTCAAAGACTCGAAGCTGTGAAACGTCAGTTCACTGAGGGGAATGTCCAGTGCTTTAGTACCGCTGAGTTGGAGGCTATGTGTGTGCAGAGCTTAGGTTTCTGGGCTCTTTCCTCTGGGCAATGGAAATTCCACAGATCCTGGGAGTTTACATTCTAAATGCAAATGGCAGATTACAGAAGAGCAAGGCTGGGGTGGGGGGGAGAGGAAGTAGAAGTCAGTTGCTAATGTTCAGCTGAAAGGTGATGAGCATGCATTTAGGGCTGGGGCTGTGGGGTGGCAGGAAGGCAGAAAATAGGAAGTGATCACTAAAACAGGGTGATACATAGTTGATGCTAAATATTGTTGACATTGTTCAACAATTGTTGAAAAAAATGAATGACGTCTATGCTTTTTGGTTGTTTTGTTCTCTGGTTGCGATTTGTTAGCCCTCTAAAGATATTAATTCTGTAACTGGAAGTCTTTTCCTTAACCCGCATTCCCTGCCTCATCTGTTTCCCCTCAATTCTGTATTTCCTTCATTTGGTCTCCACCTTTAAGGACAGAAGCTTTCCTCAAAAAGGGAATGATCCTGGCATGTCCATCCCTATTTAAACCTGAGGTACTAAAAGCCAGTTGGAAGCTCTGTATGCATGGCAGAGTTTTGTTGACTATTGGGGTTCACTGTAGGATGATGATTGGGCACGACCTCATTTTTATATTTGGGGACCCTAAGTTTTCAGTATTCTTCACCAGAGAAAAATTCAGTTTCACTGGAGAAGAATTTTCTAATATTTCTGTGATTCAGCTGGCACACGCTAGTGCGGCCACCCTGGTTGTTAAAATATTGAAACTCTTACTACTGGTGCTAAATAGTCACTGCCCTGAGCACCCAGACCGCCCCTTACTTTAGCCACCTTGACCCTTCTAAGCCCCCCACTCCCCACAACTAGCAACTATAGGGTTAAAGCCTACAAGACTTTACCTCAGGGGCGCCTGGGTGGCTCAGTCATTATGCGTCTGCCTTTCGGCTCAAAAGGCTCAGGTCGTGGTCCCGGGGTCCTGGGATCGAGCCCCGCATTGGGCTCCCTGCTCAGCGGGAAGCCTGCTTCTCCCTCTCCCACGCCCCCTGCTTGTGTTCCCTCTCTTGCTGTGTCTCTGTCAAATAAATAAATCTTTAAAAAAAAAGACTTTACCTCAGTGCTAAAGCCAGTGTTCATGGCAGTTGGTTGAAGTCTGTGCTATCCTGGCTATATTTAACATATTAAGAATAATTCTGGGAGAGCAGGAAAGGGGGGCTGGGGGTCCCAATTCGGCATGCAAGCTGTCAGTCATCTCTGTCTTTCAGTGCAGCATTTCCCCTTGCCCTCCTCCTTGCTCCATGAGCTCATGTCCATGGCCAGAGCCCCCCCTGGTTCTAGTTCTTCAGAGAAGCACTATCCTATTTTCTCCTGCTCTGAGGGAGGGCTGGTCAGTGGGCTCCAGTGTAAGCAGCCCCATGCAGGACTGGATTCTTCAGTGTAAAAGCCCCACCGCTAATTCACTCTTTAATAATATCTGCTGCTTCTAAATCCTGACCCCTTCTTGGGTTCTGTGGCAAATAGCCACTTGCTTTTGTTTTGTTTTGTTTTGGGCCTTTCCCTTCTGCAGGTGCCGAGGACCGTACTTTCTCTGCTTTGCTGAGTCGGTTACTGCCGGGCCATCTGCTTTCCATCTTCGAAACTTTTGTGGCCATCTTGGCACTCGCTTCTCATGGATATTGATGAATCCCGGGTCTCTCTTTCAGTCACTTTGAGCTGCCTAAAAGAAAAATGTTACATTAATTAGTCAAGATTCAATAGTTGCTTGGAAAAGAAAGTAAGTCAAACTGGTGTAAGCAAAAGTGGGAAGAATATTTCAGGACCCAGGGGTTTTCTTTCAGACTCATTTCTTTCAGCATGCATGCTGGAGGCGTTTTTGGACCTGAAGTGCAAAGTCTCTGGGTTTTCTATTTTTCTCTTCTCTTCTGGGTATTTTTACTTAATTCCTTTCTTGCTTGCTTTCTCTTCGACCAGCCCCATCTTTGTGGTCCGTGTGGTGGACAACGGCGTACCTGCTATGATTCCAAGTCCTAGTGGAATTTGCTGCCTCTCTGACCCAGTTCCAGAATCTGAGGAAGGAAGTCATTAGCCTGGCTTGAGATGGGTGACTCCCCAGCCCCATCCGGATCCAATCAAAGAAGATCCAGGTGGGTCATGGAGTGCAAGCCATGTTGATAGGCAAGGTGGGCACACTGTTTCCAGAACTGAGGGAACCATAGCGAGCTAGGCAGACACACCAAAGGGTATCAACTACAACAGAGGGGAAAGTCAATCCTTTACTCCCCTCATTTCCCTTACACGTCCACTCCTCTACCTTCTTGGGGGACAGGGGAGAGGTAGGGTAGGATGGGAGACTCGGACGGCCACTTGGGAGAGGTCCTGCAGCTGCGATGGGGGCCGGCTCGGGAGCTCAGAGCTCGGACAGCTGCTGCAGGGCCCAGCCTCATCCAGGCCTTTCACCACCTGCGGGTGGAGCTGTCTTCGGCGAGGCGCAACCCGCGCTCCTGGTGTTCCTCCGCTGGAGGGCTCCGGTCTGTTACCCACGGGGCCTGGGTCAGCTGCTCTTCCCATCCTGGGGCCAAGACCTCACATAATTTGACTTTTTTTTTTTTTTTTTACTTCCCCTATTTTAAAAGGGAAATATCGGCCCCTGCTCGGGGAATTTTTCAAATAAATATGGCAACGCATACACCCAGGCCTATATATCAAGTTCCTCCGAATCTTACCTGCCGAGTAAAAAGTTGAGGAGTTAGAGCCCCATCTCCCAAGTGACAGAATTCATTTTTCTAATGAAATGTTTATTGAAGAGGGGGAGAGAAAGCAAGCACATGTGCTACTTATGCTAATCAGCATTTGATAAGTAGAATGCAATTTTCCCTTTAATCAACCTAGTGCCCATCATGTTCCATTAGTAACGCACTGGTGACCGTCCATGCGGGGCTGGTAGGAGAGCAGAGGCAAATGCTGTTCAGAGATCTCCAGCCAACGGTTCGAGACCACCCAACGCCATGCAAATGACTTCAGAATTAAAAGGGGCAGAACTTACAGACCTGTAATTCATTTCCAGGCCCTTCTATAGATACAGGGGTCATATCACATGTATCAAGAAATTCCTTCGGAAATGAAGTCCTTTTGAAGTGAAGTTGTATTGTATTTATATATTGAGCAGCTTTATGATAATAGCTTTGAGTCACTGAAATGGAAAGTACATTTCAAATGACACTTCATTCAAATGTTGTAGGGATGCTAATAGCAAAATTAGAAATAAAGCAAATAGAGACGGATGCCCTTATTTTTGATTCTAACACTTTAGGACTTTAGAATGGTCCCTGGTGCAAATCTGTGGGATCTCGTGGAATGGGTGCTGTCTGCATGTATGGGGAATGGCACTTAGTCACTTCCCCAAAAGACTCTGTCACTGTCCTACCGGCTTTCTCTGAAACTAGCCCTGAAGAACAGACACAAGTATTTTATTTTTATTTTTATTGTTTTACAGATTTTGTTTATTTATTTGAGAGAGAGAGAGAGCGAGCAAGAGAGGTGGGGGAAGGGCAGAGGGAGAGAGAGAAGCAGGCTCCCCGCTGAGCAGGGACACCCTCCCCACCCACACCCCCCACACCCCACCCCCGCCAGATGCGGGACTCGATCCCAGGACTCTGGGATCACGACCTGAGCCAAAGGCAGACACTCAACCAACTGAGCCACCCAAGCGCTCCGAGGTTTTTGTTGTTTTTTAAGAAAAACAACAAAATTTTTATTTTGTTGTTAAAATGTTTATTTGAGAGGGAGAGAAAGCACGCGAGCGAGTGCCCAAGTGTGGGGAGGGGCAGAGGGAGAGAATCTTCAAGCAGACTTCCTGCTGAGCGGGGAGCCCAACTCTACTGGATCCCACAACCCATGAAATCACGACCTGAGCCCGAACCAAGAGTCCGACGCTCAACTGACCAAACCACCCAGGTGTCCCAGACACAAGTTTTTATTTCAGCTGTTAACAGAATGTGTTGTACATTTTTTAGAGATGCAATGTTCCCCTTTACCAGTCCACAAGACAGACTCTATAAAGAACTGCTTAACACTTAGGATCACTCCCTTGATGATGATGAATTTATAAGGCAGTAGGGGGTGGTTTATCCTTGAGATAGTTTCTAGATGAAGTTCAAAGTGACCATTTTATTTAATGTTTACAATGTGCCTTTCCTTGTTGTTGGTCTTACCATATTAAAAGATAATGTTCAGGGTGCTTGGCGGGGAGTCTGCTTCTCCCTCTACCCCTCCCCTCTACTTGTGTGCTCTCTCTCTCAAATAAATAAATAAAATCTTTAAAAAAAAGTTCATTAAACTTTTCCACTAGAAGGATTTTATTTTATTTTAGAGGGATTTTTTTTTTTTTAAGATTTATTTATTTACTTTAGAGAGAGCATGCATGAGTGAGGAGAGAGGCAGAAGGAGAGGGAGAGAATCTCAAGCAGACTCCCCTCGGAGTGCGGAGCCAGAGGTGGGGCTCAATCTCACCACTCTGAGATCACGACCTGAGCTGAAGTTGAAAGTCAGACACCCAACCCAACTGACTGAGCCACCCAGGCACCCGAGAGGGATTTTATTTTTAACCTCAGGTGCACATAGTTGAGTTGATCATACTCTTCAGGTGGTCACACAGTCAACTCCCCTACCCACATACCCATGCGTCCTCACCCTCCACAGATACCTTCTCTAACACAGATCATGTTTTTTCTTGGATATGCAAGGGTCTTGGAAGATATGCAGTGTGAGTATTTTTTTTAAAGATGTGTAATTTTAATATAAATAAGTGATGTTGTACTATGGATCTCATTCCAGTTGTAATTTTTCCTTCCACACTATCTTCAAGTTCTGTCCTTGTTGCTGTATGTCCATGTAGTTCATTGCTTTTGATGCCCCATAATATTATGTCACATGCTTCTACTTTGTTTGAAATCTCTATTGGAATGAAAATGTGCCATGAACAGCCTTGTGCAGGATCACTTTGGAGTTTATGAGAATTTCTCTCAGGTATATACTGTAAATAGTGTCAGATTCTATCGTAAGATAACTGTCCTTAGGTCTGCACAACCACCAGCAATGTATGAGGATTCCTCATTCCCCAAATAGTCTCTGACTCCTGACATTATGGGACTTTTCCATTTTGTACCAATCCGATGGACATAAAGTTATTTTAGTGTTGCTTTAATTTACATAACTCTGGGTATTGTGGCCTATCTTTCTGTGTATCTGTTAGCTCTTTCTATTTCCTTTACCGTGAATGAAATTTTTATATCTTTGGGCCATTTTCCTATTGGAGTTCGTGGTTATTTATTTATTTTTATTTTTTTAAAGTTTTATATATTTATTTTAGAGAGATCATGCTTGTGAGGTGGGGGTGAGGAACAAAGGGGGAGGGCCAGAGGGAGAGCGAGGAAGAAAGAATCTCAAACAGACTCCCTGATGAGCGTAGAGCTCGGATCTCACGAGCCTGAGATCATGACCTGAGCTGAAACCAAGAGTCCAATGCTTAACTGACTGAGCTACCCAGGCGCCCCTCATGGTTTTTTCTTACTGATCTGCAGGAGTTCTTTGTGTAGTCTAGAAATCAGTATCTTGTTGGTTTTACTTAGGATAAGTATCTTTTCCTTTAAAAAAAAAATTTATGTTTTTGAGAGAGAAAGAGAGGGCACACAAACCTAAGTTTATAAAGATATTCTTCAACATTTTTCCTATATTAGTTTTTCAGTTTTATCTTTCACATTGGTATCTCTAATTCTCTCTGAAGTTCATGTTTTTAGGTAGAGGGCAAGTTTTATTTTTTTTCATATAGTTAATCAGCTTTCCAACTCTGAATCAGTCTAAATGACTGTCTTTTCTTCACTGAGTTTTGATGACATTTTTCTTACATACAAAGTTCTTGTATATAAATATAATATATTTATACATAATTATATTTCATACATATTCATTCTATTCTGAATCATTGGACTATTTCTATATCTACACAACTTTTTTGGGAAAAACAACAATTGTCACCAAGGCTTTGCTGCATTCCTGAGTATCTGATAGAGTGAACTATGCTCCTCCCTCTTTGCTCTTCTTTTTCAAAAGTATCTTAGCTGTTCATTGTTCTTTATTCCCCATATTCAAGTTACAGTAACTTGGCTGTTTTGGGGGGAAAAAAAAGTCCTGGGGCGCCTGGGTGGCTCAGTCGTTAAGCGTCTGCCTTCGGCTCAGGTCATGATCCCAGGGTCCTGGGATCGAGTCCCGCATCGGGCTCCCTGCTCCGCGGGAAGTGTGCTTCTCCCTCTCCCACTCTCCCTGCTTGTGTTCCCTTGTTTGCTGTGTCTTCCTCTGTCAAATAAATAAATAGAACCTTTTTTTAAAAAAAAAAAAGTCCTTTTAGAATTCTGACCGGAATTTCAAGAAATCGGTTATGTTATCAGCTCTGCGCAACAGCCGGCCTTCCAGGCTGCGCTGATGTTACCTGCTGCCTCCAGCTAGTGCTGGGCGGGCATCCATAGTTTTGTTTGTTTGTTTCTTTCTTTTTTTAAGATTTTACTTATTTATTTGAGAGAAGAGAGTGAGAGAGAGAGAGAGCACAAGCAGGGGGAGTGGCAGAGGGAGAGGGAGAAGCAGACTCCCCACTGAGCAGGGAGCCCGATGCGGGGCTCGATCCCCGGACCCTAGGATCAAGACCTGAGCTGAAGGCAGACGCTGAACCGACTGAGCCACCCAGGCGCCCCTCCTTATAGATTTTTAAAGCAACTTCCTGTACAGTAACTGTGAAATAGGTAAGGCAGGTATTATCATCTTGGGCTTCAGGAAAGCTCTGTAAGTTCCCTAAAAGTATGATGTGGGGAAGAAATGAAGACGGAACTAGAACCTCAAACTGCTCCCTCCTGTTCCAAAAGAATCTGAACAGAAGTGGAAAACACAGGACTCTGCCCTGCAGCTCCTAGTCTCCTCGCTGCCATTGTTAGCCTGTGTCCCTGGGATTTGGACGCAGTCCTGAGCCTGTTTCTTCATGTCTGGGATAGGCTAGGTGATCCCCAAAACCCTTTCCAAAATTACGAGCTCCTGAATACTCAGGGGAGGACCCAAGGCTGCTTTATGAGAATTTCAACCTTTGGTTGTTCTTGCTCTTTTTCTGCTGAAAGTGCTAATGAAGAGTGAAGTGGTCAAAATGCCAATAGCCTGCAGGGTTGCTGTGGAGCTCTTCAAATACGGCTTCGGGATAAATGGAATGGGTTTTGTTGGGAGAGTCGCTCTTTAACAATTGAAGGGGGATGGTGCTCCTGACATTTGAGTTTCCGTTCCTAAAAATCAAGCGCTACTCAGGGGGCGCTTGTGTGGCTCAGTCATTAAGCATCTGCCTTCGGCTCAGGACACCATCCCAGAGTCCTGGGATCGAGCCCCGCATCGAGCTCCCTGCTCAGCGGGAAGCCTGCTTCTCCCTCTCCCACTCCCCCTCCTTGTGTTCCCTCTCTCGCTGTGTCTCTCTCTGTCAAATAAATAAATAAAATCTTAAAAAAAAAAAAATCAAGCGCTGCTCTTGAGGGAAAAGGTGCTAAGAATCACCGAGGAACTTTAGAAAACAAACAAAGCCCAGAGACTGATGTGTTGCTAAGGGAGCCAGGGCTGAAGAGAGGACGGAAGGGAGAGGTCCCTACTTGGTAGACGAAGAAATGGACACTGCCATTATGCAAAAGCAGTATTTGCTTCAGGGGGAAAAAAAAACCCAACAAGAAACAAAACACTTTTTTTTTTAAATGAGAAGGGGCTGAGTGAAAGAAAAGAGAGTATAAAGAAGGCAATTCATTTAAAATCCTGACTCTATCTCCATTGCTAAGCTGTGGGAGTCAACAATGGGAGACAAGATCCCAGACTGCAGAACGAATTGGAAGCACTTCATCCTTCACTGAAAAGTCAATGCGTTGGAGGCTCCTTATGAATTGAGAAATGGCAAAATTTAATGCTGAATACTGTCTTGTCTATCAATAATGTCCATATTTATTTAGGCTAAGAAAAACAAAGATGTTTTCTTTAGAAAGGTTTGAGTCAAGTGTGATAGTCAACACATCCCTATTTGTGAGGGTCCCTTGCATTGCCTTTCATGGAGTCCACTTTCCAATGACCTAACACTATTTCTATTGTAATTGCACATCTATACTTAGTTCGATTCTTTTGTCCACATTTGCCAAAAGATTCCATCTCCTAACAAGTTTGGCTGATATTTTGGGTTTGTCTGTTTGTTTTTCAGGACTGGTTCAGGGCAGTATTTCAATGCTGGTATTAAACTTAAAATCTCTTGGACAGTTTTGTTTTGTTTGTTTGTTTGTTCTAAGTGAGCTCTATGCCCAACATGGGGCTTGAACTCACCACTGTGTGCTCTACCAACTGAGCTAGGTAGGTGCCCCATCTTGGATAGTTTTACAAGAAGACACTTAGAAACAAATTCTGAGCTATGATGAAATCAAAGTTTTATCCATAAAAGACTAAAATTCTGTTGAATATAGGCCAATTGTAAAAAAGTTTATTCACCTGCATGTTAGTGGGGCTTCTAACTCCGAGACTAGCCTGCTATACGCACAAAGAGAACATTTTGGCAATAGCTCTGCCTTTCTTGGATGGTTAAGCCTTTAGACTGTGTTGTAAATTACAAAACAGGAATTGGATGTCCGAACAGCTCAGACTGTACACCCTAGGTTTCTATATTCTATATTATTTGTGAGTACTTTGGTGTTGTTAAATCTTCAAGAGTTTCCAAATTGAAATCCCATAGTCTTATTTGCTCACAAGCAATTGAAAAGACTCTACAAGAGCAACTGACTTACTAAGAAAAAAGACTCTGGGTTTCTGTAATTATGCAAAACCACCCTGCAGTTGAACTGGTGCCTGCCTCTGTCCCCTCCTCCAGCACCAGGCACACCTCACTTCCAGTCACCAGGCTTCTTTTGGTTCCTAAAAAGAATATGCCCTCCCCCATCTCAGGACCTTTGCTCATGCTGTGCTCTTTGCCTACAGTGAGCAGACTTCCACTTTCCCCAGCTAACTTCTACTTCTCCTTAAGATTTCAGCCCAAAAGTCACTTCCTCAAGGAAGCTTCCCTCAGTCCCTGGAGGACTTGGCCTCTTTTCTCTTATGCACCCCCTCCCTCCTAAGGCAGAACCCCCCTGTTTTTGCACACCATTGCCCCCTCAGCCCCAGTGCGGTGCCTAGCACGTCGTAGGTGTTTGAGTTCGCAGGTGCATACACAGGGTACCCCAAACACAATCAGCCTGCTTCACTAAAACATCTGAGATTTTGAAACACAGGACTGGAGGGTATCTCAATTGATTACTTGACCCCCCCCTTCTCAGTCTTTAGAAACAGGTGATGAGCAAGTAGAAGAACACATTGCTGAAACAATACAGTGGTTTGAGCATCTTACTATGTGAGCAGGTCTGCATGAACAATTGTGATTAGGAACTCCACTTCAGGTCACACACTGCAGGGAGCATCGGTAGATACGCGGTCTGTGAAGCTGAGGCCGCTCTCTTTGCGTGCGGGCAGAGATTGTGATTCTTCTTATCCACGGTGAGGCAGTGCATCCCGGACACGCAGAGCCTGCGCTCCTGCAGGGTGCCGTTTGTGAGGCTGGGGAGCTGCCGCCCGATGGGACCATAGGTGCTGTCCATTCCTCTGACTACGGGTTTTTGTTGTGGTTTCATTTATTTGTTTGTTTAGCAATTGCGAAGTCAGTGTAGAGGCAGAAGTGTGTGGCTCTTTCAACCGTTCCCAGCATTTAGGGATGGCATTTCTGGCACGAAGGGTGTTTTCCTAAGGCACTCTTAAGAATGGGGGCCATTTTACCATTACTATTTCAAATGGGTGTCATGAAAGATGTGCACGTGTGTGTCCGCTCGGCTTATTCTCTAACCTTGAAAGGCCCGTTTTCGCCTCGTACCAACTCCTCCATGCAGCTTAGCACGGAGAGAGGATTGCTGTTGCTGTCTAACGCCCATAATTAATCCCACAGACACTGAGGATTTAGGACTGTGGCTGACTTCAAATGAAAAAGTCACTGTTAGCGTGTGAAACAGACACCATACGTTATAAGCGAACCCTCTGAATGATTTAGAACGTCAAGATAATTTCTAGGTTGCACTTAGGGCAGGTGTTATTACCTATGGCCCTTCACACTTTTCAAAGACATTACAGACCCGCAAACGTGGAAAAATGCAGTGTGTTCCCTTTGGTTGGTCCGCCAGAAAATGTGTGTGATTTTAAACATGAATGTAGTGCAAACCTCAAATTACCAGTTATGAAGGTTGTCTTTCTCTTTACCATCAATGTGGCGAGTGCAAACATAGGCAGACGCCGGTCCGATTGGTTAGTGTAATCCAATTGTTGAGTTGAGCTTCTTTTCTTGTTCCTGCCATGACTAATTTGCGGTTTCGCAAAGTGTTTCTGAATGTCAGACACATCAATTATGAGAGGTGGGCAAGATGCATAAGGAGAGCGGTAAGAGGAAGAGGAGGTTAAGAAATGTTTGCAAAGAACTAAAGTAGTGACTGGAGGCAGAGGTCTTCCTGGGTGTTTGCAAGAGCAATTCTCTTCTTTAAGAAGGCGGCTGGATGATTTCCCAATTAAGGAAAAAACTCTCTGTCCACTGCCAGTCGGGACGACAGGCTGTGGGCCGTTAGTGGCCCCATTTCTTCTTCCTAATTGGTCCTCCCCTTTCCCTCGGCTGGGCTCGGAGATAAACGCGACAATGGCGCCTTCGCTCTGTAGACATGGGCGCTTTGAGGGAAGGCCCGGGGAGGTGTTCACAAACAGATTCTCTAAAGGTGTTTATTTTCCATGGCTATGGTGATTTTTTTCCCCCTACTGAAACTCCATTATAGACCCTTTTGTTGTCTTGGCTGAAGCCTGTTGTTTCTGCAATAACAACAATAGGCCCGAAGATTAGGGTCGCATTTTATGGGCCTAGCAGCCCAGCAGGGCATCGTATTTGTATCAATCCTATAAATTCCTGGCATCAGGCCCCCTTACTCCTAGTAATTAATCTTTTTCATAAACGCTGTCATGTTTGGAGCTGTTTTATTAAGTTTCTGGTTTCTGAATTTTCTATACGCCACTCCTTTGCCTCCTCGGTGTCAGAAATGAAATCAGAAACACAAGCACAGCAAAGCAAACAGACAGATGACTGTTTCCCGTTCCGGCTTTCTTCCCTTCCTAAGGGGTGTCCAGCAACGGAGACGCAAGGGTCACCCCTTCAGCCCTGGTGAACCCCGGCCCTCAGGTCCAAGCTCCAGCCATCGGTTGTTTGGGTTAAGTCGTGCTCCTCGTTGGTGCTGATGCTCGGTGGCTGTGAGAAGCTTAAGATTCAGGAAGGAAGACTTGCTTCTTTTAGTCTCTGGCTCCCTGGTCAAAACCCCGGAGCTGGAAGAGGAGCGGTACTCACGCCGTTGGACTGGCCCTTCCAGAGCATTCACTATTGCCGAATCCTGGCCCTTTCGCCTCATGGGGGACTGCAATTGCATTAGCGTGTGGTGGTGTGAGCAGCTTTTTTTCTTTGGCCCACTGACCTAATTGCAATAGGGGAGGTAAAATATTTTCATTACCCTCTCCCCCAGAATATAGAAATCTTCAAAGGGAACCCGGGAGGGAGGTTAGCCTCTTAACCCTAATTTCCCTACCACTACCTCAGCTTGGCTGTGCATCACAAAATTAGTCTTTAGTCGCCGAGCATAGTGCCACCGGGATTGTTGTCGGTCTTGCTTTTAAAAATCATTTCATATTGTAAACCCAGCGATTATTTCATGCTGTTTAAACTATATTTGCAGTCTTTGATCATGCATAAGTAGACTCAAGTTAACCGCTGATAGAATGATGATATTGTTCTCCGTGTTTCTTTTTCTTTTTCTTCTCCGTCTTTAAGGACCCTGTGCCTAGGAGCTGGCATCCAGAAACTTCCATTACTCCATTACAACGTGCCTTTGTTTTTTAATTGGTTCAGGATTACCTATTTGCATGACAAGCAACATAATTCAGTCAGAAAAATCTGTTGTGTGTATGCTATGCATAATATATATTTATTGCATTTTATAAATCACTGATTACTTACAAATTTGAAAGGCGCCGGATTGGCATAGAACACGGAAGAGGAGAGAGTAGTAGTCATGGCTGATTATTGCTATTGTACCGCAGTCTGGTTT
Source organism: Mirounga leonina (assembly GCF_011800145.1). Taxonomy (NCBI): domain Eukaryota; kingdom Metazoa; phylum Chordata; class Mammalia; order Carnivora; family Phocidae; genus Mirounga; species Mirounga leonina. The sequence goes on from NW_023270825.1 coordinate 41,975,847, forward strand.
CTCCTCTCCTTCCTCCCCCTCCATTTTTCTTTGGGGGTTTTCTGTGGGCCACTCTTTTCCGCACCTCGCTCCCCAGCAGGGAGACACTGTACCTCCACGAGTGGGGGCTGAAAATGGGGCAAAGTAGCTTTTGAATAGCAGCATCAAATAAATTCAAGTGCCTTTCTAAATATATTGCAAGATTAAGTAATTAAGGATTGTAAAGCACTCGGAAAAAATAAAGTACCGTGTAAGTGCTAAGTAATAAAGAGTAATCATAACAGTAATAAAAGGGCGAAAGGCTCAATCTTTCTCCCTTCTTTCTCTCCAAGGGTTTTCATCATTTCAGATTTGGCTCCTGACTACAACTCTTTTCTTTCTAATGAAGAAGCCGGGCTGGAAATCATAATAATAATGAGGAGGGTTTTTTTGTTTTTTTTTTTTAAGGTTTGTTTAGTGACTTATGGAGATCACTCTCTACCCTGCCTTCTCCCCTCCATCCTCCACGGCTGCTCACCCCCAAAGATTTAAACTTCATTCTCATGGGTGGGCTGCAGAGGAGCTTCCTCCAGAGGACACCCTTGTGCCAAACATGGACACGCCATCAACCTCATGATGAATTTGTATGATTCATGTCACTTTTCAATATACTTGAGACTGCTTGCAGCGACTGCGACTGTTTCCCATTGTAGGTGGGGCAGTTCATTCCTCTGGACAACCTTTATTTATTTATTTATTTTTTAAAAGATTTTATTTACTTATTTGACAGAGAGAGAGAGAGGGACAGCGAGAGAGGGAACACAAGCAGGGGGAGTGGGAGAGGAGAAGCAGGCTTCCTGCTAAGCGGGGAGCCCGATGCGGGGCTCGATGCGGGGCTCGATCCCAGGACCCCGGGATCATGACCTGAGCTGAAGGCAGATGCTCAGCCGACTGAGCCACCCAGGCGCCCCTCCTCTGGACAACTTTTACAACAATCTGATTTCCCTTGACTTCTGGATGCTCTCTCTGTGTGACTGTATTTATCAAACATGTGTATTTGTGTATTTTTTAATAGGGCATACATATTCGTTTCTATCAGTGCTTATTTTCCACTTCCTCCGACCTTTGGCCCAAAAGCATCTTTTCTTGTGCGCACGTCCTTAGCACGATCTGTCTGGAGATCTCAAAGTCTCACACAGGTTGGGACCAGGATCCCTCTGGCTTTTGTGCTCACAGGTACGCAGACCACACGCATGATTTGGATGGACCAGGGATCTAATTTGAATACATGGTCCTGGAGCTGGCAGATTTTCAGCCCGTTGCTTGGATATACCAAATAAGGCTTAACAATATAGGTTCAAAATTGTCATTTGCTTTTCACTTTCAAGCAAATGTCTCTGATGCTTTACATTAAATGTAGAATGCCATAGGATGCAAGTTTTCTATGCTTTTTCTGCATTATATCACCGCACAGCCCGTATGACCAATATAGAAACTTGTTTGATGGCCCTTCCGGGAATGGGACAGAGAATTGAGATTCAGTAGGCACTCTGGTTAAAGAGCAGTAATAATTAAACAGTGGCTTATAAAAAGGTTTTCTTTGTTTTTCTTTTTAAGAATGGCTCCAGGAAATCTCTTTAATTGAGGCATGGGATATTTTGTGTGTATATTCAATAGAAACAGACCTCAAGGGAAACTATATGTCATGGAGAAGTCAAAGAAGAAATGTCCAAAGATTCTTCACTTGGAAAATAGGAGGTGACTTTATTACTACCGCATGAGAATTTGAAATTCTCCGATAAATCTTAAGTCCAAAACACCATCAGCATTGATGGTATAAGATTTCATTCTTAGAAAAGTACAATTCTTTCAAGATTTTTTTTTTAGTTTATTTATTTTAGTAACCTCTACACCCAACATGGGGCTCAAACTCATGACCCCGAGATCAAGAGTCGCCCGCTCTCCCAACTGAGCCAGCCAGGCACCCCTGATTCTTTCAAGTTTTTAGAAATGACCCCAAAGCATCTAGAAGTCAGGATTCAGTACCCACCCAACACCTTTTGGTCTTTTCTTTATTCATAAACCGATTCACACTGATTCTGAGGTGCCCTTCATATCTAGTAGTGTGGGAGACACAAGTGATCTACAGCAGAGGTGCAGACCCAAAAGTGGGGAACAGGAATAAAATTAGGTGAAGAAATTTTGAGTCTATAATAAAATTCTAAAAGGCAAAATAAGAAGTTCTTGTTTGAGTCTTAATTCCACTGATGGTTTTTCGCATGTGACTTCAATCAAATGGCTTGTCCCTTTTAGTACTTTGTTTCATTAGTGAGTCATAGTGTTCAAAGAGGTGCTGGGAAGATTAATAATAATTACTTATAAAAAATTAATTTTGATATAATGGTCTAATAATTTAAAATAGTCTTTAAGAAACCTCTTTAAAAAACTTTCATGAGTGGGGCGCCTGGGTGGCTCAGTCGGTTAAGCGACTGCCTTGGGCTCAGGTCATGATCCTGGAGTCCTGGGATCGAGTCCCGCATCGGGCTCCCTGCTCAGCGAGGAGCCTGCTTCTCCCTCTGACCCTCCTCCCTCTTGTGCTCTCTGTCTCTCATTCCTCTCTCGCAAATAAATAAATAAAATCTTTAAAAAAAAAAAACTTTCATGAGTTATTCTATGTGTTAAAATATGGAATGGTTTATAAAGTAATTATATAGGGAATATGTTATCATAAACATGCAGAACTGTGGAGTTACACCTCTTAATTAGATTTCATGAGATGTAAACAGATCCAGACATTTGGAAGAACCATTGTTATTATATTTGAGTTGATTTCCCAAGAAGAAAGTTAACTTTTTTCTGGACGACTATAAACATCTTTCAAATTAGTAAGTACAGTTTTTGTCTGTACTAACATTTTCTTTCCCTAAAAAATTCTTTTCCAGGAACCTGCAAATTGTGAACTCAACAAGACATGACTGTATGACTAATACACTAATAAAAAGACGATATTGTACAGAGATATGATAAGCAGCTCAGAGCTGAAACTGTTTTCCTTTTTTAACCTAACACTTTTGCTTGCCAACACGGTTTTTGTTAAAATCTGAGTAGAAGCAAATGTAGATGTGAAACATAGTCATAAATCCTTTGGAAGTGGGTTAGGTTAAGGGAAGAGAGTAAAAAAAATTTTAAATATAAACTTAAGTTTCCAAAAATATGTAACATCTTTAAAAAGCTTCATAGGGAAACACAATTTGTGAAGCTCCTTTATTATGGTAGGTTACCTGAACAAATATTCAGACAAATGAATGAAAGAACATTTGTAATTTACAGCAAAAGACAGAGACATTTAAAACAACAGAAGTCATACTCAAATGAGAATTCGCAAGTATGGGCATTCATATTTTTACAAAAACATATAAAATTTGTCAGTGATAAAATCAGCAGATTACAGATTGAAGGAGCAAGGCCATTAATGATTTATTCCAGGCCCTATACACTTACTTCCTTCTGTTGTGTTGGCCTTTTTTTTTTTCTTCTTCTTCTTTTAAATACTTAGAACCTTCAGTCGATTTCAATTAGGCCAACTGGAAACATCATTAAACTTTGCCACTTTTGTGGGTGGGAACCTGAGCACCTTTATTTGTTTTTGAGGCCTTTTGAATTCCACCTTTGCCCAAGAGCAGGCCCCCACCCTCCGCCCCCCAGCTAGGACCAGCTCTTGGATGCCTTTTGAAAGTGCTTAGGGGCGCCCTGAATCGAGGGCAGAGTGGCAGAGTCTGCAAGGGCTCCCGAACAGATTGTGTAACTGTTGCACAACCAGTGTGTACACGTGTGTCACTAATTTAATTTTAATTTTACTGTATGCGTTTGTAGGAGAGCCTGCAGCTGTCATGTGCTCATCATCTGTCACTGAACTATCACTAAGCCATGCTGGGCTAAGACAGGATTATAAACGATGAACTGCCATGTGCTCTAAATCTTCTTATTTGCCTAGCCTGGAAGGTATGCCCTGTAAAATCTGATTGGCAATGTGCTCTAGGCTGGCCATTGACTTTTGAAGGCCTTTTCTATTGGTTCTTTGAGCAGCTCTCGGTGGCCATATTGACCGTCACCTGCTGATTCCTGCGCGGGCCTGACCTCCAACCTCCATCCCTCATCTTTCCCCCGCTTGCCTGGTGACCAGCTCGGAGGCTGCAAAACAGGCCCCGTCGCTCTGGTGGCTCGTGCACTATGTAGGGCATATGGCTGACTGGTTGTATGCAGAAGAGGGTAACTGAAGCCAAGCAGACCCGGCACTGTTGCTGCAGCAGATGGGGGAAGCGTGGCATTCAATATTTAGACAGATGCCACCTCCTTATTCCACCTGTCTGGAAGTTGGACATTGTACAGAACGAACTGTCTGCCTAATGATGAAGGAAACAAAGGGCACATTTATGAAGCGCGGCAGAGCAGTGCATTTACTGGGCAGGCACAATATAATTGTTGACCATAACAATAAACGTAAACTGCTACTGGTCAGAGCGGCTGATGCATATACACAAGCACCGTAGGACTGGGGAGTTGTTACTTTTCACCAGTTGTTTTGGTGCCTTTAATTTTGAGGACCAGCGGTAATAGATAGGACTCTAAGTTTGTGAGGAATGCCTGATCAGGGTCAGATTTTCTCAAATGATAGTCCGTGCTCCTTTCTTGTTAAAATCCTCGAAACAAGTGTCTTTTCCTCTCTGGTTTGCATGGCTCTGGAAAATTCAGTCCTTTGCTCATCTCGGAGTGGTTTCTAACCAAGCAGAAAACAAAGAAGTTATCTTTGTAAACTGCTACTATTTTGATGAGTTTGGCTTCAAAGTGAGTATATCTCTTTCCTTCAAATGCAAAATACTGACGTTGCTGAACCATAGCAACTTATAGATTGAATGAGATATGAAAAATAATGGTGCATATTCTTTGAGGGTGTGGATTTTTCCCGGTAGGTCACTCGGTATGGTCTTTTGTGTACTTTAACTTGTAAGTTGTTTTATCCCTTTCCTACAGATTAACTTTTTTCTGTCAATACTAGTTTTTATTTATATGTAAGGTTGCTTCACATTGTACCAGTGGATGGGAATAAGTATGTGCAGCTTATGAATTTCCCATAGACCTCACAGGAGTAGAAGTTGACTAGCTCGTTAAGAAGCAAAATAATCCTTGGTTTTATGCATCTAGGATTTATTTATTATAACCACAGGTACAAGATGGAAGTCCTCTTTCACAAAGCAATAGAGAATGGAGTTCTCCAAGCCAAAAAAGTTGAAGGGAATAATTTACAAAAACTAATCAAAGGTCGAACTTCTTCAGAAGCACAGCACATCATCCCTGTTTTAGAATTGGCCTGTGTGATAAGGCAGAACCCTCTTTTTCAAGATTCCTCGATATCTATTTCCAGGAGCATCGCTGATCTGAAACACCCAGAATTATTATTTTTAGGCGAAGCCACAAGGAACAAACAACCTTAGTTGAATAAGTAACTGAGAAGCATTTGAAGCTGGGAACTTTGTTTTATTTTCATCCAGGTATGATTTTCCGGGGCAGCATTCTTTTTTTTTTTTTTTTTGGTTCGTTTTTCTTCAGTGATTATTTCACATGAAAATCCCATTTGACGAAAGGCATATGGAAGGGAAGGGAGGTTGCTCCTAATTGAACAACCTAGGACTCGTGAGGTTAATTACAGATATTAACGCTCCGGTTCTTCAGCTTCTTGCCCTCAAGAAGCCTCTAGCTTCCAAATGACCTGGCTCCAACAAAGAGACTCTCTTTAGCCCATTAACTAATTGATAAAAATGTGAGTGTTTAGAATGAGTCTAATTAAATCACCGAGCCGTACAATTACTAGTCCATTTGGTAGCTGTTGGGAGATGGGCAACCTCAGCTGGAATTGTAGGAGAATAAAAGATAAAAATAAAAGGGGGCTTAAACAAGATCATTCTGAAAGCTGTTCATTTGAAGACAAAGTACACATTTGCCCGAAATATCTACGTTTGCTACTTCAAATGCGTTCCCTTTCTAGGGTAGCACAATCTCGGAAAAAGAAAAGTAATGTCTTTTTTCTTCTTGTTTAAGAGCGGGCATGCTCCACTTTGTCTAATAAAGTTACACGAGTGGCTGGGACATTTTTTCTGCATCAGCGTTAAGCTCAATTCCCTTAGAGCTTAGGACATTGAGGTATGTCCCATCGAGCTTTTGTCTGAGGGCCGGCAAGTGTTGTGAGCAATAGACGTTCGAAAACCTAGAGCGGGTTCCGGGACTTCGTACATTACCTGAGGCTGTTTCTAACTCACCGGGGCTGCAGCAGCTCTGATTCATGGTCTTTCTTGACGGCCTCAAGGCTGGAGTCCGCCAGGGCCATGGCTGGGGGGATGAGAACCACGGACTCAACAGTGGGAGGTTGCAGGGCGCCAGGGTGGCTCAGCGGGTTAAGCATCTGCCTTTGGCCTGGGTCATGATCTCAGCGCCCTGCTCAGCGGGGACTCTGCTTCTCCCTCTCTCTCTGTTCCTCCCTCCTCCCTCTCAATAAATAAAAAATCTTAAAAAAAACCCCAAGACAGTGGCAGGTTCAGCAGAGTCTGTACAATACACCAGCCGCACAGCCCACACACTTACTTTTCGTCTCCAGTTGAGAGATGTTTATGGGCTCCTTAGTGGGGGGCAACACAAGGATGATATGATACACTCCTCACTGACATTTTTAAAGCAATCTATTAATCGGAGAGCCAAGGGATTTCAAGGGGGGAAACATAATTTCTGAAGATCTATTGAATATTTTTCTCCATTTATTAAAAAAGAATACTCTATGGCCAAAAAGCTAACTTATCCTGATGTATCAACTAATCTAGATTGATATCAGACTCTATTGAGACAGGTAATATAATGGATGGGAGAGAAATTGGATCCGAGTTCTCTATTTCGTATAACATCTTTGTAGTAGGTGGTCATAAAAATAAAACTGTGGCTTCTTGAAGGAGCACTCCTATACTTAATCAGGTGTTGGGGTCTTCTATTTTAGCCCTGAGAGATGGTTACCTGTTACTATTGGAAGCACTGGGCTGGTGTCTAAGCAAGAGTTATTTTCGAAGTTTTTGTGATGTCTAATGGTTGAATATACATATTAGCATCTTTCAGTTCTCCCGGGGCACATTCTTTGCCAGAGACATTAATATTGATACGCAGTGGGCCCATCCATACACTCTACATTAATATGAACTCAAGTAAAAAGTGTTAAAAGCACATTCCACTTTTTAATCATTTACTCCTAGTCTCCAAGAGGAGGTATTTCCTTTCTGATTATCCTGTCATTCAACTCATGCTAATTAATGAGTGTAACAGAACTTTCGCAGACAGTTTGGTTGCAGGTGTACTCAGACCAAGGGAGATTTAATTACTTGCTAATTGCCTGGTGTCCAAGGTAACATAATATTATAGTTGCAAATGCTATGGTATTAATCCATCTTAAAGAAGAGCAGCGTGGCTCAGTCTCTATGTTCAGAGACTCCTGGAGGACACAGTTGGCATTGCTACAAGTACACTGAGGATGGGGGATCGCAGTCTTTTGTATTCGCCACTGAATACCCAGTGTCTGGCTTGGGGCAAGACACGTACTAGACGCTCAGTAAGTATTTACTGAGTAAGTGAATGTGAATGAAAGTAAGCCAACCACAATACAGTGTGAGTTATCTGAGCACAGGAAGGAAAGCTGTAACTTAGAACCTTAAAAACAAAAATAAAGGGATAAAGGAATAAAACTAGCATTTTCTGAGTACTTTCTGCCATGTACCATAATTTACCTAAATTCTCTCCCTTTATCATCTCAGCAGGGTAACTTAGTAATTAAGGCTGTCTTTGGATAAGAAAGCTGTGGGTTCAAATCCTACTTCTTACTAGCTCTAGGTCCTTGGCCAGTTTGTCTAAAAGCCTCAGTTTGCTCATCTGTAAATGGAGGGTGTGGGAATGATGCTTAACTCAAGGAATAGTTGCAAGAGTTAAACAAGATATATAAGAAGTCTAGCATATGGTAGGCAGTCAATAAAGCAGTCATTACTTTTTATTGTATAATGGTATATAAAGTAGATACTATAATTGCCATTATACAGAATGGATATTTAAGACTCAGAGAGTTTCAAGAATTTGCCCAAATTCACAGAACTGGCAGGGGGGCAAGCAGAACAGCCTGACTACAAATCCCATGCTTCTTCCACTACGTCAGATTACTCAAAGGATAGCTCATATCTGAGTATCTGTGGCTTGATGACTCTGATTAGATGACTCTAATCAGCCCCTAAAACCAGCCCCTAAAAGTAAGTTGGGTAGTTTGGAAAGCTTCACTAAATGTTGGAGCCCAGCATATAACATGGCAATAATGAATTTCCAAGTGTGTCATGGGTCATGGTTTGCCAGCATTGAAATGCCGCTTGCTGTCTCACCCCGATCCTGGGGTGGACATACGGAGAGAATGGATGGCAAAACCATCAGGAAAATGCTGCACAGTTACCTAAAATCAAGTAGCCAAAAATCAGATCAACGGAAGAAGAAATGTAAGGACATAGTGACTTACACATCAAACCTCATAGCCTTGTGTTGCATGACTGGGTACATGCACCTTTTAAGAGGCCAGCTTGTCATTCATCTTAAGCAATGGAGTGGATTTTTGGCCAAAAGTTATATAGCATTTTAGGCCCAACCTCAGGTTAGTCTGTAAGTGTCTGTTGCGAAGAAAGTGTTAACTTGTTAATCTGGTTGGCCATACCCAAAACCTTCTGACGTCATCTTTGATTAAGGACAATGGCTCCTTTCGCCTGTGGGATGAATGCTAGGAAGTGAAGACACCTGGATTTTTCTATATGCTGTTTCTGACACTGGTTTTGTAGAGCTCCATAAACTGAACTCAATCACATTCATCCTTCTTTTCAGAGCTAACTCTATAAGGAAGTCAATTTTGCAGTCTTTTTGATCTCGATGGCTAAGGACAGTTTCCATCCTTTTGTGTTAGCCACATAGATCTGTTCCTTGGTCACAGGTTTTGGCCCTTCCTCTGTCAGTCATCATATCATTGGCCATAAGCAGGAACTTGTTAGACTATGCGAACGACTCAGGGCGACATCAGTCTGCTGGGAATTTGTCTTAAAGAACATGGTGGACCATTAGGTATGGCATTGTCCCCTCGGAGATATTGTTCTTTCACCTTCCTCCTCATATTTCCAGTCTCTTTGTACTTCCCTTCCTAACAAAACCTCATGCCAGTCACTAACATTAATAGGCAATGTTTTATTTTCCCAAGGATCTCTGCCTCACAAGCTGTGGGGCAGAGACTTCCAGCTGTTCACCAAGAATGCCTCCTCTTCTTTCTCACTACCCAGATAGTCTACAGTTCCCAGATTCCCTTGCAGTTATGTGTGACCATGTGACAGAGTTCTAGATGCTGTGAATGGTTCAGGGTGACTTCCATGCTTTTTCCCCATTCTGGCTGACTGGGATGGAGAATGATCAAGGGGACTTTGACGTCATGTGTTGAAGGTGGCAGAACCTCTGGGTCCCTGAACAGTGCTATCTCTGACCAGCACGGGCCTGGAGTATTTTAAGGGAAAAAAAAGAAACTTGATGTCTACTTGTTATAGCAGTTAGCATTACCCTAACTCATACAATCAGGGTTTCTACTGTGAAATAAATGGCATGATCCAGCACAAAAGGAATACCAGGTACCGCTAAACAGATGGTGGGACCTTTGAGGGCTAGAATTGTCTTCAGTTCTGCTTTTCCTACCATAGAGGTGACTTCCCTTCTTACAGAGATTTCTGGATTTTGATGACATTTGGGAGCAATTAAAATAATGCTTTTCCCCCAGAGCTTGTTAATTTGTGAGGTGAGCCTCATTTGTAGTAGATCCCCACCCCATGGAGCTTCTCAAATGCAAAGTCAAGACATTGGTCTAAAGGGCAGGGTCCCTGGTGCAAGGAGCAAGGTGAAGCAGTTATAGGAAAGTCATTAGGCATCCAGATAATTTCCTACCTTGGGGCTTTTATCATCTAGACTGTAATGTTGTCACCTTTTTCTCTGTGCTCAAGCCACAGATGGAGGCTGTCCACATGATCTGTCAGGGGAGAAATATTTCTTAGCAAAGCACACTAGTCTGCTCTTTCCTAACCCATTGTCATCAATTGACCATTTGGGGAGGAAGGGCTTGGTTTTAATTTTGTCTGAATCATTAGGATGCTTATCCTACTATTTCATGATGAAGAAATTTATTTAAGTCCGTGAATTACCTCAGAGGACAATGAACCAATGAATTTTTGACCTGAGAAAATGTCATGTAGACATCTCCTGTCTGCAAAGACAGGTGTTTTAAGATTAATGAACGCATTCTTACATTAATAAATTTCAAGGTTTGCACTGTTTCCTGGTGGGACAAATCCACACATTTCCTGTCTCAATCCTATGCAGGCTCCCTTCTCAAACTCTGGGATGTTATCAAGAAACTCAACTTTGGTGGGACTCATATTTCTCATCACACTTTCCAAGAGAGGCTAGAGGCTTTCAATCATTATCAGTGTGGGAGAAAAAAAAGCTAAAGGCTTTTGGATCAAAATCTAACAAATGCCTCAGACTTGAGTAAATCTCCACCAATAAGCACATTCTCTATCACAGCAAAGTTGAGGAACATAATCTGAAACCAGAAAGGGAAGCATCAGGCAACCGGGAAGTATATGAAGATAATCATCTGCCCAAACCCCCAGCCATTGTCTGTGGGCCAACGCGCCATATGCACTGTACATTGATTATGATAGTAAAGGGATTATATTCATCTTGGGCATTCTGTATATTACTGAAATCCAACAGATGGGAAATTGGCAGGTCTTGTCAAATAGAAATTTCAACATTAACTCAAGTGGGCTGATAAAATCCTCATAAACCATTTTAGAATATCCCTCAACCACAAAGCTCGATGATTAAATCAAACACCTCTCAGCTCTCATCCCATGGTCATTTCATGGTGTGTTAGGGCTATAGGATGTTTTACCCCTAAAGCTCAGAGGTTATAACTTCAACTTACATAGACTGAAGCTTATGACACTGTCAGAAAAGCCTTTCGAAGTCTGTCCCTAAAGAACATTTAGCCAGGCAACACTTCAATAAGACAACTATTTCAAAGTGGTTGATTTCTCACTGCTTAAGGGTTGGATTCACACAGTATAGATAGATTAGATCAATCAACAGAGGACTAACTATATGAATGCATTGATAGACGGATAGAAGATGACAGTGTCTTTACATTAGGTTGGAAGCTTTCCAAAAGGGAGTGTCATGATTGATGCTCACTCTTTTGTTGCTGAGAGATGGGGAGAAGACAGGATGTGAATAGGCAATGTGAGTATGGCAGATAAGCGCGAGTTTCTTCAGAGCAGGGCAATGCTTGGGAAAATGGGTAGGATGGTATCAGGGTGGGGAGCAAGCAGTACGCCCCAAGAGCTGATCACAGAATCCCAAAGGGAAAGAATTCATTGGCTGGACACACAGGCTACTTTTTACAGTGAAGATCCTTAGGTCCCTGATCATGGTGAATAGAGCAGGCCCGTAGTACGCCAAATATCATATCAATGGACCTCTCGTCGGTAGGTTTGTCCTGGACATTATCCTCACCACCATCATCAAAACCTGTCCTCATTCTCATCATAAATGGCAGTCATTGTTCACTAAGCAACTGTTCTATGCCAAACACTATATTACGTACTTCACATGTATCATTCATTACTAATCCTCACACTAATCCTATGAAATAATCTTATTTCCATTTTTACAGTGAGGAAAATGAGGCTCAGAGATGTGAAGTAACTTTCTCAAGGACACATAGACATAAGCAACTACTGTTGGATTTGAACCCAGGTCCCTCTGATTCCACTGTCCCGTGCCGTATTCCTGTAGCAAGGTATTTTTACCTTGCCTGCTTGCGGGAAGTTTCTGAGGCTGACCTATGTCACCAGAATATTCAGTCAAGAGAAAACAGTTTTCTCATGGAAGATATCTTAGAGCATTTTCATTTCCATGTGTTCAACTGGACCTGTACCTTTCTCTCACCCCAAATTGCTTCCTGGAGAAACCTGAGCACTGAGGAAAACAGGAACTCAAAATTATATGCTGTGAACCTCTCCCAAGAGAAAACATCATGCTGATTTTATACAGGCCAAAAGCTCAGGTGTATTTTATGCGGATTTTCTCAATTGGTGACTTCAACCGTTTTGCATTTGGCAATTAATAGGGGCTCTCCAGGGGCCTCCTGCTCCTTGGAACCTCCTCCCTCCAAGATCTCGCAACCTAGTCAGGAGGCAAAACAGACACACAAAGTAAGCAATTAGAGAACAGGGAAGTGTCAGATTGCATAGAGCCACCGCTGGAAGTAAAAGACTGTAGTGTGTGTTGGGGTGGGATGGGGGAGGTGGGATATAAATGGGCTTATTTGAGAACATGTTGAATTTTAGGAGATGAGGCTTTTTCCAGGTACAGACACCTGGAAAATGCTGGTAATCCAGAATTAGAGCCAGCGTCAATGGTCAGCACTGCAGAGGAGGTTTCCGAGTTCTATATAGGATGATATGAGGGACGCAAGGATAAGTTCTAGACAGTTTCCATTTAGAAAGAAACAAGTAGAGGATTAAGGAACGCCCACAGTCAGAGGACCAGGGGGAGAAAGCCCAGGGAAGGTCATGTTACAGAAGCCAATGGAATGTTTGATGGAGAGCGGACTGCAGTGTCGCCAGCTGCAGAGAGCAAAGGCTGGGGTTGTCTGATGTGGGGGCCCGGCTATAGTTCAGTGATTCTCTGAGCTCCTCTTAGGTAAGAGGGCTGGCCCCCACCCCTGGCAAAACTTGTAAGTTCACAGCCTCAGTTGACCCACCTAACAACTTAGACACACCCTACCTGGAAGCCAGAGGAGTCTAAACTAATGAATTTGTACAGATCCCAAGATGTAAGGCATTAAATGAAATGAGGGAGTTGACTTATAAGCAGCAAGTGTCTACCGCACGTTTGAATATGCAATGAAATGCTTGCACGTACTGTTGGGGGCACACGGGCATGTCCTTCCTGCAGCACAAAACAACACATTTCAATTAGCAAGCTAAAAAGTGAATGCCACGCTTCCGAGACTGGTCTTCTGTGTGGGCAAGTACAGGGTGAATCCGTGAAACCGTGTAAGCGTTCAGAAAAATAATCATGTCATCTGCAAAGTACTTATTGGTAATATCTATTATCATTTTGTAAGAGCTGAAATATGGATGAATGCATTCAAAATAAGAGCACATGAACAAAAACATTTTTAAAAAATTTCTTAAAATTAGGGCGCCTGGGTGGCTCAGTTGGTTAAGCGACTGCCTTCGGCTCAGGTCATGATCCTGGAGTCCTGGGATCGAGTCCCGTATCGGGCTCCCTGCTCAGCAGGGAGTCTGCTTCTCCCTCTGACCCTCCTCCCTCTCATGCTCTCTGTCTCTCATTCTCTCTCTCACAAAATAAATTTAAAAAAAAAATTTCTTAAAATTATAATTCACTCTGAAAAATAAAAGGGCATTTAGCATATGCTACAGGCAAAGATATTTGCCAAAAGCTAATGTATCAGCATCATAAAATGTTTTATCCCAATTGTCTCTTACTCATCTATGCTCTGGGACAGTCGAACAAGGATAATACATACACGGGACAGATGTGGCCCAGAGAGGTTGATAAGCCTTTCGAAGTAACACAGCCACAGTGAGTTGAGGATCCAACCCATCCTGTTTTCCTCTGACTCTGGTACACACGCCACCTTAATTACAATCCTGACAAACATACCTCATCCTGTGCCTGATCCCTTAACAAATATTTGCTTATATAATGAATAAGAGTCCCAAACTGAAATGGCCAACCATGGCAATAAATACAAAACAGCTGTCAGAGCTGCTGGTATAAATTCCAAAGGGTGGTCCATCCTCAGGGTATATCCCCGAACACCTTAGGGAAGGGGCGTTTTGGAAGTGCAAATGTGAAACATTCACATGTTAGCGCATTTTCCCCTCTGACTGCCAGGGAAAGCCAAGAAGAACCAAGCTGTAGATTTAGCTAATTAAAACACTGTCAGTATCAGCAAAAGATTTGAAATGGGGTCCTGGCTAATCAGGAGCTGGGCCTGTGTCCTGACGGCATATACACTGAAAACAGTCCCTGCGCTTTCAGATGGGCTTTGCCCTGACTGAGAGCACGCAGTAGGCATCACGCAGTGGCTCCGCTGAGCCTTCTGTGAGGAATGACTTGATTGTCCCTCACTGATTTCCACCTCTCATAATAGCAACTTGCTTACCATCACTGTTGTCTCTATTTCTGTATTAGGAGAAAATGACAAATGACTCCTTGTCCCTCTCGTCTTCAAGACTGTTGATGAAGGATTTTATGAAGGGTTCTTAAGTTCAAGTGCAAGAATCAGGAAGCATTTGTGAACTATCACCAGTGGGATATACAAAAGAAAAAGTGGCTTTTAACCTTCAGGAATGTGCCATCTTCCCCAGTTGCCATGTGGGAAGATGAAACGTATAGAACACACAAAATAATTAGCACCTAACGGTTGGCACGATTTGATTGGGAGCTAGGGTTTTTTTTGTTTTGTTTTTTGTTTTTAAGATTTTATTTATTTATTTGACAGAGACACAGTGAGAGCAGGAACACAAGCAGGGGGAGCAGGAGAGGGAGAAGCAGGTTTCCGGCTGAGCGGGGAGCCCGATGCGGGACTTGATCCCAGGACCCCGGGATCATGACCTGAGCCGAAGGCAGACGCCCAGCAACTGAGCCACCCAGGCGCCCCGGAGCTAGGCTTTTTGGTTCTGGCTATAAATGTAATGGATCAGCTAACACGTGTTGAGGTTTTCTCATTTTAAGGTTGTGTGCTTTACAGGGAGTGTCTGGGTTAACTTCTAAAGCCACCCTGCGTGTGAGGCGCTGTTTTATCGAGAGGGAAAAAAGAGTCTCAAAGAAGTTAAGGGACTAGCTGGTGAGCAGCTGAGCCAGAGTTTCAACCCAAGTCTCTCGGACTTCGGGACTCTATGCTTTCAACCATTGTACAACACAGGGTTTTCATTCAAGGATCCAGAATTCAATTATCCCCACATTTGCCCTCCTCACTTCCCGGCCGTTTGATTTCTGGATTAGGGTCAGAAATATGTTCCTCACCGTGTGATGTGCTTCCAGCAGAAGGCACTGGTAGGTTGAGAGTGGCTTAAGGAAACCTCAGGATACAGAGTTCTGATCTTGCCACCTCTCTTTTCAAAGCACCCCACAAAAGGAAGCATCGTGCGCTGTTTATCAGTGGCCATGACGAGACAGCTTTTATAGGTGAGTGGATTTTTGCACCCCAGTGGGTCTGTGCTTCATTACCAGCACTGAGAAGTACAGCATGGTTTGGAAGCCAAGGGGGAGAGAGAACACGGCAACCTAATTGGTCACTGCCATGCGTCTATACTCAGGGGACAGATAGCACGACCAGAGGTAATAGCTTACACACGTATTCTTGAGCTGTGCAATAGATGGAAAAGGGTCCCAGATGGATTGGGCAGGGGCTTAGTTCCGGGATTATGATGAGACAGTGGGTAATTATTGAGTGGCAGGGCCTCAGCCCTGATTAGTATCTGCAAGCTTGTCCCCTCCTTCCGAGGAAAGCATTGATAAAGATAAACCACACCGCACCATGTCCTTCCTGAGAGGACAAAACAGCACATTTCAATCTAACAGGATCAGGTCTCCACTTTGATCACAAGCTGTTACCTAGATGTCTTTGCAAATTAATCAGTCCTGCTTGTTTAGCTCCAGTCAGTTTATACTGCTAAATTAATAAATATACCGGGAGCAACAGAACACATAATTAAATTCTACAGTTTAATCTCCACATAATAATTTTGACCTTAGTCTGGGTCCTCCATTCTAGCCAGTAGAATGCAGACCAGACCCAGCCTTCCCTGGCCGGCTTACACTAACAGGGAACCCTATGGGTGGCCTCCATGACCCTGCAAATCGGAAGAGTCCTGATAGAAAAATGCAGAAACCGACAAATGAAAAAATCCTGAGCTGAGCTTCAAGGCAGAAGAGGCAGGGGAATGAAGCAGTTGGGATTCTGGGCTGTCTTTAAAATAGAAAGCCCCCTTTTGGAAAAATTACAAAAACTTTCTCGTTTCAAAAACAAAGGACATGTGTTTGTCAAGGGCAATGCCCTAGGAGATTGAAAAACAGCACCCCACTAACAGGCTGGGAGCTCTTCTGGAGAGAACCTGGAGCCTGAGCGTGGTCTCTTTCATAATGGTCTGATGTAACATGTTTGCTTTACTCGAAGGTCATCAAGCTGATAACCCGGCTCGTGTGCTTTGACACCGAGGCAGATGCGAAGCTCGTAAAACATCCTGGGCCTGAATCTTCCTGTAGGTCTTACGGGTTTTTTGTAGGTTTTTCATTGGGTACCTCTTAAGAATGTGAAAATGTTTTAGTTTATTTTGTGAAGACTCGCATCCTTTTTTTTTTAAGATTGTTTTTAAATTTATGTATTATGTATTAGAGAGAGAGAGAGAGCACAACAGGGGGAGTGTCAGGCAGAGGCAGAGGGAGAAGCAGGCTGCAGGAGGAGCAGGGAGCCCAACGCGGGGCTCGATCCCAGGACCCCGGGATCATGACCTGAGCCGAAGGCAGACGCTTAACCCATTGGGCCACCCAGGCGTCCCTGGTTTTGTTTGTTAACAGTGTTTCTCTAACCCTTTCCCACTTCCGAATTATATAACCTGCTGGATGTCACACTCACGTGTACTTTTAAAAGCTGGTCGTTTGACCGTTAGTAGAACATGAGCGGAGAAAATTAGCTGATACTCCACTGAGGTGAACTGTTGCTTTGGATTGGGGTTCGACGTCCTGGGGGCATTTTACTGTCTTCGTTTAAAGTTCGGCCTTCTGGCACCATTTCCTTGACTTCTAGAGGCAATGGAGTCAGGTGACAAGACAGTATCGGTTGTGAGGATGCTGAGCCGGGAACTGGGAAATACGGGTTCATGATTGGATTCTGCCACCACCTACTAATGACCTGGGCAGGGCACTTGACCTCTGTGGGTCTCAGTTTTCTCATCTGAAAAATAAGGGGGTTGAACTAGATAATCTCTAAGAGACTAAAATTCTGTGTCTGTGATTCCACTCACACTGAGTCAAATGGGAATTAAGGCAATTACAGGGATAATACAAACCAAAGGGACACTTTCTTCCCCCGTCTCCATGATTGCGGTATTTCAGGCAAAACTGGTTGTTGAGTTTAGTTTTTAACCTGAATTATATAGATAATTGCCCTAGTTCTGCCATGTAATTGTGTGTCTGTCAGCATAGGCTTGATGTTTCTACCAGACAACCAATGATTATAGTATTTGGTTAAATATTCGGCAGTGTGGAATTTTCATTCAGTGCTACTGAAAAAAGGGGGGGGGGAGTGTGCGTGTGTGTGTGTGTGTGTGTGTGTGTGTGTGTGGCCCAGGGGTAGGGGAGGGATTATGCATAATTTGAAAGTGTGTAATATTTGGGTCACCGATGTTTTACCTAAAATGAATTGATTTCATTTGAAAAATAAGTTGGTCTTGTCATAAAAGATCTCCAACATAAATTAAACATGAGGAATGCAGCTGTGCAGTAAGATGTTAAAATACAGATGGTTTCTGAAAAAAAAAAAAATAAGAGAGGCTTAAAGGAAAGGTTTTAACCTGAAATTAATTCAAGTATTATTTACTTAAATACTCTGGCATGCATTTGTGTAAATGCACCATCTATTTTTATAAGAATGATTTTATTTTGGCACTCTGAATTATGGATTAGAAACATCTGGTGGGGGGAGGAAAGACTAGTTTATACATCTTCTGGTTTTCATCTGAAAACGTTGAGAGATTAAAATAATTAACTTCATTTTTACAATAAAATAACTCATTGCTACTTATACAAAATGGTTTATATTGGAGTTCCCTTTCAATCTTTTCCAAAAGCACCATCAATATCATTTAATATGTGGAATTCCCTGAGGAAAATCTATTAAAGTGTCCGTATGTCACCCATGTGAATAACAAATGAATTAATTATGACTGGTGCAATTACAAGGAATAGTTAATGAAGCCATAATGACCAGACTCTGGTGGTTAATTTTCAAAGCACAGTGAGAGGCAAGTGTGGCAAAAGGTCCCCAAAGAAAACAATACGCTTTGTGTACTCACCTTGGAGTCAGGGTCTTTGAGTGTGCCATGAAAGAAGGCTGGAGAGTACTTACTATGCAGATCGAGCGCTTCCTATCTATGACCTTCTCACCGTGGGTACAGATGTCCTGACAGCCGCTCAGCCAAATCCGCAGTGACCACCAACTACTCCCTTCCTACTGACCAGGGCTCCCAGCAGCATAAGGGTCCTACTTTAAGGACGACATGGTTGTTATTGAATATATCCTTTTCCAGAAACAATCGAGGGCAGTTTCCAAAAATACACAGAGTTGAGAAAGACAAATTAAAAGCTGGGGTGCCCGGGTGGTTCATTCAGTTAAGCGGCTGGCTGCCTTCAGCTCAGGTCATGAACCCAGTGTCCTGGGATCGAGCCCCGCATCGGGCTCCCTGCTCATCGGGGAGCCTGCTTCTCCCTCTCCCACTCCCCCTGCTTGTGCTCTCTCTCTCTCTCTTTCTCTCTGTCAAATAATTAAATCTTTAAATAAATAAATAATAAATAAGTAAGTAAGTAAGTAAAAGTAAGTGAGGGGGCACCTGGGTGGCTCAGTCAGTTAAGCAACCAACTCTTGATTTCAGCTCAGGTCATAATCTCAGGGTCATGAGATCGAGCCCCACAGCAGGCTCTGCACCCAGCAGGGAGTCTTCTTGGGATTCTCTCTCTCTCCCTCTGCCCCTCCCATGCACCTCCCTCCCCACATGCATGCTCTGGCTAAATAAATACATACATACATACATAAAATCTTTAAAAAAAAAAGTAAGTGAGAGGGGTGCCCATCTGGTTCAGTCAGTGGACTGTGCTACTCTTGATCCCTATGTTGTAGGTTCGAGCCCCATATTGGGTGTGGAGATTACTTAAAAATAAAATCTTTAGAAAAATAAATACATAAAATAAAAGTAAGTGAGAAAAGTGAAGTGAAGAAGGACAAGAAAGTACGATGGAGTCAGAAGGGAGGTTGGTGCACAAACTGCAGGCCTTGCGTGGGCCTCGCACTTTCTCAGCTTGGGTCAGCTTCGCATCTGAAAAATAAGGGGTAGGACTAGATCATCTCCAAGGAACTCAAGTTCCGCATCTGTGATTCAGTTATATTCCATAGTTCTGAAAAGCAATTTGGACTGTTTCTTTTCTTTCTTTCTTTCTTTCTTTTTTTTTTTTTTTAAGATTTTATTTATTTATTTGACAGAGAGAGAGAGAGACAGTGAGAGAGGGAACACAAGCAGGGGGAGCTGGAGGGAGAAGCAGGCTCCCCGCAGAGTAGGGAGCCCGATGCAGGGCTCTATCTCAGGACCCCGGGATCATGACCTGAGCTGAAGACAGATGCTTAATGACTGAGCCACCCAGGCGCCCCTGGACTGTTTATTTTCTATTGGCCATGTTGAAAAGGGGACACACTCCTGCTAGTAAGACCAGACAGCAGGTTCTGTATGGAAATAACACAGGGCTTGCCTAGAAATCCACCTTCTTAAAACACACACAGACACTTACATGCACACACACCCCTCAGGCTATCAGAGTCATATTTTTAAGTTAGGAGATGCTGAATCATATTGTTTTGTTATTAGCAATTAAGGGGCCTATTTGTCAGGTTTTGAAAATATTAGGATGGTGGGGCATCTGGGTGGTTAAGCATCCAACTCTTGGTTTTAGCTCAGGTCATGATCTCAGGGTTGTGAGATTGAGCCCTGTGTCACCTCCGTGCTCAGTGTGGAGTCTGCTTGAGATTCTCTCTCCCTCTCCCTCTCCCTCCCCCTCTGCTCCCCCCATCCCACCACACTCTCTCTTAAAAAAATAAAATTAGGTCAGGGAGCTTGAGTCCTTATAACAAGGAGGAAACTCCTGGCTAGATCCACTAGGTGCTCATGCCAAGCCACTCTTCCTGAGGTCACGCTCCTCCTGATAGGAGCAAGAACTGGACGACAGTCAAGGAGTAAGGGAAGGTTATGATTTCGAGTTTTCCACGCAGAAACCCAGAGGATCAAGTTCTAATGTCACCACCCCCTTTCACCTCCATGAATGTATTTATTCACCTCTGTGGATGGGAATTAGCTAATATCTGTCAAAACAACAACCAGCAGGATCCAAAATACACAGAGGACTAAGTACTTACTACCTAGGGTATTTTGATAGTGGTTTATCTATATAATCTACATTCATATTTTTTTCAAGGTTCAAAATGCATGTCAAGATCTATCCTAGCTGTCCATCACTGATTGGCTCACCATTTTTGAATGTCAAGAGGCATTCCATTAGGAAACTCTCTTCAAAGACATTTGTGAGCACTGTCTCAATGGACAAGGTTCTTATGCAAGTATCGATCACCTACTGCATGCCAAGCACTTGGCTAGATGCTGCAGATCTGATGATAAATCGATTAAATACCTATCCTTGTGAAACTTCTAATACGGGGGGATGTCAGACAAGTAAAGCAACGCTTATAAATGAGTTGGCATTCTCTACATAGGGGTTGACAAGGGATGAGGAAAGTCCCAAAGGAAGGGCCCCTGGTCTTGGCTGGAGCTGGGGGGGCTTTTCAGAGAAGGCTTCCTGGAGGAAGCTGACTTTAAGCTGATTTTAAAGAGTGAGGGAAAAGCAAAAGGGCACACGTGGAAGGTGTGAGTGTTCTAAGTAGAGCGGACAGCAATGGGAAAATCCTGGAGTTTACAGGGACAGCTAACATGTATTGAATGCTTACTGTTTGCATGGCATTCTTCCAAACACTATATACATATATGTCATCCCCATAATAACTCTATGAAGCATAGTATTCTCATTTTATAAATGGAAGAACAGAGCCAGAGAAAGTTTATATATAGAACTTGCCCAAGGTCATTGAGCAGGTAATAAGAAGATGGTGGATCCAAGTCCAGGTTGTCTGTTCCAGAGCCACCATGTTTAAGACAAAAGCTATACTGAATTCTCATGGTGCTTTAGGGGACCTGAAGCGGTTCAGCATGGTTGGGGTGTGGCAAGGTGAGGTTAGGTGACACCGCAGACATTAGCAGAGGCCCATTCGCGAAGGTTCTTTTACAAGCAGCGCCCTTTCTCCCTGTGAGTACCTGAAAATAAACCTGAGTGTGGAAAGATGGGGGGAAGGAGAGTCCTGTGTGGCTTTGGATGCCTTTTGAAACAGCTGAATTTGTTTTTGTTTTTGGTGTTTTTTTTAATCCCTTTTTTCAATTTCTCCAAATATAGGAAACGAGTAACCTGATATAAATTAAGCAAAACAGAACTCACTGGGCTTCACTAATGTACAACAGAGTAATGTAATGGCGACAATGTGTGAACAGTAGCAGTAGGAACCCATTGACGCCTACCGTGCTGGCCCAACAGACGTTCTTCATCCTGGGCTTCTCAAGGACCAGAACATTCTAACTTCCATCTATGACCCTAGTAGGTTGGGTATCCGTCCAGGGGGCCTCTCAAAAGGTGTTTGCTGCCAAGACCCTAGATAGGAAACCCTGTTCTCTTGCTTTGTGGGGCTGGAGGTGGGGGTGGGGCCTGCGGTCCCACACAGCACCCCCTGCTCCTCACAACTCTGAGAGCCTCTGTCTGATCATCTGACCTCATTTCATGAAAAGATGAAAATAATACTATCTTTGGTATTTGATTATCATCTATTAGATCGAATATTAAGATCTGGTTTTAGAGATGTATTTCTGATTCTAAGCACCCTAAATTTATCTCTATATCTATCTTATTCTATTTTTTTTTAATTTTTAGAAGATTTTATTTATTTATTTGAGAGAGAGACAGGGACAGAGAAAGCGGGAGCACGAGGAGGGGGAGGGGCAGAGGGAGAAGCAGACTCCCTGCTGAGCAGGGAGCCCGATGCAGGACTCGATCCCAGGACCCTGGGATCATGACCAGAGCAGAAGGCAGATGCCCAACCAACTGAGCCACCGAGGCGCCCTTATTTTAATTTTTCAATTCATCTCCACATCTATCTTATTTTCTTTTTTCTTTTTAAAAATTTTTCCTAAAGAATTATGAAATTAGACAAAATGTTGCTATATTGAGAGATATCATTTAGCTAATGTTAAACTCCTATGTCAATCCTGTACCTGAAACCACTTCAGAAAGGCAATACAGGGGCGCCTGGGTGGCTCAGTCGGTTAAGTGTCTGCCTTCGGCTCAGGTCATGATCCCAGGGTCCTGGGATCGAGCCCCGCATCGGGCTCCCTGCTCGGCGGGGAGCCTGCTTCTCCCTCTGCCTCTGCCTGACACTCCTGCTTGTGCTCTCTCTCTCTCTTTAAAATAATAAATAAA
The DNA here is from genome assembly GCF_011800145.1 of Mirounga leonina. Classification (NCBI taxonomy): domain Eukaryota; kingdom Metazoa; phylum Chordata; class Mammalia; order Carnivora; family Phocidae; genus Mirounga; species Mirounga leonina. Next base: position 41,998,332 of record NW_023270825.1, read on the forward strand.
ATCTTAAAAAAAAAAAAAGAAATGCAATACAGTATCTCTTTGTATTAAGTTATAAAAATAGTGGGGTACCTGGGTGGCTCAGTTGTTTAAGCTTCTGACTCTTGATTTCGGCTCAGGTCGTGATCTTCAGGTTGTGAGATCGAGCCCTGCATCGGGCTCCGCACTGGGCATGGAGCCTGCTTAGATTCTCTGTCTCTCCCTTTCCCTCTCCCTTCTTCATGCGCGCGCACTCTCTCTCTAAAAAATAAAATAAAATAAAGAAAATTTGGATGAAATGAATAATTAAAAAAGAAAAGTATATAGAAAAGTACCCCTTCTACACTTGTTCCCCTGTTCCTCTCACTAAAGGCAAACGTTAACTGTTGTTTGCTTATCACTCTAGGGACATTTTATGCATATTCAAACTTACTTGTATATGTTCTTGCAATCATTCCCATTTAAAAAATGTGACAGTCTACTGTACACACTGTTCTCCCTCTGTTTTTCTAACCTAGCCATAGATCTGGCATATAGTGGTACATAAAATCCTTCCTTGTTTTCTACGGCTTTCCTAATAGTTCACGTAACCGCTTTCCTATTGATAAACACATTCTGTACACAAACTAGGATGTCTGTAGGAAAAATTCCTAAAAGTGGAACTGCTAGGTCAGAGTGCATTTGTGAACTTGATAGATAGTCCCAAACAGCACTGATTTAAATGCCCCCAGCTTTTCTATCTGTGGCCATGCCTATCTCCCAACCCTCTCGCCAATACAGCACCTTGCATTGCGGTGGATCGGTGCAAATCTGGTAGGTGTAAAGGTATCTCAGAAGAGTTTTTACTTGCATTTCTCTTCCTATGAGTGTTGTTGAGCCAGAGGTGACAGTTTACGTTGATTTTATTCTTCTTGGTGCCTCCGGTGATGGGAAGCACAGAGGCAGGAACGGCTAATTGCACACCGTTTGAAGGATTACCCAGGGAATGACATGGGCACACACTCACATGGTCTGAATGGTCAGTCCTTAAAAAAGAGAAAAAGTCAAAAGCAAAACTCATCGTTCGCTGAAGCAAATACACAAAGCAAAGGGGGAGAAAGTAATTTGCAAAAGGTAAGGCCTCAGGTTGTCAAAATTATGTTTCTTTGCCTTGCTACTTAGATTTTTCTAGATTGGGGGAAGCTCTTCATTTTTTTTTTTTTTAAAGATTTTATTTATTTATTTGACAGAGACAGAGATAGCGAGAGCAGGAACACAAGCAGCGGGAGGGGGAGAGGGAGAAGCAGGCCTCCCCCCGAGGAGGGAGCCCGATGTGGGACTCGATCCCAGGACCCTGGGATCATGACCTGAGCCGAAGGCAGACGCTTAACAACTGAGCCACCCAGGCGCCCGGGGGGAAAGCTCTTCAAAGGGTAGAGATTCCATCGGGAGAGGCTTGCGAATTAGCTGCCAGCCTGCCACCCTGAGACAAATCTTTGACAAATTCCTGCTTGGAGGATCCTGGGAAAAGACCTCACTTTCCTATAAAAGGGTCTCAGGATCACTTTAAAGTCGGCAGTAAATCCCAAATGCTCCTAATTAGGCCTCTGTTTCGTTAATTGCTCTGGGAACTCCCCGGGAGAGGGTAGAAAGCCCCGGGCCTGCGGTGGTTTGTCTCTAAGTGTGTGCGATGGCCTGTTGAGAGCAGGACCCACGTCTTTGCTCCAAGCAGCCTGGCTCCTTGCAAGCTGCCCCGGGGCCGCCTAGAGAGACAGAGGGAGGGAGCCAGCTGGGCCTGGGAACAGTACATTTAAGTACATTTCCCCTGAAACGGGAATCTGGGAATCCGGGAAAGGCTGCCTTTTAAGCACAGCACCGTAAAACATTGTTTTGCAAAGCCCGCCCTTGCTGGTCGGACTTCCCTACAAACGCTGCAAGGGCCCAAAGTGCCCAGCCCTTTAAAAAGGAAGTCCGAATATGAGCCTTACCACCTGCCTTCTCATCCATACGGCCATCGAATTTTTCACAAAGCCACTGTTCTGTCATTGTTGCAGTAAAATCAAATAGCAATTTGGAAGGCACCTTAGAGTTTCTAAAACGTTTTCGTGTGTGTTCATACGCATTAGCACGTCTGCCCTTAGCCCTGGTTGGCAGACCCTGAAGCTCCTGGAGATTAGGGGATGTGCTGGAGGGACACACAGACACAAAGAGTCTGAACTAAAACTGAAATCCATTGTATCATGTTACTCATTAATACTATTCTGAGGCCATAAATCTGGCTCATTTAAAATATATTAGTTAATTCAATAAGTATTTATTAATATCTGCCATGTGCCAGCACCAGTAGGTACTAACCACAGAGCACCGCACAAAACACACAAGGTTCCTGCTACCACGGAGCTGCCATCCTAGCGGGTGAGATAAACGATAAACAAACAAAAAAACAGGTCAGGGGCGCCTGGGTGGCTCAGTCGTTAAGCGTCTGCCTTCGGCTCAGGTCACGGTCTCAGGGTCCCGGGATCGATTCCGGCATTGGGCTCCCTGCTCAGCGGGAAGCCTGCTTCTCCCTCTCCCACTCCCCCTGCTTGTGTTCCCTCTCTCGCTGTGTCTCTCTTTCTGTCAAATAAATAAATAAAATATTTAAGAAAAAAACAAAAAAACAGGTCAGGTGGTGATTTATCAGGTAATTTTTATTTTCCGAATCCTTTTCCTTTTGAGTGTGGAAAAGGGGAGTTTTTATAATTACTTTCGGACAATCAGTGTAAAGTAGGACTGTCCCGAGCAAAAGTGGACGTCTGTTCACCTTGGCTATGAAGAAAAGTAGAGCTACTAAGGTCGCAGAGTGTGGTGACACATAAGCAGGAACCCAGAGACCCGGATTCTTGATTTGAATCATCTGTGGCGCTCCCGTGATCCTGTCCGTTAGTCACCTCAGTTCCTGTGGACTAGTTTGCGCCCACCGTGAAATAAGTCACCAGCAATCTGCCACCTGTATCATTTGAGCGAGTTCAAGGAGTTCTATCTGCAAAGTACATGGTCTCGACAGAGGAGTGACACACGGTCTAGAAACCAAGCTCCCACTCCTGTCTTTTCCAGAAAGTAGCGGTATGTCCTCAGCACATTTATCCCTGTGGCTGAGTTCCCTTCTTTCCATCCTTTGCCCTTTTACTCATCATTTACTGAACAACTCTGTGTTCTCTCAACTGGAGTGTGTGTCCCCATATTTCTAGAATAGGGGTAACAACACCTCCCCAACCTGCCTTGTCCATTTTCAAGGGTTCTAAGTCACAGCTCTTAATGCTAAAGAATCCTGCGAGATATCGGATACAGCTTGGGCTTTTCAAGGAGTGGGGAAGAGTTAAAATAGCATTTTTTTCCATGTTGCAAATGAGGTCAGAGGCTCAGGGTTCCACAGTACCTGAGCAAGGGAAGGCACCCGCCTCTGGTTGGCAGCACCGAGTTTTGGCATCTACCCCACACAGCTTCCAAATGAAGGTTCGCTGGAAGAATGCTTTCGCTGAAGTCATGTGCTTCACTCCCTTCTCCCAGAGCTCAGGGTTGCTTTGCTTTTCCAAGTCAGAAAAAACTGACACAGTCATCGATCCTCAAGTGTAAAGATCTCTAACAACTGGGAAAGATATTTTTGTCTCCCCTTGTTATATCCCCCCATTGTTTCTTTCTTTTTAGCTTCCTTTTAAAATTTTTATTTTATTTTATTTTAATTCCAGGATAGTTAACATACAGTACTATATTCGTTTCAGGTGTATAATTAGCGATTCGACACTTCCATATATTACCCCGGTGCTCCGCATAAGTGCGCTCCTTAATCCCCATCACCTGTTTCCGGTTGCTGCTTGTTTTAAAAACAAGAAAACCACACAAGTTCCATCTTCTGGCATACCTACACTAAATTCCAAAGGCACCTGGATGACCACAAAGTAAATGCAAAAGCAGAAGGGCATTTTCACGGCAGGAAAGGGCTCCATGCACATGCCCGCGTGACAGGGAGTGAGTCCTCGAGCGTGTCCGTGGAATGCCCTCCAGGTTGAGGGTGAGCTTGCTGACCCAGCCTTCCCCTGAGGGCCTGTTTACCCAACAGGTTGATATTTTTCTCAGTTCTTGGGAGGTGATAATGTGTTCCACATATGAAATTCATATCATTTGTGTTTGTCCTCCTTTGCCATTCTAAGGGTTGCGAGGGGCACCCTTTTAAAATTAATTTGTCTATCTGTTAGGAACAGGAGGAAGCAAGCCTGGTCCGAGTATTTATCAGACACATGCCGCCCATCTGCCAGAGCTAGGTCGAGGAGGATTTGCTGTTAATCCTTCAGACCCATCTGTAGGGGGTTCAAAATGCTGACCAGGAAGCTAGACAAGATGAGGTTTATTTAATTAGAAAAACGGCTCTGGAGGTTACTGGAAATCACTCTGAAGAAGGAAGGGCTTTTGCTCACGTCACTCCTGCAGGGGTGGGAATGGGCTGAAAGTGGGGAGAGCGCAGAGATTGTTTTGTGTTGGGCTTGGGGAGGTTCGTTTCGTTTTTAAAGTGGTGCGGCCCAGGCTTCCTCCCTGCTACGTACCAGCTGGGACCAGTTCAGCTTGGACAATTCCACAGGAAGTTCATGTGTGGGAGGCGATGCCAAGCCACGGAAGACCAGCGTTTGGTTTGCAAGTTTGGATCCAGATGCGAAAGGACGAAGGAGCTGGATGCGGCCAGGGCAGGACTAGGTGGGCCGCTGAATTCCAGGCACTTAGGCTAACCTGCTAGAGGCTGAAAGCAGCCCGGGGCAGAAAGTGTTGCCTCCACTTTAGTCTTCAAAATTCACTAGAAGACTCTTGTAACTGGGGTTTATTGCCATTTGAGATCCATTTTTGAGGAAAGGGAAACAACAAAATTGCATTTAAATTTTCCCCAGTGGAAAAAATGACATCCGTACAAAACAAAATAACCAGCAATCGCGCATTTCCTTTTTAGTATGAAAATATTATTCGCATAATTGGTTTCTGCAGGGCTGCCATTTGGGACAACTGGGCAGGGAAAATTGTGTGCCTTCCCTCAGCTTCTGATTGTTACTTCATGGCGATATAAAAACATGACAATTTTCATTGAAGTGGGTCGAGATAAACGGTCCCCTCTCCACTTAGGGCTTTTTGAAATGGTGTCCCTGTTGCTAGCCAGATTCCTGGACACTGGTCTCCCAGGGATCATATTTTTTGAGGCTGAGGTTTTTTTAGGGTTATCATCCAGGGACCAGAAACCAAAAGCTCACCTGGGGGTGGGTGTCCAACAAAAGCAATTGTTAGCTGGAAAAAAACAAAACATTTATTTTAGGAACTGTCAACCAGAGGAGCATGAAGTTCTGGCCTGCTCCCTGCCCCCCCTCCGCTTCTCCCTCACGCTAGAGGAGGCATGGTTTGCCTGGCCACGTGGCCCGAGCGCATCTCTCTTCCCAAGTCACCTTCTACCTTAGAATTTCCTGGGAATCCTTTCTCCTTCCACTTCGGAAACTGGCTGACAGGGGATGCCAGGAATCCTGGGAAGGTTAGGAGGCCAATTCCCCTCCACTGTCCAAACTCAATGACGTACAGATGTCCTGAGCGAGCATGCCTGGGAGGAAAGAGAGGGCGGAGCGCCCGCACCCTGCAGAGGGAGCCTCGGAGAACCCTCCGCCCGTCCACAGAGCTGTCAGGGGCACAAGGCACCAACAGCAGGGCCGCATTTGGATGCAGTGGACTAACCAGCAGCTTCCGTGGAAAAGCAGTCGATCAAGTTTTGGGGGTCAGGTAGAACACAGAGCCACTTAATTGTTTGTTTCCCATTTCCCGCCATCCAACCAGTTATACTGGAATGTTAAAAAAAAAAAAAAAAAAAGGCAGTAAAACCCAAAGGCTCTTCTGGTTGTTGAAAATAAAATTTAATTCTACTATAAAAGAGACCCTCTAGGGGCGCCTGGGTGGCTCAGTCAGTTAAGCGGCTGCCTTCAGCTCAGGTCACCATCCCAGAGTCCTGGGATCGAGCCCTGCATCGGGCTCCCTGCTCAGGGGGGAGCCTGCTTCTCCCTCTCCCTCTGCTGCTCCCCTTGCTTGTGCTCTCTCTCTCTTTCAAATAAATCTTTTAAAAAGAGAGAGACAAACTCTTTCTTCAGGTACAGGCTTTCTGCTTCGCCTATTGAAATATACTTCATTTGTTTTCAGGTCTATAGGAAGGAATATCATACTGGTATATAAAAAAAAGGAATGTTTTATCCCTAATTATTGATGACTCATTTTACCTTTTTTTTTTTTTTAAGATTTTATTTATTTATTTGACAGAGAGAGACACAGCAAGAGAGGGAACACAAGCAGGGGGAGTGGGAAAGAGAGAGAAGCAGGCTTCCCGCGGAGCAGGGAGCCCAATGCGGGGCTCAATCCCAGGACCCTGGGATCATGACCTGAGCCGAAGGCAGACGCTTAACGACTGAGCCACCCAGGTGCCCCGACTCATTTTATCTTTTAAGTAAGAACCTAAAATGTCTTTGAACAGGTGGTTATAAGAAATGTGATCTTCAACATCAGGTAAATACATGTTTGGTAATATGGCTTATACTTAATTTTTTAGATTAAGTATCTCTCTTCTTTCATGTGAGTTGAACAAGGCAATACTTGAGAGTGTGAAATATTTGGTGTGGGCAATTCCTCTCAGTAGTAGAAACTGTAGAAGATGGATTAGAACTTTTTCAACCTTAGGGGCGCCTGGGTGCTCCATCAGTTAAGCGTCCAACTCTTGATTTCGGCTTGGGCCATGATCTTAGGGATGTAAGAACGAGCCCCACGCTGGGCTCCACACTGGGCACCACACTGGACATGGAGCCTGCTTGGGATTCTCTCTCTCTCCTTCTCCCTCTGCCCCTCCCCCACTCAAAAAAAAAAGGAATTTTTTTCACCCAGAATTTCTCATTAATCTTCCTCTGCATAGATTTTTATTGAATTCTGGGCAATTCTATGAATTCCCATTTTCTGGAGTTGTTTTAAAATTTTCCTATGATTGTAATTAGGGGTTGTAATCACCAATAAGCTGAGAAGTATCAGCTCACCTGCTTCTCTTAGTGCTGGCATTACAGATCATTATACAATATTCTTTGTTTAAATGCCAAATCGATCATGAGACTTGCAAAATCACAAAAATTACCATCTTACCACTAGAGAACACTTTCCAAAAGGTGACTTCCTTTTTTGTTCCCAGATCTGTAGGGCTTTCCACTGAGTTCTCTTAGCCTCCTGAAAGGCTAGGGCCCGAGGACAACACATTCTAATGCAGTTGGAGAAAAGAGAATCTAGGACTACTGGAGGGGTGGCTGCCTCCTCCCTACCAGCCCCCTGCATCTCCCACCCCTCACCCCTTACCCCCCCGCCCCTCTGGGCTGGGTGGGGCCTGTCGCAGTGCAGTGGGGTCTGGCTCTCAGTGACTTTGCATTGGCAGGATGGCTCCTCTTGGCTTTATTTTCCTCAGACCTTAACTAGTAAGCTTGGTGGGCACCCCAAGGTTGCCAAAGATTGAATTTAGACCGGTAGGGCTCTTAACCTGGGCCCATGGTGGGTTCAGAAGGCTCAAGATCCTCTAGAAATATTAACCCTTGTGCATGCATGCACACATATGGCTGTGTTTCTCAAGAGAAGGATCATAGTTTCCATCAGATTCTCACAGCAATCCCCCCACATTAAAACAACAGATTTTAGTGCAAGAGGTGGTGCTCTGCACCATGCCCTCAGGTAAGGAACACTTGAGAAACACAGGTGTGGTCTTCTCGGCAGAGCCAGAGACCTTATTTTATCTGACTTCTAGGCCCTAATCACTGGGTACCTGTATTTCCATATTTGCTTCTAAATAAGTTCTTTGTCTTCATACCTTGCCCCTTAAGAACTTTCTCTTACCAAGGTACTACCTTTGTATTTTCTGCCCTTGGTTATTTCTGTTTTTTGCTGTTGATAATACACAAACTCTTTATTAACTGATTAATCATCCTGGAACCAGCCATTTGTATTCATATTTAGAGCTACCACTTACTGTGTGTCCTCAGGTCAATTAGCTTCCCTAAACCTCATCTGAAAAGCCAAGAGGACCATAGTACTTACCTCACAGGTGTATTGTGAGGATGAAGGATGATCCTGCCTGTCAAGTACTTGGTTCAATGCTGAGAACATTGTACATTATCAATAAATCGTAAAAAAAAGGAAAAAAAATCAGGCATTCCACAAATATTTAAGGACCACCGATGCCAGGGACTATGCTAATTGAAATCAACGTGACTGAATAACAGATTGAACACCTTGTTTTACTGGGCTCCTGGTCCTTCCAGTAAAAACCTGTTATCTGGGGCAGGATGCTAGAAAGCCCATATGTAGCATGGCCATTACTTCTACCAATAATAATACTGTAACACCAGCTACAAAAATGGCAGCAGACACAGATGTAGTGTTACTACGGGGGGGGGGACTGTTGTAAGCACTTTCCACATATGGACTGGTGCAATCTTCACAATATCCCTTTGAGATAGAAACTGTTAATGTCTTCATTTTGCCAGGATGAGGAAATTGAGACAGAGAGGGAAAATAACGTGTCTAAGTTCACACAGCTGGCACGTGACTCCAAGACGGTGACTCAGACGGCAGCATACTTAATAGTAACTGGGGAAGAAGACTGAATAAGCATGGGCCCCCTCTCTCCTTTCAGACGTACCTCCTTTAAAACCTGCCTCAAAACTCCTTTCCCCCATAAAGCCCTGCCTGACGTGATTTGCAAGTCCTGCCCCTTAATTATTCTTTGTATGCCCCTGATTTATCCCCTCAATATGTTGTTTGCAAGTGTTCAACTGCTTCTCTCCAGCCAGACTCACATTCCTCAAGGGCAAAGATTGTGTCTTTTGCTTACCTGGAGACTTTCCTGGTGTCTAGTTGAGGGCTGTGCTCTTGGGGAACAATCCAAACATCTGCAGTGATGTATGGTTATTTGGGGATTCTATTATTCATGCACTCAGTGTTTATGGATCATCTATACCAGGGCCAGGCTGTCCCCAGCACTGCCGAGACAGCAGTGGGAACGCATGGTACTCGGGATGCCTGTGACCTGCTGGGGAAGAGAAACATGTAAATGAACTCTGGGCAAGTCCTCCAAAGAAGGGCACCCGGTTGTAGGATGGTCTACAAGGGATGCAATTTGACTTGGTCTAGGAGGTCAGGGAAGACTTCCTGGAGGAAGAGACATTTTAGCTAAGATCTGAAGGATGAGTAGTACTTACTCAGGTGAAGGAGCAATGGGGAGTGTTGCCAGCCAAGCCTCGGTGGTAGGAGGGAGAAGCTGGGTGTGAGGAATGGGAAGGTCAGAGGGCAGTCAGGAGCCTGGTGTGAGTTGAGGTTGCAGTGGTCAGCAGGACCGTGCAGGGCCTTATTGACTATGTCTGAGTTCGTGTTATGCAAAAAGCAAGAGAAACTACTGAAGGATTTTAAGATGGCAGAGATGATGGCAGTGTGGAGTAGGCTGGTGTTGAAGGAGGAAAATGAGTATATTTGGTAGACATTTGGAAGTAAGATGCAAAAGGATTTGGTGAGGGGTGCCTGGGTGGCTCAGTAGGTTAAGCGTCTGCCTTCGGCTCAGGTCATGATCTCAGGGTCGTGGGATCGAGCCCCGCATCAAGCTCCCTGCTCAGCTGGGAGCCTGCTTCTCCCTCTGCCACTCCCCCTCCTTGTGATCTCTCTCTCTCTCTCTAATAGATAAATAAAATCTTTTTAAAAAATTTATCCATTTATTTTTAGAGAGAGAGACAGAAAGCGAGCGTGAGTGGGGGAGAGGCACAGGGAGAGGGAGAGAATCCAAAAGCAGAGTGCAGAGCCTGACTCAGGGCTTGATCCCAAGACCCTGAGATCATGACCTGCCAAAACCAAGAGTCAGACGCCCAACTGACTGAGCCACCCAGGCGCCCCAGGGAAGAATCATTTTTTTATTGAACACTTTATGTCCTGGTACCATTCTAAGTGCTTTACATTCATTTCATGCACACTCTAGCCATATGTAGTAAATGTATCATCCCCAATTGGTACATGAGAAAACTGCCAGCCAGTTGTGGTCTAAGCCCTTCCTCTTGACCGCTATACTTGAGTGCTCTCCATGTCTCCAGTGGCTCCGCGTGTGAATGAAGACATCATTCAGTGAGAGGAGACAGAAGTAGAGAGCCTGCTGCAGGGGGTGGGCAGGGAAACTGGGGTTGTATCGGGACATGTTGAATTTGAGTTCAAATACACTGTAAAAACTGAATTCATCTGACAGGCATTTACACCTTTCTTGTCTCCTCATCAGTCACCAAATCCTTTCCTCTGATGTTACTTTCTCAAAGGAGGTTTACCCTGACCACTCTGTTTAAAATTCTATCATGCCCTGTCTCCTATACCATGCCCCCACCTCCTCTTATCCTTGCTTTTTCTCCCTAAACATTTATCACCTGCTAATGTATTACAGATGTTTCTTGCCGAACGCATTGTCACTTTCAGTGTGTCCTTGGAGAATGTCAACTGTTCCAGTGCAGAGATCTTTGTTTTGCTCACTGATGTATCCCAAGGGCCTAGGACAGTGTCTGGCACACAGTGGACGCTAACGAATATTGTTGAGGGGATAAATAAAAATGATTTTCTTTAGCAGGATTGTTGATAGACTCCCAAATTTGTCTAGAAGAGTTCAGGTTTATATGTCAAAATCATGGTGATGATTAGCTGGAATAACTCCATGAGCAAACTTTACTGGTGTTCTTCTAGTGGCTAATATTCAATCATTGATTAGATCCATTTTGATCCTTTGTTTTTTAGTTTTTTGAGGAATGGCTACTGTTTCATGCTAGGTAGTATTTGTTGAGCTTGTGAAGGTGAAAAATTGTGCTTGTGTTTTCTCTTTTGCTCCCTATTTTTGTTTCTTTATTTACATTGTATTGATGTGAACATCTTTAATATATTTCGCTAAGTAGGGCACAGCTGGGTCAGGGGTATATTTCCTTTCTGCCCTCATATCCTATGGCCAAAGCAAATGGTTCTCAGTTTAACTACTGCCCTCATATATTGTCACAGCAAGTACGAACTGGAGATTTTTGTCATGAACTGATAGTGATTCAAAACCAGCCAGAGAATTTTATGGAATAGCAAAAGGACATGTTCATTATTTATTGTCCTAGATCCTCCAAGTTCTCTCACTGTATTAAGTAAAGCCAGGAGAAAACAAAATATTTAGCACTGCATTCTCTCAGCCCCTGCTCCCCTCCCCCAAAGCCACAATTAAACAATGAGCATTATGACATCACAGTGAACAGGTGGGTGGAAAGAGTTCTCTTTGAATATGTAAAACCAGAGTAGAAAGCATTATCCTGTTACCCAATATACTGTATTCATGAAATCACATCATAAATTTCTCCTGGAAATTAGTTCCTAGAAAAGAATTTCTCATCAGTCAAGCGTGTGTGTGTGTTGTGTGTGTGTGTGTGTGTGCACGCGCATGGGTGTGGTGAGGAAGGACACCATGTAACTCATATACTTTCCTCCTTGCTTTAGTTACCTAGAGACTTGAAGCCAAAATCAATTTTCAGCAACACTAATTAACTCCTCTTAGAGAGTTCCGGGAAGACCCATTTCCCTGTTTCCCCAGATGGTCTCCGTTCTGTTTCTATCTTTAATTGTTCCATTCAGTATGATTTTTCACACTGTAATACAGTCACCTGAAATCCTTTGTGGAAGATGTGAGATAATAATCTGAATCGTGGTCAGTTCTTCCGGTCTAGGCTCACATTTCTTAGAAGGGAATCGGAGAACCTCTGGAAGCAAGAATAACAGTAAAAGTGGATTTTTACTTTCTACCCTGGAAAGTAAAGTGCTAGACACTTCCAATCCTCCACAACAGCCCTAATTTTCTGCACGTAATTTTCTGTTCACAACAAGTAAGCGCAAAGTTGGGATTCTTTTTTTTTTTAAGATTAATTATTTGAGAGAGAGAGAGAGACTGAAGGGAGGGAGAGGGAGAGAGAATCCGAAACAGACATCCCACTGAGCTAGTCATTTACAATTACAACAGAGGGCTTGATCTTGACCCTGAGATCATGACCTGAGCCAAAACCAAGAGTCAGACACTGAACTGACTGAGCCACCCAGGTGCCCCAAGGTCAGGATTCTAACTGCCAGATTCTGAAGCCTGTGTACCATAGAACAGAACAATGGTGTGGAGAGAGCCCCATATTTTCCCAGTTGTACTGACTCAGGAAGGGGAAAACCCCAAGCTCTGGGCCCAGCTGGGTCCTTCAGAGCATTTTCTCCTGTTCCCAGTGCCTCTACCTCATGAGACCCAACAATGGGGAGAGGACAAGAACTCTGAGGCAAGGGCTCCACAAGACACCCTCCACTGGACCCCTGCTCTTGGCACTCTCCCTCCATGCCCCTATGAAAGGAACTAAAGAATAACCCTCCCTCCTCAAGTTAAGGGTAAAAAGACCTCCCAACGACATTTATCCCACAGGCTGGGCGGCATGGGGATTGTCCCCCATCCTCTTTCCAGCTTTGGTGGATTCCAAGGAAAATGATGGCTCTTAGAGGGTAGGGTTTGGATTTCTTTTGGGGATTTTCCATCCCCAACTCAAACACTCTCCTTGTCCTTTGTGAATTAAAAAAAACAGATTTCCAGTAGAGCAGGCCCTGGTACCGGCCTCCATCCTCCTGCCCCAACCTTGCTTTCCCCCAACCATCCTATCTCCCTACTTGGTTTGAGTTTTCCATTCACTGGATTTTAAATCTCAAGCTCCAGTCCTCCCCTACCCCCCTTAATTTTTCTGTTTTTCTTTCTATTTCCCTGAATAGCATGGTATCACGTCAAGCTACCATCCCATACTTCAGCTATTAAGTTGTTGGCTATATTACACAGTGGATTTTGATTCGGATCAGTTAGAGCTAATAGCAATTTTCAGTAAAATATTAACCAAACACACACAAAAGTCGCTCGTGTGGCTCCATCCTCCCCTTCAATAGGATTAATCGAGTTAGCTATTTACTCTTTCCACCACTCCAGTGTTTTCCCACCTTCCACTCCAAACAAGAAAATGACACTAAATTCATTTAATACAAATTTATATTATTGTCTGAGGCATTTTAAGCAATGCTTAATTTAATTTCCTTGTTTGGAGTATGGTATTGGAGAACAGGACCACAGTGCAATATAAAAATAGGATTCGCACATCCACCAGGCACCCAGCTATATTCTCCAGTGATTCAAGAGAGCTCTGTTTACATTCAATTGCAATTCAAATGTGCCAAATCATCTCTCTGTCCTGCAGTAAAAAGAAAAATCAGCCTCTGAAAGCAGATCATCCCACCCCAGGCTGACAAAGTCCGAGGGCTTGACCTTCGGGATGTGGTACAAGGCCTCTGATTTGATTAGACTTCTGACAGGTCAAATATGTTGACTGTTCATGGTCTCTTGGCCTCGTTATCAGTTAGCTAGAATTCTAGTCCTTTCTGCTTGGGGAGATGGAAATAACCTTTATTGAGCATCTATAATGTGCCAGGCATTAAAAAAAAACCAAAAACCAAAAAACCATTGACCGAGGCTTTGGGGCACTCAACATACATGCTCCTCATTCTGCACTTGGGCTTGGCCAGATTACTTGAGTAACAATAATACATCAATAACCGCCATGTGTCGAGGACCTACTATGTGTCAGCATTGCTGAGCGCTCTCACCCCCGGGAAGGGCTGGGCAAGGCAGGTGGGGGGACAGCTGCGTCGCTTTTAGAGACCTTCCATCCTACCTGGGTGGTAATAAGAACAGAGTGTCCTACAACTGCTGATTGTAGAAAGTCTCCAGGCAGCTTGGATTTCTAATCTGATGCTTTCCTCTTTGGCCCCAGTGTTCCTGGCCCCCTGACAGGAATAACCCCCTCGAGCGGCATGGCTCTGTCACACACACAGCAGGGCAGCAGGAAAAGAAGGGCAGGTAGGAGAGCCAACAAGCTGGGCTTCCAGCTCCTTTTCCGTCATCAACTCCAAGTGGCTTGGAGCAGGATACTCTTGTTACTATCAATATCCCCGTCTCGAAAATGAAATTAATACCTACCTCCAACTCCCCATCTTAAAAATCAACAGAACACAAAACAAACCTCAAAAATATTTCTTAAGATGTATTTCTTAAGATGATCAAACGAATGGGATCCCAATTATTTAATGCAACTCGCATCAGTTTATTTCATTGACATCTTGGAATACTTGTTTCCGAACATTATGCTGTGGGGATAAAATAACAGAGACCCAACCCTGGGCCTCAGGGAGATTAAGATCTGGTATATAGAGAAAGGCAGGAGTATGAAATAGCTGTTGCACTAGGTAGAATAGAGCACACATTATAAGAAAGCTATAAATGACTTGCTGTGGGATGTCAGGAGTGGGGAAAACATCTTGCTTGGGGAATGAGATCAGGGAAGGCCTAGGTAGGAGGTGGCATTTGAAGATTTGGAAGGATTTCAGCAGGCAGAGGACATCTTTGAAGCATGGACAGCAAAGGCTCTGTGAAGGCAGGAGAAGTCCGGGGCATATCTAGGCGATCACAAGCGGTGAAGGCTGCCCAGCCAGTGGGGCCCCTGCAGGCCGATGGCTAGGCTGGTGAAAGGGCCAGACGGAGTCACATGTCACCCCCAAGAGTCCGATTTAAAGGCCTCAAATGAAGTTTTGTACTTTGAAAAGTTTTAAATCCCCCAGGGATTCTAATTTGTAGCCAAGTCAGGCTAGATGGTCTTCAGGCCCCTTCCAGCCCCTGAGAGAGTTGTGCCCTTTCTGGTAAAAGTGGCTTGATTTAAAGTTGTGGGCGGCTGGTTGTAGTTGTTGAAAAGCTGATTTAAAGCCATTTGTCCTCAGGCAATGGGTCCTTGAATAAACCTGGAGGCTGTTTATTGTTTGTTTTTTTTAAGATTTTATTTATTTGTGGGCGCCTGGGTGGCTCAGTTGGTTAAGCGACTGCCTTCGGCTCAGGTCATGATCCTGGAGTCCCGGGATCGAGTCCCGCATCGGGCTCCCTGCTCGGCAGGGAGTCTGCTTCTCCCTCTGACCCTCCCCGCTCTCATGTGCTCTCTCTCATTCTCTCTCTCTCAAATAAATAAATAAAATCTTTAAAAAAAAAAAAAGATTTTATTTATTTGTGAGAGCGCGCGTGCGTGCGTGTGTGTGTGTGTGTGTGAGCGTGAGCACAAGCAGGGGGTGCGGCAGGCAGGGGGAGAAGCAGGCTCCCCGCTGAGCAGGGAGCCCGATGGGGCTCGATCCCAGGACCCTGGGATCATGACCTGAGCCGAAGGCAGACGCTTAACCGACTGAGCCTGAGTCACCCAGGCATCGCCTGGAGGACTGTTCTAAGAGTGAGGGCCAAAGCCCAAATCTATCTGTAACGGCAATGAGTTCAGTGGGTCTGGTAGGGGCTGACACCTGGTCATCCTGCCCCATCCATAAGGGGCAGCCTCCACTCAGCTACCAACATCTGCAGCTAAGTAGGGACACAGGCTTGGTTGGGGTTGCCAAATCTTGTGACTTTTCTTTTCTTTTTTTTTTTTTTAAGATTATATTTATTTATCTGAGAGAGAGAAAGAGTTCAAGTGGAGGGGAGGGGCAGAGGGAGAGAGAGAAGCAGACTCCCCGCTGAGCAGGGAGCCTGACATAGGGCTTGATCCCAGGACCCTGATATCATGACCTGAGCCGCAGGTTGTCGCTTAACTGACTGAGCCACCCAGGCACCCCACTCTTGTGACTTTTCAAAAGAAGCCAAGAATCTGGCAGAAGATCCTGATTTTATGTTAGTTAAGAAATTATTATGTTGGGGGGCGCCTGTGTGGCTCAGTCGTTAAGCGTCTGCCTTCGGCTCAGGTCCTGGGATCGAGTCCCACATCGGGCTCCCTGCTCAGCGGGAAGCTGCTTCTCCCTCTCCCACTCCCCCTGCTTGTGTTCCCTCTCTCGCTGTGTCTCTCTCTGACAAATAAATAAAAATCTTAAAAAAAAAAGAAATTATTATGTTAGTAAACAATTCAGATTCTTGACAAAACACAATGGCAAGCCTGATTCAGTCAGCAGGTCTTTGGTTTGATTCCTCTGGTTTAGAGTTGTCATCGTTAGAAGAGGCTTTTGATTTTATTAAGCGATGGCTACTTGATAATCTTTAGAGAGACAATCCTTGTGTTGACTTCACATATTTTGCTTTTTTTTCCTGTAATATCTGGCTGAGAAAACATAAAAAACTTCCATGTGCATTTTTCAGTTAATGGTCAATATTGTCTTACCTATGCTCACCCCTTCCCATATTAATTTGAAGCAAATCTCAGACATCATATTATCCATAAACATTTAAACATAACCACAATACAGTTATCATGCCTAAAAATTAATGTTTCTTAACAATATCCAGTCAATGTTCAATTTCCAGTCATCTCAAAACGTCATAATTTAAAAGAAAAAGAAATCCGGTTTGTGTGAATCAGAATCCAAATAAAGACCACACATTGCAGTTGGTTGATATGCTTATGTTTGCTTTTGATATTGTTTTTTGCATGTTGATTTTGCTGAATTGGCTATTATTAATGCGTTTGTATGGAACCCTCCACTAAAGGATTTGTAAAAATGTAATGAAGGTTTGCAAGGCCAACCTCTGCGATTATATTAGAAGTTAGTTTGATATAGTAAGTCTTATAAACAGCTAAAGTCTGTCAAAGAAAAATCCATTTTTAATGCATGATTGAATATTGATAATTAATGGGAACTATGAGGAAGTCATATGCAAAGATTAATTACCAACTGAGCTCTGAGAACATTTTTCTTCCTTTGTAATCTCACCTCCTGAGAGAAATAGTCTATATTGGTCCTAGAGTGAATTGACAGATATGTCCAGAAAGAAAAGCCACACACTTTAATCTTTATTGGTCATGCTTAATTGGATGTACTATTATTTTTTATTTGCAGAGACAATATTTTCCAGTTAATTCTTTCTGCAATGCTGGAATGGGAAGGTGGGGGATCCCGAGGCCTTTCTCACCACCCTGGATGTGGGAGGTTCTGAGTACGGGGCTTCTGAATCTCTCTCTCTTTCTTGGAAGTGTTTGAATTCCTCTCTACGATGGAAACTCTAATTGTCTGAACCAAGGTCATCCTCTGTAGGCCAACTCTCTCCGTAGCAGTCACTCAACTCTGACAGAAAGTGATGCCCTGGGCTTTCTTCTTCAGAAAGTAACTTGAGGGGAACCGACCCCTGAAATCCAAGTTCATTAACATGGGGGGAAAATACTGTGAGTCCACCACGTAAGAAAGCCAGACAGGCCTGGCTGTTTGCCCCTACTGGGGAGCACAGTATTTGTATATCTACCTAGCCTTCTGTTAAGAGACGCCCGCCGGCCAATCTGTGATTGGCAGCAGCTGAGATCCAGTTTGCAAAGGTGGCTGGTGGCCGGTGGCTAATTACACGTTTGATGAACTTGTTGTTAAGACAATGCCGCACGTGTCCTCCCCCTGGCTGCTAACTGCCAGGTTACTGGAGAGTTTCCTATATGGATACTAATTAGGCCCAATTTGGTCCTGAGATTTCCTCATTTGTCTTTCTGTCACAAAGTTTGTGGTTACAAATCGCTCCCGTTGATTGGGAGTGCGGCGGCCTTTCTGATGGGCTCACACATGTAATAAAGCCATTCAGGCAACCAGCAGTGTTCGGCCGTCTTTACAAAACACAGAACATCCATGGTTATTTGCATCCCCGAGGAAAGTTCGCTTTCTCCAGGTACTGGTTTTCACAGTGCGTTAACCGCCTGAAAAACAGAGACAAAACTTCCAAATGTGACACCTTGGGGCAAGGACAGCCACGTGCTCCCTGAGAAGGCCGAGCTGTGAAGTTCCTGGGGGACGTGCATTAACCCCACTCACGCAGGTGCGGGGGGTGACCTGGTTCCCCAGGGGGTGAGGGAGATGCCGCCCCACTGTTGTCTCCCAGGTACTGCAAGACCTAATCCCACCCAGGGAGAGAATGGTCAGTTGAGGACTGCTCCACATGCAGGGGCCGGACCCGTCTCTGTCTTTGCCGGGTCTCTGAGCTGGGCCTCAGGTCGCTATCTTTATCCGTCTTTAAGGAACTGCAAGTAAACGGCCATGGACTGGAGAACTCCCTTTACTTTTTTATTTTTTAAATTTTTTTAGTGAGCGCTACGCCCCATGTGGGGCTCGAACTCACAACCCCAAGATCAAGAGTTGCATGCTCAACCAACTGAGCCAGCCAGCCTCCCCTGGAGAGGTCGCTTTGAGAAGAGCCTTTTGTGCTATCTTCCGTCAGCTAAGTTCCTAGGTGTTTTACAAGATATTTTGAGTCAGTAAAGTACTAACTGTTCTGTTGCTATGAATTGATTTTATTTGGACTTATGGGGTGCTCTGTTCACCGAGGAGATGGAGGTAACATTTGCTGTTCTGTCGAAAAAGCCTTCTATTGGACCACAAAAATCAGAAATCAGAGGGGGTCTAAGGTTTCCCCAGCTGCCCATGTTAGCATAACCAGAAAAAGGACAGTTTACTTGCTGTCTATAGGTAGTCTGTCTCTCAGTAGGTGTTCATAGATCCATACAAAGCAACTAGAGTCATCCATGTGACACTAGAAATGAGAAAACCAATCCTGTTAACTAATAACCTGATAAAGTCAACGTCCCTGGCCATAAAGATTGGCCAAACAGCTGCTCACGAGGTCGTGGAGAAAAGCTCAGATAGTCTTGTTTTCCCTTAAGAATGGCAAAGGCCAGGTGACATTAGTAATTGTGTCCCTCTCAGGTCCTTATCTGATTCCACCAAAGTTAAGTATAAATCATAACTATATATAATATCGAGCAAGGACAAGCCACAAAGGCTCCATGTGAGCTAATTTTGGTAAGGACCACCACTTAAACCAGAATTGGCATCGAATCAGCAAAGATCAAGTTTGCTTTCTTTAAAAAGCAAAGTTGTTGTGTTTTCCTCTGGGTTTAACCCATCTCGAGGTGGGGGGTGGGGAGATGGTGCAGGGGTGACTGGATGACCTAGCAAGGCTTTCTCTGTTGGTAAACCCTGCTAGATCCGTTGTCTCCTCATCTGCTAGATGGGAAGAGAAAAATCTACTTTATAGGGCAGAAAAATGCATTGAGAGCCTGAATTTGGCATTGCGTTTTGATTCCAGGATTTCCCGCCCCTTATTAGCTACTTGAGTGCGGACAGTACCCCCAAGTCTCCATGAGTTTGGTTTCCTCGTCCACGTGAGAGTCAATTCTTGCCTCAGAGACTGGTTGTGCAGATTATACGAGAATGAGCATAAGAAAGCCATGAGCGCCCTGCGGCCCTCAACCCACAGCCACCCCAGAACTCTGTCAGTGACTGAGCCAGGCCAAGTGCTCCAACCCTACTTCCCAGAAGGGAGGCCCTGGGGAGACATTCAGATGTGTCCTGCCCATTGAGAAGCCTCTGGGATGCCCTGGCTCCTGGTCCTAACTGAGGCAGAAGAGAGAAACAAACCCAACACCTGTAAAATTGGCTGCTCCTCAAAAAACAGTATCATTGCTCTACCTCCACCCTCTCCAGCCCTGTTCCACACGAAAACTTCAGCTCCCAGGTTGTTCCAAGTTCTCCTGAGCGTCAGAGGCGAGGCCTGCAGCTGCAGACCCTCTCGGCAAATGGCGAACACTTTACTGTTTTTCCTGGAGAGCCTGTCCTGGTGCAGAGCAGACTCAAAGCCTAAGAAGTGAGGGCAGGGGTACAAGTGGATGGGGGTTGGAGGTGGAGGCAGTGGGGTTTGGCGGGACGATGGGCAGACTGGGCACTAGTTTCCGGATGGGCCCCCCACCGACGCTCAGCAGAAGCTGCCTTGGTAGTGGCCTCCCACAGGCGGCCATCTTCAATAGCACACCCATATGTTCACTGTCGCCTGGCTTCTCCATGAAAATTTGCTGCAGGCAGAAATCTGGTATGGATGTCTCAAGCCAAGAAGAAGCTTTTATTTTTTCCTTTTGATAGATTTTAAATCACAGTCATTTAGTCCATTTGACCCAGAAAAAAGTTACCTCAAAGTAGAGCTCTGCCCCATCCCAACTTCTCCAAGACCACCTCAAACAACCCTTCTGGGACTGAGCCTTCAGGAGCTTCACCCACAGCCTATCCTGAGCATGCTGTTACTCTCTTACTGATGGCAAACATCATAACCTTCCTCTTGGCATCATTTCTGTTTATTTATTCTGTGCCCAGAACTTCCCTGGGCTCTCATGAGACTCTTACAAGTAGAGAGAAACGACTTCTGTACAGTGTAGAAAGCATAAAAAAGGACTGGGGAGAATGAGGGATGTTTGAAGTGCTTAAACCTCATGCCAAATTACTAAGAAATTAACATTTTTGCTGGGAAAATTAAAGAACTTTGGAATCGAATAGAAAAATATTTTTTCAATGCAGAAATGTAAACTTTGCATTTTAGTGTTTGATCAAAGGAAAGTCCACTGACAAATGAGAGCACTTGAAAATGCAGCATAGGCTACTTTCATTAGAATGAGATTTATTGATAATCAAGGGCAAGTTGTAGGAGAGCCTTTACTGTTAGGTTAAATTTTAATTGATCTTACTGTGTCCATTCATCAGATGATTATCAAGTATCTACTATGTGCCAAGTTCTCATTGTGAAAATGTTATATGGTTCTTTTCTGATGTACTCCTTGGTAATCTTGTTATTTTACATTATGAGAGCATCTTATAAAATGCA
Source organism: Mirounga leonina (assembly GCF_011800145.1). Classification (NCBI taxonomy): domain Eukaryota; kingdom Metazoa; phylum Chordata; class Mammalia; order Carnivora; family Phocidae; genus Mirounga; species Mirounga leonina. The sequence continues at coordinate 42,019,057 of NW_023270825.1, forward strand.
ATTCTTACCATGAAAATTCATTCTCTGACACTTAGAACTTTCCTCCATACGAAGCTGAGCCGCCAGAGAGAACCCACCATGCTGGAAGCTAGTTTGCATCGCTGACATCAGAGTTGGAACTCTCTACCTTGACTCTCTTGGGGCCAAAGTGGAGGACAGGTAGGGAGAAAACTTTTCTTGTGTAGCCATTACAGACCAGGCGCTTTACAAAACTAATCTCATTTAATTTTAATTCTCACAACCTATAGGTAGATAAGATTTCCATTTTGTAGTTCAAAAAACAGGCTGGGACAGCTGATGAAAAAAACTAGTAGGTGGTGGCATCACTAACCTTCACTGCCTTTCAGCACATCACCCATTTCATGAATGCGTATTTACTGAGCGCCTGCTGTATCCCAGGCACAGTTCCAGGCACTAAGGATAAGTCGACGTCCTCATGGGGTTTCCAAGCCAGTGGTTAAGGCAGTAAACGGACTTGGTGAGATGCTGGGCGGTTGCAGGGAACTGAAGAAAAAAGGCAAAGGTGAAGGGACGGGGAACGGGAGTCCGGGCTGGCCCAGCATTGCGGAGCGTCTCCAATCTCTTCCCTGGAAGAGAAAAGGCGAAGGCGCGCATGCGTGGGCACCTGCACCGCCCGGAAGGCTACCGGTGAGGGCAGTGAGGAGGAGCAGGGGCCCAAGGAGGATTTGCAAAGAGGGGTTGTTCCTTGGGCTGTGGTCCGTTCCTCTCTGTATGTCCTCTGTCAACTTTGTAATGACCTCCCGGCGCAGCCGCTCTTTCTCATCTGCACCCGTGAGCTTTGTTACACCCTCCACTTCCTGGGCCAGTCTGGTCTGAAGGTGATAGCCATCACCCCCTGTCCCTCCCAGCCCCTTGGAGGTCATCATTTCCTAGTGACCTTGCCTTGTCTCCTTGATAATGTACACATCCTGTGTTTCAATCCTCCAGGGCCCATGAAGGGATCAGATAGCTAATTTTTTTCTATACAAAGTTAGCTTATTTTGCATTTGTAATTACAGTTTGATAAGCTGCAAATGTGCCCAATGTTGACGCGCCCCAGGACCTCTTTTTATCTTCACCTTCGCCTCCTTGGTGATCTCATCCAATTTCAAGGCTTTAAAAAACATCTGTAAATAGATGACTCTTGAATTGACAAGTCCATGCCCTCTGCCTACGTGAGTTTTCCACCGGGAAGTCCAGTAGACATCTCAAAATGAAGACTGTATTACCCAAGTCCTGGTTTCCATTTACAGCCTCCTTCACGCAAGTAAGCGGCAACTCATTGTCCCAGCTGCTCAGGACAACAAATCGGGTCATCCCTTAGTCTTCCTTTATCCCCATATCCCGAAAGGGTTGGTTGGCCTTCAGATAAATCCAGAATTCAACCTTTCCTCAGCATTTCCTCCGCTACCACTCTGCTCTAAACCACCATCATATCTCACTTGGGCTGTTCCAACCGGCTTCTAGTCCTTTCTCCTTTTGGTCTACCCTACACTCGGCAGCCGGGCTGATCTAGCTAAAAAAGCAAATCGCATCATCTGGCCCCTCGGTTTATACCCTCCAGTGGCTCCCCCTTTACTCGGAGGAGTCAAGCTGGAAACGCTTGTCGCACCTCTTCTTCTCTGGATAAAACAAAAACAAACACCCAGCCCTGCCGGCTCTAGGCCCTTCGCCCGCGTTCTCCCTCCCCGACCTGTGGGAGCGCCCGGGCGGCTACTGTTTACGGGGCCGCACCCTGGCTGCGGAGGAGCGCTCACGTGCTGATCACTTGGTCAGTTTAAACTCGGTCAAGGTTAGATTTGCTAAGAAAGGTCTTCCCCCAGATCCGGGAACTCTCCTTCCTAGCCCTGGAAGATAAGACCTTCTAGTGGCTTTATCTAAGGAGAGATTGTCCCCTTTGTCCCCAGCCCCGACTCCCCCGCCCCAGGAATCCCCGTTCTGTGGCCACACGGTGGCTCAGAGCCCACGCCTACAGGAAATGCTGGCTTGTGTCAAGTAACATTTAACTCAGCCGCTTTCTTCTCCTTGGGCCTTCAACTACTTTCTCTCTCTCTCTTTTTCCCCTTTAAGAAAACTAAGTCCATTTTTAATTTTATGGGCTTGACAGAACTAGGACAATAGGACAATGTTTCCTCGGATCAAATTTTTTTGTGAGAATTTTTTTGGCAGAATCAGTGTTTGCAAGAAGCAGATAAAACTTGACTGTTGGAGAACCTCGCAGTAGCAAGCACTGCCTGCCAGCAAATCTCCAGTTAACAACAGAGCTGGAGTCATTGTTAGCCAGGTAGGAGAGATGGGGGGGCTGGGGGGGGCGCGACGAGAAAGCCCTAGAGCTTCCTTGTTAGGCTCTAAATGAATTGGTTGTTTAGCAATTACCGTAAGACAGCAGATCTGGGTACATGAGCTCTCTAAAGATAACATCTCAACTTGGTTTGCCTTCCTTACCCAACGCGGGTACATATGCATCAAGGAAGCCCCACAGCCCCGAGATATTTTATTCACCTCACACTCGGAGGAGTTCACTGACTGGAATTCAATAGAAACTGTTCTCTGTGTGAAAGTAATTTCAGAAAGTAATCTAGTTTATGGAAATGAAAGGCATCAAAACACACAAAAAAAACACTTTCTCTACAAGTGCTTTGCCTCAAATATTTGACATGGAAATTTGTATAATCCCTCTGGGGGCACGTGGGTTTCACCAGTGTTAACATCTTTTGAAATGAATTTCACAAATGTTTATTTGCCGTGCCAGGCTGACAAATAATTTAGAATATCGAGGCATCTTACCGGAATCAAACTTGATATGGATCTCAGATGATTGTGGAGGTTAAAAGGCGTGAATTTGAATTGGGTATTGGGGTGACGTCACTTTGAAATACTGCCCCGGGGAGCAAAGGTGTCGCTTAGCTGCTCTGGGTCCCCAAATCTCCTTGCCACGTAATGCACCTCAGTAATGACAATGGATCATCCACCGCCAAGTCCTGCTTTCTTTTTCACACAGGAAACAAGCCTTTTGGCACGGGTCCGGAGGGACAGGGAGGGAACAGACTAGAGCAGGGGGCAGGCTCAGATCTGATGTGGGCCCCCAGTGAAATGGGGTGGGCTGCTCCTCATCCGTCCTTAAGAAAAGAGTAGGCATAAGATGAGCCCTTGGGAAGACAGGCTTTAAGTTCGAATAGACTCAAGGAAGAGCTCGAGAAGGAAGCTTATGTTTCCCATCATCTGAACCTGGAATGCTCTTTCTTCCTTTGGGAGGGCACTGGCTTGTCATTTTAGAGGCTCTCCTGTGGTCCCATGAGAACTCTCCCCTCAAGAAGGAAGACCCTTGTAATGAGGGTCCTTCCGTGGGGCTGTGGTCCCCAGTCAGACAGAGTTAGCACTATCCTCCAGGCTCATCTGGTGGTTCAAACACGCGGTTCACGGGTCGGCTGAGTGGCCGTGTCCACCTGGTGGGTGGAGAGCAGAGCCAGTTGCAGACCGAGATTTGCTGCTCTCTGGACCAGCCTCCACCTCACCTCACAGTCAACCTTCTGGGCCTGGATGATTGCTAGGTGCTGATGGCCAGACCCAGGCCAGAGCAGGGTCCGCTGGAGCAGGGAGACCGAAAGCACGGGTCTGTGGACCCTACAGACTGGTGGAGACCATAGGTGGGACAGCAAGCTTCTGGCTTTACTAAACCTCCACCCGTGACCTGTCTTCTGAGTGTGTCCTGACACCCACTCGGCTGCTTGTGAGTCACCTCCAGCCGGAGGCCTCAAGAGCACCTCACACTCCGCAGCATCCCCCCATGGCTGCTCCTTGTCCTGAGTTTCCATCTCTGTCTATGATTCGTCATCAAATCTAGAAACCTCAGCAAAGCCATCGACTCGCATCTCCCCCCTGCTCCTCCTCCATTCCATCATGTACTGAGTTCTGTTGACTCAGCCTCGCGTAGAGCCTTCTATCTACTAGTATCATTCAACAGGGCATAGTGGATACGACGGTTCTTCATTCTGTAGGGCTGTCCTCTGTATTGCAGGTCCTTTAACATTTCTGGCCCTGCCCACCAAATGCGAGGAGTGCCTGCCTGTCACTGGGACACAAACAGCCCTAGGTGTCCCCATGTGTCCCCCAGGCTCAGTGTCTCCCAGTTGAGAGACACAGGAACTTTTCTTCTGTCCCTACCTTGGATCCTGACAATTTGCTTTTCATCTGAGATGTTGGATTTTTGGATGATCTAATTGGCCTTCTCACTCCTAATCTCTCCCTTCTCCAAGCCATTTTGCACAAAGCTGTTAAGTAATGTTTCTAAAGCACAGCTCTGATCACATTACTCCCTGTTCAGATCACTTAGTATCTCTCTACTGCCCGTGAATAAAATCTAACTCCTTAGCCTGGAATTCAAGACTCTGTACAAACTGGTCTTAATACCCCTTCCTCTCTACTGCTCCCTTTTCAAGACCCTTATGTTCTCAAAGGAATGGTGAGTGACTGAATGAATATTTGACCAGAGTGCCGATGTCTTTTTGCAAAGGCGAGCCAACAGTGGATGATTTGTAGGTTGTCCTGTTAACTAATGCTGCATCATAAACCACTAAAAACTTAGTGGCTTACAACATTGACCGATTTTATTTTTATTATAAATTATTGGATCAAGAATTTGGGCAGGGTTCTGCTGGGTGATTTGTTTATTCCAGTGGTATCAGCTGGGATATTTGGTGGTATCAGCTGGGCCGGTGGCTGGTCTGGTCCGAAGAATCCAAGACAGCATCACTTGGACGTCCCGGTACCTCAGTGTAGACATTGGGCAGGCTGGGCTCAGCTGGTTCCCTCTAGAGGGGGTGGGATTTCTTCCATGCTGGCTCAAGGCTCTAGGCTGGAAACTTAAAAGGCTGGGCCCAGAACTGGGAGGGCAGTCAACGAGCCTGCCCAGACTCGAGGGGTGGGGTGCTGGGCGGGCCGGGGGGCACAGACGCACCTTCTGATGGGAGGAGTCTTGAGGATTTGCCGCTGGCTCGAATCCTCCACAACAGGGTAGATTAAACTGTATATGGGTATAATAGCACAGATGTGAATCTGTGGCTTCCACTTCTACAGTTCTACGAATTTCTTTTAGACATTGCTGTTAGCCTAGCCTGAAATGGAACCAATCTTCACTTCACCTGCTTTACCTCTGTCCTCTATCTAGTCTCCCTTAGTCTGACTGGCTCCCATCTTCTGCTTTGGAAAACCTTTAACCAACGAGGCATCATGGCCGCACCCAGGACCACCACTGGACAGCAGGGTCTAGAGCAGCTCTGTCCAACAGAAATAGAATGCAAGCCACTTGAACTTCACATTTCTTAGTAGCCACATTAAAAAATAAAAGGAGGGGCACCTGGGTGGCTCAGTTGGTTAAGCATCTGACTCTTGATTGAAGCTCAGGTCTTGATCTCAGGGTCATGAGTTGGGTCATGAGTTGGGTGCCATGCTGGGCATGGAGCCTACTTGATACAAAAAAAAAGGGGGAAAAAGAGGGGCGCTTGGCTGGCTCAATGGGTAGAGTGTGTGACTCTTGATCTCAGGGCCGTAAGTTCAAGCCCCAAGTTGGGTCTAGAGATTACTTAAAAATAAAATGCCAAAATAAATAAACAAACAAATAAATAAAAAGTAAAAAGGAACAGGTGAAATTAATAATACATTTTATTTGCCCCAATGTATGAAGAAATGATCGTTTCAAGAAGTAATCATTACAGAATAATATTGAGATATTTTACATTCTTTTTTCATATAGAGTCTTCAAAATCCAGTGTGTATTTTTGTGTAAAATACACATTCAGTCCAATGCAGTTCAGTCCAATGTAGTCTGGCCATCTCTCAAGGGCTCCACAACCACATGTGGCTAGTGGCTACCACATTGGATAGCAGTGGCCTAAAGCTCTGTCACTCTTATTTGTCCTCTCCTCACTACCACCAAAAACGTAACAACAACAACAACAACAACTACTACTACTCTAGAATAAACTAGAATAAACACTCAGGCATCCCGGAAGGGGCCAAGCCACCCAAGGATGTCCAGGTGAAGGAAAATTCTCCACTGTCACTTAGCTGGGAGTGGGATAGAAAGAGCCCGGTTGGTACATTTTTCTGCCCTCTGCAGACCCATCCCCTTCTCAGCAGTTGTCTTTCCAAGTCGGATCCTCAGTCTCCCTATCTTGAGCAAAGCACGCTACATAAAAATTCAGATTTGCCAAGGAGCTAAGTGGCTATTCAATTTTGAGTAGGAGTCTGCTTTACCAAAGGATTCACTTCAGAATTGCTTAAGCTAGAGCATTTCTCTTGTGTATTCCAAATACATCCATTTAATTTTAAAAGATTTAATCACATTTTACTGACATCTATTGAATGAAATAAATTATCCCTACACATGAAGTCTTCCTGAAAGTTGATTTTGGGGATGAGCATGAGCAGAGAGGAAATACTCTAGAATGTTAGGGCTGTAAGAAAACTTTGAACTCACAGACTCTAGTCCACAGATGGCTGATGCAAGTGCCTGGGCCAACCCTTCTCGTGGGAGACAGCATGGCGGCCTGCCCTCATGACTGTCCAGTGTGGCCCCAGGCATCTTGTCCCCAGCTCTCTCTAGGCCCCTGCTACCAAGAGAACTGCAGCAGCACTGAGGTGAGATTGCTATCTCTGTTCTTACAGCAGATAGGACAGCTGTGGGATTACCTGCTGGGCCTCTACCAGTATTCTGAAATTCAGCTGGGCTCCCATTCAGGGTTGCCTAGTTTGGATTGGGCACCTGACCTAAACTAGGCTGGGGAGGCCCTTCCCAAGAGTTCACATTTAGGAGACTGGGGGAACAAGTCAGTGAGTGTCTCTGGTGGTTGAAGCTATAAGACAGAAAACTGAGGAACGGTCTGGGCTCTGCTTTTTCACCAGGGTTGGTGATGGCCCCTCATTTGTTCAGCTCTCCCTTGGCTTCCATAATAACACAGTAACCGTCCACTAAGTTATCTTTCTGAGGTGTGAGTGTGACTTGGTTTCTCTCATTTGGAAGCCTAGAGTCATAACTGATGTATAGGACTAGCTTCATGGGTCTGAGACCTGGACCTTCGCACAGGGCTCTGTCCTTAGAAAGGCACTGTGCTTGGTTTAATGTTCTGCTGTCGCCATCTTGAAATTCTTAATTTTTGAATAAGGGGCCCTGCATTTTTATCTTGTATTGACCCCCCAAAATTATGTAGCTGGTCCTATGAATATACCTTTATTTCATAAGACGAGGTAATTAAGACTGAGATGATGCCAGTAATTCACCCAAAGTTGCAGAGCTGGGTACAGAATCCATGTTCAGTCCAGTGGAGTCCAGCTTGGGACCGAGAAACTGACATAAACAAATGAGAAGGGGGAGAGGGAAATAATTTTATTTCTGTTGCTTTTTCCATGACTCAGAAGCTCCCTAACCCCAACCCCCCCCTTTTTAAAAGATTTTATTTATTTGTTTATTTGAGAGAGAAAGAGAGCACAAGTGGGGGGTGAGGAGGGGTAGAGGGAGAGGGAAAAGCAGACTCCCCACTGAGCAGGGAGCCCAACTCGGGGCTCGATCCCAGGACCCTGAGATCCTGACCTGAGCCAAAGGCAGATGCTGAACCGACTGAGCCACCCAGGCGCCCCCCTCACCCCAAACCTTAATGACTATCGTTTTGCTTCATTTCCCCATAAATAAGCAGGAGAAAGGGTAGGTAGGAAAAGGTGGCCAGTGTCACAGACCAGTTGTTCTGAGAGAAGGAAACATTTCCCAAGTTCCCAAAGACCCAATTTCCCCAGCTGCTTTGTTGACATAGCAACAGTGAACTCTGAAAGGGTTGTTATAATATTAATATAGATTTCATGGTGGGCTTGCCCTGTGTTCTTCCCTAACCTTGTGATCCAGGCCTGAAAAGAGGGGCTTTTGGCATCTGGCCACTGAAAATCAGAAACCTGAGGCCCAATTCTCTGAGTGGGATGAGAAGTAAGTAAGGAGCAGGTGCTTCTGTCAGCACCTCAGAGAAGTGGTGGAAAGGTGGGGTACCCCGGCCCCCCAGGCTTCCCAGCCTTCCCCAGAGTGAAGGGGCTGACTACGTAGATAGTTTAAGTTAAAGCTGCACCTTGGCATACACTTCCATCCTCCTACTCAGGGTGTTAAATGTAGCACCTGTGAGTCCTTGTGTAGAAAATCAATCATACTTTGGGCCCAGTGATAAGAATTCATCCCCCTCTGAGCTCAATTTTCAAAAGGCTTCAAAAGGCCTCCCACCTCTTTCCTTTTTTCCAATGCAAATGAGCAACACTCAGGAAATTTGCATGCCAAATTCCAACAAGGGTTTCAAGAGAGTAAATGGTCATATTTATTAGTAATAGCAGTAGCAGGTGAGTAAGAGGTATTTAATAAATGTATGTTCAATGCGAAGCATTTTTGTAGCACTTAACAGTTTTCAAAGCATCTCCCCTCCCTGTGCATCATCCGTTTGATTCTTAAACAAGCAAACAAACAAACCTAAAAGCCCTGCGATGAGGATAGAAGGGGGGATTAAGAGCCTCATTTCCCCCAATGAAGAAAATAAAGCTCGAGGAAGATTTTATCTTGCCTAACATCACCTAGCTGATTCATAATGGTCAGAGTTATGACTGGAAGTTGAGGGTGACTTCGGCTGGTACTGCGTCACCACTGTGCCATCGCCCCATGGTATTTCAGGAGGGACAGAGGGACAAAACAGAAGTTGTATCAAGTGACTGTGGCAAGTGCAATCAAGAATAGCTAAAATCTATTAAAGACATACTATGTGTCTGTCATGGATATCAACTCATTTAATTATTTTAAGTAAAGTTTTTAGTTGGAGATAATTGTAGCTTCCCATGGAATTGTAGGAAAAGAGAGAGAGAGCCTGTGTATCCTTTACCCAGTTTCTCCTGATGGTAATATCTTGCAGAGGTATAGAACAGTGTCAGACCCAGGATATCGACATTGATACAGTCAGATACACAGTATTTCCATCACCACTGGGACCCACGTGTTGGCCTTTTACAAACACACCTACATCGCCCTCCCTCTAGAAACCACTAGTCTGTTCTCCATTTCTATAAATTTGTCGTTCATATAAATGGAATTATGCAGCACATAATCTTTTGTGGGTTTTTTCCCCACTCAGCATAATTTTCTGGAGATTCATCCAGATTGTTTAATGTGTCAATAGTTCCCTCCTCTTTAGTGCCGAGTACTATTCCGCAGTATGGACGTGTCACCGTGTGTCTAACCATTCACCTGGGGAAGGACGTCTGGGTGGTTTCCAGCTTTGGGCTCTCACAAATAAAGCTTCTATAAACATTCCTGTGGGTGCCTGGGTGGCTCAGTTGGTTAAGCGACTGCCTTTGGCTCAGGTCATGATCCCGGGGTCCTGGGATCGAGTCCCACATCGGGTTCCCCCTGCTCTGCAGGGAGTCTGCTTCTCCCTCTGCCTCTGCCTGCCACTCCCCCTGCTTGTGCTCTCTCACTCTTTCTGTCAAATAGATAGGTAGAATCTTTAAAAACAACAACAACATTCCCGTAACGGTTTGTATGTGAACATAGATCTTCATTTCTCTGGGGTGAATGCCCAGGAGTAATTATCAGGTTGTATGATAGTTGCATGTTTAGTTTCTGAAGCAATTGCCAGACTGTTTCACATTCCCATGAGGAGGTGTAGGAGTGATCCAATTTTTCAACATCCTCACCAGCATTTGGTGGTGTCACTATTTTTTAATGTTAGTCTTTCTGGTAGATGTGTACTGATATTTCATTGTAGTTTTATTTTACATTTCCCTATTGATGGTGAACGTAATTTCATGTGCTTATTATCATTTCTACATACTTTTGGATGAAAAGTCTCTTCATGTTTTTTTTTTATTTTAAAAGATTTTATTTATTTATTTGAGAGAGAGAATGAGATAGAGAGAGAGAGCATGAGAGGGGGAGGGTCAGAGAGAGAAGCAGACTCCCCGCCGAGCAGGGAGCCAAATGCGGGACTCGATCCCAGGACTCCAGGATCATGACCTGAGCCTAAGGCAAGTCGCTTAACCAACTGAGCCACCCAGGCGCCCCAAGTCTCTTCATGTTTTTTGTTCATTTTCTATTGGATTTTTTTTTTTTTACTGTTGAGTTTTGAGTTTTTGAGTTTTATATATTGTAGATACTAGTCTTTTTTTGTTGTTTAAAGAAGTTTATTTACTTATTTTTTAAGTAATCTCTATACCCTATGTGGGGCTTGAACCAACAACCTCAAGATCAAGAGTCATATGCTCTACCTACTGAGCCAGCCAGGTGCCCCGATACTAGTCTTTATTGGAATATTTTCTCCCACTCTATAACTTGTTCTTTCATTGTCTTAACAGGGTTTTGTGCAAAGCAAACTTTAAAAGTTTGATGAAGTCCAATTTATCATTTTCCTTTTATGGATCGTGCTTTTGGTGTCAGGTATCAGAACTCCTTGCCTAGCCTCAGATCCTAAAGATTTTTTCCTTATGTTTGCTTCTAAAGATTTTATTTATTTATTTGAGAGAGAGAGAGACAGAGAACACGATTTTGGGGGGTGGGCAGAGGGAGAGGGAGAAGCAGGCTTCCCGCTGAGCAGGGAGCCTAATGCGAGGCTCGATTCCAGCACCCTGGGATCATGACCTGAGCCAAAGGCAGATGCTTAACCCACTGAGCCACGCAGGTGCCCCTATGTTTGCTTCTAAAAGTTTTATAGCTTTCCATTTTCCATTTAAGGCCAAGGTCCATTTTGAGTTAATTTTTGTATGCAATGTGAAACTAAGGGAGGGCCTCCCCTGCACCCCACACCCAAAGGATGTCCAGTTGCTTCAGCACCAGCAGACTTGAAAAGACTATTTTCCTCTATTCAATTCCTCTTGCATCCTTGTCAAAATTCACTGGGGCATATTTGTGTGGCTCTGTTGCTGGGCTCTCTGTTCTTTCTTGTTTCCTTTTTAACAACCTCTTGCAATAGATACTATTGTTATTTCCATTTCACAGATGAATAAACTGAGGTGCAGAGTGGAAGCAAGGTTTCTGTCATCCAATATTTGCTACTGTAAGGGGCAAGCAATGAACATTAGCAAACATTTCTGTTATAAAGGGAGAAAACTATATTAAAAATGGGCTCATTTGCATTAAAAGTCATTCTACAATAAGTCAAAGTGTCATTCAGAAGTGTCCATGCTTCCTTTGGAGACCTCCTCATCCAGCTTATCAGAAAAGCACCAAGACACAAAATAACTAATCTTAGACACAATAAAGTGACTGCAAACTGGATTTATCATTCTATTAGGTTCAATAAACATCATTTTGTTTTCCCTCACAAGCTAATGAGACCCGTTATTTGTTCAATAAGGTAACCATCAAGTGAAGAAAAAACAGTGTCCATAGGGGTCCCTCTACCTGTTGACAGGCTGTTGTGATGGGAAGCCTGGCACTGTGTTGTGATTGCTTGAGAGACTTTATAAAAATCCAGATTCCGGAGCCACATTCTACAGCTATTCAAGTGGAGTCTCCAAGCTGGAGCTGCTTCTATTTATACTTACTTATTTACCTCTTTCCCCCTGTTTGTGCAAGGCTTTAAAATTCTCCTGAGGAATTCAAATGCAGCTGGTCACTGGATGGGCAAGAGGGCTAAAAGAAGTTTTAAAAAATGTGGCAGGTGCTACCTTTTAGAGAAGAGTTCAGTCCCAATTTGGGAAATTGAGGGGCCATGACATACCCTTTTATGGTGTCCTAGGTTTAGTTTTGTAGGAAAAAAGAGCTTCCAAAAGTTGCCCACTCACTTCTTTCTCAGGTCCAGGACTGGGTATGATTGCTAGAGATTTAATAGAGTTTTATTTAACAGAGATTGCTCTGTAGGGTCGAAAAGCATATTTTATGGACTCTCAAATAGGCAGTTGTGAAGTGCAAATGAACCCTGATGTCAAAAAATCTGTATCTCCTGATTCAAATTGTTTAGGCAGAAGGGAATTTTCAGGTAGAGCGTGGTGGTGTGTTTAGGTAAGATCCTAACACAGGTAACTGGAATTGTCATTCTTTTCTCTAATGATCAAATCGAAGATTGGGTAATCAACACATGGTCAATCCAGAATGACTTGCTCTTTGATTTCTGTGTCATTTTCAAGAATCTCAAAGGTTTATACTTGTTGTCTCTTTAGTGTTCAAACCACCTGGAATTATGGTTCAGTCCCTAACACCCATCTCACTCTAGATCAGCCTATAAACACTGCTCGCCTCTCTCCCACCCCCTCGCAAGCTGGGAACAGACTTTCCAGCATCCTCCATATTTGGTTCTATAGTCCATCCCTAGGGCATGGGAAGATCACACTTCTCCATCCCCTTGCAATTGGATGGGGCCATATAACTAATGGGCCATGAAGGAAAGTGACAAGTATGGCCCCAGGGTTCAGCATTAGATTGTTACACAAGACCTTCCACCACTCTCCTCCTCTGCCACAGTGACTGTGGAAGAATGTTTGGAGATGTAGGCGCCACAAGATTTCTGAGCGAACCATGGAGATCACCATCCTGGAAAGTCTTTCAACTCACAGTAGACTTTGCATGAAGTGAAAAATAAATGTTTGCTCTGTGAAACCAGTGAAATTTGGGGATCCGTCCTCCCTCCCTTTTTTCCCTTCCTTCCTTCCTCCCTCCCTCCCTCCTTCTTCCTTTCTCTCTCCCTTTCCCTTTCTCTCTTTCTCTTTCTCTCTCTTTCTTTCTTTCATTCTTTCTGAGAAAGGCAGGCTGCCACATGCAGCACCTCATTTGGATGTATCTGGAATCTTAGAAGCTTGACTGACCTCACCTTCTACAACTGGACCTTTAGAGCTTGTTTGGACATTCTAGCAGGGGAGTTACCTGAATACCTTTGCAGAACAACCCTCCTCTATCAGGTAAGATTGCCCTCTTCCACTGAGTGGGCAGCTTTGGGAGGGACACACATGGAGCCATGAGGGAGAAAGGGGACACTCACCTAGGCAGCCAGATCAGCCAAATCAACCTTGGCCATCAATGGGGTGACAGATGTTACAACCAGGTCACCCTCACATCCTGGGGATTATTTCTTACTCGAGTATAATTTAGCTCAAGCTAAGACCCTTTTCTAGATATGAGATATGAAATGAAGTCAGATGGGGTATCTTTGGGAAATGTTTCCTTTCTCCTAAAAGAAACCACTGGATGGGTAGTCTTTCTTTTTCTCTGGATTCTGGGGTTTGGGTGTGAAGCTGGGACTGACTGCTACAACCTCTCACTCCCAAAGGTGAGGCCAATACTTACCCTGGTGGAGTAAAGAGAACGTGGATCCTTGATGACATCTTTGAGCTGCTGACTCCACCAGCCTGGGGAACTTAATGTACCTCTTTTCTTTCTGTTATGTGAGATAATAAATTTCTTATTGTTCAAATAGGCTTGATTTGGAGTTTCTGTTACTTGCAATCAAAAGCCTCCTAACTGATAAACCCTGGCTGTTAGCAAGGCAAGATGAACCTCACTTCAGTCTGCTACAACTACCACTCTCATAGCAGACGTTGCTATGAGCTCAATTTCTCATTTAAATGGGAAACTAAATTTAAAGTAAGATCATGTACAAACCTGCAGTTGTTTCAAATGCTTCATAGTAAGTAAGGGTCTAAGACTGCACTTAGGCTAGTGAGAGAATCTGCCTTCCTGCTGTGAGGACAAGGGTGCTGAGCCTTCCTGGCTACAGAGGGGAGCGTGGTCACTCCAGCTTCATTCTCCCATAGAGGTCCCGCCTCCCCACCTGCTGGGCTCCGCATCTCCCCAGGGGGAATACAGGTCGCAGAGAAAAATCATCACAGTGACACAGGAAGTTTCAGACAGAGGGTAAGGGAATCTGAACGGAGCTTGCTGGCACCCTGAGACGCCTTTCAAGATGAGTTTCTTCTTGGTGCCAGCTTCCCAAGATGGGGTGGTCTTTTATTATAGGGACCCAGGTAAAATATGGGGACTATGTGCCTTGTCACTCCAGTTCTGAGGGATCCTAAAAACTCATAGAAGACCTGAAATTCTTGATATGACTCCCTTATCCCCTAGAGGAATGTCTGAAGGAAAGTCTATGCAGATCCAAATGATACCTAAAGGATCACCTGGAAAGGCAGAAAAAAGGGATCAAGTTGGGACCGGCTACTCAGTGGCTACAAAGCAAGAGGCTCAGGAATGATGACAAGGGAGGGGTACAAGTGATGACAAAGATGTTCTTTGTGTGTGTGAGTGTTTCTTCCTCTAAAATGTACCTTAATTCTGTGAGGTTATTTTTATGTTATGTTTGTATTTTGGGGGATGTAGATGTGGTTAGGTAGGGTGAATTGCTAACTACAATAAGTGACATGGGGCCACCATGGGTCCCTTGCACTCACTCCTCCATTCATTCTTTCATCCGTTAAGAATATGTTTATTAAGCATCAACTCCATGTCAGACATGGTGTTGGGCACCTGGAGACAGAGGAGATACTGTCCCTGAATTCAGTATATTGGAGAGACAAACCAGTAAGCCGGTCATGACAATCTAACATGACAAAAGCCATAAGAGATTATGCCTTTGGTGACTATGGGTTAGGAAGAGCACTGCCCCCAACATGTATCCCACAGCACAGAAATTCTACCTGCAGAGGTGGACTGTCTTCGATGAAGAGAGTCTTCTCAAGAAGTCCTCTGTTAGAAAGGATGTTTTGCCTTGGGTTCTCCCAAAAAGGAGGGTCTGAGATAAGGGCCTATGTGCAGGCAGTTTATTTTGAGAAGTAAACTTGGGGATCTAGAGTGGGGGAACCAGAGAGAATAAAACAGGGAAGAAGGGAAAGGCAATCCAAGGGTGCATCTGGGAGCTGGCTACCATGGTGGGCAGTGGAGCTTCTGAGGAACGGGAAGACACGGGAGAGGGGAGTTTTGCCCATGGGCTCCTGTCTCTGCTGGCCCAAGTGTGCTCGGGGGAGCGCCGAGTCTGGCACACCTGTAGGCTTGTGCGCGTGTGTGCGCGTGCCTGTGCAGACCTGCGTGTGTGTGAGCAAGGCGGGCTGGCTCCCGCAGGCAGGGGGCTGAGAGGGGCCCGGGGGCAGGACGCAGAGGGAAGAGTCACAGGTGAGAAAAGGGGCTCCGGGCTGCAGCAGAGCAAGGTGTTGCCGTAGTCACAGCAGGAGGAACAGGTGGCCTGAGTCCATGTGAGCCAGGGCACCAAACCTGTCTGGCATAAAAGAAATGTCATCTCTGGGGGAAGAAGTCATTATTACATTAGGCTAGCACCAACAGCTGAATGCAGGTATTCAATCCTAATCAAGCTTTTATTAAGCTTTCTCCTAGGGTGACGGAGGCTCATTCGGGGTCCTCCTAAGGAAATGGAGCAGGGGACAGGTAAAACTTGATATGTCAGTGGGAGGAGAACACCCACCATGGTAGCCAGCTCCCAGATGCACCCTTGGATTGCACCCACTGAGTGAGTGATGGTGGAGAGAGGAGACCCATGAGGCCGATTCAGGTCACCAACTGCCTAAGAAGAGCATGGCAAGAAGCCTAGGGTCTCCCGTGAAAAGCAGGAGAAAGCACCCAAAGCAAATCACTCCAACCTCACTCCAGAGGACTCCCTCTAGGAAGAGTTCAGATGAAGATGCTTAAAGACAGGACGGCGTTAGGGACTTCAAGGAGACATAGGCTGGCGTGTTTTTGAGAGGTCTGAGAAGCCTGCATCCTTAGCCTACTTTCTGAACGAACACCACATGCTTGAAACGTAAGACATGTTTCCCCAGAAGGCGAGGCCAGTTTCTATAAAGATTGGTCACGATGAATAGCCTTCTCATTGCTTCCCCAAACTTGGGTTTCATCGGAGTTGAGTTACTCCCCTGCTGCTTTCAACATACATAGCTGGAAGCTGACACACCATCTCTGTGGCCATAACTCTGCATTATAATAGAATGACTGTCAGAACCATTAGGCGTCAGTTCTGACTCGTCTTTCCTTAATGGTGTTAGAAAATACCTTAGATGTATTTCAAAATAAATCCCTAGTGTTTTATCTTGGAAGGCTAAACTTAGTCTGGAATTCCTCAAGCAACCTGGGCCCCCCCATACTCCCCTTCATGTGCAAACCTATAGTTACAACAATCTATGGCTGTAATTCCCAAACCAGGAGAGGATAAAAGAGAAAATGATCCACAAATAAGGAATCAGAGTTTCAAATCTCCCAAGCCATGGCCATATTAGAGCTACTGTTTCTCGAACACTTACTCTGGGCCAGGCCCACACAACTTGTACTCATCCCATTTGGCTCTCCCAAAACAGCACGAAGTAGGGTTAGTTCCCTCCCCCCCCCTTTTTTTAAGATTTATTTATTTATTTTGAGACAGAGAGAGAAAGAGATAGCATGGGTGGGGGGTAGGGAGAGGGGCCGAGGAAGAGAATCTCAAGCAGACTGCCCACTGAGCGAGAAACCTGCCACGGGGCCACGGGGCTGGATCCCACAACCCATGAGATCATGACCTGAGCCGGAACCAAGAGTCAGACGCTTAACCAACTGAGTCGCCCAGGCACCTCATTTTCCCTATTTTACAGTTAAGGAGATTCGATAAAGTAACTTGCCACAAATCACACAGTTTGAAGAGAAAGAACCAGGACTCACACTTGGGTCTGATTCTGAAGCCCAGGCTTTGGACATTGAGTTGGGAAAAAAGTGATTTTTATAAGCAAGAATAAAAATACAACCCATGAAAACACCCTCTCTCCAAAGGGATAGAGTTGAGACTTTTTTTTTTTTTTAAGATTTTATTTATTTATCTGAGAGAGAGAAAGAAAGAGAGAGCACAAGCAAGGGAGGGGCAGAGGGAGAGGGAGAAGCAGACTCCCTGCTGAGCAGGAAGCCCAATGCGGGGCTCCATCCTAGGACCCTGAGATCACAACCCAAGCTGAAGGCAGACGCTTAACCGACTGAGCCACCCAGGCGCCCCAGTTGAGACATTTCTAATAATCTGTCAAAACTGCTCCAGGTTCTTGGCTTCATGAGCAGAAATGTTAGTTACCCTTTCTCCTTGATGATTTCTCTACAAAATGAGGCCACCCAGCCACCACCTCCCCCAGGGCTCCCCAAACTACAGCCAATTAGTTCTACACACTCCTGCTAATTACCCTGAGTTATTCAGGTCCTTTTGGAGGCAGAGGGAGTGGTGGGGCCAGCTGGCCATAAAATATCTTTCTTCCATGAGGAATATTCCTCTCTGGGGCTGAAGACTCTTAGCTACCCAGAGCTGAGGACATAGTAATGTCGCTGAGCTGAGAGACTTTTCCTTCCTTTTTTGACTCTAAGGGATGTTTGATTGCATCCCATGGTGCTGAAAGGAGAACGCACTGGGTAGATCCGTTGTCAATTTTGACTCTCCCTGACAGTTAGGCTGTGGGACGATTGATTCGCCTCTCTTTATTACAGAGACTTCCTCTTTCACACACATGGATGCCTACTGAACCCTTTGGAGGCCACTTGTCAAGTAAAATGAGGCTCTTGAAAACAACTGAATGAACAACCTCCTTTTTCAAATTTTAATCGATTCTTTCATTTTGCGCTTGCTCTTGGTGGGGGACTTAGCATTTTAAATGCACACCTTTTCTCCATCCTAACCCCTTACCTGCTCTTGGTGCCTTTCACCTGCTTCTGGTGAAGCAGGATCAATAGTCTGTTATTCTCTGTCATTTGGATGTTACTTTGGCCAAGCAGTAGGGGTTTTTTGGTTGTTGTTGTTGTTTTAAATAACGTCAGGAGCTCTGCTCTCCACACAAATCAACAACAACGAGAAGCAAGAAGTGGATTACTACCGAAATCCTTTTTGTTCTAAATTGTAATCAACTATATTGGATGCGAGGGTTGTCCATTTTAAAAATTTAATAATGGGTTTTGGTCCTCTTGGTTCTATAAAAAGGGCATTTATAAATATTAATATGGAATACCAGGGAAAGAACAATACATAACAATAATGAGAATCACAAAATCCCATCACATTCGACACTGTCATATCACCAGCTTAAGGATTAGCAGGTTAACCTTAGAGTTAAAAATATTGCTTCGTGATTAAAAAAAAAAAAAATCTCAGCATTAAAAAAGCTCCTTGTTGCATTATATATTCCTTTTGCCTTCCTTATTTTTCTTCAGGTTATGGGATCACTGCTTCGATTAACATTTTTGGGGAGAGTGGGCTTAGGGGAAGGTGGTGGGTTGAGTTATCTGCATTCTTTCTTGCCCACATCGTGCTCAGCTTGGCTTTTGTATAATTCTAACTCCTGACACTGCTTGAGTCAAAGGCCTGGCGACTAATACCCCCATTTTAGCGTGGGTTTTTTTTTTTTTTTTATCCACCCGAAGCACCGTTTTAAATGATAAAGTTACCCAAGGTGTCAGTTTTCACCAGTATTTCTAAATACATCTAGTAAAAATGCAGCAATTTCATAGAAAATCCAAGCTATTGAGATCTAATCACGGCTTAAGCTGTGGCTTTATTCAAATCTGGATCACCAATATGGCTTAAGATGTAAATGAAGTGCAGAGAGAAATAAAGCAAGAAAATCTGTGATGGCCTTTCTCTCTGCTATTTGATGCCCAGCCCTTATCAGTCAATTAATGCCGCTCAACTTCAGTGGCAGCCTCAGCGGAACGGTCCCAATAGCGGCTGTCTTCCTCCAGCCCCAGCCAAACAAAACACACTTTCAGTAGCCTTAATATGAAACGGAAAAAAAAAGGTCAAAATAGATGGGGCTTTGCCAAATAAATCCCGAAGATCCATTCTAATTTCCACCCGTGGATCTTTTAAGTCATCCTGGATGCTCTTTATGATACGTTGATCCACACTTAGTTTCATTAAAACTTTGTGACTTGGTATTTTTCAACCTGATAGCTTCACTAAACTAGTTCTCAGAGTGTTGGCTAAGCCGCTATGCATAAAACTACTTTCCTGTCATGGTGGCTTCTAATATCACCTAAATGCAGGCAGCGGCCGTTCTGGAAATGAACCTGATCTACATGCATTCCATCTGAGCCTGGGAATTACTTTGCTTTTGCTTTTCCTGGATGTCTTATGAGGGAGAGGTGCTGGCCTCTGCAGCCCCCACCCTAAGCTCTCCTGAAACTGAATGCTAAATTATCTCCCACCCCGTATTTGTTCTGGAAGCAATCTACACGGAACACCACTTTTATCTGCTAAGGTTTCCAGCTGGGATTAACAGATGCTAAAACATTTGGGGAGGAGGGAGAGAAGGAGGGGGCCACAGAAGAGAAAAGAATTAAAATGAAGGTCTCTTCCAACAATGGCACAGCAAATGTGGAGGAGATTCAGACTAAGCTTAAGAAGCAAGAGAGGGGTGCACCATGAACCTGGCTTCGCTGACATGAATTTTAAAATGGTGAAAGGAAAAAAAAAACCTGCTCTGGGCTCCCCTGAACATTACCTCTGGGCTGGTTGGGTGTCCCTCCTGATTAGTGCCACCTCGGCTTCCCTCTGCACCCTGACATCTGACAGAGGCCTTTATTTCTTTATCAATGGCCGTGGTCCATCTACGTCACTGCAGCTGACAGAACGATTGGCAAAGGGTTTCAAAAGAGGTGGAGATCATTTTTCTAGGGGGGGAAAAGGGATTAAACATCAAATAAATAAATCAGCAAGGCAGGATAACAGAGTCCTGGCTCCAGGTGAGTGTGTCCTTGTCCTGTGTTCAGGTAACACAGTGTCCCCCAAAGTTCCACCCAGCACGACAGGAGGACGGCCTTGCTCAGCATCCCCTTGCTGGGATTAAGGGTGAGAAACCAGTCCTCACTTGAGTTGACCTGGCCTTCTTCCGTCAGCTTTGTCTCAGGCTGGGAAAGGTAGGAGCTAAGATCTGACACCAGGCCTGCATTTACACTGAGAAATTGTCAGGCTTTGCCATCAAATCAACCAGGATCGGAAACCTGACTCTTGGGGCAGCTAGCTTCTCCGAGAGATGATAAGAGCGCCCTCTGCGAGGGGAGATTAAATGAGATACTTTGCGGGAAGCACCTAGCCTGGTGGCTGGCACATGCCTGGTGGCTGGCACATGCTTGGTGCCTCATAACTAACAGTTTATGTCATGAAAGTTCTTATTGTCCCAGTAGGACTCTGCAAGTACTGAGAGCTGGCCTGAGTGTGACTGTCCACGGGGCCTACTGAAGAAAACACACACACCCCGAGGCATAAAGCTCCACTTCGCCAAGTGTTGTGAAAGCCTCTCCCTGTAGCCACACCGCGCCCGTGTGTCCCCCTTGCTTGGAGCCCAGGACATTTAGTTCCCCACCTCGCCCATGCCCTGCCTCATGGCCGGATGGCACGTGGGAGAAGGAGAGAACAACCGCGGGGCGGGCTTGAGTGCCCAGGAGTCCCGGGACAAAGTGAACAGGCCTTTAGGGGAACGCCCAGAACACAGCACAGTGGGCTCTGCTGGGGGGACGGCGGCTCTGCCTGCCTTCTCCCCTCTGCTCTCCCCAGGGCGTTTTCCCAGATGGCCACGGGTGCGCGGCTCACAGGACCCCACCCGACCAACAGTTAGAGACAATGCTCAGCTCTGCTTTCTTTGTCGAGAATCTGTAAGCTCTGGGAACCTGCTGCAGAAGAGCAAAGCCTTGCGACAAGAGACTGATGGGTGTAAAGGTCTGAGGGGGAGAGGAGGAATCAGCCACAGGGTATGTTTCCTATAATCTGGAAGATTCCAGTTTGGAGCTATGACTTCAGGCTTCCAGAAAAGTGTGCTGATCACCTTTACTGATGCATGAGAAAGGAGTTAGACCCCTCCTTGTTGATGGCATCAAGAAGTTTCTGAAGACCTGGGGTGCTGATAGAGGCCTCCTTCAAAGAGGAGTAGGTGGAAAGAGCACTGGGCCGAGGGGTCAGGGACCCCTGTCCTCGCTCTGCCACAGAATCACAGACTTCACCTCTCTGAACCCTAGTGTCCGCATCTCAAAAATGAGGGATTATCTCTGAAGGGTAAGATCACACGAAGAGCTTTCACTCCCCACTTTGAACACCTCTACTTGTTTAACAGCATATTTGTATTACTTTTACAATATAAACTTTTTTTGAAGTTTATTTATGTAATTTTTTAGTCACCTCTACACCCAGTGTGAGACTCCAACTCATGACCCTGAGATCAAGAGTCCCATGGTCTTCCGACCGAGCCAGCCAGGCGCCCCTACAATATAAACTTTCCATTGAAAATGAAACTAAAGTAAAAGGCTAGGGCTAGAGGTTCTATGAGATCCAGGTTATGTGGTATGCATGATTTGCGGAGGTGGCCAAGTCCAGGCACAGTGTGGGACCGCTGAGGAAGCCATCTCTGAGCTCTTGTCAAGCTCAGGCAAGACAGGGTCTGGAATATTAGCACCAAGGTAATCAGATGAAATTGGGCCTATAAAACCCAGGTCCTACTGAGACCCGCTTCTCGCAAGCTGGACAATCGTTTGACCAGTGCAGCCCCTCCCCTCAGTCTGCCAGTCCTTCCAAACATGCCCTGGCACCATGAAATGGGATTTTGGAAGGACGGGGAACAATAGGATAGCAGCTGCCCTGCAGTCTCTCTTGGCTTGGAGAATTGCCCCTATTGCAGAGGCTGGGTTTCTAGGATGATCATTCAAGGTGAGGGTTTGCTTGTGCTCTGCAAAGACTGGCCCTGCTTCCCGGCAGCTTCAGTCTATACTCAGAGGCTGTGGGTCTAATACCCCGTGACAAGCCTTTCCTGGCCCCAGGTAATCTTCCTGGGTACCCCTGCCCTTCTCCCCACTTCATGCCCAGGCCTTTTCACTAAAAAGGTCACCTGGTGGTTTAGACCAGTCATTCTGTATATCAAACCTGGCCGAATAACAGAAGCACCTGGGTAGTGAGTTAATAACATAGATTCCCGCCGAGTCCCATCCCAGGAGGTTCTGGTTCAGTGGGTCAGAGTGGGACCCAGACATCTGCATTTATTATGCAGTGTTCCAGGTATGTCTGATGCCACCAGGCCAGGACGGTAATATCCACTGTGACCCATTACCAGATGGTTTCTTTAGGGCTTCCCAGGTGCGGTGGTCTGGGCCTGAAAACACAGTCACCCATGGACAAACCATCTGGACAGGTGAACCTAAAGACTAATCCCAACCTGCCAACACACCACATACAGGTTGGTATTGGTGATGGGAACACCACACCGCCCACGGATGTTTTGACTCTCCGGAATACCTCTCCTCTACCCCCTCCCCCGCGCATCCCTACCCCCCCCCCCCCAACCTTTCCCCCTCCGCCCAATGGCAAGTTAACGCACAGATGGAACAAACCTCTGAAAGCAAGCTCTGCATGAGGTGCCCTTGGCTTTGGAGAATTCAGTCCAATTTGCCACCAGTATCTAGGCTGGCTTTTGATTATGTTGATGATAAAGACTGTAAACAAAACAGCCTTTCTCTACTAATTAATTCCCTTCGAAGAACTCTAAAGATCTTTAATTACACAGTTTGAAAAGCAGCAGTTACCCGATCAGGCTGATGGGCCTCTGCCCTCCTCTCTCTGCCCACCTGAACGAAATATTTTCTTGTTTTCTCTGCTTCACACACCTAGGATGGGCTGGCAGTAAATCCTGTCAACTAAACGCCTGACAAAAGTGCTCTGCTGTCAAGTATAAAGAATGCCACCTACAGCTTAATGTCTGAAAAAAAAAAAAAAATCCCAAGGGCTGCAAACAATGAAGGTTTTTGTCTTCTTAATGCCCAGTATGCAATCGAGTGGAAATGCTACTTCCATCCGTAATTTACAAATGAAATTAAAGTTGTTGAAAGACACAGGGTAAACCAGAAGCTTTTGTTTCGCTGCAGAACAGGAAAAATTTAAACCACTAAATGTTTTAGCAGATTTACTAAATTTCCAATTAAATCATGAAATCTATTATTGCAGAGCTCTGAGAGGGCACTGTGTCTTCGCGTAGCTCTCTCCCCTCCAACACTCACATATGGTATCAGCAAACCAAACTATGTCCCCCATAAACAACCTCATTCTGTTCTACCTGCGGGGAAACCGGGGTGCAGAGAGAGGCACACAAGCTCATAGGGGAGTGAGGCCGGTTCAGCAGTGGTTTGGGGGCACGGCCTAGGCCAGCTTTTGGAAAAAACCAGCAATGTGCCCAAGTGAGGGTTCCAGGGCCCCCAGCTGGTGGAGGCAGCCCCGCTGGAGCGGGAAAGCCCCGGGAACTCCTTCATGGGGAGGGAGTCAGATCTGCTATACAAGAGCACCCTCTGCCAGTTGGCACGGAGGGCTGGCTGGAGAGGCTGGTGGCCCAGAGGTGGGGGAAAGGGCACAGGACCCTGAGCGTACAAAGCCAGGCCTGAGAGAGAGAGTCCATCTTCCAAACTAGACAGAGCGACTCACCTCTGGAACAATAGCCAGTGCAGGCAGGGGGGACGCTGATTTTCCAAGGGCTCTCCACGTTAATCCACCCCACCAAATCCAGCCACTAGGAGCCTGAATGGTCCTCCAGACACCCATTCAGTAGAAAATGACGGGTGATTTTTGCCCTTGTCTCCCGAGATCTCTGGTGAGCACCGCGGCTCTGGCTGACATGTGTTTGTAAAGATAAAGCACCAGGCTACTTTGGGGGCCCTCCCAGGCTATTACAAAGAGGAAGTGGTGCCAACTCAGGCTCTGCATGGCTTTTCAGAATTGAGCTGTTAATTTTTTTTTTTTTATACACACCTCTCTGAAAAGGATTTGAAGCAACTTACAATGAAGGCAAACACAATAAGGTCATTCAACTAAAATTAGAAAAGCAAAGCCAAAGAAAGGAGAAAGAAGAAAGCATTGACTGTCAGGTGTAATAGAGTCACTGTGATTTAGCTGCAGATTAGGTACCGAGCTTCCTGGTAGCCAGGGCAAAAAAGGATACCCAATGAGATAGTCCACACAACCTACTAGAAAGAAGCAGAACAATTCTCCAGGAGAGTTATGCTTTTTTTTTCTGGCATTAAGTTTATTTGAGGGGACTTTGTATAGGAACTCCAAAAGCATCATACAGTGTGTTTGACAATCAAGCAATTCTGATATAGCTATTTCTTGCTATAATCTTTTGGCAATGGTCAAGGGCACACATCAGTCACAACTCAATAATGGTAAATCTTGATGGGAGGAAACAAAGTGGGAAATGGGGAGTAGCTAGACAAATGTCTCAAATTTTGGCTCCTGAGTATTTCATTCACTCATTGATTCATTAGATATTTCCTTTTTTTTTTTTTTTTAAAGATTTTATTTATTTATTTGACAGAGACAGAGTTAGTGAGAGCAGGAACACAAGCAGCGGGAGTGGGAGAAGGAGAAGCAGGCTTCCCCTCGAGGAGGGAGCCCGATGTGGGACTCGATCCCAGGACCCTGGGATCTTGACCTGAGCCAAAGGCAAATGCTTAACGACTGAGCCACCCAGGCGCCCTCATTAGATATTTCTTAAATCAGGTGCAGATGTGGGGGTTAGAGCAGAAAACAAGCAGGCAAACTCTTACTCTCAGATACTAAGAAAAAACTTAGTATCCTCAGAGGGATGGGTGGATAGCAGGCAAGCTTCCTGTAGCTTAGTTGCTGAATATGGGCAGTTTCAACAGATGGGTACTTTCAGATGTTCAGAAATCCCACCTCAAATTGCCTTAAACAATGAAGAGATGTGGTTTCCTTGACTCGGCAGCTCAGTGATGCTCTCTCTATGCTATCCCACCTTCACTGTTGGCTCCATCTTCCAGCTGATAGCAATATGGCTATTGAGTTCTGGGAGCCACAAAGATAGGACAACCTTCAGAGCAAATTACGAGACTATTTCTTCTCGTGGCTTTCACTTAGGATGGAGGAAATTTTTTTCAGCCTCTGTACCCACCCCATTCAGCAGACTCTCTCTTTTGTCTCATTGGCCAGAATTGGCCCCTTTGCACATTCCTGGTCAAGTCCTGGTGACGTGGGTGAGGTCACCCTTAGACCAATTAAGCCACCCCTGGAGTTTGGGCTACAGTAGGCTTCCCCTGTAGTACTTGGTAATGTGGGAAAAGAGGGTACTTGAGCAAAACTGGTATTGTGTTAGGCAGGAAAAGAGGCAGGGGATAAATGGAATTTGAGGCAGGCAGTGAACACTGCCATTTTGGTCTTTCAATGTCACCTCCCTGGCATATCAAGATTAGTTCGGGTGAATAGTGATCAAGGCTGTTGGAAGGTCTGTCTGCTTGGTTTCCTCCAGAAAAGAAGATCCTTACTATTTGCCTTATTTCTTGAGCTAGACTAACCATTTCCCATACCTTTTGTCACTTCCTCGGTTTAGGTTTTTATTCTACTTGTACACGTTAAAAAAAAAATCCTTCTAAGTGGTCTTCCTATCTCCAGTTTTACTCAAATCAAATCTGTCTTCCATACTGTTAGTAGAACAATCTTCTTAAACATAAATGTACAATACCACTCCCCTCCTTAGCAACTTCTTTCACTTCCTATCTTGTACAATATAATGTAAACGATCTTTGCATTAGCACACAAAAATGAAATATTTAGGTATTCATTTAACAAATATGAGGTATTCATTTAACAAATATGTACAAGATCTATAAGAAGGGAACTAAAACAACTCTAATAAAAGAAATCAAATAAGATCTAAATCAATGGAGAGATATTCCATGCTCATGGATAAGGAAGACTCAATATTGTTAAGATGTCAATTCTTCCTAACCTGATCTATAGACTTAATGCAATCCCAATCAAAATCCCAGCAAGTTATTTTGTGAATATTAACAAATTGATTATAAAGTTTATATGAAAGGCAGAAGATCCAGAAGAGCCAACACAATATTGAAGAAGAATGAAGTTGGAGGACTGATACTACTTGACTTCTAAGTTTACCATAAAGCTATAGTAAATTGAGACAGTATGGTATTGGCAAAAGACAAGGCAAATAGATCAATGGGACAGAATGGACCCACAGAAATAGACTCATACAAATATTGTCAATTGATCTTTGACAAAGGAGCAGAAGCAATTCACTGGAGAAAGGACAGTCTTTTCAATAAATGATGTTGGAACAAATGGATATCCATATGCAAAAAAAAATGAATCTAGACACTTTACACCATTCTCAAAAATTAACTCAAAATAGATCATTGTCCTAAGTGTTAAATGCAAAACTGTGAAACTTGTAGATGATAACACAGGAGAAAATCCAAACGACCTTGGGTTGGGCGATGACTTTTTAGATACAATACCATGAAAGAAAAAATTGGTAAGTTAAACTTTATTGAAATTAAAAACTTCTGCTCTGCCAAAGACATTGTTAAGAGAATGAGAAGGCAACCTACAGACTGGGAGAAATTTGCAAAACACATATCTGTTAAAGGACTTGTACCCAAACAAAGAGCTCTTAAAATTCAACAATAAAAACACATACAACTTGACTAAAAAATGGGCAAAAGTTCTGAACAGACATCTCACCAAAGAAGGTGTACAAATGACAAATAAGCATATGAAAAGATGATCAACATCATATACCATTAGAGAACTGCAAATTAAAACGAGCTACTAATTCACACCTATTAGAGCGGCTAACCACTGACAACACGAAATGCTGACAAGGATGTGGAGCAAAGGAGGCGCCTGGGTGGCTCAGTCGTTAAGCGTCTGCCTTCGGCTCAGGTCATGATCCCAGGGTCCTGGGATCGAGCCCTGCATCGGGCTCCCTGCTTGGCAGGAAGCCTGCTTCTCCCTCTCCCACTCCCCCTGCTTGTGTTCCCTCTCTTGCTGTGTCTCTCTCTGTCAAACAAATAAATAAAATCTTAAAAAAAAAAAAAAAGGATGTGGAGCAACAGGAATTCTTGTTCATTACTGGTAGGAATGCAAAATGGTACAGCCACTTTGGAAGACAGTTTGGCAGTTTCTTACAAAGCTAAACAAAGTCTTGACACATGATTCAGCAATTGTGCACCTTGGTATTTTACTCACATGTGCAGTTCCATGTGAGTAGTGTGCCCATTCTACAGGGTAGCAAGTGAGGCTTCGGGAAATTCAGGAATGTAAGGACGGTTGCTAGAAGATGGCAGAATTGCTATTCAAATTCAGGTCTTTGGAAAAATAGAATTCCTAACATTTGTTGGTGGTTTCATCACAGACAGCCCAGAAAGTAGCCTGGTAGGGAGTTCATTTCAGACTGGAGGCTGGTCTGCCCAAAAAGGTGAGCTAAACCTCGTATGGACAGCCATAAAGAGAAGGATTGAAGAGACTCTCCAACCCTGTGAATAAATGGAGGCACTGGACCCACTCTCCTCAAAACCTTGATGTGGCAGAGGATGACGTTCTTAGGTTTCACACTATGGCAGCCTCTCTCCCTAGTATAGTGTCTGGCCCACAACAGATGCACTTGAAATATCGGCTGACCAAAGAAAAATAAATGATTTTATTTTCTAATATTTAGTAAGTGCTTATCTTTTTAAAGACACTTCCGCCTTCACTGTATCTGAGGTGCACATTAGCCGTAAGGACGGTGTCAAACAGAATTCACAGCTCTGTTGAGGCCAGAATCCAAGGCTCCTCCTGCCCAGGGCAGGGCACATTCCCTGTGTCTCAGAGCCACCCTTGAAGAAGCAAAGGCTCTGTGAGTAGAACAGGTCAAGGGAAGGAGGCTAACATTTCCTAAGCACCTGTTACTGTATTATATAATAACTGAGTCTCACCTCAAGTGATGACCTCCAATGAGACTCAGTTTTTGCATCTCTAAAATGGCAATATTGATATCTACCCCCCAGGATTGTGTGAATGTTAAATTATATAATACAATAACAACGTGCTTAGAGCCAATAAATATATGATTTCCTCTCACAAAAGGGCTATAAAGAAAATGAACTAGTTTCAACAAAGAAGAAAATATGAGAGAAATCTTCAATAATATGGCCAGGGAGGCCCTCCTAAGGAAGGGACAGGGCTGAGAAGGCCTGGGTGGTGTAAGGATGGGGTCTTCATTTCCTAGGGCTGCCATAGCAAATGACCACAAACGGGGTGGCTGAAGACACCAGCATTTTATTCTTATAGTTCTGGAGGCCAGAAGTCAGAAATCAAGATGTCAGCAGGGCCACACTACCTCTGAAGGCTCTAGGGAAGCATTTTCCCTTGCCTCCTCCTAGCTGCTGTGGTTGTTGGCACTCCTTGGCTCCTTGGCTTGGAGAGGCACCACTTCAATGTCTGCCTCCATCTTCACATGGCCTTCTTTGCTCTGTGTTTATATCTTTGTGTGTTCTCTCCTCTTCTTATAAGGACACCTGTCATTGGATTTAGAGCCCACCTGAATCCAGTATGACCTCATCTTAATTACATTTACAAAGACCCTGCTTCCAAAGAAGTTCCCATTTTGGAGGTTCTGGGTGAATCTGATTATTTGGGAGCCACTATTCAACTGGTACAAATGGCAAGATCTTTTTCTGGCAGGTGGAGTGGTTTTCACACAGGCCCTCAGGGAGGAAAGGGCTTGAAACAGTTGGGGCCAGTAAGGCTGAAATGTGGAAGGACCCAGAGGGAGCTTGGAGAGAAAGGCAGAACTGGATCCTGGAAGGAGGAGAAAGGGACAGAGACACAGAGACAGAGAGGGAATGAGACACTAGTGATGCAGAAGAGGCCCACAGGAGCAGAGTCCTTGAGAAGGAGGCCAGCACAGGATTTCAGGTCATCATGGGCTTGGTGTGTGATGGGAGGTCTTGGGAGCACAAAAGGGCAAGAGAAGGGGCACAGAAGCAGGTGGGTCTGATGGTGAGGGAGAGAGAAAACCCTTTCTAATGGCTTCTATTTTCTCAACTACACAGGAGACAGCTAAGAGGTGAGGGAAGGGGGCGGGAGTTGAGAGGAGAGAAGAAAGCTGGTTGTGTTGAGGGTGAGAGACCACACTTACGGGGGTTGCTGGGGGGCTTGTGGTTCTCCAGGAGATGCGCCCTGCCATCCAGCACCATCATGCAGACACCTCTGCATGATGGCAACCTCCTCCCATGGGCTCCTTTTCTGCGCACCCTGCCTTTGCTCCCAGGCTAGTCCCTCCACTGCTCTCACCCCATCACTAAACTCACAAGGCGTCCCACCCCAGTCTGCAACTTCCCAGAGTGCCCTTTGCCGTCAAGATAAAATCCAAACTCTTTAATGTGGCTCCTAAGATCCTGCATGAGCCGGTCCATCACACTGCTTCCCAGCTTCCTTTCTTGCCTCCTTCACATCCAATTCTGCCTCTCAACCAGCCAGAATTCTTTTACCATCCTTAAAGGCGCCTTTCTCTCCCTCCCCTCCAAGGCTCTGCACTTGCTCTTTCCTCTTCTGGCAATGGCAATACTCTCGCTCCTGCTGCACGAGCCCCTCCCCTCCTCTGCCTGCTCACTCTCCTCCCTGTCCCCTGTCCCCTGTCCCCTCTCAGCTTGGCCTGCTCCCCAGGACAGTCTCCCACTTTGAGTCTGGGTAAGTGTTCTGCATAATCCTCTATGCTTCCCTTACTACCGCAGTTACCACATTGTAAAGTAATTGCTTCTTTACTGACCTGCGGCCCTCTAAAACTATAAACCCCCTAACGGACCCTGCCTTTGTATTTCATATTACTTGACATATAGTGGATGCTCAAAAAAAAAAAAAAAAAACCTGTTAAATAAGTAAAACTGTTCATGTCTATGATGAAGGTCATAAGTAACTCAGAGCCTTTTTTTTTTTTTTAAGATTTTATTTATTTATTTGAGTCGGGGGAGAGCACGAGCACAGGAGGGGCAGAGGGAGAAGCACACTCCCCACTGAGCAGGGAGCCCAATGCGGGGGCTCTTAATGGACGGAGCCACCCAAGGCGCCCCTAACTCAGAGCTTTAGAGCAGTTGATCTTGCTTCCCCTCCAGGCACAATGCGATTGCACTTTATACTGGTGACATCAGAGAACCCCACTCTGTGTGGCCGTCGGGACACTGCTGCCTGTTCGTGCTCTGGTTCTCAGTCAGACTTGTGACTGTCCATCTTAAATTGCATGAAGCTTTGTGAGGTTTTCCCCCAGGATAATCTCCGCTGTGTCTCACTGCTCCCATCCACCTCCTGTCTCTTCTGCAATCCTTGGTCTCTTTTATTCGGTTGTATGTTATGCTTCTCTTTATAAGTGGCCTTCCAGCTTCTGAAAGCCTTGGGATGGTGTATTGTAGTCTCTTGGACGTTTGAGTTCCCAGAAATTCTTTTTCTAAGCTGTTCTTTTGCTGCAGCACTGTCCACGTTCTGACACGTGAGGGGCACTTCCTACTCTGCCTTCCAGCAACGTCTCAAGGATGGACTTCTGCTCACACCATGTTGTCCTAATATTGCTTCTCAAAGGACAATGGAAAGTGGAAGGGGCTCCGGGTTCTGTTTTGTGTTTCTTTCCTATGCGCAGGCCCTCTGATCTTTCTGGAACCATGTTGATTCCATTGCTCATGCATGCACACCCAATTCCTACAGATGGCCACGACCACTTTATATCTTTTGCCTATTCCATTGATGATGCAGTCATTCCCTTTCTCACTTCTAGTCTTCACAGCAGGGAAGTTCCCACTAGCCTCCATGTCATTAGTGGGTAAAATCAGCTACCTCTTGCCCTTCTGCTCCGTGTTCTAATCATGTCCTAATTACCATCACAGAAAGAGACACAACACATTGATCTTGGCTAATTCCTCTATTCTATTGCTAGGAGAGAGGAAATAAAATAATTCCCACCCTCCCCTGCCCTTTCTGTGTTGACCTCAGTACCTATAAATTCCTGTTGGAACAATCCTGCATTACTAATTTGCCCATTTCTGAATGCACATTTTTTTTTTTTTGGTTAAAAAAAACTATTTATTCTTGTGTATAGTTTATAAATAAACTTCTTCAAAAAAAAAAGCAAAAAAATTGTTTGGAGTGTAGCAAATACAGTGTGTTAATGTTCCACATTTACTCCAACTACCTTCTAGAATGCTTTCTGTACTGTAGAGTTTGGGACATGAAAACTGCATTTCCCAGATGCCCTTGCAGCTGGAGTTTCAGATGTGAGCATGGCTCAGCCACTCAGATGCGCTCCATGGGATTTGTAAGGCAGGAGCGAGACCTAGCCCTCATTTCTGTTCATTTTCCTGGCAAGCTCATTCAGGTACATTAAGTTTCCTTGTGTCTGATCACTAGCTTTGCGAGTGCTGAAAGCAGTGGTGGGCTGGCCATTTGCTGGCATGGATTCCAGTGAGCACTTGGGTGGCTCTGGTTGGAGCAGGTGCAGGGACATCTTGAACACGGTGGCTTCCTGAGGATGACAGTGATGTTGAGGTTCTGGAGTTGAAGGCAGGGGTAGTAGCTTCCAATTTTGACAGAGAGCTTCCTGGTTGTAGAAGGCTATAGCTCTGATGGTGGTTAGGTTCTGCAGAGCAGTGCTGAGGTCATTCTGGAAGGTTAATGAGCCTGTCTCTTCAGACCTCCCTGCAATCCTGAGCGCCATTTAGTGCCTTGGAATTGTCCCTTTCTTGCTTCCCTAGCTGGCATAGATTCTGTCCTTTGCTAGGAGCCTGACTCATATACTGCGGGAGTACTTATTTGCAATATTAAATATGTTTCTGATTAGAAAGATCTCAAGGCAGGAGAAGCAGCTGAGAAGATTTAGGCATTTTATTGGGCAGCTGCAGCTCTAAAGGAGCCAAATCAGGGCTCTTGCCATTTGGGGTGTGCATACGACTTGCTATGACAGCACCACCAATAGGATTTTGAGGCATGGATGGGAGGCAGAGCTCTGGAGATGCTAACCTTCACATTAACTTGAACTTGTCCTCAAACTCAACCCTAAATTGATAAGCCTGCAGGTCAAAATCTTCTGCCACTACCTTTCTAATGACGAATGGCTTCTCCCACTTTTCTCTCTGCTGTCTCTCTGTCCCCCCCTCCCCTCCTGCAGAAATCCTTCAGTGCCACCATCTATTGGCACAAGAAACACACACACACACACGGGGGGAGTCCATTTGTAAAGAAACCTTGTGATATAAACGACACACCGATGATAACAAGATCTGTGGTAGAGCACATGCCTGGGAGAAAGGGCCAGTATTCCTATATGAAAAGCACAAGCAGGAGAAAGTACTTCCCATGGCAGGGGGGCGAGGCTGACAACAAGCACAGGTCTAGGAATGGGCAAGTCTCTCCTTATCTGTAGGTGTGGGTTGCATTTCGCTACAATTCTAAGATCAGGCAATCCTTGCTCAAGGTACAAAATTTACAGTTAAAAAGGACACACAGCAAGTCTTCTGCCACCCTTGAGCCTGTGTTCCTGGTTCCCCCTCCAGAGGCCCGCTCTCTGGTGAGTTTCTTCCCCAGCCCATTTTCCCCGCAGAGCGCCTCTGCTCTGGGTTGGGTGTGGAAACCTCCAAAATGGTGGGGAAGAGCTCCGGAGGGAGAAGAGTCTTTGGCAGGGATTGGGGCGCTGACAACCAGGATTCCAGAACCACCGGCCGGTGCCTGGCCACGGATCGGGTCAGATCACGCATGTGGGCAGGACCCCGGCGCTTGTCCGCTCCTGGCCACCCCTCAGGAGATAGTGGATTTGCTGGCAGGAGGTGGGCCCACACCCTTCCCCTTAGCACCATGTTCGGTTAGCTTCCGTGATGCAGATCTTCATTCCCCCTGCCTTCCCTTCAGCTGCAGGGCCCTGGGCTTGTGGCGAGTGTTTGTTTATATATGTCATGTCGTTGTCCTTTTGGGTCGCAATACGTGCATCTGAGGCAGAAGGCTGTCTGGCTTTTAAACTAAGAGGGACTGCCAAACACCCTCCGCCTCCATCGTGGAACGCTGCCCTATTAGGAGTTTACACAAGAAAAATCTGTGCCAGTTATAACAGGTATTGAGAACGAGGGAGAAGAAGAGAAGAGGAAGCCTGAATAATCCTTTGGCAATTCTGAGTGTGACACAAGATTCTCTTCCTTCTTAGCGATTCTGTGCCTCGTTCCTGATAATTTTAGGGTCTGCTATGTCTCTTGCTATGAGAATTAGCATCAGCAGCTTTCAAAATGACTTACCAGTTAACCCCTCCAGAAATCTTAAGACATTATTCTTTTCTTCTCCAAATTTCCCATCCCTAAGCCTTCTAATTCTCCTTCAAATTTCCATCTGTAAAGTTAATACAATCCAATAAGAAAATAATGTGCTCTTGAGACGCTGACATGCTCAGAGCCATTTTATCCTGCCCTAAAGCCTGGAAAGTTTGAATTTTCCTTAGGATAAAAAAGTAAGAAATAATAGAATAATTCACTGTACTGTAACAATTAAATCCAGCAATTTAACATTGCGCATTGGTAAATATAATGCTTGCAACAACCCAAAGTCTCCCATGTATTGACAGACAAAAACAAAGTTATAAATCTAAACCTCCTATTCCAAACCACATTCCTAAATGTAAATAAGCATCCAAGCATGTTGCTACATATCTTTACAGAAGCAATTACAAACAAGCCTTATCAGTCGCTAAGTCACCAACGCACACAACGCTTATCTGCTATGCCCTCTACTGGATAGAGTACACAAGGCAAGTCGCATTATTTCCAGTTAATTTTTGGCATCATCACACTGCATCTGCTTTAGGAATGCAAGGCGTGAAATTTATAGTAGCAGGTTTAATATTCCATCCAGCCAAAATTATTTCGCTACAAGGACTTACCTTTGGTGGAGTATTTTGGGTGGAATTTCTTTTTTAATACATAGATTGCTTCTCCCCTTCTTGCAACCCACTGTCCAAACTCTCAAGCTGTCACCAAACTCAGTACGTGGCAGGAATAATTTCATGCTGAGTAAAATGTGTTTCATTTCACATCCTGTAAGAATAATTACTTAGCATAATGCCACTTAAAATGTATTTCTATCTGCAAATGCTAATGAAGCTACAAAAACCTGAATCATCTTCGGAAAGAATTAGGGTATTAAGGGGGCTTCTCCTTCACTCCCTCTCCTCCTGTAAAGACTGACTGAAGAGAGAAACGGGGACCACAGGAATAATCCTGACACTAGATCCTGCTGTCTTTAAACTGGGTGCAAGTCCAGGGGCTTGCGGGGAATTTAATCCCACAGACCTCTGCCGAGCCTCCCTAAGATGCTGGAAACAGAGCCAAAGGCTCCCTGGAGATGCCTCGTCCTCACCCAGGTCCCAGTGGGTGGCCGCTAGGAGGGAACTCAGGTCCGGGGCCAACGAGGGCCACCTACACCAATGGCAGGGCTGGTGGCAGGCCTGTAACCTCTGGCCCTAAGGAACTTGCCTCTTGATCAGTGGTGTGCCCAAGTAGTAAAGACTATGGTTCTAACTACTGTTCATCTTGAGGCTTAAAACAGGCAACACAGAATGATGAGGAGCAAGAGGGAAAAGGAGTGTTTTGCCTTTAAAGAAGTTAAAAAAACCCACAAAACCCACAACCTTTTTATTTTGAAATAATTTTAGAATTACAGAAAAGTTGCAAAAATTGTTCGGGGAGCTCTTGAATATCCTTCGCCCAACTTCCCCTAATTTAAGATCTTACATGACCACAGTACGATGATCCAAACCAAGAAACTGTTAAGGACAATGCTGTTAACTACACTACAGACTTCAATTCAAATTTCACCAATGTTCCCACTGATATTGTTCTTCTGTTCTAGGACCTGAGCCAGGATCCCATATTGCATGTAGTTCTCATATCTCCTTGGTCTCCCTAATCCGGGACATTCTCCGTTTTTCCTTGCCTTTCACGACTTTGACACTTTTGAAGAGTACTGGTGAAATGTCCCTCCATTTGGGTTTGTGTGATATTTTCTCACAAGGAAAGTGAGGGTATACATTTTGGGCAAGAATACTACAGAAGTGCCAATTTCTTCTCACTGCCCTGGAGAAGTGGGACCTGGTCCTTCCCTGCAGTGAAGTTCAGCGAGGGTCCGTGTGGAAGGCCTGAATGCATGTCTAGAACCTGAGTGGTGGGTCTCAGGAGAGGTAGGCACCGTGCCTAAGAGCACGTGACAGGCTTCTCACACCTGTCTCCTCCTTTCTCTGTTACTATGGGTGGTGATGGGAGAAGTGAGAACATTTCTTTGCTATTGGTAGACAGCACTGTGTTTTGTTTTGTTTTGAAGTAATCTTCACACCCTACGTGGGGCTCAAACTCACAACCCTGAGATCAAGAGTCGCACGCTGTACCGACTGAGCCAGCCTGGCGCCCCGGCACTAGTGTTTTTTTAACCCGGTGCATTGAGATCTGTAGGACAAGGGGTAGGCAGGGAAGGCAAAGTATCATGGATGGTGGTGGGGAAAAGTGGGGGGGTGGGAAGACGTGGGTCCAGTGCAGCCCTTTGTGCACTCAGCAGGGCTCTAGATAACCTGAAAATGAGATGCAGACCTCTCCATGGGTGGGAACTTGTTCATTTGGATGGAGGGAGTGGTGGCAAACAGTTTCCAATCAGCATTTGTAACAGTGAAGAAACAGGTGGGATACCCTCAGTGGCGAAAAGGACCCCTGGGCAGATTTGTAAGATTTGCATTTTGGCTTTCACCCCCTCCGAAAATGGAAACTCCACAGGGGACAGGCCCTTGTCTGTCTGGTTCCCTTCTTCCTCTGAAAACCTAGGACCCAGGCCTGGCACATTGTAGCAACTCCAAAAATGTGTTTTGATGAAATGAATTAAAAAAAAAACAAAAAACGGGTGAGTGGATGCAGTACTCATCTGCAGAACATACTGATGGGCACTCCACTCATCCCCACTGGGAAATCCGTGACTCTGTCCCAAGCGTGGTTTTAAAAGCCCAGCAGCGGTCCTGAGTTCAGGACTCCAAGCTTTCTAAAATTCTTTCCATGTCAGCCCTCTAAGTGCTCTGAGAAGCTGTGTCGAGGAGACCATTCTTCGAGAGGTCTCTGGGACCAACAGAATCCACGTTGTGTGGGGGAAGGTAGAACGAGATCCAGATCAAAATCTGGCAAAATCTAAGTTTGGGGAGAGAAGGCAAATGGTAGTAATGTTGAAGCTTCCTTCCAGGTGGCCCATGCTTTGGGGAAGCCAACAGGAAGAGGGAAGGACCGTCGTGGTACTGGGGTCACATGGGAGGGATCGTACTCGCGTGTGTGCGCACAGGCGTGCACGTGCACGTGCTCGCAGACTGAGATGCTTTCCTAATTAAAGGGACTGCTTTCAGTTCTTCATCTGCTCAGTGCTTCTTGGTTACTCTCTTCTAATGGCCAGTTTTCCGCATAAGTTAAGTAACACATTATTTATAATTATCATTGTAATTTAAATTGAACTATTTATTGAAGTTTTCCAGATGCGTATTTACCGAGGCCTTTTTTAAATATACAAGAGAGAGGCAAAGCAGCTGGCAGCAGGAGGCTCTTTAGACTTATTTTACTCAGGTGTATCAAATGGATGGGAGCTGGTTTTACTGGCATATTAATGAAAACAGCTTGCCCTGTGAGCAGTTGGTATGTTCAAAGCACTTTATACATAGCAACCTACTTCATCCTTCCAGACGTATCATCAGGCAAATCTCTTCTCTCCCCATTCTACAGAAAAGGAAATTAAGGCACAGAGACACTTGCTCCAAGTCATGCAGCTAGTAAATGGCAGAGCTGGGTGTCTAGCTCTGATCACGATACTATAGAGTGCTTCTAGTGCAATCCACAAAAGGCCTGTGCTTTCTGGAACAGCCTGGAATCGGGGAGAGTGAATGGAAGAGCTGGGAAGGACTAAGTTCCTGCTCTTTGCTCTTTTAGGGACAAAATGAGCCCGGCAGGCACACATCCTTGCATGTTCTTCTCCATCCAGGCAATCGGCACTGGAACTGCCCTTTGCGGGAGGCCGTGGTGAGTTCCTGCAGGAGACCATGCACTGTGACGGGCACTTTCAGGGACGAGACAAAGGTTTTTGTTAGGGTATTTCTTTAATTCTGTAACAATCCTGCACTATAATAAAAAAGGAACATAGACTCTCCATCTTACCAAAATTTCATGAAATTGCTTTAAAACAAAGTTCTAGTTTTGTTTGATTCTTGCGTAGGTTCACACATTTTGCTTTGTTCACACATTACCTTGTTATTGGCTCATAATATTCAACAACTTCAGGTTCTGTGGATCAACTGAGTGTTCACAAGGGACATGGAGAAGGAGAAAAGTACTGTCACATAAATGCTAACCCTGCGAAACGGGTCCCCTTTACCTTTAGCCCAGAGGGTGTGCAGCATGGTTCGTGTGGTCTTTGTCTCAAGGGTTTTTGCCAGACGTATTTGCCTCCCAAAGATGAAGGGCCAAACTACTTCCAACTCTGACAGTAAATGCAGGACATTTAGGGGATTTCAGATCATTGAAGCCATTCAATGGCTACTAAATGGAATTAGTTGTTTCATCAACAACCGTAATAGTTATTGATATTACCATTGTTATATATCTTTACAAATCATACATATGACTCAAGAGCCAAATTTGGAAGCAATCACTAATTACCTAAACACTGAATTGGTAATGTTCACAATTAGGAAACCAGACATTTAGGTCTCCAGAGAGGAATCTGCCTTTCTGGACACTTAAAAAATTTAACAGAGTGGCCGAACCGAACGGAACAATCACGAACACTAGCTCTAGATGGCCTTGGTTTCTGGGAAGAAAAGTCTAATTCCAGTGGAGCTGGGACATATTTCCTTCTGTAAAACACAGAAATACTATTATGTTTTGAACCCCGCTTAGAAGGGGTAAGGAATATATAAATTAGTGTAACATTTTTCAAATGGAGTTTTCAGTAGCTGATTGAGCTGCAATATAATCTATGCCAACAACTTCCAAGATTTCAAAGTGACTTTTTCTTACCACACTTAAAGCGTTTTAATTTGGGTATATGTTCCTAAAACCAGAATGGGTAGGGAAATTCTCTGCCAAAGGCCAGGGATACAGGCTCTATCTAAAAGGGAAGGAAAAAAAGAAATTATATCCCTGAGGTTTGGAGAAGGGGAAGAAAGCAGCTCAGTGTATGGCTTTTAAACAATATCCTACAACATAGTTCTCGATTTTAGATACCATTTACCTCTAGAAAAGTCTATCATAATTTTAATATGGCCGTGTTATTTGGGGACTTTAATGTGACACACAGTGGGCAGTGGAATGTAGCTGGTTTTATTTAGCTATGATGTAAGTCACAGTTATTGAGCCAAACAGCTCATGCTCTGGTCCCAGTTCTGCTATTACCTAGCTATGTGACATAAATCAAGTCGCTTACTGAGTGTAGGCCCGTTTCCTCATTCACTAAACTGGAATCGTTGTGCTAGCTATACTAGATGATCCCTTACTAACTTTTTGGCATTCACGTTCAATAAAGTTGGAGAAATTCTCCTCAGCCACTGGCTTTCCAATGTATTCTTTTCTGTGACCCACAATAAGAAATACATTTTATATGGGCGCCTGAGTGGCTCAGTCGGTTAAGCGACTGCCTTCGGCTCAGGTCATGATCCTGGAGTCCCGGGATCGAGTCCCGCATCGGGCTCGCTGCTCGGCAGGGAGTCTGCTTCTCCCTCTGACCCTCCTCCCTCTCATGCTCTCTGTCTCTCACTCTCTCTGTCTCAAATAAATAAATAAATAAAATCTTTAAAAAAAAAAAAGAAATACATTTTATGTTATGACCTAGTTCACATACATGTATATATTTATATGCAAGTGTTTATACACACACACACACAAATACATCGCGCGATCTATGTGTTACACATGCAACCACACACACACGGAAGGAATGATACTGAAAGTCTCATGAAAGAGGTCTTACCCCTGTTACCTCAGATGCATCTTGATACTTTTATTCTATTTCACTAAGAAAAATGATGGTCCCAATTTCCACTAAATTGACTCCCTGACCCAGGCTGACAAACACCATAACCAGGCACAATCCTGTACTCTGAGGAACGGCCTTAAGGGGAATGCAGGCGACTGTGTAGGTTAGTGGTTAGAATTCTGATCACTGAGGGATCAGTTGGTTAAGCATGTCTGCCTTTGGCTCAGGTGGTGATCCTGGAGTCCTGGGATCAAGCCCCGTGTCAGGCTCCTTGCTCAGCGGGGAGTCTGATTCTCCCTCTCCCTCTGTGCTCTCTCTCTTTCTCTCTCTGAAGTAAATAAATTAAAAAATCTTAAAAAAAAAAAGAATTCTGATCACTGAAAGAAAAATATAAAAACTGTGTAGCTATATAGTTGAAGGAATATTGAAGGAATGTATTCTAATTGTAGCAAACAAATTATGACACACTAAATAAAAACAACCAAGTACAAGTGCTCTCCATCAGTGAACTTTCCCATTTTAAGTGCTGCATAGTTGAACTTTGGGTTTTCATTCTTTTATGAACAAAACTTTTGAAACTTCCTCTCACCTGTTAGACTGGCTTTTAACTCTTCAGTCACAGGAGCCCTAGTGTTTTGATAAATTAATCATCTTCCATTTATAAACAACCCCTTTTAAAGTTTCTGTAGCTTTTGCCAGAGTATTTTTTTAAAGATTTTATTTTATTTATTTATTTATTTATTTATTTATTTATTTATTTATTTATTTGAGAGAGGGAGAGACAGCACGAGTGGGGGAAGGGTCAGAGGGACAAGCACACTCCCTGCTGGGTAGGGAGCCCCAGATGTGGGGCTCTATCCCTCCACCCCATGATCATGACCTGAGCTGAAGTCAGACGCTTAACCAACTGAGCTACCCAGGTGCCCTTGCTTGAGTATTTTAAAAGAGCCCTTATCTTTTGTATATTAACTTTTAAAAGCACTGTTAATAAATAATATAATTATATAATGTTTTCCTTCCACTTCTGGAACCTATTTTGAGGGGAGATACTGCAAGAAGATTCTAGTCCTTGCATCTTTTACTCTGTCCTCAGATCCTAGATGGCCCTCTGTTGCAGTTCTTGAGTTCACATCTTGGCATGCCAGGGTATCACTGGGATTTCTTGTGTCTTGAACGACACTCAAGGATCTAGGGTACCAGGTGACCCATGTAGGTCCCATCCCACCATAAGCCCACAATGAGCAAACTGGGTCTCACTTCCCAAGCAGTGTTCCCTTTGGGGTTCAATGGCTCACACTTTCCCATAGAAGCAACAACCACAGGTAGAAGGGTATTTCCAATGTTTCAACCATCCAGGAAATATTTCATTGAGATGAGAGAAATCTCAAAATATCTTCTTTAAAACCTTCCATTACAAAATCACCTCCTTTTAGGTAACACTTCTACATAGAAGATGATTGTGGTGTGCATATTTTCAAAAACAGGACATAATGTCTATTTATCAGTTTATAATCTAGAATATATAGAGATTATACTCCATCTATTGTACTTCTTTCCCCAATACTACTTATACAGATTTACAGCAAATTATAAACAATTGAAATTATGAAAGGGTTAAATCTTAGATTTGGATTTCTATTTATCTTTCATTAGAATGTTATTTAACATCCTCCTCACCTAATGGTGACTATGGACAAGGCAAGACTACTGGGTTGCTGGAGGAGCTCCATCCCTGGGATGGAAACCTGGGCCAGTTATGTGTTCGATCCGTATCTTGCAAGTTTCTCCACCTTATCAACTTGACTTCTCTAAAATCATCACAATACCTACGTCACTGAAAATTAACCCCAACCAATAACACTTGGGATCCTAGGAAAAGATCCAGGTGACTCCATTTATAGGTCAATAATTGAGGGCTTCCTATTTATAGTTTGGGAACTTCTACCCATCTCTCCCCCCATTTTTTTCTTTTCACAATATGACAAACGCTAACCCTTCTTGTACATATCCTTTGTACCAGATGTACATTACAGTGTTGAAGACCAATCAGAATTTTTTTTTTTTCAGAAAAATCCCTTTCTCAAGATATATTCCTATTAGTTTGCTTTCCTATATCCAGGTAAGCACATTGTGTTATTCCTGAGGCTTTTTTTACACCGTCCTATGCTGATCCAAATCAAACAGACCTTTCGAGGGTACTGACAATGACATCTTTATTGAATATGATCGCTGCTAAAGCTGTAGCTCCCTGTTTGCTCTCTAATGTTGTGCCAAGATCTTGGCCTTTAGATGTTCCCAGAATCCCTGGAAACATTACTTATTTGTTTGTGAGTATAAGCTCTAGAATGCTTTTGCATCCACAACAAAATATGAGGATGAATAAAGCGTGTGAATCTTTTCCTGGGCCGGAATTTCTTTTCTTCACCTAACCATAGGACTTGGAGTCACTTAGAAGACCAGTAATACTCTACATTGGTGCATTTGCAAAATATACCAGCATCAAAACAGAGTAAAAGGATTTGTTGTAACAGGATCCTTTTTTTTTTAACCTTTGGTATTAAAACTTTTTTTCTGAATATTAAAAGTATTAACATTTTTTTTTTTTTAAGATTTTATTTATTTATTTGACAGAGAGAGACACAGTGAGAGCAGGATCACAAGCAGGAGGAGTGGGAGAGGGAGAAGCAGGCTTCCCGTGGAGCAGGGAGCCCAATGCGGGGCTCGATCCCAGGACCCTGGGATCATGACCTGAGCCGAAGGCAGACGCTTAATGACTGAGCCACCCAGGCGCCCCAAAAGTATTAACATTTCTAAATTCCAAGGGATATTGGTGGGTACTGTGGTTAAGGACTCACATTGTTTAACTTTTAAAATATAAATTAAAAAAACTAGTCTTCATATATCCTAGCCTGATGACTTAAAGAAATCAGCTGGGTATCAAAAAATCACCCTAACACTCAATTGTTTAGATATCATAAAGGCTAAGTAAACATAACGGTTCTATCATCAGAAAATACTAGGAAGATGGACAGAGATAACATTTCACAGTGTCTATCAGAAGATCTCAAGAACGTGTACTAGTAATGATGCCCTTCCATTTGAGCTTTATTTTGAGTCATAGGACAAAAGCATTTGTTAAAATGGGACCTTTGAAAGCCACAAAGAGAAGAGTAGAGTCAACAGTAAGGACGGAGCATAGCTGCCATCATGGGCGTGGGGCTGAGGGTGGGGGGAGGGTTGTCAGAGGGCACAGAGCCTCGGTCCCTGCACTCGTGTGCGCCAGCCTTGGGGCCCGGCAGGAGGGCACCGCAGCTCAGGGAGAGCGGCTGGCTTTGCTGGCTCCCACTTGCTCCTCAGGCCAAAGTCCAGGCAGAAGTTGGCCTTGTGGGGTTCCTGTCGTCCTGCCAACCCGCGGCACTCCGGGGACATTGCTAGGAGAATCCTGGCCAAATCCTGCATGAGAAGTCACCTCCTTCACATGTTCTCCCATGTCAGGGGGTTAGACTAGAGGAGACCCCTTCTGTCAGCGTTTGTGGTGTCCGTGCACCAGCCAACGAAAAGGAAGAGAAAGAAAGAGAAAGCAACCTGTTTAACCACACACAAGAGAAAGGAAAGAATGCTTCAGAATAGCTGATCTGGGAATGAAGCCCAACGTGCCCAAGTCAGCTCAGCTTGCTGTTTTTTGCATGTACTGAGGGTTTTTAGCAATTTAAATAATTACGATCCTATTGACTTCGAGCCATCATATAGGTATCAGTGCTTTCTCAAACAGAGAGCAGTCCAAAGCCACTGTTCACAAAGTACTATACAGAAGAACCTATGCAACCTTTGACCACAGTCAATACACGAAGTATATTCAGACATATATACAGAGCGCCTCCATATAAACAAATGTAATAGGCAGGTACCCTCAAAAAGAGGCCTTCACTTGCCATCCTCAAGGCCATCAATAGGAAATCTTCCTTTCCATAAGGTCCTTCCGACGCCACGTGTATATAGATGCCCAAATGCATATTCACGCCCACGTACCTACTGATGCTCCGTCACCTCACCCATGCACGCCATCTCTCCTGAACCAAGAAAAACAACACATGTCCTGGGAATGTTCACTTGAATTTTATTGTACTTTCCTCTTTAAGAAAAGTGGAAATCCAAATCCAAAGAAATCTCACACGATTTCTTTCAAATGGATAAACTTAGACAATTTATCAACGCTTCCTTAAATTTTTACACCACCCCGAACTCAACAGGTTTTTGTTTTAAGGTAAACCAGGTTTTTGGTTCTTCCCTGTGGAGAAGTTACTTTCAAGTCAGTGAAAGTTCTTGGCCCATGATGAAAAGTCTTTGCCAATTAGTACTCAACAACTCCAATTCATTTTTTTCTGGTTCAAGATGAGTAGGAGCCTAATAAGGCTGTGATAAAAGGGCAAAAGGCACCGAGAGCCAAAAGCGGATTAATGAGCTCCTCCATTTATTTGTCTTCCTAACAGCTGAACTGTTACAACTATTGACACTCTTCAAAAGGTTCCGCTCTGAACCCTGTCCAGGCGCTGCAGGCTCCAATGGACATCTTCAAATCCAGAGAATGGAAGGGCAAGGGCTTCCCCTGTGTGATGCCAAAACCAACAAAGCCCCATGGATCAGGTAATGGAACTTCAGCTTTGCCCCCTTTGAGATTTATTTACTGGCAGCTGACAAGGGGCAAATTCAGCTCGAATTGTGCAGTCAAGGCCCTGTCAAGCTTTGAGAGGCACCCTTGTCTTGAAGTACCTTCATGACTGGCATTTCACTCAAAAGCCCTCGGCACTGGTCCTTAACAGCTTATGACATCACAAAGGACACTCCAGACAGATGCCTACATGGCATCCTGCAGCATTTTAAAAGAGAATTAGTGGTTTTAATTATGGTCGTGGTATGAAAGGGAACCATGCAAGCTCCGCAGGAGACCTTTGATCAGACCCTTTTGCTAGTACAATGCCACGGAACTGTGACTATTCCTGGTAAGGGGCCTTTTCTTGCTGAATGACTCACCAGTGATCTTTGAATGCAGACAAGCTTCTAGCCCTCCCTCTTCATTAGTGAGCATTTCTATACAGGGGCCTATATAGCGCTTGGAGTCTAGGAACTATACAATTGGGGGGAAAAGAATCCCTACAGATTCTGGCCTCTACTTAGGAAGTGCTGAAGGACTCGGAGTGACTTTATT
The DNA here is from genome assembly GCF_011800145.1 of Mirounga leonina. Classification (NCBI taxonomy): domain Eukaryota; kingdom Metazoa; phylum Chordata; class Mammalia; order Carnivora; family Phocidae; genus Mirounga; species Mirounga leonina. Next base: position 42,063,046 of record NW_023270825.1, read on the forward strand.
CATTAAAACAGGTTGCTATTAATTAACTGTCATAATAAAATAAAGAACTATTATTTGCATTTCTTACTATGTTCTCTTTAGTAATATGTATAAAAGATGCTTGTAACAGAAATGAATTTATTGAACCACTTCCCCATCCCCCCCACCCCCCAGTCCCCGCCTTTTTTTTTCCCTCTTTTTTTTTGCATTTTGGCAGCAGGAGCCTACTAATTATTGGGCCTGGATTTATGAGCCCAAACAGAAGTAAAACATAAATATAAAATTAACTAAGGAAATACAAAATCCTTTTTATTTGCCACTTTATGCAACTGAAAGAAAGCAAATTAGCAGCTTTATTTTTTAACAATTTCAGAGAATTATCAAAGACAATAAAACTCCCAACTTTTTTCAAAATATTCACTGGGTTGGTGTTTAGCTTGAAGTGTGAGATTATGTAACAACCAAAGCTACTTAAAAAAAAAAAAGTATTTTAATTTGAAGCAGAGCAAGGTTCACTCTTTTAAAAAAAAATCGCTTTTGAGAAACAGAAAATGTGTCTTTGGTCTGGTATTAATATTTTATGAATTTAATCTTCAAAACTAATCCCAATAAGCAATAAGCAATCTTCAAAACTGATCCCAATAAACGATTCACAATCGATATTTAAAGTACATGAAAATAGCCCATTCTCTTCTAGCATCTATTCAAGCAAAGTCATTAGGTGAAAGACAGAAGATGTAGGAGGGTTTTCTGGAAGGTTCTCACTGAAATGCTAAGTGACAAGGGATACATAGAATTTGCATACGTAGCACATCGCAATCACTCAAACACCCCACTGAATAGTACTGCTGTACCCTATCTGGGAAATGACTGAGTCTTCAATTTTTTTTTTTTACAATTTTTTTTCTTGGAGGAAAAACTTTTGGACTTTGGAATTCTGGAAGCTGAACGATGAGCAGGTTTTTTCACATCCTGCTGCCTCAGACATTTTTCCTATTTCTCAGACTTTGCAATTCCTTTCTCAGGTGCTTTAGAACAACGAAAATATCAGGCAGCTGTGGATCATTCTGTGCTTTCTGAGTGTAGAGACGGAAGTGTCTGATGGTTTCAGATAACAAGACTTCAGGGTCTGCACCTCTTTCCCGAAGGCGTAACATCCGCTCACAAGCGATAGCATAGTTCTTGTGCCAATTCACTGGGTGTTCCTTTTGTAAAGAGACAATCTCCTTATAAAGCTGAAAAACAGCAAAGATGTTGGTATTCCATTGTTATCCCCTGACTTTTTCTTAAAACACAGAAAACACAGAGGAATTAATCACACAAGAAGGAAAATCCACACAGCCTATAGTAAAAATCGAATCATTGCTAGACCATGCAGAAAATGCAAGAATGTGACTGTAACTATTACAGTGGCAGGAGGCAAATGTGCTTCATCTAAAACTGCTTCTGGGTTTTTTCAGATGTTGCAGAGGGAACCTAAGACACACTGTGTCAGGACAAAATGCTCTTCCTCCAGAAAGATGTTCTGGGAAAGGGATTTAGTTCTAATTCATGGAAAGCTATTTACTCAACAGGCAGAAAGGCTGAAACTCTAAATTTAGCTGTTGGAGAAAAAAAAATAGCTTTCTTTAGAAAACTGCATGGAAAAAGAACTGGAAGGAATTTAAATTTTGACCCTCCTTTTCACATAAATTTCTCTCTTCATTAAAAACAACAGCAGTAACAATGGCAACCATAAGCCAGCTCAAACAAGTCCATCATCAAATAGGCTGGGCGTAAAGGAATTTAAGAGACATCCTTAGAGCGAGATATTAAAAATCTTCAGGGCGCCCTATAATTACAATTTCGATAGTTAACATTTTGCCCACAGAAATCAGGAATTTTGTTTTGCAACATCAGAGATCGTATGAATTTGGACAGAGTTTGAGTCTTTGATACTGAGTTTTCCAGGGAGAAACATTAAAATTTAACAAATAAAGCAGAGCCAAATCTGCACAGTGGAATACTAGACTTGCTTATGTGGAAATTCCACAGCCTTCTTGGGGGCTGGCAAATTGGAGTCGGATCTGCAGGAACGTGAGGTCGTCCACAGACTCGGCGAGCGCACAGAACAAGGAACGATGCTTTCTCGAGGGACAAAGGGCTTCTGCGGTTAGAACTGTATCCATCACATCATTCAGTTGAAAGGGACCCAAGATACTAGCTATTGCCCCAACTTCTACTCCAGGGCAGATAAATGCGTCCCTACCTAACCTACCTTTAAATAGCATCCACAGGAAAAATCCCAGAATTCATGTTCCATGTCTCATTTCAGTATTTAATAAGTCTCAGTCTTCAAGCTGGCTTTTAAAGCAGTTTCCCCCTTCGCTTCTTTCCCTCCAGAACCAAGGGAACAGTCACCTTGCGCTTGCATGTACATCAAAGCTCTGAAGCTAGCCTCCTACTCTTTCGTTCTCTCAGTCAAATATCCAGTGTTTCTCTACCTTTCCTCGTGGTCTGTTTACTCTACTGTTGCTCCCTTCCCGAGCGCCCCTCCGATGAGGGATGTGTGTGAAGTGCACGGAGCGCTGCCAGGCACAGAGCAGGCGCTCAGGACTGTTCAGGTTCTTTACTTTCCCAAGTGTTCAAAGTCCTACCAAGTTCTGGAGTTCAAAACAGAGGCCAGCCCTTCCCCAATGGCTCAAGAGAATGAGAGGCTCAGTCGTGTCCTCCCCATTTTATAGTCTCTAGCTATCGGAACAAGCATACTACCCGTTTCTAGAACACTTTGTTACTGACACATCATCAACTTATTCGGGGTAGCCCATTAAGCCACGTGTGCTGTATCTTAAGAAGCTGGTCATTTCTCATCACGTGGCACTGTATTTCCTCCTCTATGGGTTACTGTGACATTTGTCTTAGCAGACTCTATCCTATTTACTGGGGACACCCATTTATCAAATGTATTCCTAAAGAAAATAGGGGTATTCCCTGCTCCCCCACTACACCTGAACTTAAGGTCCCCCGAACTTAAAGTTCTGTATGAGCTATTGAGTGGAATACTATAAATAACAACAAAAATGTCTTACACCTAACAAGAATGTTCTTGAAAAACCAGTACCAGGGGGTGGATTTGTGTGGACCCATCAAGTATTTGACCTTACATGTCTTGCAAGCAAGGTCACACCTCTGGAGACATATGCAAAGAAGAGACCTATGGACTTGTGTCCACTGAAAAGAGTAAAGTTTACAGGACACAATAAATCTGTGAATCAGCTTCAGTACTGGCCTGGCAAATGACCACGGAATGGGTCACTGACGAGAATATGAAATAACAGTAAGCCTCAGATTTCTCCCCACTAAATACTGCTTGTTGTTCACACAATCACAGGGTATTAGAGATGAACGGGCTATGACATGACAAGGACATGAGAGATAATCGATAAAGCTTAAAGTCTACTTTTATTTTTAGAAGAAATCGAGGCCTGGAAAGGTGAACTGACTTACAGTCGGCAATTAATGGTGCAGCAGGCCTTGCACCTGGATCTGCCAACTGCCAGACAGAACTCCAGCTTGCAGTCTCTCATAATCCATCCCTTGCTGTCCCCGAGTGGGCACCTCGGAGGGTTCTGCCCTTGTCCCTGTGGACTGTCCTCCCTGGCCCACTCTCTCACTACTCTGCCCCACCAGCTCCTTCCGATCTTTCAAGATGACACTCCAGGGATGTCTCCTCCAAAGGCTCCCCTCCCGTCCTCACCGGCCCCTCTCCAGGAGGTGGATGCATGTACAGCCTGCTGTTCCTCACGGTTCCTCTGCAAACCCTTCATGTCCCTTACAAGACTAATGTAACTGATGACTCTATCTTCTGTCTCCCTCTGTAGCTGCTACCTCTTGGGTAGCAGGGACAATGCTTGGTTGTCTCCACCACAGTATTGGGTACAGACTGGGTGCTCAAGAAATGCTCTGTGAGTAAGTGAATACATGAATAAACAATGAGCCCATGACCACAACATTCAGGAGTAAGATGAGTCATACTGATGGGACACAGTGCGATGTGGACTTAGCACTAAACCAGAGCTGGGTGAGTAGCCCCATAGCAGTCTAGAGGTGGCAGGGATACCTCAGTTGCTCACAGAGATGGCTCCGGGGCTCGGGGCTCACTGGTCCTTGCCAGGACATCTGTTTCTTAGACAGCAGGCTCCCAGACGGTCTCCAAAGGTGTTTGAAGAGCCCAGGACTATGAATCGCAGAAAAGCAGGGGCTCGTTACAACAAGGCAACAGCAAGCCTCTGCTCCATCCTCCTGTTCCCCACCAGCGAGGACCACCTGCTCCAGAGCCACTCTCCAAGACCCTTTATCTTTCTCAGGAAATCCCAACCAGCCACGAACCCATCGCTTCAAGTGAGGCGAGGAGCGGGACGTTTGCATGGAGGGCAACCTGTTAGAACTTGTTTGGTAGGGGCTGTGTCCTGTTCCAATGGTTCCCTATGGGTTTCCTGTTGCTGTTGTAACAAATCACCACCAACACAGTGGCTTAAAACAACATACACATATTATCTTATACCTCTGGAGGTCAAAATACATAAAATCAAGGTTTTTGTAAAACCAGCAGGGCTGTGTTCTTTCTTGAGGCTCCAGAATCTGTTTCTTTGCCCTTTGCAGCTTCCAGAGGCTGCCTGGACTCCCCCACTTGTGGCCCCTTCCTCCACCTTCCAGGCCAGCCACCCAGCACCTTTGAATCTTTCTCTCTGCCCTCTGCTTGCATTATCACCTCTCCTTCTCTGCCTTGGACTCTCCTTCCCTCCTTCTTAGAAGGGCCATGTGATTACACTGGGTCCACCTGGACGATCCAGGATAATCTTCCTACCACAAGATCCTTAACTTAATCACACGTGCAAAGTCTCCTTCAGCATGTAAGGCTATCCGTCCATTCACAGGCTGTGGAGATGAAGATGTGGGCATCTTTAGGGAGGGGGTATCATCAGCCAACCACACCATTTACTTTAGACCTTATTTGTGGTACACAGGTAGTTTTCCATTTATACTGCTTTATAAAGCCAAATAAGACTAGAAACGACAAAGTAAAAACTCTACTGCGATACACACTCCCCATTCCAATCACCACCACCTTCCCACCAAACATATAGATACAAAAGTGTAACGTACGTTATACGCGTGAGTGTAGAGTTGAGCCTTCACATTTGAAGGTATGTTCGCGGTTTCTGCCAGGTTAAAGATGAAGAACGGTGTTTTCATCCTGGGAATTGGGGCGGGGGGAGGGGGGAACCTTCATTAAAATCATGTTGTCAAATTTCACATTTAAAGCTATATCTGCCAGATTTCCCACCGATAAAGAACATACAAAACCTTTATTATATACTTTTTCCTCTCTCATATTCATAGAAGTGTCCCCGCTGCCAACATGCTGCATTCACACTGCTTGCCAAAGCTTTTAGGAAAAAGCTTAAGTTCATCGTCACGATTATACATCAGATCTCCACCAGATGTACGTCACTGTCATGAGAGAGCAGCTGGGAAGGGGGGTACTTGCTGAGTTTGTCAGCACAGCCCTGGAGGTACCCATTACAATGGCTCATGCCATGTGTGACTGGTTCCTCAAAGGTAGCTAGACTCTTTGACCACATGAACACATCCAAATTGTCTTCAGCAAACCCATTAAATCAATACCTGCCTGAATAATGACCTGCTTTCTTCTTTTATGTGATTTCTTCCCCAGCTTTCCTACATTCAATCGCAGTGAAGAATTGTGCAAACATACGGCGCATCTTTGATCAGTTCTTCAAAGCAAGTGTTTGTCCCTATAACTAGGCTGATCACTTGCAATATGCTGTTTTCTGACTTTTTCAAGAACACTGCTGCATAAACCGCAGTACGGCTATTTTTGTAATTGCTATTTTGAAGCTCTATTTCTTGGCAACTTTTTAAAAACCTCCTTAAACTTACGTAAATCCCTTATATCATAACTCAATCCTCACTGCAAAGCACAGTCTCTGGCTCAGAGTGGGCCCCCTTCCTTCCCTGAAGGAGATGCTTCCCTTGTACTTGGTCTCCCCGTCTATATGCCACTGAGGACTTTTATATTATATTTAGGCCAAAGTCTGTGAGTGTTAGATATTTTAAATATTTTATTTATTTTTTTTGAAGATTTACTTATTTATTTGGGAGAGAGATTGAGAGAGAGTAGTGGGGAGAGGCAGAGGGAGAGGGAGGGAGTCAGACTCCCTGCTGAGGGCGGAGCCCCACGTGGGGCTCGATCCCATGACCCTGAGATCACCACCCCAGCTGAAACCAAGAGTCGGATGCCTAACCGACTGCACCACCCGGGTGCCCCAGTATTTCGAATATTTTAAAATAATGACAGGAACCAAGAGCATCCACAGCGTCCCCGTGAAGTGTTCCATACAGGAACAACAGGAAAGTATAGCATCTAGCACACCTGTATTCAAATCTCTTTTAACAAGTCCGTCTGCTCCATTAGACTGTGAGCTCCTTGAAGGTAGGAATTGTGTTGTATTCATAGGTGTAGCTTCCAAACGCGGCATGGTGTCTGGCCTCTAGGAAACACTGAGTAAGTGCTTACATAATTAACTAGCACATTACCCATGGATTCGGGGCCTTATCAACTTCTCCTCAATCACTTTGGTTTAGTTGAGGCAGGAGAGCATCGGAGCAGAGCAGTGTTCCTGGGTGGGGCAGACGCAAGTTCCAGACTCTCTCACGTGTCGCTATTTGGCTTTGGACAAGTAACCTCTCTACCTCCAGTTTGTCCTTTTGTAAAACGGGGATAATAGCGACTTCCTGATAGGTTTACAGGTTGTTTTGAGGGCAAAATGAGATTATGAATGTACAGCAATCAGCACAATGCCTCAAACAAAAAGACTGCTCGTAAATGCTATTTTATTATCACCACTGACCCCAAAACAGACTGCAAACACAAAAGTGTGGGCTAGTCACCTTGCTTGCCACATCTCTTCGTCGGCCACAGATTCCCAAGAAGATGGATCAAACCTGCAGTTACAAGAAAACAGTGACATTTTTCTGCTGGCTACGTTTATTGCTACGGACATGTAATCCCTGTTTATAATCTTACAAGGCAAATAAAATAGGTTGGATCTTGAAGGACTGATAGGGACCGAAATAATAAACTTATTCTCCTAGAGAAATCTGATCGCTAGGAATTTGAGCACTTGGTAAATGTGTTCTTAATCTGCATAATGAGCCCCAGCGCTCCATGGGAGTGGACGAAGGATTAGTGGGAAGAGGCTGGAGGCATCTGAAGAACCTGCTGTCCCTTAAGAAGTGCTAGATGGGCAATGGGACAGAGGCAAGGCCTGGGTCGCTCTACGGACACGGCCAAGAGCCAAAGAGCTGGGAAGCAAGGCGGTAAGCCTGAGAGAAGGGGCTCCTGGCTTTGCTGACATCATTGCTGCAGCAAGGATGCCATCACAGGGCACTGGCTGAACCATCTGCTGAATTTTTCTCTCTTAATTAGACTTTCTTATTATGTGTCTCTTTTGATAGAATGGACATAGTGAGTGGTGCTGGGTACTTGTACTTTGGTCAGCTGTTTGCAGAAAAGGTTATATTCTTTCTTTTCTTTATTTTTTTAAGTGAGTTCTATGCCCAACATGGGGCTCAAACTCACAACCCCGGGATCAAGAGTTGCATGCTCCAATGACTGAGCCAGCTGGGTGCCCAGAATAGATTATTTTCTAACTTTTCCTCACCATGGTCACCGAGTGCTTTGATATAGACCTACTTATCCATCTCTGGTTGGTGCAATGTGGTCTGTTTGCTCACGAATGGATCCAAAACCCCTTTGTAGCATTTTTCATATCATCTTGCCTGTTCTTGAATTATAAGCAATAATTATCGAATCTTTAAATAATCCATAACTTAAAAATAGGCAAGGGAGGCACATTTCTATAGATGGTGACTCAGTTTCCATATGGGAGAGAATCAGCTCTGTAGAGATGCTTATTGGAAGACTGATCATGCCCCAAACAACATGAGCAGGCTAATGATGAACAACTATGAACAACGAGTTACTCATCACAGGCCAGTGTCCCCCAGAGAGAAGTTATCTGCCATTCCTGAAGAACAACAAATAGGGTAAGTTCATGCATTGTGCAAATTATCATGGGACACAGAGTACCTCGTAAAGCTCTACTGCAGTTAATAGATGTCTTCCACTTTCAGGGTGCAAGACAGAGGATGACAGACAATACAGCATCACGAGAGATGGAAGTGGAAGGTGCCATGCCCCAAATTGTTGGGAAGCCCACTCAACCACAGCCCCCCTTGCCCTCACATCTCCCTACTGTTCTTCAAACACGAGGACAAGAAATACATGTTCTCTATTTAATGATTTGCATGGGCAGCAAATAACTAGTATTATAGTATTAATAACTAATAAAAAAAATCAAAAATATGCAGGGCATCTCAAAATTTAGTAAGCACACAAAACCGCTTTGCTCTGATGAAAAATACAGCTGCTGTTCATACCTTCCATATTCTGCAGTCCAGTTATAGATATTTCTTGTAAGTTTAATCCACTCCTCAGGGTTGAATACAATCTCTGAAGGAACTAATTTGTCACAAGAGCCCCAAGGCCACAGTGAATAGTTCTTTTTCCAGGTTGGGTCACCTTCATGAATTCCTATGCAAACAAATGTTTTTTTTCTATTGAAAACAGAAAAATACATATATTTTTAATTCCAAGTTCTAAATGTTAATAAATACAATTCACGAAGGGTCATTTTTGACTCCTTAAACTGTTACCAATAAACCATTTGCAAAAACCTTCTGGTTTATTTAAATCTTTCCTAAATGTGCTGTTTAGAATTTATATTAGTGTAAAAAAGCTATCTGGGGAGATTTGGGGGGGGAGTTAACAGACATAAACGATAAAAACCGATTTCTTCATAACATTGTAAGAAATCACTTGGGGACAAGCATTGTCAGAGTGACGGTTTCTGTGGTCCTGTCTCACATGTAAACAGACACTTTATTTGACACCTTTTTTTTTTTTCATTTTACAGGTGGAAATATAAGGCTGCATTTGTTTCCCTACTTAGAAGTAATGTCTCCTTCCTCAATTCCCATTGCACTTTATTTTTTGTCTCTTTTATCATTATTGTATTGTGCTTATTGTTTCCATTCACAAATCTCCCCGAGTAGCCCAGAAGCATCCTGAGGATAGGCTCTCTATCTCTGAATTCACTCTGAATTGCAAATAGCACAATGCTTAGCTAATTCACAATATTTGCTGAATCAAATTAGTTAGGTTGAATAAACTATTAGGAGCTTTGAATCCTGCAAAAATTAGGAATAGAAATGGTTTAAATAAGCTTGGTTCAAACTCACTATAATTGAATAGTTCTATTCCAATTTGTGGTGTATGCCTGAGTAGCAATAGCTAAGTGGGGAGGGCAGGGAAGCATATTAGAAGAAATTACTTGAAAGTAAAAAACTTCATGAACTTTGAAACAAGATACTTTTGGCTTAGATTTTAGATTTCCCCCCCTCATTTATGACCTCTATGATTTGGAGGAAATTACTTCACTACCTGTGTCTAGTCTCCTCGTCTGTGAAATGGGTATAACCCATTTAAGATTAAATGAGGCATCTGATACAAAGTACAGTACTCGAACATTAGAAGAGTTCTGGTTCTGGGGAAGATGGAGTAAGCACACTCTCCCCTGTCTCTCCCACTGCATACCAGATTTCCTGGACAGAATGCATGGAATCTGAGGACTCTGAAAAGTAAATGGTGTAAAGAAGGATGGGGAGAGACACCAGAATTCTAAGTTCTACCAAACCTGTGGTGAGTTTTCCATTTTTCCCCTTCCAGTATTGCCTTGCCTGGACTCAAGGGAAGCATAAAACCCAGAAGTACATACCAAGTGAGGACAAAAAGAGCTCCAAGAAAAGCCTGGGGAGGAGGAAAGGGAACTGTGGAGAGCAGAGGAAATGCCCTGGCTTGCCCCCATTCTCTTCTTCCCCAGGCCCCAGGCAGTACTGTGCTGGCAACGAGGCAGCAGTACGACGGTGGGCTGGTTCCCACAGTTCGGAGGGAAAGGAACATTGCTCTCTAATCAGAGGAGCTATGGTTGCAAGAGCTGGGAGCAAATCCTCATGGCTCTTTACCTCTCTGTGTCCTCTGGCAGCCTGGTCCCACATATAGACAGTCACAGGAAGTACATGGCAGAAGAGGGAAATTAAAGAGCCAGTTTTCTGCCCAGAGAACCGGAAAGAAAGCTCCAAGGAGGGGGAAGGGCCAGGGTGAAGACAGAAAGGAGGGAGGTCAAGAGAGCCATCCCATAAAGTTGTGTATGAACTCCTGGCTTATCTCTGAGCTCAGCATGCATGGATCTGACCCTTAATAGACTTTGAGAAATGAGCCACTGGACAGATGGCCACCCAGGTCCCAGACTGGGTAATGGGCAGCACACACAGGGATTGATTCAGATAGCACTGCAAATGCTTTGAAAACAGAACCAACACTGGAACGGTAGGCCTCAGACAGCAGGTCAGAACTTGCAGCCTGAGATTTACCTGACTGAAGGTCCGTTAAACAAACACAACAAACAAAATACCATTCTCCCTAGGATTTAAATAAGGCCCAAATGTTCAAAATGTCCAGGATACAATCCACAATTATTTGGCGTATGAGGAACCAGGAAAATCTCAGCTCACAATGGAAAATGCAATCGACAGATGTCAATTCCAAGATGACACAGATGTGAGAATTGTCAGACAAAGACTTTAAAATACCTATTATAAGCATGCACCAACAAGTAAAGGCAAGTACTCTTGAAATGAATGGAAAAATAGAAAATCTCAACAAAGAAATAAAAGATATAAAAAGGACCCGAATGGAAATCATAGACCTGAAAAATACAATGATGGAAATTAAAAATTTGCCAGATGGGCTTAATATTAAGTCTGGAGAGAGAGAGAAAGAGACAGACAGCTGGCAGGCAGTGAACTTGAAGACAGATCAAGAGAAATGATATAATTTAAACCAAGAGCAAAAAGACTGAAAAAAAAATGTACAGTCTCAGGCACCTGTGGTCTAATGTTCATGTCATCAGAATCCCAGATGGAGAAGGGAAAAAATGTGAAGCAGAAAAAGTGAAGAAATAATGTCTAAAAAGCTCCCAAATTTTGTGAAAGACACCATCTTACAGATTTAAGAAGCTCAGTGAACCCCAAACAGATTAGATTCAAATCCATGCCCAGATACACCGTAATCAAACTGCTAAAAACTGAAGACAAATACTCTTGAAAGCAGCCAGAGAAAAACAACACATTGCACACAGAGAGCAATGATTTGAATGACTGTGGGTTTCTCCAATAGAAACCATGTAGGTTAAAAGGATGCAAAATAACATTTTTGAAGTGCTGGTGGGGAAAAACAAAACAAAACAAAACAAAATGAACAACCCAGAACTTCATATCTGGAAATACTCTTCAAAAATGAGGAAGAAATAAAGACATTTTCAGATAAAGGAAAACTAAGAGAATTCACTACTAACAGTCTTGCCCTAAAAGAAACGTTACAGGAATATCTTCAGACAGAAGAGAAATGATACGAAAGGACAAATGGACTATCAGGATCAAAAGAAAGGCGACGGATCTGGTAAATATCTGCATAAATATCTTGGACTATTTTTTTCTCTTAAATTTAAAAATGTATGTATGACAGTTGAAAACAAAAATTATCGCATGTCTGATATAAGATATATGACAACACAACCAAAAGTGGGGAGGTTTAAGGGACTTATATGGCAGCAAATTTTCTATATTCCACTTGAAGTAGCAAAATATCAATCCTGAGTAGACTGTGAAGAGTTCAGTATGTACACCATGATTCCCAAGATCAACTGTAAAAAAAAAAAAATTTACCAAAAGACATAGTAAAAAATCTCAATAAATAATTTAAAATGCAGTACTAAAAAAACCAAATTTTCCAAAATAAGGCAGGAAAGGGGGAGCAGTGGGCTAAAAACCAGAGGGAACAAATTGGGAGCAAATCGTAAAATAGTAGACATATATCTAAATATGTCAATATTTACATTAAATGCAAATGGTCTAAATATACCAATGAAATGATAGTGTAAGAATGGATAATAAATATGCTATCTACAAGAAACCCACTTTAAATATGATATAGGTGGTTAAAAACAAAAGGATAAAAAAAGATACACTATGAAAACACTAATCAAATTAAAACCAATAAAAAACCCAGAAGAATTCTTTTTTTGTAAAATACAGAGAAAGATGCAAATTCCACTCAATGGCATTTTCAGCAACTATGAGGACAACTTGACATTTATATGCCAAAAAGAAACAACAATAAAAAATCCCCAAGAACCTTGTCTTAATCCCCTGCCCCTTATGAAAAGTAACTCAAAGTAGATCATTGATCTGAAATGTAAAACATAAAACTATTAAACTCCTAGAAGAAAACATGAGAAAATCTTTGTGACCCGGCATTAGGCAGAGTTCTTGGATGTGACACCCAAAAGTATGATCCAAAAAAGAAAAAAAGTATGATCCGTAAAAGAAAAAACTGATAACCGGATTTCATCAAAATCAGAAAACTTTTATCTGCAAAAGACACCTCAAAGAGAATAAAAAGTAAAGCTACAAACTTCATGAATCACATATTTGACAAAGGATTTCTACCTAGAATACATAAAGAACTCTTAAAACCCAATAGTTAAGAAAACAAACAATCCAATAATCCCATCCATATTCACACACAAACTTGTACATGAATGTTTATAGCAGCTCTATCCCCAAACTGAAAATAACCCAAATGTCAAATGTCTCTCAACAGGTGAATGGATAAAGAAGCTGTGGTACTACACCTCTACAATGGAACACTACTCAGCAATGACAAGGAATAGACTATCGGTACACACGACTTGGATGGATGTCAAAGGCATTATGCTAAGTGCAATATGCTGGCGTCAAAAGGTTACATACTTTATAAGTCCATTACATGACATTCTGGAAAAGGTAAAACTATAGCAATGGAGAATAGACCACACAGAAGGGAGTTTCTGGGGTCATGGCTCTGTTCTGTATCCTGACTGTTGTGGGGGTTACACAAGTGTATACATGTGTTAAAATTCATAGAACTATACATCAAAAAAAGATAAATTTTACTTCATGTTAAAACAAAATAAAATAAAATAGTAAGTGTTAATATTAGCTTCCTTCCTTTTAAAAAGTACCCATTTAGAGAGCTTTCATATGATGCTGATGGTTCAATGCTTGGGGAAAAAAAATCTCTATCAAGTGCCTTTCAATTGTTCATGTCCTCTGACTTAGTAATTTCATGTCTGAGAATCTATCCTAAGAATTCAAACTTCGACTTCCTCCAAAGAAAAACTATACACACAAAAGTCATTTAATGTAGTCTATAATTTTATGACAGTTAAAAATTAAGATATGTTAAATATCTACTAATAGTTCCATTCCTCTATGATTAAAATATAGTACATGTACCTACGAAAAATATTTTCAAAAAGTGTGTAAAAACATTTAAAAATGGTTTTATGATATTTACTGAAAAAACAGGATTCTTCTGCTTTATGCTTTCAATTTTGTAAAAATATGCACTTTTGATTTATTTGTATTTCTGAGTGATAGAACCATATTTTTTCTAGTTTAAAAAAATAATTTCTTATTCTATAATGAACAATGTTACTTTTTAAACTAAAAATTTTATTTAAAAAACTGATACCAATAAGCAACATTAATCTTGAGGCCTTGGTTAATCAGATTAATAAAAACTGATGGCCCAGAAAGTTCATCACCATGCTATATTATAATAGCCAAAGTCTAGAAACAAAAATGTCCAAAAATAGATTATTTAAGTCATCGTGCATCTATATAAGAATATTAAATAATCAAGAAGTGACGGTAATAAAGGCACTTTTCGGAGTACATGGGGAAATGTTTATGACATGATATTAGGTGAAAAGAAACTGAACAGGAAACTAAGTATGATCCCAGCTAGTGCAGTATGAGTGTGTGAGAATGTATGTGTTCGTGTAAGTAAATAATTGATGGTACTGAATGGAATTCCAAAAAGTTTACCAAAATGTTAAGACTATGACAGCTGTCTTAAAGACAGATGCTGCTCTTCTTTACACCAGAGTTTCCAAGGAGCATACAGCATTTCCATAACGAGGCCAGGCCTCAACCCCGTCTATGGGATAACGCCCTTGACAATCTGGGCCCCGCCCTCCCTGTGCATCGTCCCTTCACCTAGCCCTCTAAGCCCTGTGCTCCACACTTACTGGGCCACCCCCAGTTTCCCTAGAGCTCAGCCAGCCCTTTCCAGGACTTCACACAAGCACTTCCCTTGAATCAGCCTTCTCCCGCCCACTTGGCAAATTCCTACCTCGTCCTTAAGTCTCTAACATTTTGTCCGTACCAACACTGCCATGCTTCCCGGATGACAATGTAATTATCCGCTTCATACGTCAGGCACCGCCCAAAACCCTCCCTGAAAGACTGCAACGGCAAGAGGCCATGCCCAAGCGGCCGTAGCTTGTATAGTTGTTGGGGCATCATGGCCACTCAATATTTATTAAGTAAATGTGGAGTGAATGCCCCCAGGCAGAATTAATTGCTTCTTCATCCATGCTCCCAGTTAAGTCATCCATTCAGTAAACACATATTGAGCTGGGTATCACACTTGACAAAGCTTGGCTAATATAGAGCTTACCCCATTATATTATAGCCAGTTAAACGCATATCTCTGTATAGATGCAACTAGATTGTGGTCTCTTTGAATTTGGAACTGAGTCTCACTTTACTGCCAAGGCCTAACATGAGGTGGAACGTAGTAAATTCAATAAATGTCTGTGGGGTTGAATTAAATAAAATTCACCCAAAAAAAATGCCTCTTTACGGATGTTAATGGCTCTTGATATTTTATTCCAAAATAGAACAATTAAATGTTACTCTCATAACACATTGATACTGATTACTTATTACTTCATGAGCCACAGTAAACTTCAGCCTCTGAACACCACAAGTACCACATTGTCATATTCTTAGTAAGGGATAATTTAACTTTGGAATTTAGAAAGAATTTTTCAAGTTCCCTTTATAAGAGAATAGAAATTACAAACAAGTCTTCTTCACACTCTGGACAATCCAAAGCACTTCATGGCTAGGAAAAATGTTCAACACTATACCACTGAAGGAGTTATTCATTCTTGACCTTAACTATGAATAATTTTATATTCTTAAGTATAGAATTCACAATTCTCATACGTTATCTCGGCCAGCGTTAACTGTAGGTGTTTTTCTTATTTACAAAAATGCCTTATCCTTTATAAAAAAAAAAATCCTTAAGCTATTTTTATATAGTGATTATTCCTGGAAAACATTTGCTTTACACTTAAAAGGGGGCCCTGGTGTTGATCGGGGGAAGCTATAATTGTTTGCGATCCACCTGCAATGATTTCAAGTAGACAGGCACATCTCCAATTTCTCTGAGTTGTACTAAGATCTTATTTGCCATTCTTGTTAATCTGTCTTTATTTTTCCTTTACCCAGAACAATAACATTTATTTCTGCCTGGCCTCATTTATGCACAGATATTCAATTTAATTACAAAGATAATCTCACCGGAGACAGGGAAATAGGTGTAGAAAATTGGTCTTTGGATGAGGCACAGCTGCTACATAAATAATTTTAGAAAAGCTTAAGATTTTAGAAAAGCTATTATATGAAAAGAATGCTTACTGTTTATTTATTTCAAGAAAATGATAAAGATTAAATGTGACCACTCCACCAGGTAATATTCCTTCCACAGGATTCCACCGGTCTCCAGGAAAGTTGACACCTGGTAAATGCTTTGCCATCTTGGGTAAATACCACTCATAAGTCATCATCTATCAGAAAAATAACAAATGATGTCATATTTTTTATATACTTCTTAAAAAAGAATCAGGTTTATCGAGTGCAATGAAAAAGTTCTACGACGTGGATATACTCATTAAACATTAACATCACAACTCACATCCGTGGCCCTGACTTCTCCTCTAATGACTTAAACCTTGGATTTCATTTCTTAAGCTGTGACTATTATTGGTAACATAAGCACCTGGTTTGATCTCACCTCCGTGCATCTGGCAGACTACCCAGGATGACCTTTCCCCATTCTCCTAGCTAGAGAATGTGTACCCAACTTTCAGACCAAGCTGAAGTATCACTTCCTCTGTGATGCGCCCCCCCCGTCCCCCGCCCCCACCCCGGCTCCACAGCAGAATGATATGCTCCTACAGCACTTTACACCTCACCTCTGCCACAGCTCTGACCCTACTCCTCGCTAGCCTGTGAGCTTCTAGAGGGAAGGGACTGTATGTTTTCAGCTCTGTGCCTCTGCACCTGGCACAGTGCCTGGCATTGAATGGTTCGCAAATTCTGTTTGCTGAAGTGAAATGTCTAAGGTGGCCAGACTAGAAGACCTGCGTGAGATACAGAGATGTGTCATTATTCTTTCGTTCACCATTTACTCAAGAAACAAGTATTGCTCACCTGCAGTGAAGAAGATAGTCTCTGCCCTTGAGAAGCTCAATGTATGATCATCTAGACCTCAAAGAGAAAACCCCTTTTGGCTAAATTATCTGAATTTACTAGTATGTCCAAATTAACTACACATCCTCACATGTTCTTTTAGTTAAAATAAATCATTAATATCAGGAAAAATCACTTTTTCTTAATTCTATACTTATCTATACTTTTATATGTACAGATTTACTTTTTTTTTAAGAAAAGACTCCTATTTACACTTTCAAAGCTTTGTTAGTTTAGATATCATCTTTTGAACAATTATGCTTATGTTTTACTTGCTTTATATAAGTAATTTAACTAGGAATGACAAATTACTTTTAATCTAGGTGTACATTATAAATACTCAAAGATACTTACTGCATTAGATTTTATTAACCAACAGTTTCAATTCTTGGGGATATTAACATTAATTCTATACCTTCTATATGCTATGACCTCAATATTTCTCATATAATTCTCATAGTAACCGTATTGTGTGAGATTAATTACATTAGACACTGCTGATTGTCCACTGAACAGCTAATACCCTCCTCTTCCTCACTCACACAATCCTGACTTTGATCAGGTCTCCCAGGGCAGCTATATGCTTGGGTCTGGTCTTTCTCCTTTGCTAGAGTGTAGTTTAGGAATGGGCATATGACCCAATACTGGTTAGGGGGACCCGAGGGGAGGTCTGCTAGGGGATTCTGGGACACATGTTACTCTCAACAGAGAGAGAGAGAGAGGACAGTGCGGGGAGAGAGAGAGAGAGAAGAGAATGGAAGGGGAGGGGGAAGGGAGGGGAAGGGAGCGGAAGGGAGAGGAGAGAGGCACTTTGCTTCACTTTAGGCTGTGATGTTTGGAACTGGGCATTCATCAGTTCAAGATGGATGTAGAAAAGTGGCCCCAGAGCACTGACATCATTGAACTGCTTATATTATCCATCCTAAAACCTCCAATCTTCAGACTACTTCTTATGTGAGATTAAAAACCCCATAGTTTAAGCTACTCTCAGGTATTTTGTTTCTTGCATTCAAAAGCAACCTAACTTATATGATGATCATTTCCATTTTATAGATCAGGAAACAGAAGCTCTGAGAGGAAAAATCATTAGCCCCGCGTCACACATCCTGCAAGTGACAGAATGAGGACTTGAATTTAGGTCTAATTAACTTTGAAATCCATGCTTCTCAATGATAGTTGCTGCCATCCTAAACAGTATTTAAAATCATGGTGGGATACCATATTACCAACTAACAGCCTAGCTTTTGTCAGAAACTAGACTGAAGATCAAATTAATCAATTTGTATAGATGATACAAACGCAAACTGCTTATAAAAATGTGTAATTTGCAAATTTCCCTGTATTTACAAATCTGTTTATATGGTTTTCTTCCAAAAATTCGAATTACTCATTCATTCAACAAAATTTATTAAATATTGTGCTTAATAATTTGCTCAAACTATAGTATTAAGATTAGTATCAAGATGAGGAATTTCTCTTTCCCTGATGACTACTCTAAAAACAGCAGAGATAGATTTGTTCCCTTTTAGGTATTTTGGTTTAAATTATAAATCTTATAGCTTAAGTACATTTCTTCTTTTCCAGAAGACCGTTTTAATAGACCCGGAAATTTTCACAAGTCCTCTCCAAACATATTTTTGTCGTAAGACCAAAAAGTTTACAAAACACAAATTCTATAGCAGAATTGTGGTTAATAATTTGTTTTGAGTGAAATGTTTCCTCACCTGCAGTATGACTTATTTTATATTCAACCTAATGTATTTTAATCCTGGGACCAGTGGGCAGTATTAATTTGGATGGCTGGGTTGAAAGAATGTCAACGAACTATTTAAAAATAAATTTACAATACAGTACTTTCATGGTTTGTCATGTGAACTAGAGACCTAGATTATTATTTGATTCTAACACAAAAAACACCAATTCTTAAAACATTCAGTTTAGATGAGAAGGAAGCAATTCATATGGCTTATACTATTAGTTAAAGTAAACAAAAGAACATGATATATATTCTATCTACGAGTAACTGGGAAACCTGTACCAATCTGCCATTAAAAATTCGTTTAGGGCGCCTGGGTGGCTCAGTTGGTTAAGCGACTGCCTTCGGCTCAGGTCATGATCCTGGAGTCCCGGGATCGAGTCCCGCGTCAGGCTCCCTGCTCGGCAGGGAGTCTGCTTCTCCCTCTGACCCTCCTCCCTCTCATGCTCTCTGTCTCTCATTCTCTCTCTCTCAAATAAATAAATAAAATCTTTGAGAAAAAAAAAAAAAAAAAGAAATGCAAAGTTCCCAGCCTCAGACACTCTGGGGTTAGGGCTCAACAGTCTGTATTTTTAACAAGCCCTCCAGATTGTGATGCTCAGTAAAGTCTGAGAACTATCCATCTGGTCTAAAAGTGTGTGCCACTTAGATGGGAACAGCAGCAGCAAAAATAAAGACACATGCATTAAAAAAAAAAAAAATCAGGGGCGCCTGGGTGGCTCAGTCATTAAGCGTCTGTCTTCAGCTCAGGTCATGAATCCCGGGGTCCTGGGATCGAGCCCCGCATCAGGCTCCCTGCTCAGCGGGGAGTCTGCTTCTCCCTCTGACCCTCCTCCCTCTCATGCTCTCTGTCTCTCATTCTCTCTCTCTAAAATAAATAAAATCTTTAAAAAAAAATTCGTTTAGGGGCGCCTGGGTGGCTCAGTCGTTAAGCGTCTGCCTTCCGCTCTGGTCATGATCCCAGGGTCCTGGGATCGAGCCCCGCATCGGGCTCCCTGCTCGGCGGGAAGCCTGCTTCTCTCTCTCCCACTCCCCCTGCTTGTGTTCCCTCTCTCGCTGTGTCTCACTCTGTCAAATAAGTAAATAAAATTAAAAAAAAAATTCGTTTAAAAAATAATTGTTTTAAAGTGATTACTGTTACTATAGTCTAAGTATATTTCTTATATACTTACTTCCTGATCCACTAGTGAAATATCTGGTCTCAGTCCCTCACAATAATGCATGTAACGGAGAGAATTGCCTGGCAAATCTCCTCTGAGTAAGATAATTGCATCACGAGGCATAGAGGCTAGAAGGTTCTTCGCAAATTTATCAATCACATAGTTGGTCCTTTGGTCACAAATGCTAAATAAAAGGATATGGAAACATTAAAATAGCAACATACTGCTACAGTTTTAACAAGAATGGGTTTATTTTCTGCTGCAGTCTTTTCCCATCACACACTCTACATGTAGTGCTTCAAAGTATTCTAATTTGTATCTTCTAAGAAGATGCATATATTTGAAAAAGAATGCTATCATCTGAAAGAAAAAGAGAAGGGACTAATTGTGCAACTAAATAAAAAATCAGTGTACTGCTTTACTTCTGGAATTTAACATCATTTCTATAAAAAGGGAATTGGTTAGTGCTCAAAAATAAGTCCTTTTTTCCCCCACCTAAAAGGACATCTAATTTCACTAAAAAGAAGTAAGGATTCTGATTTCACTTGAAATTCAAGGTAATTGCATGTCAATTCCACTTAGACCAAAGGGATTTTCAGATGCAAAAGGAAATCTGCCAGTTTCTAGCATAACTTTGTATAGCATGGGTCTGACTCTCTTGCATGCAAGCCTGAGCCTTTCCACCACTTCCCCAAACCACAGGCTCCCTGTGGTCCTCTCTCCCTTCTAGACGGAGAAATCACTAGGGAATGAGACCAATAAGAAGGAAGGGAAGGAAGAGTCAGCTGAGTCGTTTACTTCTCTCCAGGCATTTTTTGCTATTGCCAACAGCAGTGTATAACTCCTTTCAATGTCAGAGTGGACGTTCTGACTTCAAAGAAAACTGGCATGAACTCTGAGAGCTTCCCACGAAAAAAGAAAAAGAGTACAAGAGAGTAAAAGCATCAAAAAACGGAACAGGCATTGTCCTTCCTGTTATTATCAGGTCTGTTATATGTAATGGTTCTGAGAAACAGTCTAAAGTTGAATCACTGGGCTAGCATCACAAAGCATCACAAAGCAAATGAACACTGCTAGGAACAGAATATTTACCCCGGTCCTTGAGATTGATGCTACTGCTTCCTACTGTGATTCCCTGCTTTGCAGGGTGGTGCCCCACATTCTGCCACCTAGCAAAGTTGCTCTCTATTCCCCTGGGACAAATACAGGCATCAAAACAAAATAAAACAGCCCAGCCTGTACAAGCATCCCTGGTGTTGAACCTGGGTTGCCCTAAAGACCCAAGTCAGAAGACTGGGATAAAACGAGCTTGGGAAACACGGTGGGCTTTGCAGGCCCTTGTTGAGCCAGCTACGGAGTTGCATCTTGGACATGTATCCCCTTTCCAACAGACCTCCTGGTGATACGGGCATCCTAACATGGGCTCTACCCTGCTATTATAAAGTACATCAGTTTTGGGCACCTGGGTGGCTCAGTTGGTTAAGCGACTGCCTTCGGCTCAGGTCACGATCCCAGAGTCCTGGGATCGAGCCCTGCATCGGGCTCCCTGCTCCGCAGGAAGCCTGCTTCTCCCTCTCCCACTCCCCCTGCTTGTGTCCCTGCTCTCGCTGTCTCTGTCTCTGTCAAATAAATAAATAAAATCTTTAAAAAAAAAAAAAAAAAAAATAAAGCACATCAGTTTTTAAAGTTAACTTGAAAGGGGAAATTCAAGCGCCTGGGTGGCTCAGTAGGTTACGTATCTGAATCTTGGTGTCTGCTCAGGTCATGATCTCAGGGTCCTGCGACTGAGTCCCTGCATCGGGTTCCCTGCTGAGTGCACAGTCTGCTTGGAATTCTCTCTCTCCCTCTGCCCCTCCTCCCGCTTGTGCTCTCTCTCTCCCTCAAATAAATAAAAAAATCTTAAAAAAAAAGGGGGGTATTGAACCTTTTAAAAGACCAATAAAATCTCACTACAGTGAAACTCCAGTGGACTCTTCCGCTGCTGTAATGTTTACTCAATACTGCAGGAAATGAACTATCATCTAAAACTTGGACATGTTTTATGCCAGACTGAGATTTTCATTGGCAAGGTTATTCAACAGATTTTGAAAAATATATATAATACTCATAATGCATAAGCATTAAGAAACCTTTAGAACTTTAATTATTTCAAAATAATTAATATTCACTGCTATGGAGGGAACTAGATAAGGGCCAGGTGTCACTCAAAAGATGAAATCTTCAAAGCATAAAGGAGAATTATTTTAGGACATAGAAAAAGGCCCAAATGTCTTCACTCTCCATCTAAGTGGTATTTTAGATCATGGACTTTTATTACATCCTCCAGATCCTACCAAGTATCTCTAGGGTTCCTCAGAGGAAAATATACAAATAGTTTATGTGTCCCACCCAAGCCCTTGTTTGCAATGCTCTGAAACCACACATCGCTCATGCTGAGATTCTGTTCAAAAGTTTAAGCAGCGCTGCATTCAGACTCAGCTGTCTCACTCTGAAAACCAGGGGAGGTTAAAGGTGAAATAAAGCCCAAGACTCTAAATATCTAAGTGTTTCTTGCTTGAGTGCTACTTTTCATAAAAATAAGCATGTGTTACCTGAAATTAGAATATATTTGGTAAATTATAAAAAGAGTTGCTGAAAGCCATTCCAGACACTGAAGCCCACTGGTGTTCAGCACTCGGTTACTCTCAGAAGCCAGCGTTGCCAAACCGAGGCCAGCGAGGACGGCCACCACCGCGTTGCTCTGCATCCAGAATCTCTCCACCTGTGACAGAGACGTGCAGACAGGACATCCAGCTGACAGGATGAGGCAGTCAATCGGGTACTTGTCTATTTAACAAATACATTGTGTACCCCTAGCCGCTCAGGCCTGCGATCACTCAGGTCTCGTTTCCAGACTTCCCTAATCCAACTCCATGTCACTTTATTTTTCAATTTTCAAATACTTCTCCTTTCCAGTTTGACACACGGACCTCCCTTTTTTGGATCCACACATTCTTTTCAATGCTATGGCGTGCATCTTGAACTCCTGCCACTTGAGAGGAGGAGGAGATGGAGAGATGGTTTTACTTTACTCCTGAGGTCTCCTCCCATGTGGGGAGGCTCCCCTGGTATAACAGCCCTCACTTCTTCTGGTAAGACTGCAGGCACTGAGCGGAAGGGGAGTCTGCGAGCTGGGAGTGGGCCTGCATGGCCGGGCCCTTTCCCCCTCTCTTCCTCTGGGAAGTGATCCGCCCACAGGACGCACACGTCCAGCAGCCCACCCCATCCCTGTGGCCAGAGGTGGGGTGGGGAGGGGCCCCCTGTGCAGCCCTGCCTGTGACCAGGGGTGCGGGTGGGGGGTAAGTCCGTCCATTCCAGGATGCAGCATGAGCAAGCCCCCTTGCCCACAGATAGAAACTACCTTCTCCATTCTCAGCGTTCTCAGTATAAAGGGGATTCACCTGTTGTAGTTGTCCTGGTTTATCTCGTTTCTCAACTGACTCAGAACTCAGATGATCAAGGAGGGTGTTATTATTTACTAGGCCTCTTGAACATACACACAGAAAAGAGCTGGCTTTAGCCATTGAAAAGGAGCTGTCTACACTTATAGCTTCTACTACAAAGAGAAGAAATACTCTAATCTCAGAAGTGGCAGCCAGGGGAACACAGAAACGTGGTCATTCTTGCACAGGCCTGAGACTGCTGAGGTCAAAACCAGGGGAGTGTGTGGGTAAGAGGCCCAGCTACCACCTTTATTTCTTTATGGTTGTTTTAAGAAATTCCAGGAGATCTGCAGGAGTACTTATATCTGTAAGCACACACATGAAATAACTAACTTAAAACTACCTGACATGTATTTTTCTCCCTAACTATTGTGTTAACTAAATGTTGCATTTTTTCCCCCTAAAAAAAGGCCTTGGTCTTACTGGTTCAAGAATTTAACTTCCGATCTGTAAAAATGTATACACAATGTTAGTTATTTCTGTGATCAGTTGCTCTTCTACAAGATTCATGAGACAAATTTGTACACTCTTCACCAACTTTCTGGTCAAAGGATAAATCTAAGTAAAACTTACCACACCCATGAAAAGTGGTTTTGAAATATCTAAATTCGCCCTCCAAGCAAAGAACAATGAATAAATGCAAAACATTCCAGTAAAAAGCCATACCAATGATGGATTCTGTCTGTCCCTATAAAAAAATTAAATATGTCCAAAATTATTTATGTGCATGAATATCAATAATAATATTACATAGGAAAATAATTAGATCTATAAAACTTTTTTTTTTTTTAACGATTTTATTTATTTATTCGACAGAGAAAGACCCAGTGAGAGAGGGAACACAAGCAGGGGGAGTGGGAGAGGGAGAAGCAGGCTCCCCGTGGAGCAGGGAGCCCGATGCGGGGCTGGATCCCGGGACCCTGAGATCACGACCTGAGCCGAAGGCAGACGCTTAACGACTGAGCCACCCAGGCGCCCCAGAACTTTCCATTTTTAACTAGGGACAAAGAAAGATTTCCATTTTAAAAAATCTGAGCTGGAATAAATAACTGAAATACAGGAATCAACTACATACTGTACCATATTACAGACAACTTCACTTGGAACTATACAGCAAGAGATAGAAAGTTAAAATTCAGAGAAGAAATACAAATGATCAATCTTGTTAAATTTAAGATGTAATTAAACATATGCAAAACAAAAGAATACTTTCATGCCTCAAAATAATAAAGATTTTAAAACAGCAATTTCAATATTGGTGAGGATGCAACATAATGAGCACATATGTGGGTATAATACTCAAGAAAAATTAATTTGATAATATATATCAAGAGCCTTAAAAATAATCACACTCGGGGTGCCTGAGTGGCTCAGTCGGTTAAGCAACTGCCTTCGGTTCAGGTCATGATCCCAGGGTACTGGGATAGAGCCCTGCATCGGGCTCCCTGTTCAGTGGGAGTCTGCTTCTCGCTCTCCCTCTACTCCTCCCCCCTCCCCCTGCTTGTGCTCTTTCTCTCTCAAATAAATAAATAAAAATCTTAAAAAAAAAAAAAGTCACACTCATTGACCCAGTAATTTGACATGTAGGCATAAATCTTTAAGCAAAACCAGAAATGTGGATAAAGATTAATCCATAAAAATGCTTTAATATTATTTATAATAGAAGTGGAAGCAATCTGAAGATTCCCAAACAGAAAAACACTTCAGTTAATTCTCCTACGTCAGAGAATGGAATTTTATACAGACATTTAAATGACCTTCAGTCTTTTTATGATAAGGGTGAATGCTCATAATATAAAGTGTCAAGGAAACAGAACTATAAATGTGTGTACATATATAAATTTACATAAAACACTCAGGTTAGAGGGTAAATGGATAAAAAATAATTAATGGAGGTTAAGAGTGCTATATTTTCTAGGTTTTCTTTTATCATCAGAGGTAACTTTCTTCTTCCGAGGAATTCAAATAGTTGTTTACTTCTTTTGCGATGCAATAATAATGAGTAGCTGTGGGCACAGTTAGGGATCAAACCAGAAGTTTAAGATATCAAATGACTTGCTTACTTAGATTGTAATATACTGCTCAATCTTCCAAAATCATTAATTTATTATCAGGAAAAAAAAACCTAGGAAGAAAGCAATACACATTTGCTGTAACAGAAGTGATTAGAGTCATTAATTTGGAATATAAAATAATACTGGCAATGTTCTTCAATGGCATATTAAAAATATGAATCAAATTAACGAATATGGGAAAAAGAATAGGAAAAGAAATTATATTACTCACTTTCTTGCTAAACATATATTTGCCCAAACTGCAAGGGCTTGAATGTTGAGTGAGAGTTGGGTCCTCATACTTGTTACTTGAGAACTGTAAAAGACAATCTAACTTATCATGGGTAGAAAACAAACTTGGTTAGATCCAAATACAACATTCTTTGTAAAATACATCTGATTATGCACTGAGTAGTTTTAACGGCTGGAGGCAGATGTTAAAATTATTTTGTCTTCTTTTAAATTTGGGAGAAAAAGTACCATAAGAAAGAGTTAAACGGTTCTAAGATGTTTTCCAATTGTAATATTTGGTTACCAATTTATATTATTTGGGATAGGATCAGAGCAAGTAATTCTTCTGTATTTGTAATGCTGGTAGGCTGTATTGAT
Organism: Mirounga leonina; assembly: GCF_011800145.1. Classification (NCBI taxonomy): domain Eukaryota; kingdom Metazoa; phylum Chordata; class Mammalia; order Carnivora; family Phocidae; genus Mirounga; species Mirounga leonina. The sequence goes on from NW_023270825.1 coordinate 42,088,697, forward strand.
AACATTTTGGATCCCCCGATTGGTTTGGTAAGAAGTCATGTGAAATGAGTTTTTGAACTTCTGTCAGTACTGTAGACACGGCCTCCTGTGATTTAGCAATTGAAAACAAAATTAATGCGGGGCGCTTGGGTGGCTTAGCTGGTTGAGCATTCATCTCTTGATTTCGGCTTAGGTCATGATCTCGGGGTTGTGGGATCGAGCCTGCTTGGGATTCTCTCTCTCCCTCTCCCTCTGCCCGTCTTCCCCAGTGTGCGAGTGGGCATGTGCTCTCTCTCTCTCTCTCTCTCAAAAAAAGGGCTTCCTTGTTTTCTATATTATTTGGTTCAAAAATGTTTAAGCCATCTCTGAGAAATGTATTTTTTCCTATAATTAAACTAAATTCTTCCATTAACTAATAAGCATTTCCCAAGTGTTATCTGAGTTCTGAAATAGCTCTAGCAGTCTCCAATTTTTTAAAAAAGAAATGACTCTATACACCCTCTCGAAGAACTTTCTTCTCCCTGCTGGCAATTTTACTGGAGAAAATGTGATGCCATAATTATGGAAACCACACAATGTGTATTTTACTAATGGAGACTCATCTACTATGAGAAGATATTCTTACTCATTTTCAAATACACTTGAAAAATTGATTCCAGCATGAGGTCCATTTCAAACCATTCTTCAAAAGGAATGAAGTCAGTTTCAAAATTAATTCTTGGAGATCCGTTGCTTAAATGTAAGCTCTAAAACATGGTCACTGCCTAGGGTTAGATTCAATAATTTCCTTGTACAGGATTGCAATTTAGAGATATGTATGGGAAAAGAATTTAATTTGCTTGACTGGAAAAGGAGAGATGATTAGGTCCCATCATTTTGAAGGATTTTCTAGTAAGTTAATTATAAGTTGCTTTTCTCAACACTCCTGTCCTCCTGAAACAATTAAAGACTAGAAATTCTCTCACTCAGAGAGTGCTAGGATTATGCCTCCATTCTACATTATGATTTGGTTCGAACAAATAGTGTGAGTGTGAGTGGTCATCACTTTTGTCAAGTCTTTTTTCTAGGCATATCACCTAACTGCTATTACTTCAATATAAAGGAGGCTTTTATGTTCCCCAATAGATGAGTTTTATGTGCAACTTATAATTGAGAACTCTTGAGAGTTCTTTGGAGTTCATGTGGGATTAGTTAAGGCAAAATATACGGCCAATGTCAAATGTGATCACAACCCTATAAGGTAGGTTGAAAAGAACAGGCAGTGAGTCTTCTGGCCTGGAGCAGAGCAGAATAAAATAAAAGCCCACAGACATTGGTAAAGCTGTCTTTGTAACTGAGCTTCTTGATAATTTTCCCCAACCAAAAAGAAAAAGGAGCCACAAAAGTTTCAGTCAGACATTAAAAAAAAAAAAACATTTAAAATCAGTTGTGAGAACCAACAAAAGGTTACATAATATAATTGGTGGCAGGAAAATATTTTCAAGATACAGTAAAAAATGAAAACCAGCGGGCTAATAAAAAAGTCTGCGTATCATGATTCCATTTTTCAAAACAAAAATATAAAAAACATTGAAAGATACAGACAGAAATGTTAATGGATTAACAAGAGTGGTTATCTCTACACATTGGAATTATAGTAATTTTAATTTTCTTATTTTTGCTTACCTGGATTTTCTAAACTTTCTATAATGATTATGTATCACATATAGGGAGCAGGGGAAAGGGACATTTAAAAAGAAAAGGAGGAAGGATGGAAGGAAGCAAACAAGCTAGCAAATTAACAAGACAGAAACTGTGAGAACCTATGAACTGCCTCATGTACAGAGTTGAAATATTCTCCCCATATTTTAAAAATGGTTTTCAAATAGTCCTGGGAATCCTAAATTAATAATCAGTTAGGAGATCACTTTAGTGTTATAGAAGACTATTCTTCCATAATTTTATATTGAAAATATTATAAAAATAGTACAGGATTGGTATGGATATTTTTCAAGTTGTCTTAATCTGTGTGGGTTTTAAAGCAAATATTAACCCATTTTTCAAAGAACCCTAGTAGGTAATACAGATGAAATATATTTGCTTAACCGGCTCTAAAAAGGTTGGATATTAGAAATATTTAAGTCAAAAATAGAGCTTAAGAACAGCCTAAAGAAAAAGTCTTAAGAGACATTAAATAAATGAAGCTCTAAAGAATTTAAGAACAGAGCTCAATCCTAAAAAGAAAAGAATCGAATTGCTAAATGCAATGTTCTAAAATGTCTCTAGAAAAAAGAGTCGAAACCAGAACAAAGGATAAATGATGTATAAAGCAACACTGCACTGGGTCATTTTGTATCCAAATGGAAGTGGAAACTTTCTAGTTTGACAGTCTACTAACTAACTCACTGTTGTATTTATCCCTCACTCTCAGCTTTCTCTTCCTGGAGGAATGCTAGAATGTTTGACAGTCCACACAAACAACTAGTTACCATACCCGTGAGAGCCACTTCTCAGACACACTGCTTCACAAAGAAACAATCCCAGAAGCCCCCAAATCACTTAGTCTAGGAACTAATAGCGAATTCACTTAAAACCAGTTTCAAATATTTCATACTCACAGCAAAATTTTAGACATACTGGATCCTGTTTCAGATTTGGCCTAAACATAAAAGAGAGAAGTTTATTTGCGTAAGCCTTCAACTGCAGCTGTGTTAGGCTATTGCATTTTAACTATCTTGAGAATATACATGTTTTAAGTAGACAATGCAACATCTCTCCTCATTCAGTCTTTGCTTTAGAGCCTTACTGAGTTTTTGAAGTGAAGTCAGTGGAAATTAAACACAGACATCCCGGAGGAAGAACTGCAGAAATAATGATGGGCTAAAAATCAGTTAAACTAGTTCTGGCAGGAACAATTAACACACTGATGAATTAACAGACTTTACACTTTTGTCGTAGACCGTCTTTAAGGCACTTTGATTAGAGCTCATTATCACATGTTAGTCTATAATTTCACAATTATGTGTGAATTATACAAATTTCAAATCTGGAGTGGCCCTCAAGCAATATTGTAACGGAATAACCAATATAAGCCAGAGTATAAACTGAAAGTATCAAACTATTTAATTCAAAAAGTAATTAATAATTATCCTTTCATCAAGCTAGTTTATTATGAAATATCTCCTACAAACAACACATATAATGTATATTTAAAGGATAAAGAGTTTTTAAAAATCTACAGAGCCGCCATTCACTTAAGAACAGAACTGCATGAATACCATAAAGTATCTCACCAAGCGTTCACAGACCTCCCTTTTCTCACCCCCTAGTGATAACTATTACCTTGAATTCTGTGTTAATTACTCCCCTACTTTCTAAAAATATATAGTTCTACTTCTTTTGTATGTACCTTGAGCAATAGATTGTTTACTTTTTGCGTGGTTTAGAATTTTGTATCAATGGTGTCATATAATACATAGTCTTCAGAGATTTGCCTTCTTGCATAAGACACAAAAAGCACAAACCATGAGAGAAAAATCTGATACAACTGTCTTTATTAAGGTAAAAAAAAAAAAAAGTTTGTCCTTTTATTTTTCAGATAACCTTTACTCTAACCACATTCAGTGTTTTTTCCCTAATTTACGTTTCAGGGAAAACAAGGCCTTTTGAACTTAAAAAAAAAACACTTCTAGTGAAATTATATCTTATAAAGTATTTACACATATGTATTACACTAAATACTATCATGAACACTATTTGTCAAATATGAAAAAAGAAAGTGTTTTGGTCAAGGTAAATTAAAAATTTTGAGGGTTTTTTTTTTCTGATTCTTCAATCTTTTCCAAATATTTAAAAGCACAGACCAAGGGACCAAAGTGATACCCAATACTAAGAGGAATGAAATGTTTTAAATGCTGGCAACAGAGTCTTTTTAATGTTTGTTATCCTGAAAAACATACTTAGGATATCCAACATTATGATGTCAGGTTAAGTGATTCCACGTTTATAAGGAGGAAGTCTGTTACACAGATAACGAAAATGAAAATTCTATGTACTGTCATTGATAGACATTGTTTTTTTTTTCAGTCAAGGCCCAGGCAGAACACTAAGTTTCACCGCTTCCTTCCTTAAAAGGGCTTTAAATATAAATTTACCAGACTGAATGTTCCATATTCTGCCCTGAGCAAATGCGTCAAAAATCCTAGCAACGTTGTCTGGTCTCCCCAGGTCCAACGGGCTTGATTGAGGTAGGATGAGACAGGAAGGTAGACGTAAGGCAATAAACCAGCAGAGAAGTACAGACTCAACTTCAACAGAGAGCCCAGGGAGAGTTCCTGCACAAAGCATATTGTTTTGTAACAATGTTTATTTTTAGTCCATTCATCCTGGAACTTCAAGAACACATCAAGGAAAACATCAAAATGTTTACTCAGAGCTGATCTCTCAATTTCTACTAAGTCACCACAGAATACTATGTTAAACCTTCTGAGTACTGTGGATTACTAGAAAATTGCATCAGCCTGAACTCCTTTGCATGGCAGGTGAAATCTGAGCGAAGCAAATAATATTAGGGGACACTCTGTGGAGTATCATGTTTATATTTAAAACCATGTCATGACATGCAGCATTACACGGCTGGGATAACACATGTGGGAGTGATTATTTGGCTGATTTTGAATATACCCCAAATATTATTCCAGTACAATTCCCTTCATCACCATCACCAGGAGTAGACTTCAACTATATTCTCTATTATGATTACACACTGACAATATGATTCTTTCCCCAAGGGTTTTGGATATTTCATGGAAATATGTGTCACAAATGAAGCTAGCTTTTAAATAACCTCCCAGTTCATCCAAATGCTCTCTTTCCTCAATGTACATATAGGAAGGAGTACTGATAGAAATTTGCTCTGTATAACAATGTTGCCTCTTAAGAGTATATTTCTTATCTGCGTGTATCTTTTTTTTTTTAAGATTTATTTATTTATTTGAGAGAGAGAGAGAGAGAGCAAGGAGGAGGCAAAGAGGAAGAGGGACAAGCAGACTCCCTGCTGAGTGCGGAACCCGACACAGGGATCAATCGCACGACCCTGAGATCATGACCTGAGCTGAAATCAAGAGCTGGACGCTTAACTAACTGAGCCACCCAGACATCCCTTCATCTGCACATTTCTAAAATAAAGGACAATGTTGACAAAGTCTTATAAAGATTACACCCAAAAGAATTCTGGTATACTAAAAGATTCAAATAGTGGTTGCTTTAGTAAGTGGGAAAGGGGGTCTTTTCCAAATATCATAATTGGCAATTGCCAACTTTTCCTTTACAAAAAAGGAAAATTCATATGTGACAATGAATACAAGAACCAAGGTTCACATTCACCAGAAGGAGAACAAGCAGTTGACTTATATTAGCCTTTTCAAATAAACACTCTTAATTGAAAATCGAGTGTTTTTACTATAGTACAGATTTCATTTGATATTTCTAAAGTGGTAATGAGATGCAGAAAAATAATGGCATGAAAAGAGTGTAAGAAATAACTAATCGAGCAACATGCCTTTGCTATTCTTAAAAGTAGTTTTAAATAAAGCAAATGTTTATATTTTGACAGTTTCTGCATGTTATAAAGAGCAAGTTAGAGTGGCACGATGCAATTGCTGGAGAATTTTCCTTTTGTGTGAGAAATCAACAGGGAGACAATTACATGAGAGTTTTTTCAGAGAGTGCAAGAAAGTGGCTCTGAGTCCTAGCTGTACATACATTAGAATCACCTGCAGAGCTTTTTGAAAATATCAATGTCTGGGCCTCACCCCAGACCAATTAAATCAGAATTATTTTGGAGTGGGGTCAGCATAAATATACATACCTATATACAAATATATGTATGTATACATGCACTCACAAATGCACACACATACACATACTTTTTAAAAGCTTCCCAGATCATCTGAGTAGCCAGGGTTGCAACCAACTGACTCAGGACTTCTTACTCTGCCTCAACTCATCTGACCAGTGAGATCCAATTACTCTGTCACTTCAATGGTAGGCCTCACTTTCTAGCCTCTGCTATTTAACTAGAGAAAATAAAATGTCCTTTGAAGAGTCATACTTCCCCAAATTGCATCATTCATCAGTAGCTGACCTAAGTACAGAATAAACAGGCTCTCAGACCAGGCTCCTACCTTGTCCACTCTGAGTCCCGCATGTTTTATAAAAAGCATATGGCTCTTCTTTCAATTAACTAACACAAAATATTTACTTTTTAAGTTGTCAGTCAATGCACCTCTCTCTATTATCTGAATGAACCTTCTCTGATGTCAGAAGCCTGTCTAGGAGTGAGGTCATCAAGATGGCAACATAGATCATTCCTGACTTCAGTCTTCCTCACAAGACCAGCTAGCAACTATCTATAGACAAGACATCACTGTGAAGAATCCCAGAATCCAGGGGTGAGGATAAAGCACACCTTGGACCATACAGACTGAGAAGAACCACATTAGAAATAAGAAGGAGCACTCTGACTGCATCACTCCTCCCCCACACCAGCCCAGCTCTGCACTAACAGAGCTCCCCTGGGGTGACAGTTTTTCCAGTGGGAAAAGAGACTCCAAGGTGGACAACCAGCTCCCCCAGCATGGCAGGATACTTCCCAGGAGGCTCATTTGGTTCTCACCTCTTGACGACCATGGTGGGAGGAAGGGGTCGGCTCAACCACTGGGAATCACGCAGGAGAAGGGGAGCAGGGCTTTCGGCAACCAGTGCTCAGATCTGGAGGACTGTGTCCTTGCTTGCAGCTGTGCCCAAGCAGAGATCCCAGCCAGCTACTCTGCCCATCTGCTGAACTGAGCCGGTAGCTGATCCCACCCTAAACTAATTCTGATTTACTTGATCTGGGGCATACTTTAACATAATAAAGTCCACATATGACGAGTCCATAGCTAACATCATACTCAATAGTGAAAGACTGAAAGCTTCTCCTCCAAGATCAGGAATCAGACAAGGGTGCCTACTCGGTATTACCAACTCCTGTTCAACACAGTCCTGGAAATCCTAGTCAAAGTATTCAGGCAAGAAAAAGAAATAAAAGGCATCCAAATATGAAAAGAAGTAGTAAAACTGTCTCTATTTGCAGATGACATGATCTTATATAGAGAAAAGCCTAGACTCTACCAAAAAACTGTTAGACTAATAAATGAATTCAGTAAAGTTGCACAAAATTAGTTGTGTTTCTACACACTAACAATAAACTATAAACTGTCTGAAAAAAAAACAGAAAATGATCTCATTTATAATAGCATCAAAAACAATAAAATACCTAGCAATAAATTTAACCAAGGAGGTGAAAAATCTGTACACTAGAAACTACAAAGCATTAATAAAAGAAATTGAAGAAGAAACAAATAAATGGAAAGATACCCCTTACTCACAAATTGGAAGAATTAATATTTTTTAAGTGTTTGTATCACACAAAGCCATCTATAGATTCAATGAAACCCCTATCAAGATTCCAATGGCATTTTTTTTAATGTTTTATTTATTTATTCATGAGAGTGAGAGAGAGAGAGAGAGAGAGAGAGGCAGAGGGAGAAGCAGGCTTCCCTGAGGAGCAGGGAGCCCGATGTGGGACTCGATCCCAGAACCCTGGGATCATGACCTGAGCTGAAGGCAGACACTTAACCATCTGAGCCATCCAGGTGCCCCTCCAATGGCATTTTTAACAGAAATAGAAAAACAAATCCTAAAATTGGTATGGAACCACAAAAGACCCCAAAGAGCCAAATTAATCTTGCAGAAGAGGAATGAAGCTGGAGGCATCACACTTCCTAATACAAACTACATTATGAAGCCATCATAATTAGGAGTTCAAGGTGGTGGGATAGGAAGATTCTGAACTCACCTCCTCCACAGACACGACAAATCTACAAAGACCTAAAAACTATCTGAACAAGTGCCTCCATAACAAAGAATAAAAGGGCCACATGAAAATGTGTGGAAGAAACAGAGACACGGTCTCACCGAAAACCCCATCCCAGTGCTGCAACCCACAGTTAGGAGGGATCTCATACATATAGGACTTCTTCCTGAGGAGCAAGGGGTTTGTGCCCCCACATAAGGCACCCCAACCTTTGGGTCCTGCACCAGAGAGATGATCCCCCACCAAATGTCTGGTTTTGAAAGCCAATAGGTCAAATGTTCAGGAAAATTATAGGGCTGTCGGGGACAGAGACTCTGCTCTTAAGGACTTACAGACAGACTCGCTTGCCCCAGAACCTGGTACAGAAGCAGCAGTCTGGAAAGTGCTAGACCATAAGTGAAGAAGATTCATTTGCTAATCTTAAAATGTCTGCTGTAAGGGCAGAAGCCTGGTAGAACTCTCCCTGGGGACAGAGATGCTGGAGGGTGCCATTTCTGGCGTTCTTCCTCTATCTTGCTAGTGCCAGTGAGTGTGCCCACTCCTGTGTACCACTCCATCGCAGCTCTGTCAAAGCCAGCCAGGCAAATGCCCAACCTCACATAACACTCCACCACAGCTCCACCAGAGTCAGCCAGGGTGCACAGCCCACACAGGGGATGCCCCGTAAGTGCCTGGATCTGGTGGTCAAGGGGAATTGCATTTTTGGGTCCTATGGGTCTAAAACAACTGGAAAGACAGTTCTTGGCAGGTTACCATCCCCAAGGGACTGCACTGACAATAGACTGAAACAACAACCCATGGTCTTCCCATGAAAAAACTTCAGCTTGAACGGTAGGTTTCAGGTTTACCACACATCTAAAGGATAGAGAAGTGCTCTCAGGGAACACAGGCTGAAGGATACCATCTTTGAGCTCTCATCTGGCCTCACCACAGCTTGCTGGCACCTCCCAGAAAGAAACTTGTACACTCATCTGGAACCCTGAATTTGCAACAGTCCCTAAGGGGAGACCCCACCCCCCACCCCCCCGCCCCAGATCCCTTGGTCTGGAGGCTAGTATGGTCTATGATTGCAGTCTCCCAGGACTGTATCTATTTGCATACCTTAAAGATGCTGACTGAGGGGCTAGTTTCCAATCAGTCTAAAACTAGGTGCTGATGAGATCCCTTCCTCTGGGACACTCACAAGTCTTGACACAATAACTAGAACCTACCAAGAGAAACTCAGGCTGCTTAGACAATCATAAAGGTTTGAGACAGCCAAGAGCTACAGCAAACTAGCTGTAGCTACTTTGATGTGAGGTTCATCTCCTACACAGGGCCACTCCTGCAAGACTGGGAGAGACAGCTATTTTGCCTAATACACAGAAACCACCACAGAGAGTCAAGCAAAATGAGGAGACAGAGGAGCATATTTCAAATGAAAGAACAAGATAAAACCCTGGAAAAAAATCTTAATGAAACAGAGATAAGTAATTTGCCTGACAAAGAGTTAAAAGTAATGGTCATAAAGATGCTGACTACACTTGGGAGAAGAATAGATGAACACAGTGAGAAGTTCAACAAAGACACAGAAAATGAAAGACAGTACCAAACAGAAGACACAGACCTGAAGAATACAATAACTGAACTGAAAAATACACTATAGGAGTTCAACAGCAGACTAGATGAAGCAGATAGAATCAATGAGCAAAACAAAACACAGGGCAATGGCACTCACCCAAACCAAGCAGCAAAAAGAAAAAAATTTAAAAACTGAAGATAGCTTAAGCTATTTATGGGACAATATCAAGCAGAATAACATGTATATTATAGGAGTCCCAGAAAGGGAAGAGAGGATGGGGCAGAACACTTATTTCAAGAAATAATTGCCAAAAGCTTCCCTTACCTGGGAAAAGAAACAGACAACCGGATCCAAGAAGCCCAGAATTCCAAAGAAGATGAGCCCAAAGAGACCCACACCAAGACACATAATTAAAATGTCAAAAGTTAAGGATAAAGAGAGAAATTAAAAGCAAGAGAAAAAACAACTTGCTACACACAAGGAAATCCCCATAAGGCTATTAGCAGATTTCTCAGCAGAAACTTTGCAGGTCAGAAGAGAATGGCATGATATATTCAAAGTGCTGAAAGGAAAAACTCCCAAACAAGAATACTACCTGGCAAAGTTATCACTCAGAGAGGTAAGAGCTTTCCAGATAAACAAAAGTTAAAGGAATTCACGGACACTAAACTAGCCTTATAAGAAATGTTAAAAGAATTTCTTTAAGCTAAAAGGAAAGGGCATTAATTAGTAATAAGAAAACAATATTTTAAAAATATCACTGGTAAAGGTAAATATGTAGTAGGGGTTTAATCACTTATAAAGCTAGTATGAAGGTTAAAAGATAAGAGTAGTAAAAATAACTACAAATACAGTAATTAGTTAAGGGATACACAAAATAAAAAGATGTAAAATATGACATCAATAAACCACAGGGCAAGAGGAATAAAAATACAGTTTTAGAATGCATTCAAACATAACTTGTTACCAACTTAAAACAGCTTGTTATATATATACAGGCTGTTATATACGAGCCTCATGGTAACCATAAAGCAAAACCCATAGTAGATAGACAAAAGATAATGAGAAAGGAATCTAAGTGTAACACCACAGAGTCATCAAACCACAAGGTAAGAAACCAAGAGAAGAAAGGAACAGAGAGGAATTACAAAACAGATGAAAAACAATTAATAAAATGGTAATAAGTACATACCCATCAATTTCTTTAAATGTAAATGGGTCAAATTCTCCAATCAAAAGGCAGAAAGTGGATGAATGGATAAAGAAACAAGACCCATCTATCTGCTGCCTGTGAGAGACTCACTTCAGATATAAGTACACACATGGACTGAAAATGAAGGATGGAAAAAGATGTTTCAAGCAAATGGAAACCAAAAGAAAGCAGGGGTAACTATACTGACATCAGACAAAACAGATTCAAAGCAAAGACTATAGTAACAGACAAAGAGGGGCATTAAATAATGATAAAGAGCTAAATCCAGCAGAAGATATAACATTTGTCAGTATTTATGTACCCAATGGAGAAACACCTAAATACATAAAGCTAACACCAACAGACCTAAAGGGAGATAATGACAGGAATAAAATAATACTAGGGGACTTTAATACCTCACTTATATCAATGGATAGATCAGCCAGACAGGAAATAATAAGGAAACATCAAACTTAAACAACATATTAGATGGAATAATGGATATATATAGAACATTCCATCCAAAAACAGCAGAATACACTTTCTTCTCAAGTACACATGGAACATTTTCCAGGATAGATCATATGTTAGACCACAAAACATGTCTCAGTAAATTAAAGACTGAAATCATATCAAGCATCTTTTCTGAACACAATATGAAACTAGGAATCAATTACAAGAGGAAAACTGCAAGAATCACAAATATGTGAAGATGAAACAACATACTACTGAACAACCAATGGGTCAATGAAGACATCGAAAAAGAAATTAAAAAATACCTTGAGACAAATGAAAATGGAAATACAACACACCAAAAAAAAGAAAATAAATACAACACACCAAAATCTATTGGATGCAGCAAAAGCAGTTCTAAGAGAAAAGTTCATAGAGATAGTTAAGAAGAAAAATCTCAGATTAACAATCTAACATTACACCTAAAGGAACTAGGAAAATATGAACAGATGAAGCCCCAAATTAGTATAAAAAAGGAAATAATAAAGATGAGAGTGAAAAGAAATGAAGTTGAGACTGAAAAGAAATAGAAAAGACCAATGAAACTATGAGCTGATTCTTTGAAAAGATTAACAAAATTGACAAACCTTTAGCTAAACTAAGAAAAAGAGAGGGCTCAAATAAATAAAATCAGAAATTAAAGAGAAGTTACAATTGATACCAAAGAAATCCAAAGGATCATAACAGACTACTATAAACAATTATACACCAAAAAATTGAACAATTTAGAAGAAATGGATAAATTCCTAAAAACATACAATCTTCCAAGAGTGAATCATGAAGAAATAGAAAATCTGAATAGATTGATTACTAGTAAGGAGATGGAATCAGTAACTTAAAAACTCCCAATAAAAGTCCTAGACCAGACAGCTTCACTGGTGAATCCTACCAAACATTTAAAGATTTAATATCCATCCTCCTTATACTCTTCCAAAAAACTGAAGAATAGGGAATGCTTCCAGACATGTTTTATGAAGCCAACATTACCCTGATATCAAAACCAGAGAAGGACACCAAAAAAATTAATTAATTTTAAAAATTATAGGCCATATCAGATATCCCTGATGAACATACATGCAAAAATCCTCAAAAAATATTAATAAACTGAATTTGACAATACATTATAAGGATTATACACCATGATCAAGTGGTGTTTATTCCAGGGATGCAAGGACGGTTCAACATCTGCAAATCATTCAACATGATATACCACATTAACATAATGAAAGATAAAAATCATATGATCATCTCAATAGATACAGAAAAAGCATTTACAAAATTCTTTTATGATAAAAACTCTCAACAAAGCAGGTATATGGCCACTGAAAGGACATATATGACAAGCCCACAGCTAACATCATACTCGACAGCGAGAAGCTAAAAGCTTTCCCTCTCAGTAATATGACCAGGATGCCCACTCTCACCACTCTTAGCCAGAGCGATCAGGCAGGAAAAAATATAAAAAGCATACAATTGGAAAGGAAGAAGTGAAACTGTCACTATTTGTAAGTGACATGATTTTATATAATGAAAACCCTAAAGACTCCACCAAAAAACTGTTGGAACTATTAACTGAATCCAGTAAAGTTGCAGGGTACACAATCAATATAAAAAAATCTGCTGCCTTTTTTATACACTAACAATGAACTATCAGAGAAAAATTAAACCAATTCTGTTGACAAGTCCATCAAAAAGAATAAAATACCTACAAATAAATTTAGCCAAGGAGGTGAAAGATTTATACACTGAAAACTCTAAGACGCTTATTAAAGAAATTGAAGATGTAAATAAATGGAAAGATATTCCATGTTCATGGATTGAAGAATTAATATTGTTAAAACAGCCAAAGCAATCTATAGATCCAATGCAATCTCTAACAAAGTTCCACTGTCATTTTAGAGATAGAACAAACAATCCATTTGAATGAAACCACAAAAGATCCCAAATAGCCCAAGCCATTTTGAAAAAGAACAACAAAGCTGCAGGCATCATGCTCCCTGATTTCAAACTATCCTACAAAGCTATAGTATTCAAAACATTGGCATAAAAACAGATATATAAATCAATGGAACAAAGTAGAGAGCCCAGGAATAAACCCATGCATATACGGTTAATTAATTTATGGCAAAGAGGCAAAACTATTCAAGGGGAAAAGGCCAATAAATGGTGTTAGGAAAACTGGACAGTCACATGCAAAAGAATGAAAATGGACCACTATCTTACACCACATATAAAAATTAACTCAAAATGGATTAAAGACCTGAAACCATAAAACTCCTAAGAGATAACATAGAAAACAGATAGACATACATACATACTATGGAGTATTATTCGGCCACGAAAAGAAGATCCTGCCATTTGCAACAACATGGATAAAACTTGAGGGTATTATGCTAAATGAAATGAGTCAGATAAAGACATATACTGTATGACCTTACCTATAGTGGGATCTAAAAAAAACTGAACTCACAGAAACAGAGAGTTGACTGGTGATCACTAGAGACAGGGAAAGGCAGCACTAGAGGGAAATGGGTGATGGTGGTCTAAGTGTGCAAACTTCCAGTTATAATATGAATAAGTTCTGGGGAATGTAATGTACAGTATGGGGACTATGTACTGTAGCTTATATTTGAAAGATGCTAAGAAAGTAGATCTTAAAAGTTTTCAAGACACAGAACTGTAACTGTGTGAGGTGATAGATATGTTAACTAACCTCATTGTGGCAATCATTTTACAATATATCCATATATCAAATCATCATGTTGTACACCTTAAACTTACACAATGTTATATGTCAACTGTATCTCAATAAGCTGGAAAAAAAAGAGAAAGAATTGAAGACTGGTTAAAAAAAAAAAAAAAAATGCCTGGCCAAGGTAACCGACAGCTGGATGTTAATGCATCCCCATCTATGCATCCATCAATTCACAAGAAAAATATCTGGGCCTCTTCAGGTTTGTAATCTATAGAAAAGTCTTCACTGAATTTATATTTTTTATGTTCTATCTCCTTTATTTAAAATCAAAAATAAAATATTTTATTATTTTATATAATAAAAGACCAGATAAAGAACCTTCTGTATATTCTATAAAACCACTGTTAGACACGACCTGTTACACTGTTTAATATTCCTCATATAAGGGTGGACATGACTGACTTAACAGAATTCAGTTCCAAGAAAAAGTTGATCTTCTCTTTGATTGTTATTTCCCTTTAACACATAATAAGAATTTTATAACCTCCATGTTATACTTTTCCTTTGTTGCCAGAAGCTAAAAACAAAAAATATATTCAAGTACAGTAAATACAATAGTTACCTAAAGTTTTGTTATAATTTCCCTATTTCTGTATAATAATTTTACTGAACATCTGTTTTCTAATATAATCCTGACTAGAGCAACAAATAATGAAATGATAAATAAATAAATGTAGCTGAGGTATGATTAACAAACAATAAATTCAGCAAAATGACTCTAGTACTGGCTTTGTATTTACATTGTTTCAACCTCTAGGAGGAGGACTGACAGCATAAAGGGCTTCCATCTTTCCAAAACCTCATGTCTAACTCAGCTCCCTGCCTTCTTCAGTCCATCTCACAATGCCTTACACAGCATAGTAATTTTCTTACATTGACCGCCAATTAAATCAATAATCATTTTTCCTTTGAGGGAAAGGGAAAACTAAAATAAATCATTTTTAATTCTAGAGACATCTGTTCTGAGAAAACAGGTTGTTATTTTCCAGAGATGTGGTTCCTCGGCTCACGGTGATGCTTTCTGTTCTGTCGGGAGAGCTGAATCTCTAGCACCTAGAGCGGCATCTGCGCAGCGCAGGCCCTCAACAAACAGCTGGATGAATGAATAAACTATTATTAATACACTACCCTTTGTTTTAGGACATATAATAATCAAGGAAATCTGTGATTTCATTTTAACTCCTTTTTAGCCTATTATTATCAAGGTGCTGCTCAGAATCAGTAAGGAAATTATGAATCAGACCAGATGCCACTGCAATCAATACTGTATAATTTTGGGGGCGCCTGGGTGGCTCAGTAGTTAAGCGTCTGCCTTCAGCTCAGGTCATGATCCCAGGGTCCTGGGATCGAGCCCCCCCATCGAGCTCCCTGCTCGGCGGGAAGCCTGCTTCTCCCTCTCCCACTCCCCTTGCTTGTGTTCCCTCTCTCGCTGTCTCTCTCTGTCAAATAAATAAATAAAACCTTAAAAAAAAAAAAAACTATAATTTTTGTAAATCCTATTTTTTTTCAATGTTGTTAGAGCCTCGGGTCATTTATACTTTATATAAAACTAAAAAAAAAATGAAAGCCCCATGTTTTATGCCATAAATGTTATATCAGGCCTTACTAAAACATTATGAATTTTCATTAAAAACACCCAAAAACCTACCTTCTCTTTTAAAAGTCGAAAGAGAATCCATGGTATTATGCACAAAACATAGAGTACTATTGTATGCTGATTACATAAACTAAGGCCACAGCAGAAAGCACCAATTTTAGCTATCTGAAAAAAGAAAAAAAAAAAAAACCTAAGTTAAAAATTTACCTAAAACTCTTAAGTAAGCACAATAGTAAAAAGTTATTCTTTATATGAGAACCAAGCATTTGTACCATAGGTCAGGCTAAAGTCAACCTCTTAGACACAGGCTTGCTTCCACAGACACTAATATTTAGCACCATTACTTTTTTTTTATAATATTGTCCATTCTCATCACATCACTGCAGTTTGACCTGAAATGACTGCCTTCAAAGTAAGTTTTAGAAAGTCCTGCATGATAACTGGGTAAGTCCTACCAGTAATAAGATATTGTGTAATTCTTACTAAAGTCTGTAACTAAAACTCAGGCACTCTTTCCATTTTACTTTTTCTCCTATTAAATTAAATACATAAAATAGAACACTTTTTATTTAAAAACCAGGTTATGGGTGCTGTTTTTGCTCTTTTGAACATGTGCAATTTTCATAATCAGAAAAGTTTACTTTAGACAAAAAATGAACTCTAATAGCAGCACAGATCTGTTTATAGGCACCACTGATAAACCATGTATTCTTCTGTCTGTATATTCTTCAACAACAAAAGGCTGCCTTTACTAAAATGGTTTGGTACCTCCCAATGTGTAGATTGTAAGCTCTTAGAAGACAGGGTTCCTTCACGTTTCAAATGATCTTGGTATTAGTGTTTGCCTTATAATTCACTGGAAACTCTTCCGAACTACTTCATTTATATATTTGATACTCTTAGTTTAAAAAAAAAGTACAAATTTGGTCTTTTTTTCAATTAGAGAGTAAGTCAATGTACCATAATGGTATATAATTTAAGGTGGTCAATCCAGAGCTTGGCATCTAACGATCACACTAACACACACACACATACACACACACATGCACGATGGTGAAATTAACCAACAAGCCCATCTTTCCCATAGGACTCAGAGGGGATTTCAATCCTCTCATTCTCCAAAAAACTTTTGAACTCTGGGAGAAAAAAAAAGCTCCATGGTTTATAAAGGCTATCATGGTTCACAGTAAAAGAACTCAGAATATTTTCTCTCTCAACGCGCCTAAATTACCTCAGCAGTAATCAAGACAGATAAACAGCATCCGAAGTTAAAAAGAAATACAGCATCTGTCTAAAAATTAAAACAAAAAGTGATTTCACTTTGATCAAAATAGGTTACCTTTGATCTTTCTTTTGCAGTTGCTGCCTCCTCAAAATGTACAGTAAGAGCCATAAGCAGCCCCACAAACAGATTGTTTAAGCTAAAAACCTCTGCTGCAATGGACCACTGCCATGTTAGACGAGAAAATGAAAACACCCCCGCAGCAAGGATTCCTCCAGCATGTGAGCCAGAAAGCCTGCAAATACAGATAACATGAAATCTTCTTTCCCAACAAAAAGAACTGACTTTCTTTTCCTTTTTATAAACTGTAGCAGCAGAAATTATGAGTCACCCAGCACTATCCCAACACATTATATGGCTAATACATTACTTCGTATAATAATTTCTTCCAACAGATTTTAATTAGGAAGTCCATATGTTAACTTATTAACAAACAAAGGAACAAACCTCCTCAGTCTCCTATGGACTGAATGAGGTTTAGTTCTCAGATGGAACCTCTAGGATTCAAGCCAATTCAGAAAGCCTGAAGAGACAGTAGCTAGAGAGATTACAAACCTGTATCACTTCTCTTGCTCTATGGAAATATGTTGAATTGTAAGAATTAATGAAATGGCAAAATATCCGTTCAGGAACACTCATTCTCACTTCTCGTGGAATGTTTGGGCCTAGGCACTTTCCACACGATCACACCAAAGTTTATCTCCCAACATATGGCAAACATGTCTTTGTCACGATACCTGGTGATTTTAAGATCTTGAAAACTTGAGTTCTTAGTTTCTAGTGATTCCTTCTTTATACAAAGTTGAAGTTGAAAACAATGTATTTCTTTAAAGAGAGGGACGGGAATGTGAACTTCAATAGCACAAAAAGAATCAAACGCCACACTTGGAAACAAATTTCTCAACCCCATCGCCAAGGAGAGCCAGACATTTCAAATCAATCAGGAATCTGGATCTCAGTTCCAAGATTTGATCTGAGACTAGTAATGTGGTGGACAGAGCATATCAAAGCAAAACAACTTCCTATTTCCCCATAAATCTAAAATTATGAAAAAGCTATTACCAAATATCTCTAACAAGTGTTATGATTCAGCAAGCATTACCGTGTCTAATAGTTAATGATAGTATATGGCCCTAAATCATCACTGTTAAACTAAACTATATTGTTTTGGATAAAAAGCTGTGGAGTCATTCTATGGCTTTTAATCAAGCATCACAGAAAAAAAAAGTTAAAATAAAATTTGGTATCACCGAACTTCTTTTGGAGTTCCTCTTTGCAATATATTTGTTTTCTTTCCATTATAAAAATCATCAGTTTCCTATTTCTTTCAGAGTTCCCTGTTCTCCCAGTGACTCTGATTCATCACATTGAGGGCTTTTCTTCCCTCTAAATTACTTTCCAAATTCCTTTCTACTTGTATTCCTACTACCTTAGACTCAATTAAGCTTCCTAAGTGGTCTTGTGTTTTCCAAACCACTCTGCAATATAACATCACATTCAACTTCTGAAAACATACTCTTTATGAATACCTAGCCCCCCACTTTAAGGACTCTTCACTGCCTGTAGGAAATACTCTAAGTGAGCCAGGCTGGAACTGAAGCTCCTAATAAACGGTACCTAGCCACTAATCACCAACATTATCATCTCCACCAACCAGTTAGGCTCCCCAAAATTCCCTGATAAGACATGCCCATTCCCAGCACCATACCTTTGCTCATGCTATACCCATGAACCCAATGCGTTCTTGGATTCCTTCTACTTATTCAAACTCTACTCTTTTCTCAAATTTCTCTTCAATTCCCAGGTTCTAGCTCATCTTGGAACATGTATAGCATGGAGCTGCCTCTAATAATTACTTTGACTTTGTTTTTGAAATGTGAACTGGAGTTAAGCTTCATTTATATTGGAAGTCATCCGCCCGAAGCACAGAAAGGAAACTTTGTGAGTGAGAATGAATTAATCTTAAACAATGGGTAACATTTTTAAAGGAATTTCTATGTTTTGTCTGTCAATATTACTTTGGAAAGTCAGCATAAGATACAAGATTCCCTCCTCTACTTAAAACATAAATTAGAGGGGTGCCTGGGTGGCTCAGTTGGTTAAGCAACTGCCTTCGGCTCAGGTCATGATCTCAGGGTCCTGGGATCGAGTCCCGCATCGGGCTCCCTGCTCTGTGGGGAGCCTGCTTCTCCTTCTCCCGCTCCCCCTGCTTGTGTTCCCTCTCTCGCTGTCTCTCTCTCTCTCCCTCTGTCAATTAAATAAACAAACAAACAAACAAACAAACAAACAAGCTTCCTTGGGAAAATGGCCGATTCCAGGTCTGGGGCAGGTCAAGTACAAAATGAATCTGAAATATCTTGTACCAGAAAATGAGGAAGGATTCAAAAGAGGATATGACAAAAGGACAAGAAGCCAGCTTAAAGGGGTCAAATCAGGGATAATGTGAACATCAATAATTACAGTAATAGATTATTACCCAATGAATAAATAATCTATGAATCTATAGTGATATAAATAAATAGGGGAAGAGAAAATCCACAGAAAGTCAACAATAACTGTAGAAGAAATGATGGAGTTTGGCAGCCAATATCATCATAATAATGGATACCAAAATTAGTAAAAGTTTTACAGAAATATGTACGTAGTCTAAAGATATCTCCCTATAAACAGAGTAATTACAGAGGGGAAAATGGTAACTTTACAGGGGCAAACCCAGCAGACACAATCTTAACCACATGATCAAAGATAAAGCCCAGTAATGGGACAAACCTCATATGCTTTCTGATCTATTCCAATGAAAAGAACAGAGCATCATTTCTACGGTATTCTTGCCAAAATGTATTACCTGAACCCACAAACTCAAATTGAAGAACATTCTACAAAGTAACTGGCTGATATAGATCAAAGAAAATGTCAAGGTCTTGAAAGACAAAAACAAAAAGCACAAGACCACGAGTCCATATGAAAGAGGCTAAAGGGATATAATGGAATAAAATTCATGATCTCGAATTTCCTTCTGCCAAATAGGATATTATTGGAACAACTGGCAAAATATGAATCACCTCCATAGATAACAATGTTGTATCAGTGATAATTTCCTGACTTTGAAAACTGCACTGTGGATATGTAAGAGAATGTGCTTGTTTTTAAGAAATATACCTTGAAGCATTTAAGGGTAAAAGGATAGCATCTATGCAGCTTACTCTTAAATGGTTAAAAACAAAACAATACACACATGTTGTTTGTGGCTAATGATATCGAGCATCTTTTCAAGTGTTTATTGGCTATTTGTAGGTCTTCCTTGGAGAAGTTTATCCAGATCCATTGCCCATTTAAAAATTAGGTTGTGCTCTGTATTATTGTAGAGTTCTTCTCAACTTCCTTTTAATACATTTATTTCCTGCAAAACACTGCCAGAGTCCATTGCTTGCACCTAAGAGCCCTGACTGAAACACACTGCCTTCCCTTTTTGTTATTCTTATTAAGGTTTCAAGGCAAACTGTGTGAGCATATTCTGAAAATAAATGCTGAAGAGGTCATAGCTTTGTGAAAAACAGAAGAGAGGGCAGTATATCTAAGAACAAAAGTTATGTGTGCATCCATATATAGGATATGTAGAATAGAAAACTTTTTGGAGGCCTCATCATTTTACTATTCAGTTTGGGGTTTACGTAGTGCTGTACATAAGCTAAGCCTGTATGAATTTCATTGATTTCAGCAGCCTTTACTCGACTATGAATGTCCATTGAAACACACGTATTTTAACATACTGCCTTTAAGTTTGCTTTATGCTAAGATTCAGAATCAATTAACATTTACTGACCATGTAACATGTATCAACTGGTAGACTACGAAAAACAGAGACAATGCAAAACATCTGTTGTAGAAAAACTCCGCAAGTTGAAGGAGACATACAAGGATTTGTAGGTAGCAGTACTGTTCAGCTGAGGCTGCAGAGACCGTGGATATGGAGTGGCAGGATCTGTCAGCATGGCTGTGGAAAGGTCTGAAGCAGCCTAAGCTGGCCTGGAAAGACTGGAGAGAGCCAGGGTTAGCGGCTTTACGACGCAGGTAGGACAGAAGGACAAGAGGGAAGGGAGTTTGTAATAAGCCATGGGGCCTAGATTGGATAGGGAAGAAAGCAAAGCAGCAGGGGGCTGATGAAGGCAATAAAGAGTATGAGCAAAGCGTTCTAGGTCTCAGTCAAATGGAAGACAAGGGTAGAAGCATCAAGGAAATGAGTGAACTGAAAGCTAAAGTCATGCCAGGTAGTGCAAAGTGGGTTGGGGAAGGGGACTGGAACCATTAAAGGAAGGAACAGGCCAGTTAAACAAGACTGGACTCTGTTGTTGAGGGCAGCCTGTGATGGAAAAGGGTTTAATAAAGCTGTTTTCAAAATCGTAAGATTTTCATTAAAACTAAGTATTTGTCCTAAAAGACAAGCAGTACAACACACACTAATAAATCTGCAGGCTGAATGCTCTGTAGGAAGACAGGTGTGCAGCCCAGGGCCATGGCACCATATGCAAGCTAACAAGGAGAGGTGAGGGCCCACATCAGCACACTGTGAGCTAAGTCTGTGATCTGCTGACAAGCAAAGGATGATGTCAGCAGTGGTAAGCATGAGGACTTTCTTTCTTTTTTCCTTTTTTTTTTAAGATTTTATTTATTTGAGAGAGAGAGAGAGACAGAGCATGAGCAGAGGGGAGGAGCAAAAGGAGAGGAAGAAGGAAACTCCCTGCTGAACGAGGAGCCCGATGTGGGGCTCAATCCCAAGACCCTGGGATCCCAACCTGAGCCAAAGTCAGCTGCTTAACTGACTGAGCCACCCAGGTACCCCAAGCCATGAGGACTTTCTGAAGACTCTGGAGGTCTTCAATTCATTCACTGACTCTGTAGATAGGCAGTCTCATTATATTGTGCAAGGCATATTACATTATCTGAGCTTGCTTCATTTCACCCTAATGAGACAGAGGTAAATGACTAAAGAGCAGCTGAATTCAAAGAGGACTTCACAAAGACAGTTCAGGATCATGGCAAGGCTCAGTATTAGCTTCCTGCTGTCCACATCTGTAGCCTCTATGCTCCATTGTCACCCGAGCATTCTATTCAAATAGCACCCAATTGCCATCTAACTGCTAAATACAACAGGCTCTCAGGACCTCTCTGCTGGATTGATCCCAGCCCCAAGCACACTCTACTCAGTTGAGCCTGGCTCCACATCCCTCCGGTGTTCCTTCTGTGGTTCTGGATCTTCCTTCTGTTTTCTCTGAATGGCTCCTCTTCTTCCATCATCTCCTTTAAAGCTGGTGTTGCCAAGATTTCATTCTCACGCCAATTCTTCTCACTCTTACATACTCCACCTGGGTGGCCTTATCCACTATCCTGATGTCAGCTGCCAACCACAAACTGAAGTAACCGAATCTGTCTCTAGTGTGACCTCCCCCTTAGTCTCAAATGGACAGATCTCCAACTGACTGTTCTACGCCTCACCACAAAGCCACTCCAACTCTTGGCATCCCACTGAACCTTAGTATCAACACGTGCAAAATTAATTTCTCATCCTCTTCCTTAAATGATTCCTGTTCCTGTATTCTGTCTTAGTGACTGTCATTATCTACCGAGTTTAATTACCCAAGAAACCTAAGAATCATCATCAGAGCTCCTGGCCCCTCTCCCTGTCAAACATACCACATCCTGCCAATTTTACTTCATAAACATTTTAAAAACTCATCCTCCTCTCCATCCATACTGCCACTGCCCTACCTCAGAATTCAACAGTGGTCTGCCTCCAGCCCTAGGCCCACCACTGCCACCAGAGTGAAGATCTTGTACTTTTCTGCCTTCAACCCCATGACTCCTCTTTGATTATAAAACATAATACAGGGACGCCTGGGTGATCAATCGGTTAAGCTTCTGACTCTTGGTTTCGGCTCAGGTCATGATCTCGCAGTGGTGAGATCAAGCCCCATGTTGGGCTCTGTGCTCAGGGTGGAGTCTGCTTCAGATTCTCTCACCCTCTCCCTCCCCTTCATACACACACTTCTTCTCTCAAATAAATAAAATCTTAAAAAAAAAAAAGCCTATTACAAGCTCCTCATTACAACAGACAAGACCTTTTATGATCTGGTCTCAGCCTACCTGCAGCTTCATTTTTTGATATAACCCATCTCATAGTTTGTGTTCTAGCAACACTAAATGAGCTGTAAGTTCCTACACTTACAAGCTGTCTCTCCTCCATCGCAGCATTTTTTTTGCAGATGAGGTATACTGTTTTGCCTTTATGGGGGTGACTCCCACTGAGTTGGTGTTTCCAACTCAGCATAGGCATACCTTTCCAACAAGTTTTTTTTTTTTTTAAGATTTTATTTAGTTATGAGAGCGAGAGAGGGAGAGCGCCCGTCTGCATGAGCTGAGGGAGCAGCAGACTCCTTGCTGAGCAAGGAGCCGACGCGGGACTCGGGGTTCTCCGGGATCATGACCTGAGCTGAAGGCAGCCACTTAACAGACTGAGCCACTCCGGGACCCCACAAGAAGTTTTTCCTAAAGTATTTTCACTAAGACCAGGGTGTTTGCCCCTTCTCTAGACTCTATTAAATGTATTAAATTGGTACTGAATAGACAGGTTTTTCTATATTTCTAAAACTTTGCAAACCTGAGGAATAGAATTTTTTAACTATAACCTAATCTAAACACAGTAAGGAAATCAGATTTAGGGAACTTAAAATCCTCTAAATAATGAATTACAAAGCCAACAGAATTATTTTTGGACTACTGATACAGCCATATCAGCATATTCATGCATCTTAAAAATAAGTCTATTTCACTTCACATACATATGTGTGTGTGTCCCTACAAAAGCCTTTTGATTTTTTTGAAAATTAACTGTTTTTCCACCTATATATTTCAGGCATACTTTATCTTTAGTTTTTAATGCTTTTCAAATAACAAAGGTTTCTAATTATCTGACCCAAGTCCAAGCATTTCCAAATAATGCTTTATTATAAAGTTACTTATGCCACTATTTAGAATTTATTCTTTATTTTTTTAATTGCAAAAAAATTGAAAGAAAAGATGGTTTGGTATTGGGGTAAATTTTAAGAACCATGTCCTTTATTGTTGCTGTGCTTTACTATTATAAAAATGGTGTCTTAGTAACCAATGAAATTGAGGGAAAAATTAAAGGATTTGTTTAGATTTTGTTATATTAATTTTTATTACATTAATTTTTGTTACATTGATTTTTTAAAAATAAAGTGATGTCCATATGGATATATCTTACAGAAACTAAGGAATATTCATTTTTCTACCCCGTACTTTTTTTTTTAAGATTTGAGAGAAAGAGAAAGAGAGAGAGTGCAGGAGAGGGGGCAGAAGGAGAGGGAGAGTCTCAAGCACACCACAGTGATCAGGATCTGAGCCACCAAGAGTTGGAGGCTTAACCAACTTTGCCACCCAGGCACTTCTCCACCCTGTACTTTAATTCAAGTGGTTAAATATTCTTTTGGCAAGAGTATAGAAATCATAATTTATTTAAAATAATTTTGTATTACTTTATTCCTTGTCTATAAAATACATATTTCAAAGGAAATGAGAAAATACAGGTTTATACTCATATTGCCTTTTGCATACTGACGTGTAAATAAAGTCCCTTACATTTTCTCATGTTTTTCTGAAATTTCAAACAAAACACCTCAAATTTTTCCTCTTATGTCTTACTGAGCCAAATATCAATGAGCCACCCATATCAATAAGTCACTGCAAGTCTGAGATAGAAGACATTAAATGTTCAGAAGATTTACCTAAGTGATATTATAAAAATCACATTGATGAATATGTCTGAAGGCAAATCTAATTTTTAAACATGTTAAGCAAACAAGATGACTGAACAAATCCTTTTATTATCTGTTTATGTGTATCTTTATAAAAGTGTTTTTGTATGAATCCACAGAATACCTAGAGCCTCCAATGAGTCCATCGTCTATTCTGATTGCTGGGGTCTTTGTTATTTTATGAGACTGGCCAAATATCCCTCTCAATGAAGGGTGTTCCAGAGTGAATGATTAGGCAAGTTAGTTGTAACCTCTTTTGGGGAGTAATTCTAACCAGAACAACACATGCTCCACAATTTTTTTTTTTTTTCCTGAAAAGGCTATAACAGATATTTATAATTTCGGGGGGTGAGGGGATGCAGAGTTAAATTATGTAAGTAGAAGGAAACACTATTTATATACTTTACTGAATGCAATACTGTTAAGTGAATTGGTAATCCAAATTTCTGGCTAAGTAATCTTTCTTTTAAAAACATATGGAGGGCGCCTGGGTGGCTCAGTTGGTTAAGCGACTGCCTTCAGCTCAGGTCATGATCCCAGGGTCCTGGGATCGAGTCCCGCATCAGGCTCCCTGCTCTGCGGGGAGCCTGCTTCTCCCTCTCCCACTCCCCCTGCTTGTGTTCCTTCTCTCGCTGTGTCTCTCTCTGTCAAATAAATAAATAAAAAATCTTAAAAAAAAAAAAAAAACATATGGAAGGAATGTCCAATCTGACATTATTCCTTAAGCATGAGATTTAAATGAAATGGTTGTTCTGAGCCCACAAAATGAGCTGTTCCGCATCATCCAGAAAGTCAGATATACAGATGGACTATAAATATAAGTAGCTCCAAAATAAGGCAAAACAATTGTCATCTACCCATAGACTCAGTCTGATTTTTTTTTCCAAATGAAAATGACATAATCAAAAACACCACTGTGTTTTCACTTGGCAATCCAAGAGTCCTACTTTTCATTTTCATTGTATTCTTTTGAATAAACATGCTTATTATTTTTTACAAAGCAACTAAGGAGTTAGTAAATGTAATTTTTATCTACACTTAACGTGCTAAAGTGGCATCTTAAAATGAGCTCACTAAATTAAAAGATACACATTTTTCTACTGACACTGATGAAACTACTTCAACAAAAAAGAGAAGAGAAATTCAAATGAGGTTATGAACAAAAATAAGAAGTCTTTTCACCAGAACTCAAGAATAAATGGCAAAATAGTCTCAACTATTTTCCATTTTAACTTAAGGACAAGTTATGATGAATTAGATACAATATGAGAAAAAATGTTTTCCATTCTTAATTTGATTCTCATAAAGCCTCATAGAAGGAGATCAAAAAAGACATTTCCTTGACTGAAATACATATGTTTAGAATCTAACCTAGGGACACCTGGATGGCTCAGCTGGTTAAGCATCTGTCTGCCTTTGCCTCAGGTCGTGATTCCGGGGTCCTGGGATCGAGCCCCGCATCACGCTCTCTGCTCAGTGGGGAACCTGCTTCTCCCTCTCCTCCCCACTCGTGCCCTCTGTCGCTATCTCTGTCTCTCTGTCTCTCTCTCTCTCAAATAAATAAATAAAATCTTAAAAAAAACCCCAGAATCTAACCTGACTTATAGAAGATAATATCTTATGAGGCTATATGAAGAAATGATCGCATACTTACAACACCATTACTGTGATCATTTTAATAACACAACCACTATATTGTAAAAGATAGTTATATCTGAGTACTAACAATCAAAATCAAGTTTTCACACTGTGAGAGAGGTATGCTGAATTTAAGGGCTCATACTAATGGCGTAAAGCAACGACACAGATGATTCATAACATCAAATAATCTAAAAATCATTGAAGTATGTTTTATGTAAATAAAAATATTTTTATGTGACACGTAAAATATATTTCCCAGTGTATCTGCAGTAAGTAAATCTTCCTAATTGCTTTTTGCTTGGGTTAACACTAACATCATGTAGTTCACATTCTAGTAAAGCACAGTGGTTAGTCAACAGAGAAAGATACACCAAGAGTATGACAGACAGCACGGGAAGGGTGGTAAAGTATTTAAAATTTCACCCAGATAACGCAAATAACAAAAATTCTCCACGGAGGTAAGGAATATGGGGTAAGGATTAAGATCATCCTAAAGAATGTGAAGCTCAGAATTCTATGGTTGATACATAACTGCCTTCTTTTTGGTCCACAAAATCCATGAAACCTAGATGAGATTCCTAGGAAAGGGACTGATTGTGCAGGAGTTTTCTCATTGATGCAATACTCTTCATCTGTTGACACAATGGATAAATCGGGAGGTTACACTTTGTACCATTGACACAGGTTTGCTATTGATGATAAGGTGTATTTTTCTTTCCACTACGTGGTATTCGATTTTCATGTGTAGTCACATGTTTGTCTAACCCTCAATCAAAAGGCAAGTAACAGAAACCTGAAATTCTTTCAGAACACACATTTGACGTGTCTCATAAAATTCACGAATGTATTTGTCTTCAGTGTTACTTGCATGCAAAGGGCCCAACATGGAGGGTACACCGCCCTCCTTCTACGCTGCAAACTCCTGCTTGAAGGCAGTAGGATCGAGTAAGCAGGCCACAATGCAGCCTCTGAGACTGATTATTAAATAAATTACTATTAGTGTCAACTCATATTGATGACTAAAAAAAAATGTAATGGATTACGGGAAGGAAGTAAGGTAAAGCAGGACACAACAGCCAATCTACCACCCCCATCCTCCCGGAGTTCTTATCTTTCTGGGTCTTGTTCATGAAAATATATAAATGTTACCTTCTGGCTCAATCACATAATCAACACCCATATATTTATCTCTTCTGTGTACCTAGAAAAAGGTCAAACTGGGAAGCTAGCTACTGCCAAGCCTCTCTTTCCATGGCAGTTCACTCAACCCAGTGGCAGCAAATACGCATTAAGCATCTAATATGTTCCAGATACTCTGTGGGCAAATTATAGCCAGTAGCCATTTAGAAAACAGTAGAACCTAAACTTTCCTGTTCATTTTAAAGCTTGGACCTAATCAACATAAGTCAATCATTTAGGGCATGGTATATTAAAGTTACATCTAGGAAGCTGCCACACTTCCACCTTTAATAAACTTGCAAATAATCCCTTTTCCCACATTTTATAAAAATTTACTTCCACTCCAGATAAAATTCTCCCAAGATGTGTTCTATTTCACGAGATTCAATCAAAAGTAAAACTGGTTCCGGCCTGAAGTTTCAGCTACATAAATACCAACTACCACTACACTAAAAGGAAAAGTACAAAGTATTATTCCTGATTTTAAACCACTAAATAACACTGGGAAAAAAAAAAAAAAACCTGTAGTCTTCAAAAAAAAAAAAACACACTGACACAGAGGGAGTAAGATTATGAATAGCTTCCGAAAATAAGATAAAATCACACAATTCCCATTAAAATTCAGATTTATGCATTAACCAATAAATAATAAAGTTACTCAAGGTTTAGAACAACTCCTTTTATTACATCTCATCAGCTTCTACCTAATTATCCAAAAGAAAAAACCCTGGGCTTTCTAAGAATCAACATCATACACCTTACTTTTTTTACTAAGTTCTCATGGTATGCCAAATAACTTGCACAATGGGAGCCAATTTCTTCTGAAAGCACAGCCTGGTTTAAAATAACTCCCAAATTACAAATTTTCATATTTTGTTCGAAATGTTTAAAGACACAGAAGACCTCAAATTACCTTGTGACTCAAGCTTGACAGTGTTATTTTGTATTCAACAGCAAACCTGAATGGTTAAAAAGTACATTCCAGCATATTGTTCTCAAAGGCCCTGGCCTTGGCTTGTCATCACACTAAGTCCCCTTTCACTCAAAACTTAGAAGATGCTGCATACATTTTGAAACATTAAGATACTAAACGTATGGGAGGTAAACTTAAAAGATCCAAATAACTAAAATCAGCCGAATGAGGGTATGAAACTGTTTTCATCAGCAACACTAACCAACTCAATAAACAATAGAGACTTAATATCAAGTAGTCTTATCATGCAGTTATGAAAGCGTATCTTAATACTTCAATTCCTGAAGACCGCTTTCTGTTTTTATGGCTTTGAAAAGGAGCACATCTATGGGAGTTACGATCTAGAATTTTATTTGTAATTTTAAGAAATACATGCATTTATTATTACAGCCGTAATGACCGATGACTAGTTCCAGTGGCAAAATCTCGGCAGGAAACAGATTTAGCAATTTGAATGTTTTATAAGTTTTTGTAATTGAGGAAACTTTTCATAATCTGACATTTGTTAAAACCACTTATTAGAAATTATGCAGCACAGTAGCTGTGGAAATAGGAGCTAGCTTCACAATTATAAAGTCAGCCTATGTAGCCCTTTCCTATTGTATATAGTGGCATAAACCCCACAGCGGCCTATCAGCTAACTGGCAGGCAGGGGGCTGCTCTATTCAAAGTGAGAGATACAAGCTGCAGGGCAAAAACCTGGCAGCTCCCATCTGACCCCACAATCCCCTACTGGTGACAGTTCCAAGCTCCATGGCAAATTAGGCCTTCTCATATTACAATTGGAGAAGACAGATTCCATTAGCAGTATCTGAAATTGAGTGGAGAGCTGCACTGTTATCAGACTTGACTCATAAGCACTGCTATTAATCAGAGCTACGATAGCATTTATATATTTCAAGCTATCTGCTGCCTCTGTGATATTCTGCTACAAAGGGTTGATGGGACTTAGGAAAGTGAACAATAGAGCTTTCTGGGAAAAGCAGAGTAAATCAAGAAAGTCTATGACTTCCGCACATTCTGAAGGGATTGTGGTTTACATAAATTTTCTCCCAATTGGAGATTGAGCTCTTCCTCATCTTACACATGGGATTTAGTTGTCACTCAGTGGTAACAGCTGTGAAAAGGTGAAGCGGCCCACCGCTCAGAATATTGCCTTCGCTTTTAAAGCAATTAACCCATGAACAGGAGGATACCTGGTGATATCAAAGGGATTAGGCCAGGCAGTGCATTATTAACATTTCCTTGAACTAATTCTAACTCTGACTAGCTGTCAGAAAAGACTCTACAGTCTTAAAAAAGAGTTTTTGCCCTGCTTTTTCCCCCTTCAAAATGAAGTGCTGCTATTTGAGCCTAATATGTCCCTCTACTTAGAAGAAAATGCAAATGAACCAAGCTCTTAATATGCTTAACCAGTCTGAGTCTATGCAATTTTTATACAAGTATGAGAGAAATATATGATCAATTAACCAGGGATCAAGACAGATATTCTCCTGAATGGAAATTAATGCTCCAGTACTTTCCATTCTTCTTCAACTACAAAAACTTGGTGACTATTTGTTACTTCTGCATAGTTACCTCTGAAATTAGGAAGAGCTTGACATTCTTCTCTATGGCAATAATCTAAAATACTCTGTGAGCTGGAAAATCCAAATGTCCCTTAAGCAGGAGATTCTACATTCTCTAAGGTATGGCATTTTAATTTCCTATTCTTTATTGAATGGAATCTTAGCTGGAGCTATAAGAACCGCAGACACAGTGCTCCGAATCAAGTATTCCTCCTCCAAAAGTTTAATCAAATTAATTTTTAGCAGCAGCATAACGTTTAGAATTGTATCACTTACAAAAAATAAAATACTGGCACAAAAGGATCTGCCAGAAGATATTTAAATATCACTGAAATTGGTTGTCGGTTCTTTGTAGTGAGCAGGCACGGTTTCACTATACCTTCAATTATCATTAATATTCATATATTCTAGGTAACCTGGTTGACATGAAGAGATCTGATTTCTTACTGTACAATGTTAATGGTGTTAGAAAGTTTTTTAATGCAAGTTTCCTAAGACAGTACCTTCTAGAAAAAAATATTTGCAAAACTGTTTATTCAATGGTTAGTGACCTTGTCTTAATTTCTTTAAGTAAACACTGAATTTTGATTATAAAAACTAAAATAGTTTTACTTTCGATTCACAAGAGTCCTCAACAAACACTGTTGAATGAATTCTTCCATACTTCCATTTGGCCCACAATAGTTTGGAAAGGATATGCTGACTCTCAAGCCTATTGAGAGTAGATTTCCTGCCCTGGACCCTACTAAAATACATGATACAAGATATGCCCTGATCTGAGATCATAAGCAATTGAAATCTTCCCTGAGGGAAAGAATTTTTATACAATGCTATCAACATACTCCATTCTCTTTTAGTGATACCAGAGCATAAGAAATGTAAGCATGTTGATGTTGCGAGACAGTGATTTCAGGGCTCCTTCCTTATTAAGTATATAGGACCTAGTTTGAGGTTGCTTAGAAAATAAGTTTGAAATTCAAGTACTAAGCAATGCTAAATCCCATTCATATTAGTGACTTACCTGAGCTGTAACTTTTTAAATTCTGTATTAATAGGATTTGCGAATTTCAAAGGTGACACTTTAGATATCATACCATCAAAACTTAAACATCATTTACTTCAATGGCCTTGAAAGAGAAAATCCCAGTTCCTACAAATCCCTGTGTTATGTAGTCTTAAAAACACAGATGTACACATTAATAAAATGAATACTGTTTCATAGAAATGAAATGTATTAAACTCCCTTCACATAGTGAATGCTGAAAAATACCCCTGAAGGGGACAATACATAAATACATACAGAAACAACTGCCACAATCTTACTATTTTTAATTCAATAAAGTATAGTGACGCATACAGCTTTCAAAGTGCTCTTTTACTCCCATGCTTTCTACATTAGGGTGAAGCGAATATACATGAGTTCTTGTCAACCATTAGGAAAGACTGACAAAAAAATGCAGTGTTAATGACACCTTACGGCTCTTAAAAGCAAGAGAGAGATGCAAGGAAAGCAAAAATTACATAGTAATTGGAAACAACGAATAAATTGTTCTTCCAGTCTAAGTCATGTTTACTGAAAAAAATGGAGCTTTTTACATCAACACATTTAAACAGAAATTTGCTTTTAAAATACAATCTTTGTTTAAAAGGTACAGAAGGTCTTTATGTCCACCCCAAGAGCTAAATATAGTGAATGCCATGTGAACAATTACCTGAAAAAAACCTAAACCTGTTAAAAGAATTAATTTACTGCACACCAGTCAGCGCTAATCCTACGTGTACAGTAATGTTCTCTGAAGTGATGGGGGGAGAGAAAGAATAAAACTGTTTCCTGGATCAAAACCCTCCAATATTCCACAACAAAATAGAATGATGATTTGGCCTGTCGATGAATAAAGTAGTCAAATGTCTCCTCAACAAATTCTGATAAAGGAGGCAACCTGTAAAGGAACACATTTACCGGACGCTGGGCTGGAAAAAAAGCTGTCACTGTATTGGCTGCACAGGAACTGTGTCCTGCTGTTGGGTTTATATTCACAGAAGAAAGGTTTTAAAGGTTAAGTTCAGGTCATACAACAAATGAAATTGTAACAAGCCAGCTGACATTGTATAATGTCTTCTTCCACTCAATCAATAGGCTACTGTTAGTCCTATTACCATAGAGATGGCTTGCTCTCTCCTGAAGGGTGTCTATTGTTTGACAAAACAGATTTGCCACTTGAACTAGGTTGTTCCCAGAGGACGTGTACCTTGTCAATTATTTGTATTCAAAATAATGAAGTATTTTCATATTAAAATGTATGTAGGAGATAATATTGTGGGATCCCTTTTCTGAAAGAAAGCAACTTTCCCAAGTACAATATTACCAAAACATTCTGAAAACCACTCAAATATCCAGTTTAGTCATATTAAGGGTTTTTGATTTAAAGTCTATTCAGCAAATATACAAATTTACCATTAAGACTGTATTTAAAAAAAAAAAGGATCACAGGTGAAGTGTGCTAATCTAAAACCCATTATAATCAAGCATGATAATAAAAGCTATTTTAAAATGTAGACAACTCAAAGGAAAATTATTGTTCAAAGCTATTTGGATTCTGTAAATATTTTTATGTATGATTTTTACAGTGGTTTTCATGTGGAATGGTATCACCAATTAATATATTGAAAAGCATGGAAAAGTTTTAGAGAACAAATCACTTTATTTGCATAAGAGCTTTTTATAGCCACATAGCATTTAAATATATGTTATAGAAATGATCTTCTAAAATATAAATAAAAAATAAAAAATAAAATAAAATAAATTACAGATGAACTACTAAAATAAATACAGGTATTAATTTTCTTTAAATGCCTTTGTCTTAAATGTCTTGTGAAGATTATTAATTCGTACATTCAATACAAGTAGTTCTACCTTTCAATCTAGATATTTAAAAATGTTAAAGATCAGTTTTTCTCTCAATAAAAATAACGATAAATTCTTAATTATAAAAGACTCAGGAGAAACAATTCTAAAGAAGATTACTCTAATCATTTAGAAAAAGAAAGTATTCATAATACTAATCAATCCAAGCAGAGATGTTATTTTCAACATCTCATTCTGAAAGATTGGCTATCACTGAAAACCTGTAACTGAAATAAAAATGAATTAAATAATGTAGATACAAATGTAGTAAATGATCAACAGTTACAACATCTGAATCTGAAAGCTTTCCACAAATAAATTTAAAAGTAAGCTTTAGGGTTATAATTATGTTAACTTTTACCTTTCCATAAATAATTAAAGAGGAAATTTAGAAAGAATTTAGTCAAAGGGCAATTTTATGACTAACGCAAATAAAAACATTAGTCTCCAAAAATGGCGTTTGAAATTGTCTATTCAAATTATACTATATTTACATACAAAAATTTGTTTTTATAATAAAAACTGCAGTAGTTTTTGAAAGAAGTGTTTTAATTTGGTTCTCCCTTTGCAGGAAGTGTAACTTGTATTTTTTAACTATAATCTCCTTAGGCATAGGTTAGACTGGTTAAGAATGAAGGAGTCAGAAGCAGCAAAGACAAATTAAGTTTACCAACATCCTAAACTAATGACCCATTTTTTAAAAGCAAGGTAGCCTTCCAAACGAAGAAAACCTTCCATCAGTGAAGTATGTGGGGTCTAATTTGCCTACCTTATTAGGAACAACGTGAAACCTTACCAAAACCATATCCCAAACTGATTTCCTTAGTTAACAGCCTCATTTCAAAGAGTATACAACATGTGCATATTTAGGATACAGTATAATTAGGTATTAGCTCTGGACCTGATAGGCAGCTGCCCATCAGCAACACTGTAATTAAATGATATTTATCATTTACCAAAAGATGACCTTCATATTGTTGAATTAAACTGGCCCATCTGCATCTTCATAAAATGACAAACCTTATTAGTTCTGCCTAACCCGAGAACTGTGATAATGAACTGGTGACACCTTGACTCCATTGTAGGAAGCACAACCAACTGTGTAATCACCTGAGGGGTCAAGTGCGTATGAAAGTACTGGAAATTAAGAAAGTGTAATCACAGGAGTGATTAGGAAAACCATTCAAGCAATGTAAGAGTTTTGGTTTGGGGGTTTTATTTAATGCCTGCAGTTAGGCCATCAGAACGCTCCATCTCCAATTAGCCAGAATTAATTTTAACTCATCAACTACTTTACCTGAAAACGGTGAAAAAAAGTAACGACGCAGCTACTGCTCCAAACAAGCCACACAGAAGATTGACGCGGTAGGCAACTGAACCAAAAGGAAAGAGCGTAATTGCCAGTTTAGCCACCAGCGTGAACAAAGGATAGCCAGGAGGATGGGCAACCTATGGAAAAATCAGCGAGTTAGAAGGTTTTCACCTCCTACTAAAGAGTCACACTGGCTTTAATTGCAAAGTAGCCCTTTGCTCGGGCAAGTATAAAGATTAAGAGGCAATGTCTACATGTTTGAACAGTGGTTTTCTATTGTAATCCTTTTGTGCCAATACAAATAAATATTTTCTTTAGCGGATTTGGCAGCGTCTAGCACATGGTGTGTCACCTAGAGAAAGGGTGACATATTTCATTGTCAGTTCTTAAGCAGTTTGTTCTCTGGGTTCACAGTACATTAGGGTCATTTAAAAGGCTACTGAAAAAAAGCAGGTTCTGAAATTTCGTATTGGTTAGGAAGTTGAAAGACCACACTGCTATCGGATTACCACCATGCTGACAGTCCTAAGGTCTTGCCTAAAGGGATCATGCACCATAATAAAGTTTATTAAATAATAAACTTATTAAAACTGTTAACCCGATTTATTTTATTCTCCATAGCTTATACAAAATTTGGGGTGATAATAAGCCAGCTACTGTATATATAGTAAAGGCTTTGCTTTATAATTTAGCTTAATTGGATTTAAAACTTAAAGTAAATTGTCACGTACTGTACTTATAAGTTACTAAAAACTGGGGTTTGAAAATAAATTAATCTACTTTACTCCATGCTTAATTAAACTTTCTTAATTCCTAAAACTGTTAATGAGAGCATTGATTAAACAATAAAACTAATACTTACTCCAAGCTCATGTGCAGCTGTGATCAGTTCCCCTGTGAAAAAATAATGTAAAACCAATAATTACTATTAGAAAATGACACTCCTCCAAAGTTTTCAAAATCCAAATGCTTGCACTGGGGTTTTGCATTAATTTGACTGGATAAAACTGTAAATCTGTAGAGATTTAACAGCATGAAATAGTCTAAGGATATTTTCTCCCTTAGGTCTTACTGAACAAATGATCTTTGATAGTTTTTAATAACTGGTCAGTGGAAACATAGGTGAATTCTGGTTTTTAGAAAGTGCTTATTTTCCTTCCTAAAAGTTGTGCACACTTGCAAATATACAAAAATTCTTATAGAATATAAGTATAATATGCTGTAATGTCCCTCAAGAATTTAGTATAAAAATATCTACAAAGATGCAACTTTATGATAATGTAAAATGTGCAGACCTCTGAGGCTTGGACACTCCATAACATGTACCATTCTGCTCTAAACTGGCATTTGAAAACCTTCTCTACATTAATTATGTCGGGTATCTTCAAATAATTGCCGAGCACTTATTAGCTCCAGGCTATTTTGGTAAGCTCTGACTACCGTAATACATTTCTGCAAACCACTAAATCATTATGTTATTTACATAGTCCTTTGTAATTCCTCCCCATCAGCGATTATTTCTAAAATTATGATGCAGTAATTCAATGTCTATTTGTTAATATTTTAAGTATTCAGAGCACAGGTACTATTTCTGATTCATTCCTGGGCACTGTAATACAGGACAATGTAAGAAGTCAATGTTGATGGTTTATGAAAGTTACTAGTATCTATTAGGAAATGTATTAATGTCCATTTTCTATCCTTCGATGGATATCAATGCTTCTTTAATTTCTATTGTCCCAGCCGCGACGTAGATCTTTACCCTCTGGCTAGGGCGACAGCAAGAGCTTTGACCAGTTTTCTACTTCATCTTCATACTGAAATCACCTCTTGCCAGCCCCCCCTCCCCAAAACAGGTTGGATTGTATCGCTAATCCAAAATTTTTCAATGGCTGCTCTCTGCTTACTAAATGAAGTTCAGATTCCTCAGCACAACAGGCTAACCCTCTAAAGGCTTCAAGGTCCCTTTACAAGGCATTTATCAATGAAACCTATGCTCGCCTCAGTCAAATCTGATTACCCACTGTTCCTCTGGAATGGTTCTTTTGCACCTCTTATCACTCATTTTCTCACCCAGTGTTCTCTCTAAATCCTTCAAGGCCTAGTTCAATTGCCACCTTCTCAGTGACACCTTTCTTTATACATACCCTCCCTAGCCTCCCCCACCAGAATTAATCACTTCTTCCTCCTCCATAGAACCTGCTCTAACCTATTTAGCACTTATTTAGATTGCCTTATATTCTAGTTAGTTG
Organism: Mirounga leonina; assembly: GCF_011800145.1. Lineage (NCBI taxonomy): Eukaryota > Metazoa > Chordata > Mammalia > Carnivora > Phocidae > Mirounga > Mirounga leonina. Next base: position 42,125,135 of record NW_023270825.1, read on the forward strand.
TTTTCATTTCTGTCTTTTCTACTAAGTTGAAAATATTATCCTATCCATTTCAGGGGTCTTCAAGACACCACCACCCTTCCCTCCTCTGGTCCCACAAAGAAACTAATTCAAGTCCTGCACACAGAAGTTGACAATAAGACAAATCATACTGTCATCCTTGCTACTCAGACACCCCTATCTTAGGGTGAATGACTGCTTGCCTCATGGAAGCCCCATAAGGGCACCCAAAGACAGATACTGCTTTCCTAAGTCAGTTACTTAGGGATACCTTTTGAGTTTTCTGGAGATATTCAAGAGCAATTTGGAAACCAAAGGCACTTTTTCCATCTTAGAGACTTTTTTAAAGAAATAGTCTATGGTCTAAAAATATTTAAACTAACTTCCCTTTGTAACTACTGTTGACACTTGATAGTTTTACTCCAGAATGGATTAGGCTTGTCTTCAGTCCCAAACCGTTTTAATCAGCTTTTTTGGTATTTCTATAGGTATGATGAAACACAATTAAGTTCAAATTTTCAAAGTCACTATTTATTCTCCTCCACGTAAAATGTATTTAGAATTGCATTTAACATTAAGAAAAATAGCCTACTTTCGCTAACTTCTTTTTACCATTAAAAAATCATGTTATTCTTAAGTTCCGTAGGTATAAAAATTGGGGGAATGTGACAAATTTCCATCACCTACTCTTATCAAACGTTAAACTAAAATCTAAATAGGAAAGATAGCTATTATTCAAAGTCTATAAATGCATCCTTGAAAAAAGCTAAAGGGAAACATTACTCTTAAAATGGACTATGATAAAGAGAAAAGAGAAATGTGACTAGGGGGGAACAAAAGAGCCTCCTGGATGCTCGGTTACTCCCAACGCTTTACCCTAGGGCTTCTTCAAATTTAAGTCCTACTACAACTGCACCAGAATTACCTGGATGCTTTTTAAAAATGAAGATTCCTTGACCAAACCTACCTATATTAAGACCCTCTGGCACTGGGGCTCAAGTTTTGCAGACAATTCTGAGGTACATTCAAGTTTGAGAATTACAGCTTTTCTGTCTGAGATGCAAATGGGTGGCAAGCTCAGAATTGTTAGTGGATGCTTATCCTTTACAAAAACCAGCTCCCTCTGCGTTATACTTTTTATATTAATTATGCAATTATATGCTCATCTATCAAGTCTGTTACAGACAGTATCCTTAAAATATATGAACACATAAATAAGCTTTGTTTTTCCCAAGAATAACAAATAGATGTGAAGGCAAGATTCCCACACTCTCCTCCAGAGGATCACGAGTATTCCCACCCATAAATCAACTGAGTATCAAACAGTGCAAGAAATAATTTTGGCAAGGCTACACAATTTGAAAGATTTATGGAGTATAATTTAAGACTTATCAAGAAAAAAAATACATACTTTATACTGGTTTTGAGATGTGTTCTGTTTATTGATAAAAATATATTTCATAAACACAACATTCAAGGAGGACAGTACTTTCAACATATAAACAATATTATCAAAGATATGATTATACAAATTTTACTGGCAAGACTTGGAAAAGTTTATTTATCATTCCCAAAAATGAACACCAAAATATTAGAAGCAACCACTATTTGGCATCAAACTAAGCAAATCAGAACACCTAAAAAGTTTGGTAACTCAATGTAAATGGGTAACTTTATTCTACTGGGAAAAAATAACAGTATTAATAAAGACACCAATCATAGATTTTAAATAGACTTTAAATAACACTATATATGTGATGACGGATTTAACAAAGAACTTAGAGCAGAGGTTAAGAGAGTCTGTTCTAAAGTCAATCTACTTGAGGGGCGCCTGGGTGGCTCAGTCGTTAAGCGTCTGCCTTCAGCTCAGGTCATGATCCCAGGGTCCTGGGATGGAGCCCCGCATCGGGCTCCCTGCTCCGCGGAAAGCCTGCTTCTCCCTCTCCCTCTCCCACTCCCCCTGCTTGTGTTCCCTCTCTTGCTGTGTCTCTCTCTGTCAAATAAATAAAGTTTAAAAAAAAAAAAATAAAGTCAATCTACTTGAGTTCTTTCCTTGACTGCCCCCTGCTTTCTAGCTGTGTGAATTCTGGACACAGCTGAGCCTTAGTTTTGTCAGCTATAAAAGGAAGATACTGATAGTTCGTACCTCACAGGGGTAGTTAACAAAGGACAATCCACGTAAAGCACTTGGAACAGTGCCTGGCATATAGTAAGTGCTCAGTAAGAGTTATTTTTCTTCATCCTATCTGAAAACTTCAGGTTCAAAGAACTAGGGTAAGTAACTGTCAATGTTTTCTTTCTTTCTTTTTTTTTTTAAGGTACAGAACTACTCAATCTTTAAGTAATGCTCTCCGCATTGTCAAAACTCTCACAACTATAGTTATTTCTATTATTCCACGTAAGCCTTGGAAACATGGTAACTCCATTCCCAACTATACTAATGAAACACTGCTCCTATTTGTTCAATAGGACTTGAAAGAACGAAGGCAATGATTTGGATGTAAAAAGAACATCAAGGATCCTCAACGTGGAAGGCAGCCCGGAAGATGGCCCCCACTGATCCCCAACTCCTGCTGTTCTCACTATATAATCCTCTCCCCCGTGAGCGTGGGCTGCATTTACAGACTGTCAAGAATAAAACAGGGCAGTGGTCTATCAATCACTTCCACGACTAGGTTTAGGAAAGGACAGCCGTGTCAGTCGAGGGTGCCGTCTCTTTCTCTTCACAAGAGTCGGCTTCCCGAGAGACCCACGTGGCGAAGAACCGGACTGAGGTGAGAAGCGAATCCTCTCCCAAGATGAGCCCTGAGAAGACTGCAGCTCCCGCCCACCCCGTGACAACGACCCTGTCCTGAGGAAAGGCACCCAGCCAACCTGCACGGAGATTCCTGATGCACAGGGAAGGCGAGATAACAAACACCTGTTGTTTCAAGCCACTAACTTTGGGGTCATCTTGTTAAGAAGCAAGACGTAACTGTAACTAGTACACTCCTTTTTTTTTTTTTTTTTCAATCGATAGATTCACCTCGAGAAGTTACAGCACTACCGGCATTATCGGATGGTCACTTAATCTGGCATCAAGACAAAAGCAAACAAAACCAAGCTCTTGCTCCTCTTCCCAAATAGGTAACAAGCCTGTAACAAATACGTAACAACGGCTCCTGTGATTTCCGTGGTCCGTACTTCTCTTTTTAACAGAAGCAGCTTGCTGGAAGCCACAGCTGGCTTCCGCTCTTGCAAGCGTTCTCCCTCAAACCGTGTGCGGGGCCGGTTCCTTTTCAACATTCAGGTTTCAACTAAACACCCTTTCGGGGGCCTTTCCTGGCCAGCCATTCGGGAGGAGGCCCCACGCCCCCACCTATCCCACATTTCCCTCCCACGGGCTGTCGCTGTGCAGTCGGTAGTGTGCGTGCTGTCTCTGCCCGCCCGAGAACACTCCCCAGGGTACTTGGTCACCACCGCCGTGACTCCTTTTGTCTGGAACACAATAAGGACTCAGGAATGTTTGTGGGCTGAGAAGGAATGGAAAGCGAAAACTCGGGTCCCGAAAAATGACCTGGCCGGGGGCAGGGGTCGGCTAAGTGCCACCAGGCGAAACCAGCAAGCCCCTTCTCCGGAGCCGGAGAGCGACAGACACCAGTTACAGGAATGGAAACAAGTTGGCCTGGCACGCAGAACCCCGCACGGAGCACGGGCAGGCGGACCGGGGGGCGCGAGCTGACCCACCAGGGAGAGGGGCGGGAAGGCGGCCCTGAGATACTTTACCCGAGTCTCCCCCCGGCACCGAGGGGGGCAGCGTGAGGGTGAACACGGCGGCCACGCCGGCGAACACGGCCACGCCGCCGCGGAGGCCCCCGGAGCGCCGCGGCCCCACCCGGGCTGCCCGCCCCCCGGCGGGGCCCCCGCCGTCGCCGTGGAGACCCATGGGCCCCCGTGGGGCCGGGGGAGGGAGGCCGCGGCAGGCCCAAGGACTCGGGCGGCCCGGAGCTTTCCCGGCGAGAGGCGAGCACAGCCCGCGCGGAGGCTTCCGGGTCGGGCCTCGGCCCGCTCCCCGGACCGCACCTTCCTCCGCCGGGCGCGGGGAGAGGACGCGGCCCGCCTGGCATCATCCTGCCGGGGGTTCGGTGGTAGCGCGCCACGCGCTGGGACCCACGGGGGTACAATGTGCTTTACAGTCGCCCACCACGAGCAAGAGCCTTCTCTTAAGAAAACAAGCCTGGGCGCGGAACTGCCATCTCCACGCCCCCCCCCCCCCCCCCCACTGACTTGGTCGGGTCTGACAGAGACGGAGCGGGGTCGCAAACCGGGGTGCGCCAGGGCCGCCTCTGCCCCCGCTGGTGTGGGGTGGAACTACACCGGAGGGCCGCGGACGCCCGCCGGAGCCGCCCCAAGCGTGCGCGCAGCGAGCGCGAAGCCCGCCAATACATCGCGTCAACCGCACGTTTACTACGATTACTTACAAGCCCGTGTGCGATTTGTTAAATCGCTGAGTTACTTTCAGAGAGATTAAAATACGCTAGTTGGTCTATTTTTTTCCTTATACCACGAGGAAAGCTCAACCGGTGAGTTGAGAAACTTGAGTTTCTGTGTTAATACCAATAATTCGTATCCTGCTGAAGTTGTCTCCTGCTTTGATGAACAGGGGTATTGCGGTGGAGCTTTGACACAACGTGACAAATGAAACGGAGATGCGGTGCGCTGTACACGGTTAGCTGCGATGCAAGGAAGAACGTGGACTACAGGACAACCACGTAGCACGGCTCTTAGTAAGATTTTTAAGCTTACATTTTACATTATTATAGTAATTATTCTGAAGTGGGAGGGGAGGAGGGCATCCTCTGTGGAATGCATCTCAAAATACACCAAAGATTAGTGACAATCTAAAACGAGTCACAAGTACTCTGAGTGGAACACTTGGTCTCCACTGTGGAGTAACATCCACCTACATAGGCTGGCAGTTGCGCCACCAATACCTTAGTCTTCCTCGGGTACTTAAATAATACTTTCTCGGCCATACTGGGGGTTCCTGGAGAGCATGGCCGTGTGGTAGGCAGCTTCTAAAATAGCTCCCTGGGTGCCTGGGTGGCTCAGTTGGTTAAGCGACTGCCTTCGGCTCAGGTCATGATCCTGGAGTCCTGGGATCGAGTCCCGCATCGGGCTCCCTGCTCGGCGGGGGGTCTGCTTCTCCCTCTGACCCTCCCCGCTCTCATGCTCTCTCTATCTCATTCTCTCTCTCAAATAAATAAATAAAATCTTTAAATAAATAAAATAAAATAAAATAGCTCCCAATGATCCCCTGACCGCGGGTATTCTTTCCTTTATGTAATCCTTTCTCTGGTGTGGGGGCCAGAGCTCTCAGTATGGTAAGGCATGAGTGATGGATTAGGTTTATAAAAAACTGACTTTCCATTGTGCTGACACAGGCTGTTTTCTGTTTCTTTTCTGAAAGAGCACGCCAATGATTCATGCTGACTGAGCCAAGCATGTCCCTTTCATCTTTTGCTTCTGAGCTCTGTAAAAAGATACATTTTTATCATGGCAAATTATTTTCAAAGGGCATAATTCTTTGCCCGTGTATGGGTAGTAGAGATCAGTGTTGGAAGTAGGAATTTGGGAGTTCTCATGTAGGGATGAGAAGGATGCGTAAGTTCACCGAGGCATAGTGTATCGAGGACAAGGTGAAGGTCAAGTATTAGCCCCTATTTTCGTTTCGGGAATGGCAGGAGAGGAGGAGAGAACAGTGGCAGAGGGTCATGTGTCCCAAGAAGCTAAGGAAGAAATGATGTCGGTGAAGGATATGTGGTCAGGTTGTCACAGAGGGGGGAAGGACGGTGAGGAGGGCCAGATGGAGGTTTTATGGGGCTTGAGTTTATACAATTTGGAGAATCATCTGAGCAAAAGAATACAGAACTGCAGATACAAAATTAGGTACAGGCATTGGAAGGAGCCTGCCTGCTAGTGACAGGCCGTGAAACTTAAGCTTCGTTAGCTTCACAGTTAATCTCCTTTGACGATGAAGTAGGGCCAGTGCTCTGTGCCCGACTCTGCCTCTCAGGACGTGGGCTGATGCTTTGCTCCCACCTGGAGCCCGGTCTCCTCCAGGCTTCCCTGAGAGGACGCTGCTTTGGCTCTCCTTCTATCACTGGCCTCTCTGCCCTGGCTTCGCTTCTGTCAGATCTCCAAATACTAGAGTGTGCCAGGGCTCACTTGTAGACTTATTTTTTCTTTCTGCCTCCTTTCCCAAAATAATTTTATTGAAATTTTAAGTAGCAACTAGAGTCTAATAAATTCCAAAACTACACACTGCCATTCTTTCCTTTAAGCGACTGCTTTTAAAAGAAAATAACTGCACTGTGATTTCCCTATTTATATATCTAAACAACATCTCAAACCTGGCAGTCTTTGCCTGTCTTATTTGCACCATATACCATGCCTAAAATGGTGACTGGCACAAAATAGTACTTAACAAATATTGGCGTAATGGATGGATACATGCACAATGAGAGACCACTGGTGTACCTGTTAGGGATTGCATTTAGCTCCTGGTAACAGAGACTCTGCTACAGTGTCTTCAACATGCAAGCATTTATTTTCTTATGTAGAGGTCTCAAAGCAGTCAGTCCAACATTGATTTGGCAACTCTCTCATGTCCTCAAGGAAAAAACTGAGCTCCTTATATCTCCCTGCCCCATCCTACTCAACTTACGTCCTCAAGGTCATCTCTTGACCCATGATGGATGCTAATGCTCCATCTGTATTTGAGGAAGAAAGAGAAAGGATAGGAAGTGATGGGAATATCCCAGCCTTTTAAAGAAGGTTATGGAAATGCCATTCCACAATTATGCTATATTTCATTGGTCACAGTTGATTAACAGGCCACACCTAGGGGCAGAGGCAGTTGAGAAATGTACCTTTGCGGCTAGATGGCTTTTCAGGATTTTATCACCAAGGAAGAAGGGGAGAATGGATATCGGAATGCAACTAGCAGGTGCTGCTGTTGTTAGGTTTGGTGAGTTGGAAGTATTTGAACCTTGAAAGTTCAAGGGGTGAGTTTCAGTAGAGTAGTAGATATGGAAACCAGGCAGTAGTGGGTAGGAAATGAGGAAATGGAAGAAGAGAAAATAGAACACATTGGTAAGAAGTGTGTCAGTGAAGGAAAAGAGAGAAGTAGTTTGGGAATTCATAGGGACTGAAGTGTCAGATGAGGGTTTTTTTGTAATCCAAGAGAGTATCTGGAGAGAGACAGTAATGAAGTAAAGATGTACAGGAGGCTGGAGGGAATGGAACCAAGGAAGAAAGAACAGGAAGGATGAAGATAGAAAATATTAGAGTTTAGGAGGGAAATTAAGGGAATGCATGACCGTCGAACTTGATCCTTGGGGAGACTAGTGAAATATATAAGGAACATGTACCTATGCTCTGGTTCATTCCACAGTGGGTTAGAGAGAGCTACTATAATACATGCTATAAATTAGAAAAATATGTGTACTACTGAGGATTCAGCCAGAGAAACAAAAGTAGTAGGAGATATATGGGTGCTATGAAATTTATTGCAAGAAATTGTCTCTCGTGTTTGTGGAAGCTGGCTAGGCAAGTACAAAATCCCTAGGGCAGGCCATCAGGAAGGGCAGGCTGGAAGTCTTGGGCATGGGGTGAAGCTGCTGTCCACAGGTGGAATTTCTTCTTCATCAGGGAATCCTCAGCTCTGCTCTGAAGGCCTTTCAACTGATTGAATCATGTCTACCCAGATTATTTAGGATAATCTCCCTGTCTTAAAGTCAACTGATCACAGACTTTAATCACAGCTATAAAATACCTTCACAAAAACACCTAGATTAGTGTTTGATTGAAAAACTGAAGAATGTTGTCAAGCCAAGGTGACTCATCCAAAGACCATCACAGTATACATAATGCAAATTCAAGGTCAGAGAACATGTGAATTAGAAATAGAATATCAGATTAAAGGAAAGTAAATATATGAATGTATGGGCCTATGGTGTACCAAATTTGGCTCTGGGAGTCTTGAAAGCAAAACAAAAGGGAAATAAGATCATTTGTGTGGCCTCTTAGATCCCCAGGGAAAGCGAAGTCTTCCTGGCATCTATGGCCAGCACCTAGCTTCTGTGGACACCTTAGGGAGTGGCTCCTCAATACAGCTGGGCAGATATGGGCATTCCAGCTCTTCACTAGGCCTCCATTGATACCTCCTAGCTGGGTGGCGGGGTTTGGGGGTGTGGGGTGGCAAGTAGCATCTTATTACTGTTTCCCTGTGGCTTCTGATGATACCACAGTGAGGAGGAGGAGGCAGGGCAGGGACGTGGCCTCCTTTTTTGGGCTGCTGGTGAAAATCATGACTCTCCTTTAGTTTCCATCTGACACCACCTTATCAGAGAGGGGTGGGCAGCTCATTACTGCTGGGTGAGGGTGGAAGTCTAGGCTCCCCATGTGGACTTCGCTGACACTGTGGAGAAGAGAGGCCCCATTTCTACCCAGCCAGGATGAAAGTTCTGGCTCCTTCCTCAGCCTTCAACATCACCCTGGTGGGTATTTGGGGACATCTGGAGAGGGTGGAAGTTTAGGTCCCTCCCTACTCAGCCTTCGCTAGAATGGGTAGGGCCTGGGGCCACTGTTTTTTCCTTTGGTTTTTGGCTATAGTAGAGATGTTACTTTCTTAATGTATCTGTGCTGATGCTTTCCCTGTCTTTTGACCAGAAAGAACATGCTTTCGTTGGGGCTTTTTTGGTCTGTGCCCATCGGCATCTCTGGGTTGTCAGCTGCTCTAGCATCCAATCTAGGATCTATGAGGCAAAAAGAAAACCCAGGGAACTCACTATCATGTTGTTCTTCAACTTCTGAGGCTCCTATTTGGTCTGCCTTCTTCTCTCCACCTTTAGTTTTCTTATCATTGTCTTACATATAATGTTTAGTTGCACTTAGCAGGAGGAATAGGGAAAAGTGTCTATTCATTCTTTCTGGAAGCAGGAGTCACTCCCCTTTGTTTTATTCTTTCCGAACATTTACAGCAGCTTCACAGACATTAATGCACTGAAATCTGCCTTAAAAATTGTGATTTAGAAGCCATTATTACCACTAAATCCCACTTAAAATAAAGTCAAATGTGTCTTAATCTTACCAACACCTGTAAAATTTTAGATTCGGTACTTTAGATTAGAAATTAGCTACCTGGAATACCATCCCATAAACCACCTACAACAGGACAGTGCAAGAAGACACAAATGTCCCTGTACAGTACCTTAGAAAAATAATTTCAAACACTCAAATGTACTAGTAACCAAAAGAATTTGAAATAAATACCAAAAAAAGTCATTTTCGATCTTTCCAATTGTTGAAGGTATTTAATATCTATAGAGTGTTAGTGATGAAGTAATTTGATATAACATTTTAGAGGGCAATTTAGCTACATGTATCAAAAATCTATAAGATATTTATATAATGTGACCTAGAATTGTCAGTGAAAGTATGAAAATGTCTTCAACTTGATTAGTCATCAGAGAAATGCAAAATAAAACCCCTGTGGGATACTACACACCTACCAGTTTAGCAAACGTAGAAGTCCAACTATATTTAATGTCAGCAAGTGTGTAGAACAATGGAAATTCTAGCAGGAGTGTAAATTGGTACAACCACTTTGGAAAGCACACGTTTTTCAAGGAAAGACAAAGATATGCAGAGCCTAGATCCTAGCAATTCCATTGCCACATTTGTACCTAGAGAAGCCAGAGACAGTTACAAAAAATGTTCATAGCATTATAGTTCATAAGAGCCCCAAAATAGGAACAAACCCAAGCACCCCTCAACAGTAGAACAGAGAAACAAATCCTGGTATATTTATACAATAACCTGCTACACAACAAAGAGAATGAACAAACTACAGTTAACCACCATGGAAAAGTATGGATGCCTCTCATAAAAAATACCAAGCAAAAGAAACAGTTATAAAATAGTACAGATAGAATGATTCTAGTTATTTAAAGTTAAAAGATGGTGAAACTAAGCTAAATTGTTTGGAGATCTATCCGTAAAGTTTTAAGCTATAAAGAAAATAAAAAATCGTCACTGATGTTGGGATAATGGTAGTTACCTCGGGGGTTGGTGGGGACTGTGATGGGGAGGGGTACCTGTGGGCTTTACTGTGCTGTCAGTGCTTCTTTTCTTGACCTGGGCAGTGGCTACTTGGATATTTTCTTTATAATTATTCTTTAAACTATTTATAAACGTTTTTAAGCACTCTCCTATCTATATGTGATACATCTCAATGAAAAAACGGGAAGGAAGGGAGATTGTGGAGCACTTATCTAGAAGATAGTTTTGTAATGAATGCTAAGCAGAATATTACCCTGAGTTGGCATGTGATAACTCATTATTGTCCCTGCATCTTTTTACTTCGGTGTAATCTAAGGGATTATAGGGAGGTGTTTTATACTCAAGGAAAATAGATTTCAGCATGAAAGTAAATTTCCTTTCAAAATCCCTTCTGGTGATCTACTGTAATTGCATACTAAACTCGCTCCTGAAACCAATTTACTTTCGAACATAAATTTTGTGAATTATGCTCCAGACCTTTGGCAAAAACAAATACTTGGTTTTATAGTGTGATGTCTATCAGGAGTCTTCAAAATGTCAATGAACCAATTTCTTTAAACAAAACTCTAAAATAGCATATAAAAGGAATATTATTTAAAGGCACAAAAGCAAAAATTAGACAAGGTACCCTGACAACTCTCGAAATTAGAAGCGGAGGTAAGGATTGTGGTGATGAACCACATCCTCATTCTGTCTGTCTGTCTATCCTCCTCATTCATCAAGAGATAGTGTTTTAAATTGATAAATCAACAGGTAGCTTTGGAGGCCTATTATTGAGAGAGGTAGTCATGAGAAGGACCCAAATCAGACAAGGCTGAAAGTGGTTGCCCCTGAAAAAGACTAGTGGGAGGGGAGAACCAGGAGGGAAGGTACTGCTTTCATTATAAGTTGTTCTGTACTATCATACATTTTGCCATGTGCATTCTATTACTTCGATAAAGAATAAGAAAATATTTGTAAAGGAACAAATGAGAATGAAAAAAAGCCAAAACCACAGCTGTTTTGAATTGCAGATTATATGAAGAGCCTGAAATACAGGAGCCATATAAATGTTTGCCCTAAATCAGTTGTTTCCTGTTTGAATTACATTTTAAAAATTCTCTCATTTAGCCTTTCTACTTTGATTTGCAAGTATAATTGTATCCATATTAGAGAAATTAATTTTTCATAAAGTATTTTGAAAATCTTTGTTCCAGTTATCTGCTTTTGTGTTAAAAACTACCCTAGGAGCACGTGGGTGGCTCAGTCAGTTGAGCATCCCACTCTTGGTTTCCACTCAGGCCATGATCTCAGGGTCATGAGATCGAACCCCCATCCCCTCTGGCTCGGCACTCAGTGGGGAGTTTGCTTGAGATCCTCTCCCTCTCCTTCTGCCCCTCCCCCCACTCGCATGTATGTCCTCTCTCTCTCTCTCAAATAAATAAATCTTAAAAAAAAAACAAAAGCAAAAACAAAACTACTCTAAAACTTAGTGGCATGTAACAAAACCATTTATTATATTTCATAATTTCGTGAGTCAGAAATGTGGACAGGGCTCAGCTATAAATTTCTCCTGTTCTGTATGGCATAACTGAGGTCAGTTGGTGATGTTCAGCAGGTAGATGGTCTGCAAGGTTCAGGCTGCCTTCATTACGTGTCTGATGGCTAGGTGGAGATGGCCAGAATGCTGGGCTCAGCTGAAACTTTTGCTCTGAGTGGTCACATGTGGCTTCTCCAGCATTGCACTCTCAGGGTACTTGACCTGCTCAAGTTTCCTAGAGAATTATGAGAGGCCAGGATGGAAGCTGCAAGGGTTTTTGTTTTGTTCAGTTTTGTTTAATGTCTTGGCCTCAGAAGACCCAGAATGTCACTTTTGCTGTATTCCGTTGGTCAGACAAGTTACTAAGACCATCCCAGATTCAAGGGAAGGGGAGTTAGGCTCTACGTATAAAAGGGAATAGGAAAGAAATCACAGCTGTCTTTAATAGTCCCTCCAATAAGACCCTTGAGACAAAAACTAAGAAAATGTATGGGGCAAATATTATTTTGTTTTTCTGCCTGACCAAAGAAAATGCATTTGAGGCAGGATGGCTGGAAAAGTCAGACCATTAACACAATATGGATTTAAGAAAAGAAATGTCTGGCCCACACACAGAAGAGTCTCATAACAAATATGGTACTACTATTTCAAAATCTGGTAGACTTATACCTGAATAATTCAACTAGAGTTTTTTAAATCTTTGTTCTAATTCAGAATCAAATAATGAGGTTTTTTACACTCAGATGTAAAAGATGTAAAGATAGTATTAAAATGTATCTATCAGATTGAATATGGATATTGAATACTAAAACTATGGATTTATCCCAGTGCCTATCATAGTACCTACATAATAAGTACTCAAAAAGTATTTGATGATTGGCAGTAGAAAGGTTGTAGAGAGGATATCTAACTTTACCAATTGTTTTCAGAAGAGATTATATCTAAACCACCCACTCTAAGGAAGATCTTTCCTAAACCAGACTTAAAAAGATATAAATCAAATGACAAAAGAAATTTAAGAGACATATAACTATGCAGGTAATTTAGAAAGTAATTATAGCACATATGTGACATTAAGCATTTTCTTACTAATAGTTCAGGGAGCAGCTTGTGTTAAATCCTGGCTCTACTAATTATCCTTGTGAATTTTAACAAGTTTCTTAACTTTTATGGCCTTAGATTATTCATTTAAAAAATGAGAATGATAAAAAAATAAAATAAAAAATGAGAATGACAATAGTGCCATCCTCATAAGTTTGGTCTGAATAATAAGTAAATAATAAAAAGAACAAAACTTCATTCATTGTGAGCCGCAATAAATATTTGCTATCATTGCTATTATCTAACATTTGGAAGAAACACTCGAGGATATGATTTTAAAATAGGGCAAGTAAAACTTAAACTTTTTTTTTTTAAAGATTTTATTTATTTATTCATAAGAGACAGAGAGAGAGAGAGAGAAGCAGGCTCCCAAGGAGCAGGGAGCCCGATGCGGGACTCGATCCCAGGACCCCGGGATCATGACCTGAGCCGAAGGCAGACGCTTAACCATCTGAGCCACCCAGGCGCCCAAAACTTACACTTTTCTACTTGCATTTCAAAGTTAATTTGAAAGAGTTGCAAAAGAATGCAAAAGAAAGCATTCATTTGCAGCCTAGATGTGATCTGGGAAGCTCCTTGCTCCCTGGAGACTTGGTCTACCTTGGATAAACACCCAATTCCATGGTCTGTGGAAGTCCAAACCTGTTCCTAATATTTCAGGGTGGAAATTCTGCCACCATATTCTCCTCTGCCTCTAGCACTTTGGTCATGCTGCATCAGCCCAGACTCAGCCCTTTTTCCAGTTTCCGTGGAAATCCACTCGTGCCAAAGGAGTTGGTTCTACTAGAATGGAAAGAAATATTCCACCAACAACCATCACCTCAGCTTCCTACTCGCTCTCCTCCTCATCCCCCTCTCTCCCAAAGTTGCCTCTGCAAACTCCCAAGTTCTTCCCCCTTTTTCTGTACAGCATATTAGGTTGCCCAAACTAACATACCCAAAGTCATCAAAGGCATTTAGTTAGTAGAATAAAGGACTTTCCATGTGACAGGGTTTACAAGCTCCTAATCACTGGAATAATGATCTAGTACCTGACTCTCAGCCTGATATATTTTCTTTCTCTCCGGATTCCTGCATTGATGCTTTCAACATCTAAAGAAAAATTACTGAAGTATAGATATGTAACATCTTGATGAATTTAACATAGCTGATAAAATGAATTAAATATTTTCATTTATACACATATAAGTAGTGATTCTACATACAATTAAAACTACAATGAAATATCACCTCACAGCTGTCAGAATGGCTAAAATTAACAGCACAGGTGTTGGTGAGGGTGTGGAGAAAGGGGCACACTCTTACACTGTGGATAGGAATGCAAACTGATGTAGCCACTCTGGAAAACAGTATGGAAATTCCTCAAAAATTTAAAAATAGGGGCGCCTCAGTGGCTTAGTCGGTTAGGCATCTGACTCTTGATTTTGGTTCAGGTCATGATCTCAGCGTCATGGGATTGAGCCCCACATCCAGCTCCACTCTGGGTCAGAGTCTGCTTATCCTTCTCCTTCTGCTCCTCCCCCTACTGTCTCTCTCTTTCCTCCCCCACCTCTCTCTCTCAAATAAATAAATAATTTTTTTTTTAAGTTAAAAATAGAACTACTCTACGATCCAGCAATTGCACTACTAGGTATTTACCCAAAGGATACAAAAATACTAATTTGAAGGGATACATGCACCCCAATGTTTATAGCAGCATTGTCTACAATAGCCAAATGATGGAAAGAGCCCAAATGTCCATCAACTGATAAATGGATAAAGATGTGGTACATATAAACAATGAAATATTACTCAGCCATTTGCGATGACGTGGATGGAACTAGAGAGTATTATGCTAAGCAAAACAAGTCAGTCAGAGAAAGACAAATACCAAATGATTTCATGCATACATGGAATTTAAGAAACAAAACAAATGATCATAGGGGAAAAAAAGAGAGAGACAAACCATAAAATAGGCTCTTAACTATAGAGAACAAACTGATGGTAACCAGAGAGGAGGTGGGGGGGGGGTTAAATAGGGAATGGGGAATGGGGGCTGTGCTTGTTGTGATGAGTGCCCAGTGTTGTATGTAAGTGTTGAATCACTAAATTGTACACCTGAAACTAATATTACACTGTATGTTAACTGGAATTTGAATAAAAACTTAAAAATTTTTTAAAAATAAATAAAGTCTATTTATCATGGACTGTGCAGTGGTCTCTCTGAGTGTAGGCAATGGAGTCCCTGGGTGGTGCTCTTGGAGGAGCAATACCCCAAGACCCTATTGGCCAGTTAGGCTGTGACCCTGCTCTTTACTTCTCCCTGACCTGAAATTCTATGATTAGTCATTCAGCCACACTAAACATCAAAGTTGGGGATGTTGCCTTTAAAAGTGTCAGTTTGCTTGTGATGATCTAATCTTGGAAGTTAGGGAGAAAAAAATGTAAAATAGGTGTCAGAGTGTATTTTAATGATTTTCTGAGACTGATAACTTTTCTTTCCTGTTAGAAAATATCAATACAGTAGTAGCTGGGATTTAGAAGAAGGCAAACATTGGCTCAAAATGTTTTGAGAGTCAAAAGACAGCTTAGTGTTTCACAACCCATTGGAAGAGTGTCTCATTAAATTTATCTACATAAGTAAGATAAGATGGAGGATCTTTCTTCTTTTTGGACCTTAGGAATAAAATAAGACGAGTGAGGGAGAAGCCCCTTACTTCTCAGTTAACAGAACACAGTAGGAAACTGCTTTTCTCTGAAGGATGGGAGCTCCAATAAAGATGAGAGCTTAAGCACAATAGGGAGAGGGGGCAGTTCTGGAATCTGAGCCCCACGTATTCTGGGGCTGGCTTTACATCCTGTTAGATGATGCCCAAGATCTATCCCTACTGCTTGTCTCTCTAAGATGGGAAAGGTGAGGATGTTGAGTTGAATCCTCACCTTGGAAGGATAGTAACAGCAAGTCCAAGGGAAGCCCAAGATAAGCTGAGATGAAAAATACCTGAACACATGAGACTTCTATCAGGCATCAGGAGAAGGGATATGGCAGACTGGGCAGTTAATGCCTTTCCTGATGTTTTATTTTTCCACAAACCCAGTAAAAGGGCTTTGTTTTCTTGTGGGAATAAATACACCATGTTGAGTGTATCATTTGATTGAATCACAAGATTGGGCTCAGGATTTGCAATAAGCTGACTGTAAATGAGTGGAGTCGGGCGAGGTACCGTTCATTACATGTTATCATTTGGATTCAAATATGCTATCTGAGGGACAAATGGGAACTTCCTCCCCCATGCACATGAAAGAAGATGGGCTTAGAAGGTTTTCGCCTCAGAAGGCAACATCCTAGACACGAAGGTAGGACATAAGCACACATGCTTGAAGAAATGAAGGAAGGTTGCAAGAGCAGAAGAGGTGGAGGGTATAGAGTGAGCAGACAGCATGCACAGATTGCCGGAAGCGGTCATGAACGGTGAGATGGGCCTCTCAGCAGAGTGGTAGTCTTGCTGGAGTCCAGAAGCATGTGGTACCTGGCCTACCAGGATCCATGCTCCTTTTAGGACTAGAAGGCAATGGTTAACTCCATGGGCTTTGGTGTTAGACTGCCTGAGTTCAAACCCACCACAATCACTTACTAGCTGAGCAAGTTGCTTAATTTCTCTTACCTTATTTTTCCTATTTGTAAAATGAGAGTATTATGAGAATTTTAAAAAATCTGGGGTAAGTGCTTAGCAGCCAGCCTGGCACAGAGTAAAGACTCCAACAAATGTTTGTAACAACATTTTTATTATATTAATAGTAATTATATATTACTAACAATATTATTAGTCACCTCAAAAATATCAACTGGGATTCTCTCTACTGTGTGCCAGGCTTTGTACACTGGTAAACAATTAAAAGTATGGCAGGCATTATTTCTTCCTCCCAGAGTTCACAGACCTTATTGTGAAAGACAATATAATCTGGTGTGATGAGGGCTATGACTGGGGACATCCAGGATGTTACAGGATCACAGGAGGGTTTGAAGAAGCTGAGACCTGAAGTTTGGAGTTTGGAGTTTGCCAGATAAGGGCTGCCTGAGGGAAGGAGTGAATGGGGTGTGGGAACACCTGGAGTTGAAGAGGACATAGTGTATCCAAGCGAACAGATCTGTGGGCCTAGAGTGCAGAACACAGGGTAGGCTGTAAAGGGTGAGGCTAGGTAGGTCTGGGGGTGGGGGATGGGGGCTCTATCGTGCAGAGATGGTAACCCAAGTGGAGCAGAGAGGAATTTTAATTTACACCATAAGGGTACATTGACTTTATTTCAATAAATCAAACAATCTATTTTGAGTCTCTATCCCACTTGGTTGTCAGGGAATTTTCCCAGTTGTTACTGGGGCTCCTTCCCACTTTATCCAGATCATATGAGAGTCTTGAGGCTTATACAGCCACAACATTCTGGGCTTAATCTGTATGGTGGCCTCTACTGGTGTGCCCATTGTCCAAGTCCACATTCTCCCTTGAAGGCAGATGTCATCAATGCCAATGCCAAGTTTGGGTCTGCAGAAATATTCCCCTTGGATACAAAAGAGATGTCTCTGTATGTATGTAGTCCCACCCTTGTTCCCTTGACCTGACTTCAGCATTCTCCACCAGTGCTTAGTCTCAAGTGTTGCTAACAAGGGAACCTGGGTATCTGCTTGCTTGAAAACCTTCAAGAATCTGATCTCTTATCTCTGGAAATCTCTCTCACCCCTCTAGTTTGGCTATTTCTGTGTCTTAAATCCTCAGCTCTTCTGCCCTTCCTCTCCGTCTCTGGGACAAGCCAATATTCATGATCCCAAATGTCACAAATGAAAGCTGAGCCTGGAGTTGTCGTCCTCCTGAGAACCTCTCCTTTTAGTTCTCCAACACAGAGCCAAGTGAACACAGAGATCTAACTTCCTTCCTGGGATGGAGAAGGAAAAAGTATCTAGAGCAGCAAAAACAAAACTCAAGCCGGCATCATATTTTATCTGCTCACACATGTAATTCTAAGACCTCTTTCCTAAAAACCTTAGGAAACTGTCAAAGGGTTGTATGATTTATGCTGTAGAGAGTTCCCTCTGGCTGCAGAATGGAGAAGAAAGACAAGTAAGACTAGAGGCAGGGAAAGGGGTTAGCAGTAACCAAACTAGTAATCTAGGTGAGAGCTGACTTCGGTCCTAAGGAGTAATGGTAGTGGAGACAGGGAAAAATGTAATCAAACACCTTATAGTATTTATATTTAAATAAAGCGCTTTCAGGTTGCCTGGGTGGCTCAGGTCATGATCCCAGGGTCCTTGGATCCATTCCCACATCGGCTCCTTGCTCAGCGGGGAGCCTGCTTCTCCCTCTGCCTGCCTCCCCTCCCCTACCCACCCTTGTGCACTGGCTCTCTCTTTCTCCCTCTCTCTCTCTGACAAGCAAATAAAATCTTTAAAAAAAATAAAGTGCTTTCTCAGGCCATACTTACATTTACCAGCATGTTTCTCATTTTTTTCCCATTATTTCTTCTTTCATTATGCTATTCCTTCTGGGTTCATCTTTTTTTTTTTTTTTTAATATATCTTTTAGTAATTTCTGAATCTCTGTAGATCTATGCTTGTCTTTTGTTTCACCCTGATTCTGAATGATAATTTAGCTGGGTATAGAATTTTAGATTCATCATTTTCCCCTCAGCACTTTTATCATTTGGTTTTTTTTCCTGTCATCTACTGCCAAGAAGTCCATCAATGTAATTGTCATTCTTTTACCTATTTTGCCTTTTTTTCTCCCCTTGGCAGCTTTTGGGATTTTGTTTTCTGCACCTTTATTGTTTTTAAATTTTCTGTGATCTATCTGGACATAGAACTTTCTACATAGAACTTTCTTATTCTTCTTGGTACTCACTTGTTCTTTTGGTTTTGGAAAATTATTAGCTATTATATTTTCAAAGATTGCTTCTTTATTATATAATCTTTCCTTTTCTTCTGGAACTCCAATTGGATTTCTCCTTGTTTCTACATCTCTTTTATAGTCTCCATTTCTTATCTCTCTGAGCTACATTTTGAGAGATTTTTTTTTTTTTTTTGAGAGAGAGCACATGAGATGGGGGAGGGTCAGAGGGAGAAGCAGACTCCCTGCCGAGCAAGGAGCCCGATGCGGGACTCGATCCAGGGACTCCAGGATCATGACCTGAGCCGAAGGCAGTCGCTTAACCAACTGAGTCACCCAGGCACCCCATTTTGAGAGATTTACTTCTTTCTTCCAATTTACTAAATATCTCTTCAGTTATAAATAGGCTACTAGCAAACTCATCTAATGAATTTTTTTAATAGTATATATAATCAACTGTATTTTTCACTTCATGATTTCTAATTCTTTTTTTTTTTAAGACTTTATTTATTTATTTGACAGAGAGAGACACAGTGAGAGAGGGAACACAAGCAGGGGGAGTGGGAGAGGGAGAAGCAGGCTTCCTGCTGAGCAGGGAGCCTGATATAGGGCTCGATCCCAGGACCCTGGGATCATGACCTGAGCCGAAGGCAGATGCCTAACGACTGAGCCACCCAGGCACCCCATGATTCTTATTCTTTATCATCCTATTCCTATTTCATAATTATAAGTTTTTTCTTGTAACGTCCAGTTTTTGTTTTATGCTTGCTATTTTCTTCTTAATGTCCTGAGACTTGCTCTATTGTATTTATTTCCTTGGATGTGGATCCTGCCATTTCTTAGAGCTGTTGACTCTATTAGACCCTCATTGATCCTGAGATTATTGTTTGCATGCATATTCTATTGTGAGTTTTTTCTCAGATATATTCTAAGACTATATCATAGTTGCTTCCCTTTTAACATGGAAGGATCCACAGCTTCAAATTAGGTCTTAATAGCTTAACTTGGGGTTCTACCATAAGTGACACTGGTGGCAAGTCTTTAGTTCTGACCTTATTTCATGACTCATCATTTGTCCTTGCAGTTTGTTCATGTTCTTCTCTTCCTTTCTCTCTCCCTCCCTCCCTTCTTTCTTTCCTTTTTTCCTTACTTTTTTATAATGGAGATTATCTTTTTTTTTTTAAGATTTACTTACTTATTTGAGAGAGAGAGAGAGAGCACAAGTGGGAGGGGCAGAGGGAGAGGGAGGGAGAGAATCTCAAGCAAACTCCATGCTGAGCCTGGAAACTGACATGGGGCTCAATCCCACAACCCTAGATCAAGACCCAAGCGAAAACCAAGAGTCTAACACCTAACCCACTGCACCACCCAGGTGCCCCTATAAGATGAACCATGAGAGACTATGGACTCTGAGAAACAAACTGAGGGTGTTAGAGGGGAGGGGGGTGGGGGGCTGGGTTAGCCTGGTGATGGGTATTAAGGAGGGCACGTACTGCGTGGAGCACTGGGTGTTATACGAAAACAATGAAATGAGGATCACTACATCAAAAACTAATGATGTAATGTATGGTGACTAACATAATATAATAAAATTAAATTAAAAAAATTTTGAAACATACACAGAACTATGGAGAATAGTATAATGATCTCTAGTACCCATCACCCAGCTTCAGCACTTACCAATATATGGCTAATCTTGTTTCACCAATAACTCTCCCCTACTTTCTGCCTCACTAGATTATTTTAAGGAAAATTCCAGACATTATATCATTTCATCCATAAATGTTTCAGTATGTGTCTCTCAGAGATACGGTTTCTTTAAAAAAAAAAATAATAACTATAGGGGCGCCTGGGTGGCTCAGTCGTTAAGTGTCTGCCTTCGGCTCAGGTCATGATCCCAGGTTTCTGGGATCGAGCCCCACATCATGCTTCCTGCTCAGTGGGGAGCCTGCTTCTCCCTCTCCCACTCCCCCTGCTTGTATTCCCTCTCTTGCTGTCTCTCTCTATCAAATAAATAAAACCTTTTAAAAAAAATAACTATATTACCATTATAACACCTAAAATTTAACAGTAATTTCTTAATATTAGCATTAGTGTTCAATTTCCCTGGTGGTCTCATAAATTTTTTTTTAAGATTTTTTATTTATTCATTTGAGATACACAGAGAGAGAGAAAGCATGAGCAGGGGGAGAGGCAGAGGGAGAGGGAAAAGCAGGCTCCCCGCTGAGCCAGGAGCCTGATGTGGGGCTCGATCCAAGACCCTGGGATCATGACCAGAGCCGAAGGCAGACGCTTAACCATCTGAGCCACCCAGGTGCCCTCATAAATGTTTTTTAATAGCAAATTTATTTGAATGAGGTTCACATAAGATCCAGATATTGCCCTTGGCTCATATGTTTCTCAAGTTTCCTTTCATCTATAACATTTCTCCCTTCAGAATGTGGGGAATTCTACAGGACAAGAGAAGAAACTGGATTATTTATCCTGTAGGATTCCCCACATTCTGGCTTTTATTATTGCATCCATGTGATATCACTTAACAATTATGCACCAGTCATCTATTGCTTCAATAATGCTGTGTAAGAAAACACCACAAAACCTCAGTGGCATACAACAATAAGGGTTTATGTTTGCCCATGGGGAAGTCAGCATGGTGACTGCTGATCTTGGCTGAATTCACTCACGGGTCTGAGGATCTGCTGGCTGCTAACTGGTCTAGGATGGCCTTGGCTGGGAGGACCCATGTGACATAAGTCTCCTCTGTGTGTCTCCCATCTTCCATCAGGCTAGCACACAGTCATGTCCTTCTCATGGTAATGGCAGAAGAGCAGAGAGATCATGTGGGGTTAAAGACAAAGAGGTCAGGAAGGAAAGCCTTATAAGAGGAAGCTCTTAGGAGGTGACTGAGTCCTGGGGGACCTGGGTAAGTAGACAAGGTGGGAAGATGGAGTCTCAGATAGAGAATAATGAAGAGTCTGGCTGAAATTGGACTATAAAAGAATAGTCACAGTGTACAAAGCAAGAGCCCAGATTCTGGGTTTTCTTTAAATATTTATTCAATTCTTACCGTATGCTAGGCACTTCAGCAAGTACATTACATGAATTATAGAGTAGTGGCTGAGACTGTGGATTTTGAGCTTCCCTGCCTGGGTTTGGACTGCCCTCCACCACTGAAATGTATTGATGCATATACAATGCTTACAGTACTGCCTGATGCATAATAAACACTCAAAAAACGTTAGCTGTGAAACATGATCTCATTTTACATTCCCAGTAACCTGTGAGCTAGAAACCATTTATATTCCCATTTTACAGATGAGGAAAGGGCGTTATGGAGAGGTTAGGTAACTTGCCCACGTCACACAACCAGCAAGTGGTGGAGCAAGAGTTCAGACCCCCACATTTCATCTCAGGGCCCCCACTTTAACCACAATGGGAATCTTGTCTGTACCCCTTGATTTGACACTGAATCCTTGAGTTAATTTTTGAAGTGCCCTTGTCTTGGGCTAGTGTTGGCCCTGGAGCTTGATTGGATGTGTGAGGGGTAGGGGTGGGGTGAGAGGGGCTGGGTTCATCCTGGTAGGAGACTTCACCCACTGGGATTAGTCAGCTGCAGGGATAGGAACCCAAGCAGTAGAGACAGTGTGGGGCTCCCAGTGGAGGAGGGAGCCGAGGACACAGGAGGAGCAGAGGTGTGTGTTTAAGGCCACAGATGCAAAGGAGTGTGTCATGAAATCCCGGAGCAGGGAGCAGGAAGGTAATGGCGGAAACCAGGTAAAATTGAGAGACATGTTTTTAAGCAGGGTGAGAAAAGAGGTGGTTTAAAGAAAGGCCAAATGTGGCCAGCTTTCTAACGAGGCATTCCTTAAACCCATGGATCATCAGAAACATGTGACAGAACTTTTTAAAAATGTGGATTCCTGAGCCCACACCTGGAGATTCTAATTAACAGTTCCAGGTAGAGGGAGAATGGATAGCTGCACGTTTTCAAAGCTCCCCAGATGATCCTGTTGATTAGCGTGCTCTGGGGCTCACTGATCTAAAGTTACAACTCCTCATTTGACTGATAGAGAAGCAGACACCTGGAAGGTTAAGGGTCTCACCTGAGCCACACAACTGGTTGACGGCAGAACTGGAACTTGGCTTTATAATTCAATGTTCTTCCACAATATTCTATTCCTGCCATGATGCTGAAAGGGTAAAGCGCTTTAGGGGGAAATACTCCCAGATAGTGCATTTGTATTGGTATGAGATTATCAAATAGTGTTCATCATCATAAACTGTAACTACAATTATGCACAATAAATTCTATTTAACAGTCTCTTTTTACAGTTCCTAGGTGTGTGGTTCTATCCCCAGGTGGCATGAGAGAAGCTCACTGGAGCCACCGAGGTTTTGGTTTTGTTTTTTCACTTTTATATCTCCAACTTCTCCTATGGCACATTTAATAAATTTCAGTTAAGTAATCGCAGTGATTTTTAAAAGCCAACATATTAGGGCATGGTCGGTGGTGAAAACTCAATATTGTGGTAGGAAAATATTTATTTTTGTGCAACTCTCAGAATTCTCTTTCTCTTTTCAAGTCTGGCAAACCTTTGTTCCTTTGAAATTACAGCTTGTCCTGTAAGTAATAGAAACCCAAGAAGGAGTAACAGATGACTTCCTTTTTAAAGGCATTTCGGACGAATGTGATCCAGTGAGCCACCCTGTGCAGATGAGCTGATCAGTTACGTGCGCAGCTGACCCCATTCTCTGCTTGAGGCAGTAGCACCGATTTGCACTTTTGGGGTAGCACTAGACCACACTAAGGCTTGTTCCCATTGCACCTCTCCGGTATAAAAACGGAAACTGAGGCTTAGGAAGTTGGAGCAAACTCCTTCAGTCACACAACTGACAAGCTGAAGGATTTGGGGAAAGAGCACAGGCTCTTTCCATACACAGGATCATGCTGTTGTCCAAGCGAGAAGTACATTGCTGGGTTTCTATCGTTTTTAACTGACCAAAGATTGTCTGCAAGTCATACAAACACGGAGGCCGAGGGAACTTCAAGAGAGCAAGAGAAGAGTGAGGGTCGGCTTGGAGACTTTGTTATCACACGGTATATCTCCATGAATGTCCTTAGAAGCCTATGGGGTGTCCAAAAGTGGCATCTAGGGGGCTCCTGGTCCTGGTAGAATCTTGGGATCAGTAGCAGGACAGACGGCCCTCATTTGCCACAGGAGGCTTAGAGTCCAGGAGGGACTGGCTACCCTGGGTTTCTGGGAAGGGAGTCTGCGGGACTCACTGCCCAGGAGCCACATCAGAGGAAAGATGGCTCCTGGACGTCCAATCCATATGGATGGGGCTCTGGATGGAAGCTGGAGAGGCCTCTCATGACATGACTTGGCTTAAAGTTGTACTTACATAGCAAGTGCACTATTTTTATTTAGATTCTGCTTTTATTTGGAGTGGCTTTGAAAGGGGCTAGGTGGACATTAGTGTGCACAGGGGTAGGAGGTGTCCCTGAAATCTCCCAAGCTACCTCCTTGTGTCCCTGTTGTATAAGAAAAACCTTCAACTGAAGAGAAGCACCACCACTGCCACGTTGAAAAGGGTTCTGGGATGCTGTCTGTTCCCAAGCTAAATTGGGTTCGTACGGAAAGGGGAGCACAAAGTCCCACACAGGTGCTGGGGTCCCTCCACGCCCATCCAGGGGCAAAGGAAGCCGGGCACACTGGGCCCCCTCAAATGGCTCCCTGGGCTGTGGTCCCTCTAGGGCCGATCTGCTTCAGGGTGGCCTCCAGAGCTGGACCTGAGCTGAACCTCCATCCATCCAGGCAGACCTGGGGACATACTTCTGTGAAAGTGGTCTTGGGCTACCTTCTGGTCAGAGCTGGTGGTCACTGAAGCCTGAGCAGTGAGTCTTAGACATCTCAGGGAGACGAGTGGTCCCAGCTACAAGGACCTCGCAGACTCTGCTGGAGCAACCGTGGCCGACCCCAGGAGAAGGAAGTGACATTGGGTCTGAAGTTACTGAAGGGACCAAGAGCAAAAGGACTGTGGGTCACTGGGAACTGAGGGGCCACAGTGCCTGAAGAGAGTCCCAGTCATCCGCTTTCCCCGGGGGGTGGGGGGGGGGGTGAAGTAAAGCAAAAGAAGGTGCTGAAGGACGGGGAGGTGCTGCTAACAGGTGCTGGAAGCACATTGAGGAGCACGACCAGCCTCCAGCGCGGACACCCAAGGAGACTGTGCTTTCATCACCACCACCCTGCGGCCAAGGTTCTGCCAGGGGCTTCTGCCGGGGACTTGCGACAGGGCCACTGTCACTCAGGAATCCCTTCTTCCCAGGTCACTCTAGCGTACATCCAGGCCCTGGGGCCACAGCGACACTATTTTATAAATAAGGTGAAAGAGTTACTGCCTGAAGACAGAGCTCGTGGATGGAGGGGAAATACTATTTCTTACCACCACCCCACTGGAACTAAGTGGAGCTAATTCAAATCCGAAAATGAACTCTCGCCGAATACTGTCATGTGTCAGTACTGAAGGTAAAGTCTTCAGTTCTACCTTAATCAAATCCATGAACATAATCCAGTCTTACCAAGACACTTAAAGGGACACTTCTGCGGTTAGATGGAAAGAATTTTTCGAAGCCTTTCAACCATGTACCTTGCCGACCCGCGGAAGAAAACCTTCTGAATCTTACGGCACCAGAGCACACTCTAGTGGTGGTGAGCTAAGCAGCCACTTCCAAACCGCTCAATTCATCCTTGCACAGGGAGCCCTAGATAAATATTCCTTGTTTGGGCAAAAGGTTAGGTAGGCTTGCGTGAAGGCAGCAAAGGAAATGAATAGAACATTATACGAGGACTTCAAGCCGTATAATTCTCCACTAAGAATAAGGCAAGTTCTGTGTCATTGAATGTTCAATGTCAAGGGCAAACAAACAAGAATTATTAAAAATCTTAAAACAATCTAAAATAACATCCTACTCAGTGAGGTTTTAGGAAAGCTTTTGATTTATCGTTTGTTCTTAAATCCATGCCACATGCAGACTTTCTCCTTGGAGATTCTATTTAAAGAAGGGAGAGGAAGCAGATAATAGATATAATACCTAAAACAAACTCCCTTCAGCCATGACAGTGTTATTACAAACTTGAGGGAGTGCCATTATTGCATATAAATAGAAACAATGGACCAGAACCAATTTTGCATAAGGAAATATCGTTCAATTTTGTTGCGAGCCTTGGTTTAGACTTTCCTCTGGTTTAACAAGTGATGGTTAATATAAATAAGAATGTCTGTCTTTGCTTAAAGATAGCACTCTTGTGAAAGCACACGTTTCTATTTAATCAAGTAAAAATGTTGCCATCTTTTGTGTATGTGTCTCCAAACCGAAGGAAATATATTCGTTTGGTTTGAAGTGTAAATTATACTCTTAAAATCTAACTAACACAAACTGGAAGGGAAAAAAAAATCCAACAACACACATAAAAAAAAATAAACTTTTTTTAAAAGCTAGAAGCTTTGTGTTCTATTGTGTTTAGACTTAAAATATGGAACTATTTAGAAAGAATTAAAGAGATTATGTTTATTTGATTTCAAGTTATCTCAGCAAGAAACACATTTTTCATACCTCTTTGGAAGAACAGCAGGTCAAATGACACATTTGTGAGTGACTGTTTGAAATATTTCAGCCACGCCACAGGGTCCACCTGACCTGAGCACCATAGATTGAGGGAACAAAGACTTGTGTTTTAAATGTTCCTTTAAGAGCCTTTCTGGGGAGCTGGGGGGGGGGGGGGGTTGCAGGAAGCTGTCACAGGCCTTGCTTTTTATTTTTATCCTATGACACTAATCAGTTTAATTATATTTCTGACCGATGACAGGATTATGATTAATTTTCCCAAATGCAAACATTATATTGCATCATTCTGCAACTTTGCAGGAATAATACAATTTGTTTCAAAGTCACCCACAATCCTGAACCTCCAAAGTTTCCCAATATCTGTAAATTCATTCCTCTCTTTGAGTAGATTTTGTTTTTTAATCTGTTCAGTAGCGAAGGTAGGTCTTTATTTGTGATGCTAAAACGAGGAGCACAGGTTTGTAAAAGAGGCGATCTAGGACCTAAGAAAGTGATTTGCTTTATTACTTGACTAGATGAAAATCATACATCCATGAAAGGTTAAATGGGGCTGTGGTTTGCTTATTAAATGGAACAATTAATATTACAAGTGCCTGAAGACTGTGCTTGAGAGGACCTCACTGACCATTTCTGAGAGTAATTAAACATAGAGCAGAACACAATCCCTGTAGAGGGTGTAACTCAATATAAGGACTTTGAGTCAAATGTGGAGCCTCTTAGAACTACAAACCTTTGTCTATGGACTTATTAAAGAAATTCTCCCATCTGCATTTAAAGGGATAGATTGCCCAGGCCTCAAGAAAACGCCAGGACCTAAGATGGAAATGGTCTGACCTCGCTGCTGCACCTGATACTTCCAATACTGATTTCCTCCAAGCTCCCCTTCCTTCACCTCCTTTGCCCCAGGCTTTCATAAGCCAGAGACAGAAAAATGAATTTCACTTCCCAAATGCTAGAATTGCTGGTGCAGAACGTCACTAAATATCAGCAGCTGTGCCAGGGCACCTGGGGCCATCGAGAGAAACCTGACAAAAGACTTCGTTATAAACAGGATCCACGTTCCCTGTTCATCTTGGTTTCATGTACTTTAAGAAGGGCAGGGAGAATTGCAACAATGCTCAAAAAAAAAAAAAAGCGTGTGTGAGCACGGGGGAGATTTGTAGGAGAAAGGAAATAAAACATATTCCTAAAGCAACAACAGGGGACAGAAGTAATGCCAATATTGTTCATGACCACTGTTTCCAAACATTACTATATAAATGTATCACTTGGGGATGGTTTAAGATGCAGATTCCGAATCACTAGGTCTGGGTTGGGGGCCTGAGAGTCTGCATTTCTGACACGCTCCCATAGGCTGTGGGTGCCATTGGTTCGCGGACCACATTTATTTTTTTATTTTTTTTAAAGATTTATTTATTTATTTGGGGGGGAGGGGCAGAAGGAGAGGGAGAGAGAGGACCTTAAGCAGGCTCCACACCCAGCGTGGAGTCCTTGACCTCATGACCCTGAGATCACGACCTGAGCCAAAACCAGGAGTCAGACGCCTAACCGACTGAGCCACCCAGGCGCCCCAGAGGACCACCAATTGCTAGAGCAATTCTCTGCCTTTCAAATAATCCCCCTTACCCCAGATTACTAGTCCAAAGTGGTGTCATTGAATAGTTGTTGCTCAGCTCAACAAAAGATTTCCCGAAGACAGGCACTGGGTATCCTGTCTCTCTGACACACCCCCTAGCACCTGGCATGACACTGTTATCAGAACGAGAACGGTGAAGTCCTAACAGGCACAGAGGCAAACATTTTTCAGAGGTCATGGCAGCTCCGCTGGGAGGAAGGACCCAGGCTCAAGGGCAATCACACGGCACTGGCGGAAGAGGTCTCAGAGGTCTCTCTTGGTGTGTTTATGATCTCTCGTGAAGAGTGTTCACGAAGATAATCTCTGGTGTCTTTCCACCTCTCTTGTCAGAGTTCGCAGTGGCGGTCCTGTCCTGCCGGGACATAGAGCAGGAAAGGATTGGGCTTGGGGGCAGGCAGATGGGATAGAGCCTCTGTGACCTCGATTTAGCTGCGAGCGAGGCTTAGTTTACTCACTTCTCAAAATGAGAGGAGCATACCTCCCGGCAAGTTGATTTTAAGGATCAGAAAGGATCCACATAAAGCACCCAGCACAGTGCCTGGGAATAGTAGCTGCTCAATAAATATTAGGTGCCATCAACTCTCCTTCATCTGGGCTTGCCCTAACCCGGGGGTTTTCAACCGAGACAACTGCACATTAAAATCACCTGGGGGATCTCTGTGCCTCCTGGATTTTGATGCCGGTTTCCTTCCCCAAATTAGGGCATGGAACACTGGGTATTATACACAAACAATGAATCATGGAACACTACATCAAAAACTAAGGATGTAATGTGTGGTGATTAACATAACAATAAAATTTTTTAAAAAAATCACCTGGGGGAGCTTTGAAAAACCCTGATCCGCCCCTCCAGGCCACACCTCAGCCCAGTGAATGATAATCTCTGAGCCAGTAAGTGGGGCCGTTTCTAAAGCCCCCAGGTGGGTCCAGCATTCGGCGTAGGTTGAGAACCACTAGTCTAAGTGTAAGGAGCAGTCACTTCTTTTTGGCCTAGGAACTGGCACTGGCTAATTAGCCTCCTCCAGGGGTGGTGGGGAGGGAAGGGGGGAGGGGACGAGACTTCCCGCTTCCCTCCCATGCACACCCCCAAGGCTTGCTCCTCTTCAAGCTCCTGCATCCCAGACCAGCCCTCCAGATATTTGAGCCCAGACTACTTTGTTTATCTGTAATTCCTGGTTATCTACCTTCTCCTTCAGCCGGTATGATTATTGTATTATTGTCACCCACATTTTCTGGGGTTTCACTAACAGTGACATCAAATGTGGTCACATGAATAAAATAGCCACCAGAAAAACTCACCCTAGTATTCAGCCCCTGGAGAGCTCACCCCACAAGCATGTCTGATGTTTCCTGGGCGGTGCCTCACATGTGTTCTTGAACAAAACCAGTCACCTACCATCCTGGTTCTGTCACATCATATCCATGAGATCAAACTACCTCAAAGGACTGTGAAGAGTAAATAAATAATATACATAAAGTACCTTAGCCTAGTGTTTGCAACAAGTTGTGTTTTCAATAAATGTTAGGGTTTTTTTTTTTTAATTTATTTATTTGAGAAAGAGAGCACAGAGGGAGAGGGAGAGAGAGAAGTAGAATCCCCACTGAGCAAGGAGCCCGATGCGAGACTCAATCCCAGGACCCTGGGATTATGACCTGAGCTGAAGGCAGACGCTTAACTGACTGAGCCACCCAGGCGCCCCTAAAAGTTAGGGTTTTTATAATGAGGAGGTGGCACCCTTGCCAGGCACCACTCTCCTTTCTGATGCTATTCTTTCCCCATCACATTGCTCTCTCATGGAGCTCCTACCATTGTCTGGAGACCACACAGGGATTTATGGCAAAGTTGGGCAGAGTCCTACCCTTCGGAAGACACATTCTGTTACCCAGGTTCCAGACAGTATTGCTTGGGCCTCAAGGTCTCACTAAGATTTGCCTGACCTTTCTTTTCTCTTTCTGACTCTGGCATAAGTCCCCATCTTTCACTTCAGCAGCCTTCTGCCCTTTATTCCTGGAATGTCGCTACTAGGTGAGCTGCCCGGCTTGGTGGCTCTTCCCCCAGTGGGCTAGCTGCACTGGATCATGAGACGAAGCTGAGTCTCTGCAGGAAGCACAGTTTGGGCCCAGCTGGGACACTGATGTGCTTCCCTACTATGAGAGGAATCAGGGGGTCCCTGGTTTAGGGGGATGGTGGTTTGCACAAAGCCATCCACATCCTCTTTGCTACCTGCTGATAAAACAATTACTGCGCACCTATCATTTGGTGGGTAATGGATACCAGACCCAGTCCTGTCCTCATTATGTTAAGTCTAAGATACAGGATGTGCAGGAAGGAGTAATTCACACACTCCGGATTGCATTTAAATAATGG
Organism: Mirounga leonina; assembly: GCF_011800145.1. NCBI lineage: Eukaryota > Metazoa > Chordata > Mammalia > Carnivora > Phocidae > Mirounga > Mirounga leonina. The sequence goes on from NW_023270825.1 coordinate 42,155,342, forward strand.
CTAATTAAGAGAAACGGATTGTAATGGCTGGAGAAGATCATGGAAGAAACAGGTATTAGGAGCCAGCTTGATATAGGTTGGTTAAAAAGACTCTATAGATGAGATGAATCTAAGAAAATGTTTGAAGGAAGAACAGTGGTGTCCCCAAGAGTAGGGGATGATCAGGGTGGTCAGCCCAGGGGACAGGCAAAATGGCAGTGCACTGTCTGAAGAGAGTCTAAAAACAATAACATCAACTAAAATCGAGTCCACTTTTTATTATCACAGTGCATGAGGAATTCTAGACAATAAAAGACTATTCTGGTAGTAGTCCTTTATTGCCTTAGTAATTCTTACAAAACACTGAGCTGGGTGCTTTCTATATACTCTCAGAGATATCAATAGTCTTTTTGCCTTAAGCGTTTGAACTTCCATTTCTTCTGTCAAATTAAGATTTATATTTTAAATCTCCCACTTTATACCATTCCTAAGAGTCTGATACTTTGGGGGTCCTTTCTGGAAAGTGCAGTGTTCGATAAAAGGTCATTATCCACTTTAGAATGAAAATGGGACATCAGAGAGGGGATTATGCACATAAACAATATTTGGGGAATGGACAATGGGTCTAGAATCTTAGACTTCTGCCTTCAGCCTTTATGTTTATGACTCCCCTATATAAACCTGCTGTTCCATATCCAAAATCAGTCAGGCTGTGGGGCACCTGGGTGGCTCAGTCGTTAAGCGTCTGCGTTCAGCTCAGGTCATGATCCCAGGGTCCTGGGATCGAGCCCCGCATCGGGCTCCCGCTTCTCCCTCTCCCACTCCCCCTGCTTGTGTTCCCTTTCTCGCTGTGTCTCTCTCTGTCAAACAAACAAACAAAAAAATCAGGCTGTGGTTTGGTGGATAGTTGGAATGTGGACCCCATGAGGGCAGGGGTCTTTTCACTGATGTACCCGAAACAATGAGATTAGTGCTGGGCCAGAGGAAATACTCCCTAAATATTTGTTGTGTCAGAGAAAAAGAAATAGTTCAAGTATTTCTAACAGAGGTTAAAGGCTTTATTCAGCCGTTGGAAATCTGGATCTGAAGACACATTGACTATCCAAGATGATGCAGTCTGGGATCTTATCAACTGAGAAGGGAGGGATGTGGGATCTTGTGGTCTGCTAGGTTACAATTTCTTTATCTCTAACTGCTGCAATATTTGCAGATAGTTGGAGATGGCTCTGGGTTTTCGTGACTCTTAGTGGAGATCACTGGATCAATCTCATCCCAGGAACTGTCAGAACAGTTCTTCCAAAAGCTGTTTTTGTAAACTTGGAGGTTGTCCGTTAATCAAGGTTCATGGGAGGGGAGGTAGGAAAAAAGGGGGTGTGGAGAGAAAATAATAGGGAAAAAGAGAAAGGAGGCAAGGGTTGAAGCAAGGAGAATGAGGTCTAGTTTCATCTTTTTATAGTTGAATGAATGAATGAATGGATAAATGAATGTGCAAATTACATTTTCTCCCCCTCCCCCCAGTCATACATCTGCACTTGGAAAATGGCCAGAAATACTTAAGTCATGTTAATTTTTTTGGATACACACACATATCCAAGGAAGCTGCCACAAAATGTCCCCCTTAGAGCTCTGATCTCACACAGGAGATTTGCTACTCCTTTCGTTTCCAAAGCTCCTGTTCTAGCAGTCAGGGTGAATTAAAGTCAGAATCACCAGAGGCATTTTAACATTTCTTAAGCGATGAGATCAGGACTTGGGGTCCCCACTGAACACTTCAAACGTATAGCTGAGTGAGCAAATCAGCCAAGTTCTACCAAGTTTTAAATCCTGTAATTCTGTGCTTGTATGTAACTTTGATCTGTTCTGGGAACAAAGCCCCTGCTTCTAATCTGGGCCCATCATCTTGGAAATGCGTGTCCTGTTCATAAGAGATGCTGAGAAAGAAAGGGTACATAGATCAGGGTGAGACCATCACCACCCCTGGGACAGCACCTCCAAGGCACTGCTGGTGTTAGATCACTATTGTCACCTTTTTTTTTTTTTTAAGATTTTATTTATTTATTTATTTGAGACAGAGAGAATGAGATAGAGAGAGCATGAGAGGGAGGAGGGTCAGAGGGAGAAGCAGACTCCCTGCCGAGCAGGGAGCCCGATGCGGGACTCGATCCAGTGACTCCAGGATCATGACCTGAGCCGAAGGCAGTCGCTTAACCAACTGAGCCACCCAGGCGCCCTATTGTCACCTTTAATAGGAAAGGTCCTGAACGTAGTTTTCAAAAGTAACCGATTCATAATTAGGACTGAGCTTGAATTTGGGATTGAGGAGGGGGTGGGGGCGGGCGGGGTTGGGGGAGATAAGGCAAAAATGCTATCTTGCTTCTAGGAAGACCTAAAACCATGCCATCCTCTCTTTTTCTTCAAAGCACTTGTTGAACTGAATGAATCTTCATCACTTAAAAATCTCCCGTTCAGTGGTGTTGGAGTCAGATTACACTGGCTCACAAGAGCCAATTGTGAGCGTCTCTCTCCCATTTCATGATCCATGATGTTAACTCAGTAGCTTTAAATCGGCCACGGTGGAAGTACTTTGGGAAATTGCAAAAACTACAAATCAAGCTCCCCCAGCCCAAGAACTGGGGGGTTTTAGCACTCTATGGCCCCTATCCATCTTTCAGGAGCCAGGTTAATACCCATTTCTTTTTTTTTTTTTTTAAAGATTTCATTTATTTATTTGAGAGAGAGAATGAGATAGAGAGAGCACAAGGCGGGGAGCGGGAGAGGGAGAAGCAGGCTCCCTGCTGAGCAGGGGAGCCCAACGCAGGACTTGATCCCGGGACTCCAGGATCATGACCTGAGCCAAAGGCAGTCGCTTAACCAACTGAGCCACCCAGGCGCCCGATACCCATTTCCTCATAAAGCTTCAACTGACTACTCCAGCCCAACAATGATTTCCTGCCCGCCACAGCAGAGGGCCCTTATATGATTGCTTCTACTTAAGCAATATATTATGGCTTCGAGCACTGATCTTGTGTTACTTAAATATGCCACCATTTAACCTTTAATGATTCTTCATGTAGATTTTAAGTTCCACGAGAGCAGGAACAATATACTATGCATCTAAATGCCCCATGGGTTTTGTCAGAATGAAAACAAATGGCATGAGATCAAAATAAAATGCGTTAAAGAAATGAGTGATAATTAGGTGTTGGAAAAACCTAGGCAATTGGATAGAAATGAGATACATTTTGCAATATGTAAAATTGTATTTTCAGAAAATAATTTAAATTAACTACATCTGTAGCTGTATGTAATGCCATTTCCAATTTGTTGATAATTGTACTGTTTATGGTTTTTGAAGACTTTGACATGCCTTTTGTTCTAACAACAGCAGTTTAGTTATGAGATCTGAACACTGATGTGTTGTTTGCTCATGGCAGACGTCCTTCAACACTGAGGTTGGACAAAGGCAGAGAAGCAAAATATGTCACAGAGTATCTTCTTTTTATTTTTTTTAAAGATTTATTTTAGAGAGGGGGGAGGGACAGAGGGGGAGAATCTTCAAGAAGACTCCCAACTGAGCATGGAGCCCATCACGGGGCTCCATCTCATGACTCGTGAGATCATGACCTGAGCCGAAACCAAGAGCAGGGTGCTCAACTGACTGAGCCACCCAGGTGCCCCAAGGTGCCATCTTTTTCATCTGCTGCCTCACTAATCAGTTCTTCAACGGCCATCATTCTTGACTCAAAAAAGTGATGTAAGTCATAATCTGTATTCCCAACCCAACTTCACATATAGTCATGATTTCTACAAAATATTTTTGGGGTCAAGATATATCTTAATACCAAGAAATAAAGCCCCATACCTAATGTTCCAGTAATGGATACATTGTTTTTAAATATTTGTTTTAATACTAATGTCAGATTAGTTAGGGCCTAATCCATCCTGTTGACGGGACCTAGTATAAGTAGAAGGATAAAGATTTCTATCCCACATTAATACATTTTATGGGATGCAAAGCCACTTTTTCTCCACTAAAACATAAGGTCACGAACTAATAGAATCCTCACTTTCTGAGCGTTTCATTTGGCTTAAAACAAAACAAAACAAAACAAAAACCAGTTTTAGAAAAGATTAATCCACAGGATAGGCTTGTAGAAGTGCTGGGGAAATAAGACATCGGAATTTTGTGAAATGTTGCTCTCAACCAGTATCTGCTCTTCAAAACGTTTATGTTAAATGGACCAGAAGTAAATGTTAAGAAGCGCTCTGTGCAAAGCTATTTATATAAGTGTGCTGTCACAGATTAAAATTAAGTGACCTGTGGCAATCTCCCAAAAAACAAACAAAAGGACTAAAAGGAAAGACTTTTTGGTCTCTTCTTATCCTTTCTCCCCCTGTAACTTACGGCCATGAATAGCTGTAATGCTCTATGACTTACTGCAACTGGATTTCATCCTTTGGTTAATTTTCCCCCCTATCACTTGAATCTTCTCTGTGCATCTATTTTTATATCAGTAAATGACAATTTTATGGATTAAAAAAAAGCAGGACAATATGATTAGCACTCTGTTTTTTAAAAATAAGATGGTCTCCTCTCCTTTATGTTCACTGACTGCCAATCTCCTGCCTTACCCTAAAGAAAATTTTCTTTTTTTCTTTTTGTTCTCCTAATTTCCAGGGTTCTGCTGTATTCTGCTGATTTCTTGCTTTCCCAGAATAGCCCATTTACTCTTTTTTGCCCATTGGGACAGAATGGGATGAGGAGAGGGTGGAAACTGTCTGAACCAGGTGACCTGACCCTATTTTCCCCACCTGTCCTTCCTATTTGCTGCTCAGGCTCCTGGCAGCTGATTCAGGACTCATGGCCTTGAACCAAATAGATGGAGTCCATCTCCCCCCAAAAAACACCTGGGACCAGCAGTCTCTTTGTTATATTTGCTCTGACTGTACCAGGATGAATATACTGCAAACGTAGCATCCTGAGTAAGAAAAGGCTACTACAGGGACATTACCAGAGCTGTGACAAGTTTCACGTGCCTAAGAAATTGTATTTGCCTAGCAGGAACATAGTAAACACTGGATTTTAGTTTTCAAAGAAAAGGAAACTTCAAAATTTCATGGTTTTCCCCAGTGAAACACTGGAGATAAGGCATGCTTGATTTGTCTAAGTAGCTTGGTATCGTCACTTGTTTTTGAATTGTTACGTAGCCCAAGTTTCCCCTGCCTGCCCCTATGGCATCTCTTAGCTGTCCATTCCTCGCCATTCTCATTCCTGGGGCATTTTCTTGCCTCTGCTGCTACTGACCCATCTGTACCCAGTCTCGCCACCTTCAAAACCATCCTCCACATAGCCACCCAAGGGGTCTCCCCCAAACAGAAATTGTGTTATGTCATTCCACTTTGTAAAACTCTTCAACATTGAAGTCCTAGTTCCTTAAAAGGCACTCAAGGGCCTGGACCCTTGAAAAGGAAGAATCATCCCTGGCAGCTAGCCTGTGAGGTTCCCAACTGAACACGAACTGTGCTCACAGAACAAGGATGAGACAACTTTGCTCTGCAACCATGTCTGAAACACAGACAAAGATACGCTGCAACCACAAAATGATTAACTATCCCCCTTTCCCAATTAACATGGAAGACCTCACAGTGGATGATGCTAGCCGCGCTGCGCTCCTTCTATCTCCTGGATAAAATGATTAAACACCCAATTACTGAATTAACCCTGCTCTTAATGGCCCTAAATACAGAACACATTCTCAGAACGCTGTCTCCACTTTCTCAGACACTCCTCCCGAATCCTGTAATGAGCCTCTCCCAACTCTCTGTTACGGAGCTGTTCCACAGACCTTCTGCTGATGGTTCTCTCTTGCTACAACAAGCTAAATAAAATTGCCTTTCTGGCCTAGGAGAGGTTATGGATGGTTTTGGGCCACTGATTTTAACATACCTCTGCCCTCTACACTGTGTCCTGTAGTCAGAGCAAGACCACATGCAATTTCCCACACACGTGTCTTTTAGCACATTGGCTTTTAGGACCTTTTCTCTTTCTCCACATAGAAAACTATCTTAGTTTCAGAATCCAACTCACCTGACAACTCATGTGTGAACACTTCTAAAACCCTAACATTTTCTTGGGCCAAGTTCCCATTGTCTTGGATTAATTCTGAGCCAGATCCTATGAAGGAGAGGCTCACCTCTGGGGACACTGAAATGAGAGAAGACCAGATTCAAGTTCTGGCTTTGGCAATGTATGACCTTGAGAAATTTACTTCGGACTCAAATCAGGGCTAAGCTGGCAGATGCAATTCCCCCAACTAATTCTATTTAATCATTAGGACTCACTGACACTTACGAAATGACCCTGAAACCAACTGTGCACATACTAACATCCTGGGACTTAGAACAATACATCTTTTCCTTATTTGGAGCTTAATAAGACAATGTCCAAGACTGCCAAATAAATCACGTTCATTTCTTCGCTTCTTTGCTTCCCTAGTTTGCAAACTAGGATGTCTCAATTTGATTTATTCTAGAGTATGGTTGTAATAGATTTATGAGGCATTGTCCCTTAAGACCTGGCAGCAGAGGGTCTGAGGACTGGATCCAGGTCCTGACCACTCGAACAAGCCAGAGGGTCTCTATATGGAAATTTATGATAATACCCTCTTTCTCTTAGGGTTAATGGAGTGGGAGGCATAGACTTTCTAAAGCAGCAGTTCTCAACCTGTGATGCACATTAGAATCACCTAAAGAGCTTTTTAAAACATACTCATGCCTAGATCCCACCCCCTTAAAATTCTGTAGGGGGCCTGGGTGTTGGTAATTTTTTTAAGTTCTTTTTTTTTTTAAGATTTTATTTATTTATTTGACAGAGAGAGAGAGCACAAGCAGGGGGAGTGGCAGAGGGAGAGGGAGAAGTAGAATCCCCAAGGAGCAGGGAGCCCAATGTAGGGCTCTATCCCAGGACCCTGGGATCATGACCTGAGCTGAAGGCAGTCACTTAACCAACTGAGCCACCCAGGCGCCCAATTTTTTAAAGTTCTGTAGGTCTAATTGACAGTCTAGGCTGAGCATCGCTGATCTAGATCTGGGCAGAAAAGTTCCTCTAAAAACATAAAGCCTTTCCCAGCACCATGGAATAGAAAGCATGGAAATCTAAAACTACTAAGTGATGATTGACAAATGATCAAATTCTGTGAAGACCCCAAGCAAACCTTCACGAGGCCAAGACTCCTCCAACCGAAAAGGAAGCAAGTGATGGATAAATTCAGGCTGTAGAAATTTAAAACATTAACAAATTTGGAAATGTATACTGTTGCACAGATCAGGGAATATTGAAATGAAATGGGGCCAGAAGCTAATTATATGGAAATATTTCTATTTGCACATTTCTTCAGAAGGCAAAGTAGAGATTGCAACCAATATATCTATACAAGTGACAAGAATATTAAGTTTTCTTTCATTCCTCTAGTACGCTACCTTTCTCAGCATGTATTCTGTCCCAGTTCTTGTGAAGGTGAGAATAATATCAAACTCATTAATTGTCTACATTTTAGATACGATAAGACTTTAGTGAATGGTGTTAATTAAACTACAAAACAACTCCTCTTGCAGTGGTGTGCATTCCAAGTTAAAGCAATTAATTCACTCACTTAAACTGATCAAGATTTAATTACCATCACTCTGTGCAATTACTCCATAATTAAAGTAATTTGGTTCATTCCACTTGCTGACAGTGTCATTGAACAGCCATTCACAGAACCAGAAGAAGTGATAATTAACTTAAAGAATAGCTCAGGGCAGTTTTACACAGACAAGTTCACTGTTAGTTATTCCTAAAATACCTAGAATGAAGGAAGGTGCAGGGAGAAAATCCTGGCAGAATTTTAAAACAAAAATAATGACAAACAACACGTTAGGGTTTTTTTTTCTCTCCCCCAAATAAGGTCTCTAGCAATTTAAATGGTAGCCATTGTTATAACCTACCCATGAATTAGAGTCATGGGCAAAACAAACAGAACTAGAAAAAAATTAAGCACTTAAATATTGGTTAGGGCTAATCACTGTGGGGGGTTAGTGCTTGCTTGAGGGTTGGTAGGTATGATACCAAATATACTGGTACAAAAAGAACTCTCAGGAGTCTCCAGAGAAGAACCAAAAAGGTGGTTAAGGATTACAAAACTCAAGTCTGGAAGAAGTTTTGGGAAACACACACACACACACACACACACAGAGGCCACAGACAGGAATGGTTGTCTCTTTACCTGTAGAATTGTGTTATAGAGCAGTTAACCAACTAGTTCTCCAATCACAGAAACACGGTAAGATTAGCTTAGGAATTGGGATAGAGCATTACTGGGAAGTGCTAGGACAGATTACAGGGAATGGGGCTTGTCTAAGATCACAGGTCTAGAACAGAGTGGGAGAGCTGGGGCCAGACCTCTCCTCCCTCAGAAGGCACACCCAGAGGTGGATTATATTGAACGAACAGAACCGAATTAAAGTAAATTTCTGGGAAAGGACCAGATGGAATCTAAAGTGGCCTCCTCACCAAAGGGCCAGTGAATCAAAATACACGTGTAATAGGGGCTGTGCAAGGATTTAGTGAAAATTGAGAATTATTTCTGAGAGCCCTGCTTCTAAGGTAACTAGTCACAGAGACAATAGCCTTCTATTACACTCTGAGGAAGACATGAGCTTTGGAGGGTGGTCCTTTAGAGTCTACCTACTGGGTGTGACACGTGGGGCAGCTTCTGGATCCCATGCTCTGAGCCGGGGAGAAGGAAAGGGGCACTCATCCTCCTGTTCTTTTCTCAAATTATTTTGACACAACTTTGAAACTCCCACCTTTAACCATATATCCAATGGAGCCTGTGAGAGATGCCAAGAGTGAGACTTCCTTTCGGGTGCAGTTGCCTTAGGTGGTCCACACTAGGAGCATGGCCCCAGAACTGAGCCCTCCGGGGAGGCCTCGCCCATGTCTTCACCACTGTACCCACAAGGAAATTAGTTGAACTAAACAGCTCCCTTTAAATACTGAGATCTGGAAGCAAGGAGACAACCAAGATCACAGGTGTAGGTGGTGCCAGACCTAGAGCTGGATTCCCGGTCTCAACTCTTCCTAGACCATGTTCTTTTGCTGGACAATGGCTAATGCAAACTATGCACAAGGGACTCTCTATTAATGAAACTGTTGTGCATTTCCCCATTCATGACATGTCCATGTATATTTAGAACATTTACCTTAATGCACATCTCAGCCTTGTGTCCTAAAAAAAAATTCCTTCAGAAATCCTTTTTCTTTCCTGATCCCATTTGAAAATACTAGAAGGTGCATGGTGTTAAAATATCATTCAAAAGATAAGACATGTACCCTCTGAAGATTTTTACTCGCAAATTAGCAAGTCATCTATATATTATTAAAGGTATTTCCTGAGTATAACTAAAAAGATTACAATAAGAATCTATATAATGATAGTCTCCAAGTATAACCTCAGAGCGATTAGGATCCTAGAACTTCATAGGTAGATGTGATTGTCAGAATTCACCCAGCAACATAATTCGTATATGAGGAAATGGATGCCTAGAAGCGAGGGTGTGACTTGCCAAAGGCGGGAGGCTAATTAGTGACAGAGCTAGGACTAACACAGATTTCCTCGCCCTCATTCAGGAAGCAGTATTAGGAGGTCAGAAGATTTCTCGGCACATATACTTGAATAGAACCTACGACTTTATGAGTTTCCAGAGGAAATGTTCAGGCTTCTACACGTGAGGGGTGGTATGGTGTTAAGGGCACCGATCTGGAGCTGGACACCTGAGCTGGATCCCGGACCCTCCACTTTCTAACCTCCCTCTACCTCAGTATCACCGTGTGCAGAAAGGGTATGATAATGACAGCAACTCTTCATAGAGTTCCTGTTGGATTATGTGAGCTAACTGAAGAGAAGATTTAGAAGAGTGCCCGGCCCATTGCACTCAGTAAATACTGGCTACTGCTGTTCTCATTCCATCTTGGCAACAAGAGGCTGTCTCGGTGGCTGTGTTCTGGGACCTCCAGCTCACTCTAGCTGAGCGTGACCCCTAGCTTCTCAAGGTTCTGATACTTCTGGGTTGGAATGCACTGTAGCAAGAAATGTGCCAAACAGAAACCTCAAATCTCAATTTGCTTATTCATGAAATCATCGACCCAGATCTGCAGGCAGAGCCAAAACCCCAGACAGCTTTTTCCATCCTTACTGAAAAGCTATGGCTGTCATCTCTTCAAACTTCTTACTGCCAACCTCATTTGTACCCCGAGCTAATGAATTCTATCCATGTAACCCTGATGGACTTCTCACCATGATTTACTTGAGTTCCATATCCTTCCCTGTTGGATACAAAAACAGAATTCTCATTTAAGTAGGCCATTTTTTTTTTTAAAAAGTGTGTGTGTGCATGCACACACATGTGCACACCAGTGGTACTGTGCATGTGGTACAGTGTGCAAGAGCACTAACATAGGAATTCAAGGACTTATTTCTGGTCCTGATCCATTCCCAACTTCCTGTGTGACCTTAAGCAGTCACTAAACTCTCTGGTCCTTTGTTGATTCAACTCTAAAATGAAGAGGTTGGATGAAAAGCTTTCTGTATTAGTCAGGGTTCCCCAGAGGAAAAGAACCAATAGGAGGGGTGTGTGTGTGTGTACACACAAATAAATTTATTATAGAGGACTGGCTTACATGATTATGGAGGCTGGCCAGTCCCAAGATCTGCAGGGTGAGTCAGTGAGTTGGAGAGCAGATGGTGTGGTTCCATTCTGAAGACCATCAGGCTTGAGACCCAGTAAGAGCTAATGTTTTAGTTCAAGTCTGAGGCAGAAAAAAAGCTGATGTCCCCATCAAAAGTGTTCAGGCAGGATGAATTCTCTCTTGCTCAGGGGAGGGTCAGCCTTTTGTTTCATGCAGGCCTTCAACTGATTAGATGAGGCCCACCCACAATATGGGGAGCAATCTGGTTTACTCAACCTCCCAATTTAAATGTTAATCTCATCCAAAAATTCCCTCACAGGAGCACCCACAGTAATGTTTGACCAAGTATCTGGGTACCCTGTGGCCCAGTCAAGTTGTCACATAAAGTTAAGCATTGAACTTTCTGAGGTCTCTTCCAATTCAAATTCCTATGATATACAATCCTATTTATCACTAATACACAGACAAAACCACTTCTGTAAGCGGACACCGTTTTCTGTCTCTTTAGCCCTTCCCTAGGTGCAGGAAGCCTAACAACTGCTATAAGGGAGGTGCATATAAAACACAGTGCGGGGGCACCTGGGTGGTTTAGTCATTAGGATCTGCCTTTGGCTCAGGTCATGATCCCAGGGTCCTGGGATCAAGCCCCGCGTCGGACTCCTTGCTCAGCGGGAAGCCTGCTTCTCCCTCTCCCGCTCCCCCTGCTTGTGTTCCCTCTCTCTCGCTGTGTCTGTCAAATAAATAAAATCTTAAAACAAAAAAACCCCCCAAAAACACAGTGGGAATAGCAAAGAAGGAGTCCTTAGCTCTGAGCAGAGCTCCCTTCACCAGACATGTAAGCAGCTCAAAGGCAGGAAATATTTTGTTTTTTATAGTAGGCACTAAGTAACAAATACTCATCAAAATGAAAGATATAAAATGAATGAAAATTTGATAAATTGGAGAAGAAAGCATTTCAAAACATTGAGCATGATATGGAATTAACTAGGTCAATAGTTGGATGAGAAGTTAGATTGGGAAAGAGAAAGTCATTCTGAATTGAGATGAGCTACAGTATAAAATACATACTGAGACAAAGACTTAAAATGAAAAAAAGTAGGTAAAATATCTCAATAATTTTTTATATTTATTTTGTGTCAAAATAATACTGGATATTTGGGGTTCAACATGTCATTAACATTAATTTCATGTTTCTTTTGACTTTTCAAATGTAGCTACCAGTGAATTTAAAACTATGTATGTGGTTTACATTATATTTCTATGAGACAGCATTTCTATAGAATGTTGGCAAAAGGCTTTAATAAAGTGGAAAATGGTGGAGATTTTAAGTGAGACGATGCAGGAGGAATCCAGGAAGGGAATGATATGGTTACTTGAGTACATATATGTACATTTTCCGAGAAAGTCTGTAAGACTTACTAAAGGTGTGGGTGTACAGAATATTTTTGTTACACATTGAGAACATATAGATTGAATATATCTCATTGGCGCAATAAGTAGTTATTGAGTACCAGGTATTGAACCTGGGTTCAAAAGCTTTATTCTGCTTACATCTCAGTGGCCAGAACCAGATCACTAATCATCACGAAGGATAACGGGATTACCATAGATGGTGGGGGGGGGGGGGGGGAAAGTCGACCTTTCCTGAAATCAAGGCATCTCTGCCTATTATCTGAACAAAATCTGAGTTTTTAAAACAGGGACTAAATGTGACAATTGCTGTGACAATATCCAGGTTAAAAAAATGAACAGGTTCACAGCATCTGACATTATAGACTCCTTAAATTAATCATGAAAAACCATCAATTAAGAAAATCATTCAGGCTCATTCACACTTGATCATCATCTATCCGAGATCTTCAACCACACACATCATGTTTAGTTTTGCTGACCTAGGACTCTAATAGCATACATTTCTTTCTTTTTTTTTTTTTTTAAGATTTTATTTATCTATTTGACAGAGTGAGAGCACATGCTGGGAGACCAAGGGAGAGGGAGAAGTAGGCTCCCCGCTGAGCAGGGAGCCCGATGCAGGGCTCGATCCCAGGACCCTGGGATCATGACCTGAGCCGAAGGGAGCCGTTTAACAGACTGAGCTGCTCAGGCATCCCGAGCATACATTTCTTCTAGACTTAAGTTAGGGGGAAATAATGGTTTCAAACTGAAAAAGATACACAGAAGCATATGACTGTTTTTTTCTTTTTCTTTTTTAATACTAAAGAAATGGGTATACCTTAGCACAGATTATTTTATCAGAATGGGGAAGGGCAGGCAGGGAGGCTCAAAGTTTTTCTAAAAGATAGGATTCTCTCAGGTGGAGTATACTTAGAATTACATTTGTAAGGATGTATATATAAGTCACCACAAAGTCATATCTTCCTCTGTTGATTGACTCAATTATGTAGCCCCTTTCAGCCTGGACTGAAGTACAGATTTATATCATTAAACACGTGTCCATAGGTATACAAGCCCATCTCTTTAAGGCTTCTAAGAAGGCATTTTCAAACATGGAAACGGGAGGGGATTCCACTGAATTGATTCAATAAGCTTTCTCACGCAAGAATGAGGCACATTTAGTAATAGGTGGATGTGGACATAATTCATACTCACCTTGCACATCTAATACCATTAATTTGTCAAAACTAATAATATTAATTCATTCAAAAATGAGATTAAGTGCAGACATCCCTTGCAGCCATAATCCGTGACTGATGGCTCTGTGACTTGGGCCACACAGCGCCTCCAGCAGAGCAAGCCACGCACATGTGGTCCATTGCAATGGGAAGCCGTCTAGTATCTTCTGCCTTCGGTTGAAAGCATCTGGAAAAAAAAAAAAATTGCTGGTCTCTCTGCACTCCTTGAGTGTTAATATTTTAGCAGCCAAACGAACGATTTATATTTAATGACAACGGGGCAGGGTCACACAATTATTTTTCTAAACGGCATGTAATGGAAATCAGCAGGTACGAAGAGTCCAACCAGGCTTGCAAAATGATGGTCACGGTGGCGGACTTTCTTTCTGACTATGGGCATCATTAAATGTAGCTGACCAAGAATAGCATAACCATGTTACAGGGTGTCACTGTGAATTATGAAGGACACCCTCTCGTCTCTTCTCTTATTTCCTGCACTTGCTTCTTGGCAATATAGTAACACTCCATGCCTACTTTGCTCCAGTCTTTTCTCTACTTTTATTTATTCTATAAACATTTCCTGAGCGCCTACTATGAGTGAGGGGTTCTCCTAGAGCTGGGCATTAATAGGAAATGGTAGTCTTTCCCCTGGAGGTCTTTGCCTGTTGAGAGTTACTGTGGTACATGGAACTGAGAATACAGATATACTGCAGTCAGGCAGATCCAGCGTCTAGTTCTAGGTGGAATTAAAGTAACTCACTGTGTGACCTTGGACAAATTACTTAGCCTCTCTGAGCTTCTAACTCCTCCTCTGTAAAACGGAGCTACCTACCTAAAAGCTGACAACATTGTCATGAGAATAAACCGAAAAAAATGTAAGGCAATTAGTATAAGGCATGGCAAAAGATAGCTAATGTTTTTATTATTATATAATTCACCCAGCAAAGCACCCGTGTGAGGTAGACACTCCATAAATATTCAATTCCTTCCTCCTTGCCAGTTAAGATGATAATTTCTTGGCACTGGCCTCGGGTGGTAGCGAAGTGGGAGAAATCTAGTTTGGGCACATTCTCTCCTCCGTGTCCCCCTTCCTCCCTGGCAAGCTTCGTCTTCCTACACGCCTGCATCTTTTGTTCAAAGCACCAGTGTTTTGGGAAAAAATCTGAAATTTCTCCAGGCTGAAAGATGTGGGTAAATAACTGATAAGGGTGATGAAACTCTAAGAGAAGTTTTGTCACCTGCCCATGGCTAGGGGAGCCTGCTGCTTTCATTCAGTGCCAGGCACTGGAGATACCAAGATATCGCTCCCCTCTGGTTCTCATTACCAGCAGTGTTGGTGTAAATAGTGTATTCGTGGGATATAAAAAACAAAAACAAAACAAAAAAACAAAAACAAAAAAAACAAGCAACCCCTCCAAACACACAAACAAAAAAAACCTTTGGGGTCCCTTATTCTACAGCAGGCTTTAACTGAAGTGTTTTTCCCATCAGAGAGAGTTTTCTCTCTAAGATTAATTACTATGATAAATGTAAGAATTGAAAATAAGCCTGTGATAGTCCTACTACTAGTACTATTTTTATGTGCTGTGTAAGTACATAATGTAGATTTTCTCCTCTAGGAGGTAGGTAACTTATTATCTGCATTTTATAGGTAGAAAACAGGCCGGGGAAGCTAAACACCTGAGCTAATTGATAGAGCCAGGATTTGCGGCTCCTTCTCAATGAAGGCAGTGATGGTGTTCTTCACCCTGTTCTGCTCTAGGAGCCGTCCTCACAAAGCTGAGCCTTGATAAACTATAATGAAGTGAAATACAATTTTTATTTTATTATGTGTTTATAGATACACTTTCTTTACAGCTACTTCTGATAAAGCAAATCACACAAATAAATCTGTTGGGGGCAGCCGATGACTCAAGGCTGTCTGTCGTGTCTAGCATGGTTGACAGAGTAGTCTGTGCTTGACTTAAGAAGGAGAACTTGTGTTCTACAAGGCAGTGTCCTGAACTGCCATGTGTGGTTTTCCTTTAAAACGTTCACTCCAATCTCTCTCTCTTTTTTTTTTTTTTAAGGTAGGAATTAGGGACAAGCCAAGCCAAGTGGAGAGCAGCTTCCATAAAGATTCCATAGCATGAAGGTGCTGGGTTTTTCTGGAAATAATTTGGAGTAGGGATAAATGAGAAACGGTGGCTGAAGGTTAAAATGAAAAGGTAGGGGCACGTGGGTGGCTCAGTCGATTAAGTGTCTGACTTTGGCTCAGGTCACAATCTTGGGGTCCTGGGATCCAGCCCTGCATCAGGCTCCCCGCTTAGCAGGGAGCCTACTTGCCTCTCTTCCTCTGCCCCTCCCCCTGCTCATGCTCACTCTCTCTCTAAATAAATAAATAAATAAAATCTTAAAAAAAAAAACAAATGAAAAGATAGACTGGGGCCTGATTTTTAAAAGTCTTGATTATCAGGTTAAGGGATTTGGGTTGTTACCTGGAAGCAGTGAAGAGAAGTTGGAGGTATTTAAGACAAAAAGTTATAAATGAACTCTGAGTTTTGGACCACCTGGGCTGCAGATTGGAGGATGGAGGGAAGGTAGAGGGCCTGGAGACAGGGAAACCCATTGGAACACAGCCTGATGGCTCCCCTTAGACACACTGGAGACCTGGATGAAAGCGTGTGTGATGTGCATGAAGAAGGATATATATTCAAAAGATGCTTTGGAAGTAGTATGTTGAGGGAAGGGGCGGCAGCCCATTGATTGCTGTATATAGATTAGGGATCATGAAAAAGGCTCAAGGATAGCTCAGGGTTTCTAGATCAGAGATTTCATCTCCGACGTCAAGAGGATTCTGAGGTGGACAGCTGGCTTAGTGATCTTGCCACAGGCGCGGGAAGAGCTGGGGCAGTATTCTTGCCAGGAATTTGTCATCCTTTTCAGACTAAATGAGTGTTTCGCCATGGAGTAGACCTTTATCTTTGAAGTAAATTCATGTTATTGTCTAACGATGATTTTATCAGTCCCCTTCAGCACGAATGCTAAAGATCAGAACATGCAACAAAATAATACAGAACCAAGCATGACCAGCTACAAAGCTGAGCTAAAAGATTAGCACCATGAAATACCAAAAATATTAACAAAATAAGAAAATGTATTCCAAAGTTACAACTAAGGTTTTTCCAACAATGTAAATGTAGGAAAGCTAAGAGACGAGTCCAGATTCCTCTAGATATTTTTGAAAAATTGACTCTAAAGCTCTCTTAAAAAGTATAGACTCATGCTGTTGTTTTGCTCACCTCCTCTTCACCTCATGGGTGCAGGAGAGAGCCCTGCCCTAAGGTTCTAAGGAGAGCTGAATACACGCCACTGGACAGAACAGGAGATTGACAGCCGTTTATTATTCCCATATACTCACAGCTGGGGGTAGAGAGACACCACATGCCATGCAGAGCCACATAGAGATGGCATCAGGGAGCAAAGGGAAGCAGCAGGGGCCGTGGGATGCTAGCTTTGTAGTAACAAGAGGGTTAGGTGACTTCCGGTTTCCAGAGGAGGATGTGATTGGCTTGTTTGAATAATTCCACAGGCTTGCAGAGAGGTGAAGCTCATTCGGTTGAGGACCAGGTGGAACACAGCTGGTCTGGCTGCTAGGGAAACTAGCTGGGTAGGGAGCCTTTCCCACTGGGTGGCAAGAGCAGGGGAACTCACAGTTAGAACGTGGGGGCCCCCATGAGGCCTCAGGATGTTAAGGCAGCACATGAAATGATAGGCCTTATGGTATAGCTGTCAGATATGTTAGCCACCGTCCACATGTGCCTATTGAACACCTGGAATGTGGCCCGTCTGAACTGAGATGTGCTATAAGTGTAAAATACACCACAGATTGTAAGGATCTCATACAAAGAAAGAACGTAAAAATATCTCATTAATTTTTGTTATTGAGCGTATGTTGGAATGATGGTATTTTGGATATATTTGGGGGTTAAGTAAAATATACTACTGAAATTCATTTTACCTGGGTCTTCTTACTTTTATTTCAATGTGACTACTAAAAAACTTAAAATTACATATATGTTTCATGTTAGTGGTTCACATTATGCTTCTGTTGGAGAGCGCTGGCATAGAGCTTCCTCTAGACAATTGAGAAACTTGAAACACCTAGGAGTAGTTGACTGAAATCTCTGTGGTACAGAAAACGCCTACTTAACAGACCATGAGATTCATTTTGGCCATTTTTTCTGGTTATCACTCTTCAAATGGACCTCCTAGCAAACAGGTGTTTTTTGTTTGATTTGGTTTGGCCCTAACAAAATCTCAGCCACCATTGACTAGCATGCTGAATTTGCTTAACTGGGATGTTGAGCCAAATTGTGGCAAAGCAATGGAAGGGCCTGGGAGAGCACTGAAGACCAGGGTCTTGATGCTGGGATGTATGTCATAGAGGATGCTCTAAATCATCCCCCGGGATTTAGTTTTAAGCCTCGCGTATTGATCGTGCTGGACTAATAGATCAACAGACTTCAAGTAAAACTAATTTATACAGCCTTCAGAAAAGAGCAACAACTGATCATTTTGGCCACAAAATTGAAACCAGGAAGCCAAATGCATATCCCACTAAGTAAGTCAGAATTAGGGCAATTTCACATACTCAGGAAATAAAAAAAGAAGTGCTATCTTTGGAGGCAAAAACCTGTGGTGCCCAAAGAATGTTCTTCTGGTTTTTCATTGAAATGAGCTATTAGATGCTAATTTTGCAGTTTGCTGGTGTGATTGCTGCTCAGGAGTGAAATGCAGCCAAGGGATTTGGTTTCACTATAAAGAAATCAACAGTTTGCTCTCCAAGTGTTAAAAATAGCTAGTATGCATTAGCAATAAGCCGGAAAAATCTTCTAAACTAAGGACAGAGGGACACAGCCTTTGGATATTGGCTATTTATTGGCCATTCTACTAAGTAAGGTAAGGGTCCTTATAAAGCTGATTTCAGTCAGCTGGTTCCACCCCAAAATGACCTCAGCACCTTGCCCAGAAGATAGTCCTCATCTCAGGGAAAGCTTGACTCTGCTCCTTCGAGTTTTGCCAAAGAAAAAGAAATAACTTTAATCTTATTAATAAATAATAATAATGATGGCATCCAGTTATTACTGTGAGCCAGGCATTACACTAGGAATTATATAGCTATCAACTAGGCTTTACAGCAAATCTTGACAGTTGGTGAAGGTTCCACCCCCTTTTTGCAGATAAGGAAATGAAGCCCAGAGACAGTTTATCATTCAGAGGTGCGTTGGCTGGAAATAGTAGAGTATCTGACAGCTGGTGGCTTAAGCAAGTTGGATTCATTTGGCTCATGAAACAAGATGTCATGGGGAGGCAGTCTAAGCACTGCATTGGCTCAATATTCCCAGGGACCCAGGCTCTTTGTCTTTCCACTCTGCCATTCAGTGTGTTGACTTTTGTCCTTGGATTCATCATTGCCATGTGGCTGCTGGAACTCTAGCAGGAAGAAGGGAGAAGGCCGGGGAGGCAAAGGACCCTGCCAGCTGAGGCTGCCTTTCCTAATTAAAAGTTTCCCCAGAATTCATACCCATATCCCGTCATCTCATGGCCAGAACGTGTTTCATGGCTACTCTGTCTGCATGGAAGTCCAGGAAGCTGCATTTTTTATCGGAACAAAGATCCTGAGGTGGGATTCTTTTAGCAAGAATAAGGGAGAATAATTAGGCAAGTAACTATATTGTCTATCACTTTGAGATTGGATTCTAGGGTGACCCAGTTTCAAAACCCTTGCCACTTCGTTAAGTGGTGTGTGTGTGTGTGTGTGTGTGTGTTTAAAGCTTCAGAGAGCATTTACATGAAAAGATGTTCCCAACAGCCAGATATAGAAAACAACCCCAAACTACTCTTGTCTCTTTTATCTAAGCCTTTCCTAATAGCCCCAAAGACCTGCCTCAAATCCTTTGCATTTAAGTAATAAGCTTTGGGGACTAAGCTTCACGTTTTTGCTAAAATGTTTTCTCCTTAGGAGACATGGGATGCTAAGTAGACGAAATGAGGAATATTTTAGTAATTGGGAAACAAATGAGTGATTTACGCGAGCCTGTATATACACACATGTAGACGTAAAACCCATGGAGGAAAGATTTTTCAGATGGCAGCTGCTGAAATAGACCCTGGATGGCAGAGCTCCCCACGGAATGGGCGAAGCCATCGTAAATATGACTTTCTTCTGGAATAGTGACCCGTCCATCATAGGGAAACCCTTAGGGACGAGTCAGACTTTTTGAGGCAGTCCCACTTTCAAATAATCTCTTCCGTTGCAGATCACACATGTGATGGTGTGTCCTGATCTGTCATGTGTGAACTATGGCCCCTTAGCCGTGAGCTACTGATGATTATTGGGCTCGTTTTCTATTAAATGGCCTGAACTGCTGTAGTTCAGTGTCTGGGAAGGATTCAGACTTTAGCCATTCCCTCTTCTCTGTTCCTTTCTGTTGCTTTTCTTTGTAATAAGTTTCCAGGGGTCCAACTCACATTTTTAGGTTCAGACTACAGAGCTTGGCGTGCTCATGGGGCCAGTTTTTTAAATTGGCAACCTTCTTGGAGTTGCTAATGATTCCCAAACAAACACAGGAGATCCATTTTATCTGAAATCAGTGCATATGGTTAATGATATGCTAATCAAGTGGATGTCATTACAGCGTTTTCCTCAAATAAAATGAGCAAAAAAAAAAAAAAATCATTTAACTTTAAATGTTAACCCCTGCAGAAATGTTTGAATTTTATCATACAAATAGCATACTTTTGATTCAATTCTATGGGCTGCTTGGCTGTTAACTAGGAATATCACAGCCATTAGTAGAATATAATTATTATACTAATTCATGCGCACTGGTCAACTATATTCCAATTTTGATATTTGCTTTTGATTTCCTCCAAACTGTAATATTTTATACAGAAAAGTACCCACATTGTCTTCATACTGGGCATGGGAATGCCATTTTACTTATTTTATAATAAACTAATAAAATTTTATTCCACAGTTTGGGGGTTGGTTTTCTTTCTTTTTTTTTTTTTTCCCTTCCCCCCTTTCTTTTGATGGAGGCTTTCTTTCAAATTTTAATTTGAAAATCACAATGGACAAGACTACTTAAGGGCAGTTAATCTGTGTTTTGCCTTATCTTCTGGCCTTTCAGCCCAAATTTTCAGTCCAACAAATAGCAGCAGGTTCGGGTGTTTCTTTCAGTTGGCATCTGGCTGATGGTTTCTGGAGACTATCTTTCTATAGTCAGGACCACACCGTCTCAACACACCCTCGTCCATAATCCGAGGGTGGGCTCAAATTCGACTAGACTGTGTGAAATGTTTTCATTTCCTATTGACTGGTTGTGTCCTTTCCTTGTGTTAATCCCTTGTTAATGGACACTTTCTTTGAGCCAGCTGAGATCGGAGTTGTGTTGTCTTTGTGATTCTAGCAGATTTTATTACTTGGATATCTTTGTTTTCATTATTTTGAGATTTTGGGATTTTGTCTGTTTCATTGATATTGATTCTCTCAGTTAGAGATGGCCCGGCCTCCCACTGCTTCTGTTTGTGTTTGATCTACAAGCAGTGGGAGGGAATCCTCAGGCTGCAAATGTTCTGGTTCTGTGCTTCAGCTGGGAAAGGCATGGTAAGAGCCATTAGCAGCTTTCTCGACTGAAACCGGATGAATGTGGCTTTAAACCTAGGTGGGGGACTTGTATTTTGTCATTTCAGCGACCTCAGGTTATTGCTCTGGGGCACTCATTTAGGGGGCAATGTGGAATTTTGAAGAACCCTGGCAATCGCTTTCTGAGAAATCCAAAGAGAAATACAGTTCGTTTCTTTGGTTATTAGCTCTGCCTCTTTCTAGCTGTGTGACTTTGGGCAATTCATTTTACCTTTCTGAGTTTTACTTTTAAAATGAAGATACTGGGGCCCCTGGGTGGTTCAGTCGATTGAGTGCCCAACTCTTGGTTTTGGTTCAGGTCTTGGTCTCAGGGTTATGAGATTGAGCCCGGCGTTGGGCTCTGCACTCATCGCAGAGTCTGCTTAAAACTCTCTCTCCCTCTGCCCCTCCCCCCCAAAACAAACAAATAAATCTTTAAAAAAATTAAAATAGGATGAAGCTACGAGTCCTGGTGATCTTTAAGTTCTCTATCCCCTTGATGAATAGATGGAAAAGAAATAACATTTCCTGAACTGTTACTGTATGCTCAGGGCTTAAATATTTTATTCAAATGGCATAGTTATTTCACTTAGCAACAACCCTGTGGGTAAGTATTATTATTCCATTTTGTGGGTGAACTGAGTTAAAATATAGGTACATGTTCTATCATCTATGTTGAGATACAGTTTGGTATCTAACTGCTTAGTATGGGAAAATGTCTTCTCTTCCCATGAGGATTATAAGTTTCTGGAGGGGTGAGACCACACCTGCCAAACACCTACTCCAGGGCTTGGTTTAAAGTGCCTGTTAAATTCAGTTACTTAATAGTTTATGATATGTGAGGATAAGACACCCCTTTGGCAGCCGCCCAAGTACATGGGTCATGACATTGAAAATGCACTAGCTGTGTGATTGCATCCAGGTACTGGGCTGACTTCAGATGGCGGTTAGTTACAAGCTCTCTGATGCCCCTCCACCTGGGAATTTAGCTCTGTCTTGTCATTGGACTACTTGCCAAAAAGATGCTTCTTTCCACTCAAGATTCCTTCTTAGGTAATGCTTCACTTATGTATCTGTTAAGAAAGTTTAAGAATTAACTAAAAAAAAAGGACTAAAATTTTAAAAATGCTTAAGTATCAGCATCAGTAAGGATTTTAAAAAAAACAACTGAGACATGTTGGCAAAAATATTTTATAACTGTACAATTTAAAAAATCTAATCTAAATTGGCTAGAGGTTTTACAATAGCTGTAATAAAAATGCTGTCTCAGAAGAAAGCAAGGCTTTTGAGCTTCCCCCTTCACTACCAAATGGCAGTCTGGGCTGGACGCCCCTGTCTTTGCAGACAGAGGACCTGGACGAGAGGTTTTTTACAGGGAGGCAGGTACAAGAGTGAGACAAGAGGACTTCATAACTTGGATCTCATTCAAACTGATATTCTTTACAATGTTGTTCAATATGTAGAAACGCCTAAGGCTTAAGGTGGGAAGGTTTGGTAACACCAGCTGCTGATGTCAACAGTTCAGCTCTGGTCCCAAATTTCTCTTTCTTTTCTTTTTTTCTTCTGGCCCCAAAGTTCTAATGCCCAACCAGCAAAACAAAACTCCTATCGTTAACTGAGCTCATTCTTCTTAGAAGACAGTTTTGTAACCATGGATTGCCTCTCAGAGCATGCCTTTTGGGGTTTTAATCTTTATACTATCAGAGAATTCCTTCCAACCTGTTGCAATTCTCTCCCTGAAAAGTGTCCTAGTAAGTATAGTTTTCTCCATCTCCTTCCATTTCTGGAGACAAATTAGCAGGGTCTTGAGCATGTGTTTTGTTGAGCCACCTATAATTCGGCTCAAGGCCAGGGCAATATGGTTTGATGCCCCCCTACCCCCAACTACCTTTGTACGGACTGACTTGGCTGGATGCTTGAAGACTCTACCATTAGAATTTCTCAAATGATGATGTTGCTGGAGCAGTTGTTCTCAACTCTAATGCACATCGGAATCCCTTGAGAAGCTTCTAGAAATCCCCAAAACTCATGATGTACTCCAGAGCACTACCTCAGAATCTCTGGGTGTGAGACCAGGCAGTTCTTTTTAAAGCTCCCCAGGTGATTCCAAGATGCAGCTGAGGTCAAAAACCATGGCTTTGGAAGGGCCATGTTTATTAGTCTGTCATCTGGAATTTGCAATATATTCATTTGGATATATTCACCTGGAACTTGTGATATATTCATCTATTGCCTGTTAAAAATTTTGGCTGATTTATCTGTTGGTCTGGGGAGGTCTGAAGAAATAAATTTTTCCCTTTTTTAAAAGAGCAGGGGGGAGCATGAGGAAGCAGCGTGTAGCTAACCACAGCAAACCTTGAGCCTGTAGCCAGGGGGGCTCTATGCTCTCAGGAGTCACAGAGGTGAAGGGGTGGCTAACCCTGCCCTGGAGAAGCCTTTGGGGAAAAGCTCTGTGGTGGAGAACAAGAGCAGGGGAAGGAGATGGGGACAAGCAGCAGAAGAGGTCTCTGAGTCAAGGATTCCACTTAGTCTGCATTGGAGAGAAGACTCACAATGGCCCTCGTACCCCTGTCCCTCCCCCACCAGAGGACCTCAGTCCTCTTTTTAATGGAAGCAGCTGCCCATTGTCCTACAGAGGGCCTTTCCATTCCTCTGCCCTGCCCTGTTTATACCACACTCCCCTCCTAGAGACCCACCTTGTCTTTCATGTCCAGAAGGTTTATTGAGTATAAACAATACGCTAGGCTCTCTACAAGGCCCTATGGCAGTGGTTCTCCTACTCTAACACACATCAGAATTAACCAGGGAATATGTTTTAACAGTGTTTTTCTACCTCAGCCCTTTATCTTATTACAGATGAAGATTTCCAGCTCTCATCCCAGTGCATTTGATTCCGTAGAGCTGGGTGGGGGGTGGAAATCTGCATTTAAAAAAATATTTTAATGGAGGTATAATTGACATATAACATTATATTAGTTTCAATGTACATGATTCAATATTTATACACACTATAGAACAATCACCACAATAAGTCTAGTTACCGTCTGTCACCATACAAAGTTACAAAAAAATTTTTTTCTTGTGATAAGAATTTTTAAGATTTACTCTCTTAGCAACTTTCAAATATGCAATACAATATTATTAACTATAGTCACTATGATGTACATTATCTCCTCAAGACTTACTTATTCATAACTGGAAGTTTGTACCTGTAGATCCCCTTCTCCCATTTCACTCATCTTCACCCCCCTTCCCTCTGACCACCACCAATCTGTTCTCTGTATCAATGAATTTAGTTTAGCTTTTTTTGTTCATTTGTTTCATTTTTTAGATTCTGCATATCAGTGAAATCATATGGCATTCGTCTTTCTCTGTCTGATGTATTTCACTTAGCGTAATACCCTCAAGGTCCATCTATATTGTCACAAATAAGATTTATTTTTTTTAATTTTTAAATTTTATTTATTTATTTATTTATTTGTTTGTTTGTTTGTTTGTTTGTTTGATAGCGAGAGCACAAGCCAGGGGGAGCGGCAGAGGGAGAGGGAGAAGCAGGCTTCCCACCAAGCAGGGAGCCTGATGCAGGACTCAATCCCAGGACCCCAGGATCATGACCCGAGCTGAAAGCAGACACTTAACTGAGTCACCCAGATGTCCCAGATTTCGTTCTTTTTTAAGACTGAGTAGTATTTCTGTGTGTGTATGTATGCCACATTTTCTTTATCCACTCATCCATCAGTGGACCCTTAGGTTGTTTCCATATCCTGGCTATTGTAAATAATGTTGCAGTGAACATAACCGTGCATATATCTTTTTGGATTAATGTTTTTTTCTTCAGATAAATACCCAGAAGTGGAATTGGACCATTTGGTAGTTCTATTTTTAATTTTTTAAGAAAACCCCATACTGTTTCCCATGATGGTTGCACCAGTTTACATTCCCAGCAACTGTGCATGAGGGTTCCCTTTTCATCACATCCTCACCAACACTTGTTATTTCTTGTCTTTTTGATAATAGCCATTCTGACAGGTGGGAGATGATATCTCATTGTGGTTTTGATTTATTTGTATTTTCCTGATGATGAGTGATGTTGAATATCTTTTCATGTGCCTATTGGCCATCTGTATGTCTTCTTTGAAGAATATGTCTATTCAGATCCTCTGCCCATTTTTAAATCAAATTGTTTGGTTTTTGCTATTGAGTTGTATAAATTCTTTGTGTATTTTTTATATTAACCCCTTATCAGATATATTATTTGAAATATTTTCTCCCATTCATTAAGTTGCCTTTTCATTTTGTTGATAGTTTCCTCCTTTGCTGTTCAGAAGCTTTTGAGTTTGATGTAATCCCACTCATTTATTTTTGCTTTTGTTTTCATTGGTTCTGGAGTCAGATTTTAAAAATCATCACCAAGACTGATGTCAAGGAGCTTAACACCTATGATTTCCTCTAGGAGTTTTATGGTGTCCAGTCTTACCTTCAAGTTTTTAATCCAGATTGAGTTCATTTTTATGCATGATGTAGGATAGTAGTTCAGTTTCATTTTTTTACATGTGGCTGTTCAGTTCATTTATTTTTATTTATTTATTTTTTTATTTTTAAAGATTTTATTTATTTATTTGACAGAGAGAGACACAGCGAGAGAGGGAACACAAGCAGGGGGAGTGGGAGAGGGAGAAGCAGGCTTCCCGCCGAGCAGGGAGCCCGATGTGGGGCTCAATCCCAGGACCCTGGGATCATGATCTGAGCCGAAGGCAGACGCTTAATGACTGAGCCACCCAGGCGCCCCATGTTCAGTTCATTTATTGAGGAGACCATCCTTTCCCCATTGTATATTCTTGCCTCCTTTGTTGTAAATTAATTGATCATATATGCATGGGTTTATTTCTGGGGTCTCTATTCTGTTTCATTGATCAATGTGTCTGTTTTTATGCCATGGAAGAAGGTGAGTTCAGGATCTTCCTTTGCTGCCATCTTGGACCACTGGTTGAAATCTGCATTTTTAAATACACTTTTTATATGATTCTGATGCAGGTGGTCTGAGAACCCCAACTCGAGATGCAGTTTCAGAGGATATAGAGAGTGGAGTTCCATGTAGTTCTTAACCACGAGGAGAAAGTCAACAGCCTGTTGTAACAAAGCTGCGGGAGCTAGACTATAGAACTAAAGCATAGGGAGCGCAGCCTGGGAGCAGTAGGTACTGATCCAGTCTGTGGTCCACTCACCAAGCTTGAACAAGCTCTGTCCTTTTACCTAGAAAGAGGCCATATGGACTAGCCACACCCTTGCCAGAAGGTAAACCCAATACCAGGGTAAGATTCAGAGGGCATGACCTATTCCCCAAACTAGTCACAATCTGGGCATTTTGCTGCTTGATTTCTTCTACCTCATCCCTTCTTGTCTATCTGGAGAATCCTATCAATTCTTTAATGTTCAATTAAATATGTCACCTTCTGGATGGAATCTTTCCTGATCCCTCCAAAGCCCAGTTGGTGCATCCCATGGGCTCTCATGGCCTCTTGTGCCTTCCTCTGCAGTGCCTGTCAATTTCAGTATCACCAGCACCTCACCAGGGACTGGCACATGAAAGGTGCTCAATAAATTTTTGTTGGTAGAGTCTCAAGGGCAGGAACAGGTGACCACTGGCCCCCTTCACACAGACAGGAGCATCCTGAGCAGTAGGGATGGGATGAGAAGATGTTCCTCCTCCCCCAGCATATTTCCCCCACATTCCAAGAATGGTGAGGAATAATGGGATATGAAAATACCACTGTGAGGACCACCACAGCATGCAAGCTGAAGGATGCAGTTCCTCCACAGCTCACAGTCCCAAAGACAGCTGGGGCAAAGACAGAGCTACCCAACAACCAAAGAATGCATGTGTTAACAGGTAGAAATAGCTAACACATAGTACTTCCTGTGTGCCAGGCCCTACTCAAAGCACTTACGTAAGTAACTCACGCGCTGCCTTATTTTACAGATGAGGAAACCAAGGCACATGGGACTTTGTTGACATACCCAAGGACCTACAACTTGAAGTGGCAGGACTACAATTCAAACTCAGGTGGTCTGTCTCCTAAGTCCATGTTCTTAACCACTGTTCTCTAGCAATTCTCCATAAATATTGGAAAAGTGTTCCTTTTATGGTAGAAGTGTTCCTTTTTATGGTAGAAGCAGAGAAGGTCATCATTTGTGCAGGACTCAATGTTTTAATTTTATTAGGTTTTTGTATCACTGAAAATCATTTAATCCCATTTGCCAATCCATTTGCAGCAATGACTCATCATCATCTTCAGGTATTTAATGCCATCCGCAAATCTATATTAATTCACTAAGTTGAGACTTTTAGAATTCAACCATTTTTGCTTACCTCTTCAGCTGCTACATGAGAAAGCAAATTGACCATGCAGAATCCTTTCCACTACTTCGTATGATTTTATAGAATAAATTATTTTAGTTATTTAAGCTTAAATAATTTTCAATGATAATTGCCTAATGCTCTCCACCATGCTTGCTTTTTTTACTCCTTTCATTGCTTCAAGGTAAATTGAAAAGGATTTAAAATTACTGCTTAGAATGCTCTTTTCCGGGCGCCTGGGTGGCTCAGTTGGTTAAGCGACTGCCTTCGGCTCAGGTCATGATCCTGGAGTCCTGGGATCGAGTCCCGCATCGGGCTACCTGCTCGGCAGGGAGTCTGCTTCTCCCTCTCCTGCTCCCCCCTCTTGTGCTCTCTCTCTCACTCTCTCTCTCACTCTCTCTCTCACTCTCTCTCTCAAATAAATAAATAAAATCTTAAAAAAAAAAAAAAGAATGCTCTTTCCCTCAGCCAAGAGTAAAGTGCACTATACATCCAATAGCCTGTTAACTCACCTTTTCCATTTAACTTTTCAGAAAAGTTATCCCATGCTTAATATTTGCAAGCAGTGGAATAAAGAAAAAAGCTTAGATATTGATGGTTTTCATGAATCAATGAAGTGAGCTCAGGGGGATCTGGCAGGGGCACAAGGCAGCGGGAAAAAAAACCCTTAGGAAAGGCAGAAGGGAGGTGCTCTCCCCAAAGTACTCTTGGCTGGCAGTGGGATAGGGACAGAGGCATTGGAGGATGCCGGGATGGGAAGCCTGGTGCCAGAGCCTGCAGCAGACAGATGTCTCTTGCTGCCCAAAGCACGGGGCATTCTGCTGTATCAGCAACCCAAGAACCAGAGATTTAGAGATCAAGATTTTGGATTTGTTGGGAATTGTACACCAACTTTGATGAATCTCTTTTGTGAGGATTTAAGGAAGAAAAAAAATGAAGGGGAAGGAAGAAATGAAGGAAGGAGAGGAGACTACCCCCCAAAAGAGACACCTATACAAACATCGGAGATGGCAAAAAGAAATGGCAACCCTCCTAAATTCCACATTTTATCTATAGTGACTTTCTTTCAAAACTTTTCAACAAATAGATATAATTTGTATTATTTTGTCTTCTTTTTTAGTGTTGAAAGGTAAGAGATAACTGATTCTTGGCCTAGAAATTTTCTGGGGATAGAGCAAGAGAAGGGAAAGTTTGGGATCACAATAAGATAAAACTTGCCAAAGTGTTCTCAGCTCACCTCCTTGAGATAGACAAAACATTTCACGTCTGGTGGGGGTGCGATAGTGGTTAAGGGCGGCATTTAGTACTCTATGAGCAAAGAAACTTAGACTGCACCCCTCCAAGAATCCACCCACCCTTTATCAGTATTCTCATAGTATCAGCAAGGAAATTTTGAAACACAAAAGTTGCTTTCTCTAAAATTGTCTTCACAGATTATGATGCTCCTTTGAGGGCAAGAATGTGACTTAATTCCAATTTTCATTTTCTTTTCATCCTTCTTATTTTTTTAAAAAAAATTTTAAAACAACTTGAGAAGTTTTAGGTTTACAACAAAATTGAGAGGAAGGTAGAGAGATTGCCCCTATATTTCCTGCCCCCCCTCCACACACATCACATCCCCCATTATCACTGACCAGAATGGTACATTTTTTTCCAAGAATGAACTTACATTGACACACCATAATCACCCAAAGTCCATAGCTTACCTTAGGGTTCAGTCTTGATATCATAAATTCTATGGGTTTGGACAAGTATAAAATGACATATATTCATCATTATAATATCATACAGAGTATTTTCACTGTCCTAAAAATCCTCTGTGCTCTGCCTATTCATCTTTGCCTACCCCTGGCAACCACTGATCTTTTTCTTGTCTTCCTAGTTTTGCCTTTTCCAGAATATCATACAGTTGAAATTATATAGTATGTAGCCTTTTCAGATTAGCTTTTTTCACTGAACAATATGCACTTAAGGTTTCTGCCTGTCTTTTTCATGGCTTGGTAGCTCATTTCTCCTTAGTGCCCAGTGATAGTCCATTGTTTGGATGGAGCATGGTTTATTTATCCATGCACTTACTGAAAGACATCTTTGTTGCTTCCAAGTTTTAGCAATTATGAATAACGCTGCTATGAACATCTGCATGCAGTTTTTGTGTGGACATAAGTTTTCAGCTCCTTCAGGTAAATACTAAGGAACATGATTGCTGGACCATATGGTAAGAGTACATTTAGTTTTGTAAGAAAACACCAAACTCTTCCAAAGTGGCTGTGCCCTTTTGCATTCCCACTAACAGTATGAGAGTTTCTGTTGATCCATAGCGTCACCAACATTTGGTGTCAGTGTCCTTGATTTTGGCTTTTCTAAGACATGTGTAGAGGTATCTTATTGTTTTAATTTGCATTTCCCTGATGATATAGAATGTGGAGCATTTTTTATGCGCTTATTTGCCATCGCATATCTTCTTTGGTGAGGTGTCTGTTAAGATCTGTGGGCCATTTTTTAATTGGGTGGTTTGTTTTCTTATTGTTGAGTTTTAGAAGTTCTTTGTATATTTTGAATAATGGTCCTTTCATCGGATGGGTCTTTTGCAAATGTTTTCTCCCAGTCTGTGGTTTGTCTTCTCATTCTCTTGATACTGTCTTTCATGGAGCAAAACTTTTAATTTCAGTAAAAGTTCAGCTTATTAAGTATTTCTTTCATGGAATATGTCTTTGCCATTTTATCTAAAAAGGCATGATCATACCCAAGGTCATCTAGGTTTTCTCCTATGTTATCTTCTAGAAGTTTTATACTTTTACACTTTACATTTAGGTTGGTGATCCATTTTTTTTTTTTTTTTGGTGATCCATTTTGAGTTAGTTTTTTGAAGGGTGTAAGGTCTGTGTCTCGATTCATTTTTTTGCATGTGGATGTCTAGTTGTTCTTGCACCATTTATTGAAGAGACTATCCTTACTCCATTGTATTGCCTTTGCTACTTTGTCAAAGATCAGATGACTACATTTATGTGGCTCTATTTCTAGACTCTCAATTCTGTCTCATTGATTTATTTCATTGTCTTGATTACAGTGTAAGAAGAAAAGTAGCTTTATTGGTAAATATTCAAATTGGGTAGCATTAGCCCTCCAACTTTGTTCTTCTCCTTCAATATTATGTTAGCTATTCTGGGTCTTTTGCCTCTTTGTATAAACTTTAACATTAGTTTGTCCATAAATATCCATAAAATATCCATAAAATAAGTTTCTGGGATTTGGGTTGGGATTGCATCGAATCTATAGATCAAGTTGGTAATAACCGATGTCTTGACAATATTGAGTCTTATTTGAATATGGAATAGCTCTCCATTTATTTAGTTCTTTGGTTTCGCTCATCAAAGTTTTGTAATTTCCTTCATATAAACCTTGTACATATTTTGTTAAATTCATACCTAAGTATTTCATTTTGAGGGATGCTAATGTGAATGATATTGTTTTAATTTTTCAAATTTTATTGTTTTTTATTTTTTTAATTTTTAAAAAATATTTTATTTATTCACTTGAGAGAGGGAGTGAGAGAGAGAGCGAGAGAGAGAGTGCACAATCTGGGGGGTGGGGAGGAGCAGAGGAAGAGGGAGAAGCAGACTCCCCGCTGAACAGGGAGTCCAACATGGGGCTCAATCCCAGGACCTTGGGATCATGACCCGAGCCAAAGGCAGACCCTCAACCAACTGAGCCACCCAGTGCCCCAAAGATATTGTTTTTAAATATAAGATACATCTCTATATTTAAAGTGGGTTTCTTGTGGACAACATATATATAGTTGGATCATGTTTTTTTATCCACTCTGACAAACTGTGTCAATTGGTATATTTAGACCTCTGACATTCAAAGTGGTTATTGATACAGTTGGATTAATATCTGTTATAGTCATTACTGTTTTCTATTGCCCTTTGTTTCTATTAGTTGTTATTATTTCTGTGTTTCACTCTTTTTCTTTTATTTTAATTGAACATTTTATATTCCATTTTCTCATTTCTCAAAATATCAGTTATATTTCTTTTTTCACTTTTTTTAGTAGTTGTTCTATCTTATTTAGTAACAAAATTCTTTTTTTTTTAGAGAGGGAGGGGGAAGGGACAAAGGGAGAGGGAGAGAATCTTAAGTAGGTTCTACACCCAACACATAGCTCAACACAGGGCTCAATCTCACTAGGTACTCTGACCTGAGCTGAAATGAAGAGTTGGACACTTAACCAACTGAGCCACACAGGTAACAGAAAATTCTAGTTTTTAGTTACACACATTGCCATCTAGTCAAAAGAATATGCTCCTCAATCTTTCTTGTAGCTGGATGTGGCAAATGATTGAAATATGGCCAATGACATGTAAAAAGAAATGTTATGTGTAATTTGGGAGATGTGTCCTCAAAGGGAGGAGGTATGCTCTTCTTTGATTCTTCCTTCTGCTTGAATGTGGACATGATGACTGGAACCTGAGCAGCCATGCTGAAACATGAGATGGCACATGAATGATGGCAGAGCATCAAGCTAGAGAGTGCCTAGTCCTTAATAACCATGGAGCTACTATGCTAGCCCTGGATTGCCTTCCTTTGACTTTTTTCATGTGAGAAAGAAAAACACCTCTATCTTATTTATCTTGTTTGTTTTTTTTGCTTATTTGGGAAGGTTTTGTTTTTGGCCATGCTCATTAGGTTTCTGTTATCAAGTGATACAATTTTTCTTTTTTTTTTTTTTCAGCTGGGGAAAGCTGGGACAGATTTTCTCAGAGACCTAGAACTCAGAAACTTGTTGATATACCAAGGTATATCTAATAGCCCCCTTTTGCACAAAATCTATGAAACAATGACAACAACAACAACAAAAAAAAAAAATACAACTGAATTTGGTGACTAAAGAAATTAAAAAAAAAAAGGCTAAATAAAAGATGTTTTCTGAAGGGGTAAATGATTTGCCAGTTTTAAATTCTCCCTCTTCCTATCAGTAGTTCTTCAAAAGAGGAACCCATTCTAATGTCCTGATGCTTAATAATAAAAATGGCAACATCAAACTGACCTTCTGGTTCTTAGCAATAGCTGGTGCTAGGATTAATTCTATTATTTCAATATTTTTTTTTGTTTTTAATCAATGCAACTCAGCTGCCATTTCTTCTTGCACTAAGTGAACTGAAGTCCTCAGCTAGTGCACATCACACTTTTCGATGTGTGAAAAACTGATATTCACAACATGAATCACCATTCCTTTCTCTCCTAAAACCACACACGTGACTCCGTATCTACATTTGGACTGTCAGGAACATGCCAGCTCAGTGTTAGGAAAACAATCCAACACCATCTCTCAGACACAAGGTGTCATTCTTCAAAACATTCTTAAAAAGAAGTTTACGTTTTCTTTAAGCAGGTGGATGATTGAAGTATAAGTTAGCTAGCCCCTAAGAATGGGCTTTTCAAAAGAAATCCAACACAATTGTCAATGTTGTTGGTATTTCTTTAGGGAGGAGATTAGCGAATAGGATATTATTCTGCAGTGGAGAGTCCTGGGGTAGGTCAGCAAGATCATGGCACCTCATTTACTCCTCTGGAAGGCAAAGGTATTTCATTCGGATCATGAGTAGGTGGTTCTAGGGTTGAAACAAGAAGGGTGCTTTGGAGGACACATGCCATTTTATGAGAATAAAAGTACACTTGGGCTTGGTTTTGGCAAAGAGTTACAAAAATCACTAGCAGTTGAAAGGTCTGGTTTTTAATTTATGCTCATCTCTCTTTTTCTAGATCAGTCATGGTAAACATGAGGCATTTTTTTCTTTCTGTTTCCCTTTCATGCCCCTGGAAAACATTGTTGATTCTTTATACTCTTGCTTCCTGAGTCCAGAGGTGACTTCAGAATATTTTTTGACACAGCACCTAAGCAGCTACTACCAATCTGTTGGCTTTGTCCTAACAATGACTATTGGTTCCTACTCTGGATGCTTGAAAGTTCAGTGAACGTTATTTTATCCGATGCAGTTGGTTGGGAGCCAAGGCCTTACTGTTGCCTCTGAGTCTGCTGGTTTCTAGTAATGTAGGCCTAGAACACACCCAGGGGGCCTCCTCCATGGGTTCTAGTTTGGGTTTCTTTCAAGTGAAATGGAAATATTAAAGGCATCTGTAAAGCAACCTATGTTCCGAATTCTTTTCTATTTTTATAAACCTTACTTCGTTCACACCTAGTACACTGCAATATTTTTTTAAGATTCACCTTTATCGGGTTTTGCTAAGGCGTTCAACTTGGTTTTCATAGAAACAACAACTGTCCTCTTTGTGAGCTCATATTTCATCAGCTTACATAATGTTTAATTAAGTTGCATAATTAAAAATAACCTGGTGTGAACAGGTGTGGGAACAATCCTGATTCTCAGGAGGAGTACAACAAACCAGTGGGAGCAGAAGGCACACACGTAGCTATAGGAGCTGAGCTTTCAGCTTTTCCTGAGCCTCGGTCAGTATATCTACAGATGCAGCAGAATAGTGTCTGCTAACCCCCATCAGTTAAGCAGAGGTCAGTTAAAGACCTCATTGTCAAACACATGCCCCTAACTCTCATTATAGATAACTATGGCATGTTTTCCTTTTTTTAATGCATGTTTTCTTTAAAAAGAAACCAATTAGCTCTGAATGTCCTCATTACTTTTTGGGAGGTATAATAATTTTTAATGGGGTGGGTTTGTTTTTGTTATTTAACAAATACACTGGAGAATCATGCAAAGTTGCCAGCATTGGACACAATCGTGGGCCACAAGTCTACACACAACTTTGTAACTGGCTCTTTGATGGCAGAAACTTTCATCTCACCTTTTTTGTTTCCTATTGTTGACTGTGGTACCTGAGTAATGGTCTAAATAAAGGAACACACCATCTTTCTCCAGGATGAATTTTGAATTGAATTACTTTTGAATTCAATTGACAACTGAATTACCACTGTTGGCTGAACCTTCTTTCCAAGCTCTGGTTTGCCTTTTTTGACTGTGGCCATCACCATGTCACCCATATCAGCAGCCGGAAGTCTATTTGGCCATCCCTTGACCCCACTTCCCAGAGGTGATATATAGAATTTTGGCTCCTGTGTTATCAGCACAGTTGGTCATGGCTCCTACTCAAATACCCAAGGAAATGGGGAATTTTATTTTATTTTATTTTTTTTGGAAACGGAATTTTGCATCTGAGGACCTACCACATCCTTGCTTCTATACCTTGAACATAGGGAAAGGCCACATTGCTATTTTTTTTCATTGTGGTAAACAATAAATACATAAAAATTGACCCCTCTAACCCTTTACGGGTATATAATTCAATGGCATTAAGTAGAGTCTCATGTTGTGCAACCATCACCACTATCTATCTTCAGAACTTTTTCATCTCCCCTAACAGAAACTCTTATATCCATCAAACACTGACTCCCCATTCCTTCGTCCCCAGTCACTGGCAACCACTATTCTACTCTCTGTCTCTATGCATTTGACTACAATACATACCTTATGTAAGTGGAATCACACAATATTTGTCCTTTTGTGCCTGGTTTCTTTCTCTTACCATCACGTCTTCCATGTCCATCCATGTTGTCTCATTGCTTCCTAAATGGCTTCCCACTCAGACCACACATCACAATCTAGAGTCTTCTGTATATTCCCATGAAGACCATTTTGAGGTTGCCTTTCTTTCATCAATCTCCTGGAAAGTGGTAGTCACCTCTACCCCTCTCACCCTCCTACCCCCCGTGTGAGTGCCAGCTATGGGCTTTTTATGAAGACCACCTCACAGTCCCCCAGACGTGGTTGCTGGGCCACATTTGTCCTTTCCAAGGTTCTAGGATTTTCAAATGTCTATTAAATCTTCTGCAACAATCAATTCAAATACACAAGTTTGGCTATTCAAATTACTTTTTCCAAAAGTACTTTAAAATGCATTAAGTTATTAATTGCCTGCTGGCACTTTAATCAAATGGGAAAATTGACATAGCCAGAGGCATGTATTTTTGTGGAAAGAAAATTTATTTAAGAAGAAACAGCAGCTCTTACTGCTTAATTTAAACTGAGAAAACTGTGGAAAATCAACTGCTATGGAAAATTAATAAAACATTTCCAGCTGCAAACAGTGACTAATTGTACAAGATGAAGACTGCCCGGAATTAATAACTTGCAGTCTTCTGTGTGAAGAACCCCCCACCACTTCAATTTACTGGGAGATTAAATTACTTCTAAGTTTGCCATATTAAAACAGAACATGAATAAAATGTTAGTGAACGCACATCTACTATTTACTGTCTGTGATATGGATATAATTATTTCCAAACAACTACAATGTGACGTGACCAGTAATATTTAAATGACTCTTTTAGCAAGAGAATCTACTGCAACATTTTTTTGCCCAAAGGGAAGAAAAATCCTTCTCTTCTAAAGTAATAAAATGATGACTAGTGTCCTTCCAGAGATTGTATGTCCCTGCCCCAATGGACTGAAACGCGCTCAGTATCCGAGCATATACTTCTTTCTGCATCAGATATTGTGTTGGGGGAGCATGTGCAACAGAAAATCCAAGCAACTCATTTATAAGCTCTGAGCTTAGATAAAAGCTGCTCCCACACCCCAGAGGAAACCAGTGTAGATGCTTCAAGTCTTCTTCTCATGCCTGATGTGACCATGAGCACATGCACCCAACAAAATAGATTTCTTTATTGGGAGGTAAAAGGGAAGGCCAGAACTCTTTCCTCAGGTGATAGGGTTTGTTCATAAGGGACATACATTAGTACAGGCCCCACCAACAGCACAGGCATATCCTCCAAGCTTGCTTAAAACTGCATTCCTGAGGGCGCCTGGGTGGCTCAGTTGGTTGAGCGACTGCCTTCGGCTCAGGTCATGATCCCAGGGTCCTGGGATCGAGTCCCACATCGGGCTCCCTGCTCAGTGAGGAGTCTGCTTCTCCCTCTGACCCTCCTCCCTCTCATGCTCTCTGTCTCTATCTCATTCTCTCTCTCAAATAAATAAAATCTTAAAAAAAAAAAAAAAATTCAGTTCCTGGGTGGCTCAGTCGGTTAAGTGACTGCCTTCGGCTCAGGTCGTGATCCTGGAGTCCCGGGATGGAGTCCCGCATCGGGCTCCCTGCTCAGCGGGGAGCCTGCTTCTCACTCTGACCCTCCCCCCTCTCATGCTCTCTCTCTCTCATTCTCTCTCTCTCTCTCAAATAAATAAATAAATAAATAAATAAATAAATAAATAAATAAAAATGATAAATTAAAAAAAACTGCATTCCTGGTAGGCCCTGGTGATAAACTGAGGATTAAATCACATAAACAAATTTTGTCCCTTTTTTATCTTTTGTTGCCAGGATTGGATTATTTTCTTGCCTCAGACACCTAGAGGGTCTGTCAATTTTCCTCATGCATTCAAACTCTGAGATCTTGAGAAATAAGATAGTGTGCGAGGACGCCATTTGAGGACCAGGGAGATCTGTTCAAGTGAGAGGGATAAAGAAAAGGAATTTAGAAAACAAAGGATTCTACTTTTATGGAATGATGGGACGTTTTTAGGTTTGTTTAGTTAGTTTTTAAAATTTTAGAGATTAGGAAATAACTCAAGAAGCCAAGAGGGAATGAGCCAATTTGATATGTGTTTGGAGGAGACGTATCAAAGATGGAGATTTTTCTCAGCAGAGAGGCATTGCCTCCTTTGGCTGTTTTTCCTTTAAGCTCACACAGAGGGTACATTCAGCCTCTTGCCATTTGATATTGCTGGCAGGAAGGTCCGAGTATTGGCCTGGAGAGAATAAAGGCATGTTGTTTAGAAATGCAGAGGCTTAACCTGAAGCATAACTGGTTTAGGGTTTACCACAGAAGTTATCTGGACATTATCATTTGATTTCCAGGTTTTAAATGTAATTCTAAACAAGATCTGGCCATACAGCTCTCTGCTGTGTGACACAGAGAGACTTTATCTGCCATCAAATGCCATTCAGGCTTAATGCTGTAGCAGTGAATTGCATAGATTGCGGCGTTCTTTGAGGCCCGAAAGCATTATGGTCTCTGTGAGGAGGACAGATGAGGCCTGCTTCCTCCTCCCCGTTGCTCAGGCAAGACACTTTAGAGGTTGTTCCTCTCTCCATATTTGGGTTCATTTTGGTTTTCCTTTTTTTAGAAACACTTAAGACTTGCTTTAGTGGACCAAGTATTACCTAGAGGCCCAGTGGGCAGCTGCAGATGGCACTGCATTTGAGGAGCCAAAGGGAAGGTTCCTTGGGAAAGCCTACCCTCCCTGCTGGCAAATAGGGGGCAATAAATCGATTTGTACTTCCACTAGTGACAGCTACCAAGCAGAGTTTGAAGGCACAGATCACTCCATCCTGAAGGGGTATTATTAAGGAAGGCACCAGAAAGGAAGAAGGGGCACAAAGTCAGACTGCCCGGGGCCTGAATTAGTCAATCCCTTTAGAAGTGGTGGACTGACCTACCTTCTTGCCTCACGTATTATTTCATCTATGGTGTTTGCCCCAGCTTTGAACTTAAACAGAATATTTAAAAACAAATTTCCCCTACAGAGTTGTCTGTACTCAGTGTCTCCAGCTCTCCTCATTTTCCTTGAACCCACTTAAGTCATCCCTGCTGCCCGTTCAGAATTGCCTTTGTCAATGTCACCATGACCTTCACATTGCCAAATCCAGTGACAATCCCTGGTACTCATGATATTCAACTAGCAAGATCATCTGATCTAGTTGGTCTTTCTTTCCTCCCTAAAACATTTTTTTAAGATTTATTTTTATTTATTTATTTTAGAGAGAGAGTGTGCATGCAAGCACATGCACAAGTGGGGGGGGTGGGAAGAGGGAGAAGAAGCGAGAGAAACTCAAGCAGACTCTGTGTTGAGCACGGAGCTTGATGCAGGGCTCCATCCCACCAACCTGAGATCATGACCAAGAGTCGGTCGCTTAACCCAGTGCACCACCCACACGCCCCCTCCCTAAAACATTTTTATACTTGGCTACCAGAAGGTCACACTCTTCTCATTTTCCTTCTCTCTCCTGACTATTCCTCAGTCTGCTTTTCATGGTTTGTTTCCCTTCCTAAACCATGGCACTTATCACCACCTCATATTCAGTATATTCTACTCATTATTTGCTTATCATCTCTTTCTTCACAACTAGGCTGTAACCTCTATTGGGGCAGAGAATTTGTGTTTTGTTCATGTAGTTCCTCAATGTGGTAGGCACTTACTAAATACTAATGTAATGTTGAAGGAATAAAATGGTTTAGAATACTCCTTTTAAATCAATTTAGTGATGCCCTTTTTTGCAGGGTATGTGAAATTAACATGGTAGAATTATATCTTACAGAGGGATTAGGCACTAAACTCGGCATTTAAGGAGAAAATCGCACACACTCAAAAATCTATCCTTAAAAAAATCACTTGAGAGGGGCCATGTTGGATCCTCACACACTGATATCTGAATAAGCTCAGCCCACCCGGTCTCTCCCCTAGAACTGGAACATGAATTATAATTTCCTTGGTTGAGCACCAGATGAAGCTGTTGGTGTGATGTTAGAGCTATGAGGTACAAAAATACATATTTTAAACACTAGCTTCTCGCACTTGGACTGGCAGCGTGCACACACTCTGAGAAGCAGTTGGCAATCAAAAGGAAATGGATTCCTGGCTTCAGTCTCCTGGTCACACATGCTCCAGGGCTTCTGCACATTGTGTGGCAGAACAAAAGAAACTACCCATACTCTTTACTCATTTCTTTTTTTTTTTTTAAAGTAGGCTCCACACCCAACACGGAGGCCAATGTGGGGCCTGAACTAACGACCCTGAGATCGAGACCTGAGTGAGACCAAAAGTCAGATGCTTAACCAACTGAGCCACCCAGTTGCCTCCAAACTACCAAGACTTTAAAAAAATTGTTATTTCTTGCTGAGTTCTTAGAATTGAATTCACCTGTGTTAAGTTGCACATACAGACAACTCCACTATGTAAAGACTTGCCAGGGTTTCTCAACTCTGGCTAGACACTAGAATCATCTCTAGAACGTTAAAAACATTCAAGACCCCACTCTAGACTTACTCTATCAGAATCTCCAGGGATAGAGCCCAAGTCTGAAGTTCCCTAGTAGAGCCTGATGCATAGCCAGGGTTGAGAGCCACTGCTAGGATACTTCATTCTATGTTGCATTATCACAAGTGGGTTTGAAACCATTTAAATTTAATGATTTCTGAATTCACCTATGTCTGAAGGCATTCTTGCAAAATTATAAAATGAGCATCCTTTCCCTGTTAGTGTCCTTCTCCAGGGGTCTCCCTCATCCCTATCCCCCTGGTACCTGCAGATTGCCCATAGGCAGGGAGAGTCTACTAGAACAATGCATATTCCAGAAGTATCCTGTTGGGCAAAAAACTGAACATTTCCTTCCTCTCTCTCCCCTCCAATTCCTACTTGCCTTTAACATTTCCTTTTAGCTAGTTAGAAATTATTCTTGTAAACCAACATTGCTGTTATGGGCTGAATTGTGTCCCTCAATATTTCATATGTTGAAGCCCTATCCCCTAGCACCTCAGAATGCAGTTAGATTCGGAGATAGAGCCTTTGAAGAGGTGATTAAGTTAAATTGAAGTCCTTATGGTGGGCCCCATTCCAATCTGACTGGTGTCCTTACGAGAAGAGATTTGGACACACAAAGAGACACGGAGGGGGCGGGGTGCACACACCGAAAGAGACTTGTGAGGCCGCATCGAGACAGTGGCCACCTGCAAGCCTAGGAGAGAGGCCTCAAAGGAAACCATACCTGCCAAAACCTTGGCCTTGGACTTCTGGCCTCCAGAACTGTAAGAAATTAATTTCTGCTGTGTAGACCATCCAGTCTGTTGTATCTTCTTATGGCAGCCCCAGCAAACTGATACACTTGTCAAGATGCTAACTGCCGATAAATTAAGTATTAACCAAGTATTTATCTCTATAAATTATATGAAGATAAAAAATATAAGACAGAAACTTTGGCCTCAAGAATCTTGCCATGTGTTGCCCATGTAGGGGTACTTGCATTTGGGGGATTATTCTGGTTATTCTCCATTTCCCTCTCTAGATTCATCTCACAAAGCCCTGCTCACTGCTCTGGGATGCTGATCCAGTGGATTACATCACCTGGGCTCTCTTGCCCTCTATCTTCCAGGTGGGTTTGGCCAATGGAAACTAATAGCAGGAGGTTGGAGGTAGAAGAGAAAGGGAAATTCTTTATCGAGGGCTGGGTTTTGCCAACGCCTGGGTTCGTCCCTGGCTAGAGCTTTCTCTAGGTTCTGTTATCTCTGTTCCCTCTCCTTGTCCCTTCAGGCCCACACGTGATCATGGCTTCCTGCTTCTTCTAGTCCCCAGGTGCTTCTTCCTCTTGTCACTTCCCTTAATCTTGCCCACACCTCCATAAAGAATCCTTTAATTAAGGCCCTTTCCATGATACCTGTTTGAGTGTGATATTTGTTTTCTGTCAGAACTCTGAGTGATACAGAGAGATAGAGTAAGTATGATGAGAAAAACTATCACTTTGTGTCAGGCAGCCTTGAATTTGTACACCAGTCCCAACCATAAATAGTTGCGTGACTCTGTGCAAGTTTATCTCATTGACCCTCAGCTTCCCCATTTCTTTTTGTTTGTTTGCTTTTCATGTGGAAATATATCTTTATTTTTTTATTTAAATTCAATTAGCCAACATATAGTACATCATTAGTTTCAGATGTAGAGTTCAGTAATTCATCAGTTGCATATAATATCCAATGCTCATCGTATCACGTGCCCTCCTTAATATCTGTGACCCCATCTCCCCACCCACTCAGCTTCCCCATTTATAAAGTGGGGATAATGACACTTGTCTCACAGAGTTGCTGAAATTAAGTAAGATAATATACAGTGTCTGGCAAATGGCAGGTGCTCAACAGTGGTATTACAGCATATAATAGACGTAGTCATTGGTTTTACTGTACAAGATACTCTTAGAGATACAAAGGAATGATTCTGTCATGAGAAAGTTTTAGGTGCCACAGCAATTTCAAAGAATAGATTGAGGTTCTGACAGGTCCCCTTCAGTGGGCAGAATTCTAAGATGATCCCCATCTTTCAGCCATTGGTGTGTACACTCCTTCTCCCAGGTATTCAATCTAACACTAATATAGGTATTACTCTGAAGGGATTTTGCAGATGTAAATAAGGTTCCACATCAATTGACCCTAAGATAAGGAGATTATCCAAATGGGTCTTATCCAATTATATGAGTCAGAGAGTTTTCTCTGGCTGGTCCCAGAAGGGGAAAGCAGAGAGATGAGCTCTTGCTGGCCCTGGAGGAAAGAAAACCATCTCAGTTGGGAACTGTCAGTGGGGGTCCCAGGCACAAACTGCAGGCAGCCAGTAGGAGCTGAGAGTGGTCCCCAGCCAACAGCTAGCAGGAAAATGGAGACCTCAGTCCTACAACCACAAGGAAATGGATTCTGTGAATAAGAGGACCTCGGGCCAGGTGAGAAAGATAGCCTCAGCTGACACTGATTTTAGCCCAGTAGATCCTGACCTACAGAAATTAGGAGCTAATAAATTTGTGTTGTTTTAAACCACTTAGTGTGTGGTAAATTGTTTCACAGCAATAGAAAACGAATTCATTCTCAACCACTCTGCCAGCAAATTCCTCTCCTGACTATAAAGAAAATGCATTCTGGTCCCATCTCAGTCACTGAATCCGTGTGCTCTCTCATCAGCAAATGACACACATTCCCTCTACATTTCCAGCTCACTTATCTTGAATGTTCACCCTCCAGGAGCAAGATTTCAAACAACGTTAAATAATAACAACCACACATCAAGCTTCTACCCATGCTGGGAAATAAAATCATCTGCACAGCTATTGGCCAAAGGGATAAACAAGTAAGGAGGAACAACACAGAAGAGGAGTTTCTGACTTCAAGGGAAATTTTTAGTAGGCTCACTTGATTTTCAAACTGATGATGGAGGATTTGGGGAAGTTTCACAGTTCAAGACAGGAAAAGGAAGACTTACCAAAAGGCGAACATACTGGCACATATGTTCTTGTCTGTGCCACCTATTTAAGCTACTATGCTCTCTCTTTCTCAGGGGGCCAGAGAACAAACACCAACAATCTTAAAGAAAACAATCAAATGAAATAAAGCACATAGAGAACCTTGTTTAGGTAATACAGGCATACCTGAAAAAACCCGAAATTTAAATAACTATCATGGTAAAGAAGAGCAGACATTAGCCCTAAGAATCAAGTCTACTGTTTAAGGAACTTTTTGAAGTCTATATTTATAAGGGATTATAAACTATAAGGGAAGAATCTTATTTTGGTGGCTCATATAAACCCATTTAATTTATCCATTATGTATGGTTTTTTTTTTCTTTTCTTCTTATAGTAAGGCACATATTTGAAAATGTGTGCCTCAGGTAAATTTTCATCATTTGGATAGATATTTGAAACATTTTGTTCGAACACTTAAGGAAATCTAAATTCTTTTCTGAATCCTTATTGTTTTTCTGTTGTTCTAGGGAATAATATGAAGAACTGAGCTTTGCAATACAGTGCTAAGGTCTTTGTTCTGTCATGGGGATAATTATTACCATAGGTCATTATAAGATAAGAAGCCACAAATACATTAGTAATGGCAAAGATCTAAGCAGCTAATATAGTGAACATGCTTGGATGGGGATATATTCTTGCAAAGATATCTTTACATTTCAGTAATTAAGTGTGTCGTATTAATTACATGGCCCTTTCACAAAACCTCACCAAAAAAAACCCCAAGAACTTTTCCTCTTGATCTCAGATTAGAACTGATTGCATAATTACATTACCTGTATAATTAAATACAAAGTTAGTAGCCTTAGAACTGTACGATATTATGGTTTCATTTTCTAATAGAATTACCCTGTCTTCGGTGTAGAATTCTTGCTAAGCAATGGAGATCTAATTAGTTAGTGACATGACATGAACTCCTCGGGGACCTTTCCTTGGAGAAAAGGCACAGATTAAAAATGATTCAGGGAACTTCTTTCTCATTTCATTACTGGGATCCAAGTCACAGGAATTAGATATGTGAGAGATCTGTTAGACTTTCTTCTCTCTTATCCAGGGAGTGGGAGTATGTTCATCAGGCATTGTGCTTCTGGGTTCGGTTAGGTCCAATTTAGATAAGAAAGAACCACCTCTGGATGTAACAACATTGTTGGGATACATCCCTCCTCCAGCCCCTGAAAGACACATCATTACTG
Organism: Mirounga leonina; assembly: GCF_011800145.1. NCBI lineage: Eukaryota > Metazoa > Chordata > Mammalia > Carnivora > Phocidae > Mirounga > Mirounga leonina. Next base: position 42,198,981 of record NW_023270825.1, read on the forward strand.
ACATCTCACAGATCCTATAATGATCTGAGGACACACTTGTTTGCCAAGGTACAGGGTGATAATATGGCTGTGTTTCTGACAGACTGGTAATTACTTCATGTAGAAAATGATTTTAGGCAGAATGAACACAGGAGTATCCTCATGGGGAGGGGTGCCTTCGATAACCTGGAAATTTGAAAATTTGAAGGCCATCATTGTTTGATTTGATAAACACATCATAAAGCCACTTCTGCAAGTCAGAGCCCAAATATCTTCATAATTGTTTAAACTTCTACCGGCTTCAACTTTCTGAAAGGTTTTCAATCAGGGTGTGCAAAGAAAAATCATCCATTGCCTTTATTAGTGGGAGTGACGGGGTAGAGCATGTTTTCCTTGTTTGCAGTCTGTGTCACTTTGCATTTCTAGGTCATGCATTATGGCCATCTGGAAGTCAGCTGGGTAGCTCTGCTGAACTTGGTTGGGCTTGCTCCCATGTGTGCCGTTATGCTGGCTGTAGGTTGACTTGGGCAGGTATGACTGGGGTGACTCAGCCCTTGTCCAGCTTCAGCACTTTCCTATGGTGTTGGCAGAAGTGCAAAGGAAAGCCAACCCAATACACAAGCCCATGTCGAGTCTCTGCTTGCATCCTATCTTCTAAAATGGCATTAACCAAAGCAAGCCAAATGGCTAAGCCCAGTGCTGCATTAATGTAAGTCTATCCTGCTTATGATGGAAGGCAAAGACACATGACAAAGGGCATGGATACAGAGAGGAATAAAAAAGTTGAGGCCATCATTACTATTTACCACACAGTCCCCTCAGCAACTATGAGATAAACTTCGGTTTAATCTGCAAAAGATCCCCTCTTTATTATTATTAAACTGTCTGTTTAGATGACCTTCAATCCTGGAATAGGCTTAAAAATGAACCATTAAATGGTTGTAGACCATTTGTAGAAAAAAGTATGTAGTGTCTTCCTTATCTCTGAGTCCTTTAGTTGTTATTGAAATTGCTAATTAGAAAGACTAATCTTGGATGCAATTGATACCTTACTCCTCTATCTTGATTAATCAGAAGCATTATTCCTTGGGTATAACTGTCTTAGTCTTCTCAGGCTGCTATAACAAAATGCCATGGATTGAGTGGCTTAAACAACAGGAATTTACCTCTCGCTGTTCTGGAGGCTGAGAAGTCCAAGGTCAAGGTGCCAGATGATGGAGTTCCCCACTGAGGGCTCTCTTCCTAGCTCATAGACAGCTGCCTACTCCCATGCCTCACATGGAAGAGAGACGGGGAGAGGAGAAAGAGAGAGTTTCTTTGCAGTGTCTCTTCTTCTAAGGACGCAAATCTCATCATGAGAGCCCCCACCCTCATGACCTCATCTAACCCTTATCACCTCCCTGAGGCTCCATCTCCCAACACCCTCACATTAAGGGTTAGGGCTTCAAAATAAGAATTTCGAAGGGGGTGGGGCATAGTTCAGTCCACAGCAATAGCTATCACCCAAAGAGATTCTTCAGCATGTGAGGGAGCTCCACAAGAGCACAGTCTCTATTGCTTAAAGTGAGACATGGATTGTAATGGAAATGGGAGGAGGGGTGAATTGGGAGGGAGTAGTGAACAACTTAGAAAGGAGCAGACTTCACATTGCCCACTCCATGATATAGCACTTATCCTGAGGTGAGTTACATCATCTAAGGTTTGGCAAGACAAACGCTGCCCTTCCCCATGACCCCAGTGAGACCACAGTAGGGGTGATAGTGGTGATGGTAGGGGAGGTAACAGGCAGGGTCTTCGCATTTCCAAAAAGACCCCGAACATCGTTAGTTTACAATTGCATCAGAAAAATGAAACATAACATAGTTAATACTGTAATTAAAAAGATGATTAAGATAACAACTGTCCATGTATTTTCATTTGAATGATACCATAAAAGAAGTATTTTTACTTAATAAATTAAGTGTGGATTTCTTTTCTTAAGTGCAGAAGATACTATTCAGAAGATAACTTTGGTTTTAAAACAATAATATTTGGGGCGCCTGGGTGGCTCAGTCGTTAAGCGTCTGCCTTCGGCTCAGGTCATGATCCCAGGGTCCTGGGATCCAGCCCCGCGTCGGGCTCCCTGCTCTGCAGGAGGCCTGCTTCTCCGGCTCCCACTCCCCCTGCTTGCGTTCCCTCTCTCACGGTCGATCTCTCTGTCAAAAAATAAACTCTTAAAAAAAAATAAAAAATAAAACAATAATATTTGATGTGCTAAAATTACCAATTCAAAAACCCAACTCTGCCATAAGCTTTTAGGTTTGGCTTACAATTTTTATTATTCTATTTATTAGCCTGGCAAATTTAAATAACCACTTTTTAACTTGGCCTTTGAATAAATTTGTTTAATAAATTAAATATCTTAGAATACTTTCAATTATATTTATTAATTTATGTACTTGATTTCCTTTTATTTATTTATTTTTTAAGATTTTACTTATTTATTTAAGAGAGAGAGAGTGAGAGAGACAGAGAGCACGAGAAGGGGAGGGCCAGAGGGAGAAGCAGATTCCCCATTGAGCAGGGAGCCTGACGTGGGGCTCAATCCCAGGACCCTGAAATTATGACCTGAGCCAAAGGCAGACGCTCAACCGACTGAGCCACCCAGTTGCCCCCTTGATTTCCTTTTAAGGTCCTTTAATTGTTTGATTAAGCAAACTTCCCAAGTACTCAAATTATAAATCCAGTAAGTGAAATTCATATGTGATGATTGTTAAGCTCTCTTAGACAGTCCAGTGATACTGAAAACTTAGATTTCACCTTAAAATCACAAGTCTAAATCAGTTACCGACTTACACATTTTAGTACTGGAATTACGAGGCTCATCAGTTACTCAAGTAGTACAGATTCTCTGAAGTATTACAAGTAGTAATATATACCGAATATGCAGATACCTTTCCACTCAAATATATTGAAACTACAAGTTTGAGCCTCTTAACACTTCTACATTTCATGCTGTCTTCCCAGAGTTGAAAGACTTGAGTTAGCTCAAGCCATGTTAAGGATTAAGATTGCATAACAACCAGTGGTTCCAGGTCGGACCAAGCCTGGAGTGTCATCAGCAATCCCGATAGAATGTGCCTCTTCTAATCCCGATAGAATGTGCCTCTTCTGCTTTATAGTCACTACATTTAAACTCCTCCAAAGGGGAGGTCCCAGATAGGCCATTGCTCTGGGTTCCAGTTATGTATTATCTAATTCTTCTGTAATTGCAGGGTCTGAACATACCGCCTGCTGGGGAAATCACTAGATTATATTTGACATATTTGGGGCTCTTAACTGTATGTAAATTTCTTTTCTCCCTAATTCTTTTTTTTTTTTTTTAAGAGGGAAAGAGAGAGGAGGGGCGAGGGGAAAGGGAGAGGGAGAGAGAATTCTTAAGCAGACCGAGATCATGACCTGAGCTGTAATCAAGAGTTGAACGCTTAACTGACTGAGCCACCTAGGTGCCCCTTTTCTCCCTAATTCTAAAGATCTTTAAACTTACCAGAAGTGTCCATTCTTTCCATATACATTTTATCTCTTATGACCACACAAATTTGTTCAGATATAAAATAATACCCAGTTCAATTGTGGAGATTTCTCATGGCTTTGTTTGAATATTTTGGTCACAACTTTCAAGGTCATTCCAATGACATGTTTTTCAGAAAGTTGAAATCCAAATACTATCAGGTTTCTCATTTCAAACCACTGATGGCATCTTCCAGATGCTGCATTTTTCACTGCACATAGTATCACATGATTTGAAGTTTTATTAAGTATTCAAATGTAAATGACAAATGTTTCCAAAGCCTAATTTAAACATTGTGTGTTGACTAAGAAATGTCAATGACTCATAAGCAAATTTTGAATATATTCAAATATTAAATTTTTCTTACGTTTGTGTCTTGTCTCAAGTAGATTGTAAGGTCCTTAAGGAGAAGCACCTGGTTTTATATTTATAATGTGGGGAAATACTTACTCACTAGGTAATGAAGACAAGTTATTTAATTGGGACCTGCACTCTAGCTTCATAATAAAAGAAGAATATTTTTGTTCTTTAATTTAGATGCCCAGTCCTGTAGCAAGAGAATGAGTTCTGGGGACAAAGACACTGTTTAGCCTGCGAGATTTATTTAGAATCCTTAAATCGAGGGCCAAGGACATATTCTCAGAGGACATTGCATTCTCTATAGAAAGTTGTTGACTTTATACAGAAAACTATCTTTGAAAAATGTCATATAATCATATTCCGGATCATCCAGATGACATGTAATAGAATCCTTTTTTTTTTTTTTAAGATTTTATTTATTTATCTGACAGAGAGAGAGAACAAGTAGGCAGAGAGACAGGGAGAAGCAGGCTCCCCACTGAGCAAGGATCCCCATGCGGGGCTCGATCCCAGGACCCTGGGATCATGACCTGAGCCGAAGGCAGCCGCTTAACCGGCTGAGCCACCCAGGCGCCCCTTTGTAATAGAATCCTGTCATGGAATTTCAGCACCAAAGTCTGTGCATCATTGGAACCCAGAAGTACATTCGCTGTTTCAGGCTAATGAGTAAAGAATACAGGCAAATTCAATACAAAAATCACATATTAGGTTTTTATAGTTGCATCAGAAAAATGAAACAATATATATTACAGTTGAAAAGAGGGGCGCCTGGGTGGCTCAGTTGGTTAAGCGACTGCCTTCAGCTCAGGTCATGATCCTGGAGTCCTGGGATCGAGTGCCGCGTCGGGCTCCCTGCTCGGCAGGGAGTCTGCTTCTCCCTCTGACCCTCCTCCCTCTCATGCTCTCCTGTCTCTCATTCTCTCTGTCTCAAATAAATAAATAAAATCTTTAAAAAAAAAAAAAGAAAAGATCATGATGATAACAATTATTCAAAGAAGTAATGCAAAAATAAGGATCAAATGATGTCATTGTATTTGGTTTGAAAAAAGCTTTTCAGGAGTTCCAAGAGCTGCATTGGTATGCCAAACTCAACAGAACACGGAGGGGCGGGCAGCACCAAAATCATGCTGTAAACGGTAATTCAATTTCAAGAAAACATTGTATGTTACATTAATTTAATGTTGTTAATTAGAATTTTACTGTTTTTGCCATTTGTAATTAGTGCACATACTTTAGTTTTATTATTGAGTAAGAACTGCAACACAAGGAGTTCGTAACTAGTTTTATGTTCATATATGTTTAAGTAACATTAGTATAAACATAATTGAAATCAACATCTGGGCATCGGTAGGAGTTTCTTTCTTTCTCTCTCTCTTTCTTTTCTTTTCTTTTTTTTGCTGCAAAAAGCTTTATTGTTTCCATTTGGCCCACGGCTTGGGAGAGGGCTCCAGAGTGGTTACAAAGCTGCCTCGTGGCTGCAGGGAAAGGCTGAGGCACAAGTTCCGGCACCAGGGGATGTCAGAGGGGCCCCCTCAAAGCCTGCTGGTCTCCGGAGGCTCCTAGTCGTGCTTGAGAGTGAGCCTTTCCAAGAGATCCTCGCCCAGCCCAGCCTGGGGGCCGGCCAGCCTGCGGAGGTGAGGCAGGTGGTCCCCATCTTCTTGATGAGTTTCACCTTCTCACCCAGGAAGTGGTTTTCCAGGGAGTCACAGAGATGGGGGTCTGCGCGGGCAGAAGCCGGGGCACGCAGCTCCAGAAGGGCCTGGTTCAGGTTCACCTCCAGGACCTCGGCGGCTTCCAGGGCATCTGGGGCTTTGCCCCCCTCATCTTGGGACGGCTTCTGCCCATCCTGGAAGAGGGCGCGGCAGCCGCGCTGGTTTTGCATCTTCAAGAGGCACTCGGCGCCCTCGTGCTTCTCCTCAACCGGCTCGAGGAAGAAGTGCCCACACCTTCCAGAGCCACATCGTCACGGTCGAAATAGAAGCCCAGAGAGAGGTAGGTGTAGGGGGCCCGCAGAGGCATGTTGCCCGGGCGGTTGACGGCGGCCTCCCCCTCGGTGGAATCATTCTGACGAATCTGGGAGCTCACTGTTGATCGGTGATAAGGAGCTAAGCTCGAAATTGGCTATTGGCTGGTCGCAGAGGCCGCGGGGGCCAAGAAGATGGCTCCCAAGGTTGCGACTAGAGAAGAGGTTGGAGGGTGGTCGTTGGCTGGTAGGAGGGGCGCCCCGTGCCTGGGTCCGTGCCGGCCAAATACTGCTGAAGGGAGACACACATCCGCAGGACGGCCGGGCTCACTGCTCGGTAGGAGTTTCTTATTTCCTTTTAAAGGGATTTGTGCAGCACTTAAGTTGAGAAACTTTGATGGAACATTTACATACTATTTCCATTTTCCATTTTCATCCCAGAGAACTTACGTATTTTAAGGTGATTTAAGTACAGTGATTGATAAATGCATAGAATATAGATACATATGTAAGTGAATGTAAATATGTACATATCTTACCAAAAACTACACAATGTTTTGAACTCCTAGAAGATAAATTATGTTTACATATGTACTATTACAATAAAATTTATTATAACATTGCATCAGGGTACTGAAAATAAAACCTAATGTGGCTAATCCTGATCCAGGACTGTAAGTCTATGTGGTGAGGTAGGTTAATTCCTCTCACAGAGTAGAGTTATCTTTAACCCTTTAGGAGACCCTGTTTCTTGTTTGCATTTCTCTCTTCGGGATTTTCACGCCAAATGCAAGCACCACAACGGAGAGTTCAGTCTGCGCTGTTGAAGGGATCTAAATGGCACTGCCTAATTTACCTGCTCATTGTCACTGTTACACTTTTGAGTGATGGGGACCTGGGAGGTGCCTGGACAGGAGTGTCATTTGATCGGGGAGATGCTGGGTGCCTGGTCTTTAAAAACAAACAGGAAAAAGCATTCTCAATCTGATCCTCTTAACCAGAAGTTCTTACCCTGGGGAGGACTCCAGGAGCTGGGGGCGGGGGAGGGGGGGAGGGGAAGAGAAGGGGGAAAGCCTCCCCACACTGTGGAGAGCAAATTGAAAGTCACAGAGGGGTATGCCTCAAGGCAGTTTGTAAATCCACTTTCTTTGTCATAACAGGAACAAATCCCACCTTTGAAGTTTTTCCTTCTTGTTACAAGGATTCGGAATGTCTTTTGTTTAATCCATTTTAGCCCTTAATACCTGACCTGGATCAATCCTGTTGGTTAGATTACACAGCATTCATGCTGATTTTAAACTGGCCTGGGGTGGGGTGGTCGGGGGCACCGGGTTCTGCCTCATTGGTGTGGGAATCTCAAGAATAATCAACAGGAACACCCAGACCACCTTTATTTTGAAAAACAAACTGTCCTTTTCCACTTAAATGCATAATCTTGATGAATATTGCTAAACAGATTTTGGTGTGTTCTACAAATGATACATCTTCAAGGGGCCTTTGAAAAGCTGATTCTACTCACCTATTCAGCATGGCGTAAAGGACTGTGATGTTCACCACATAATACATAATGCCTTCAATGAAAATTCAAGGACGGCCTTCTTTCCCAGGCCCCCACATCAACTGTGGGTGCAGATTTGAGCAGTAGGGGACACTTTGCTTCTCAATCCTCGCCTCGGTGTCCTCTTTCTCAGGGATCTGATTATTGAATAAGAAAAAGAAAAGAAGAGAGAAAGCCTCTTTATAAAATGCAGCCCTATTTCTTCAATCTCCAAAGAGCTTTTAGCTCCATCCCTTAAGAATTCTGAAAGCCAGTGATGAGCAAAGGTGAGGAACCCTCAGAGTAAGCCTCACAAAGGGCAATTGCTAATTAGGTATTTTTCTAGGCAAGTGGCTATTAACTGGTTCTTAACAAAACACATTGTCTCAAATCACTTCAGGTTGGCTGATGCAGAGGAACCTTCCCAGAAAATCAAACAGCTTGGCTCAGAGGAGGGGAGAGGGGGCAGGTGGCCAAGACCACCGGAACTTTCACTTACCCTAGTGTCTTGAAGGAGCAGGAGACTCACAATCACTGCCCCCCAGCCTGGTGTGCCTTGGAAAAAGTCAACCATGTAGGTTAACCAGAAAATGGCCCAGTCAGCAGGGACGGGGAATGCACATTTGATACTTGGGTAAAAAATGTGCCATTGGCAAAAGGAGAAGACAGATTGGCTCCTGGTTTCTTCATTTTGGCTGGTTGTTTGTTCTGATAGTCACCCAAACTTCCAAGGGCAGAAACTGTGCTTTTTATCCCTTCAGCCACAAGTCACTTCACTGGCTGTGGGCTTTGTAAAGTCTCAAGAGAGGCTTATGGGTAACTGAATAAATTGATGTTGAGAGTGCATTGAGTGTGCCCCTCCAGAAGAAGGTGAAAACATTTGTTTTGTTCCCAATAACCCCGTCAAGTAACAAATGTGGAACATGCTACTTTTTCTCTCTCTCTAAAAAAAAGGCAATAACAAAGTATTGGTGCAGATGTGGAGAAATTGGAGCCCTTAGACATTGCTGGTAAAAATGTAAGTTGTAGCAGCCACTTTGAAAACAGCCTAGAAGTTCCTCAAAAGTTTAAACATAGAGTTAGCATATGATCAAGTAATTCCACACATAGGTATATACCCAAAAGAAATGAAAGCATATGTCCATACAAAAACCTGTACACAAATATTCATGAAGTAGCATTTTCATAATCACCAAAAAGTGGAAACTCAAATATTTATCTGATGACGAATTGGTAAACAAAATGTGGCTTATCTATATAATGGAGTATTATTCAGCCATAAAAAGGAAAGAAGTACTGAAACATGCTACAATATGGATGAAGCTTTAAATGATTATGCTAAGTGAAAGAAGCGAGACACAAAAGGCCACATTTGTACGAATCCATTTATATGAAATGTCCAGGATAGGCAGATCCGTATAAACAGGAGGATTAGTGGTTTCCAAGGACTGGGGCACGGGGGTGGGGAAAGAGAATATGAGGAGTGAGAGCTAATGGGGTTGAGAGTTTCTTTTTAGGGTGATGAAAATATTCTGGAGTTAGATCATGATGATTATAAAACTCAGAATATATGAAAATCCCCTGAATTGTATAAAGGGCAAATTTTATGGTATGTAAATTATATCTCAATGAATTATATATTTATACATAATTTATAATTATAAATTCTTTTACATACATTAGAATACATATGACCTTACTATAAGTAAGTCTTTGCACTTACATCAAGATTGGTATGTAAAACACACAATGGTTTCTATGGGGATATTCTGTGACCTTTGCTTGAAAGTAGGGATATAATTATGCCAGGTTTTTTAAATACAGAGCTGGGTTTAGTTATGTACATGATATGGAGCTAAGAAATTTCCCAACTTCATTGTGTGATACAAAACTCTTTGGCTCTAAGGCAGTGAAATCATCTGCAAATAAGAGAACTTTGATCTAATAAAAGCGTATCATTGAAAATCTAAGATGCATTCCTTAACAGTAATACTTTTTTAAACATCTACCACATAGTGAGCACTTTACATGTGTTACGTCATTTAATATTTAAAACAGCCCTATGAAACTATTATTATCACATGCTACCAGTCAGCAAACTGAAGATCAATGAGTTTAGTTAACAGGCTAAACATGTGTTGCTCTTTAGTAGAACATAATGATGGCCGAGCCAAGATTCAAATGTCTAAATCTCAGGCTCTTTTCCCAGTGAAACACTGCCTTCCCAGAGATGGACCATGGAAGAGCAGTCTCACTCCACCATATACATTTGGGGAGCTGGGGAGTAGGTAAGGGGATAGTGAAGTGCCTGCTGATACTAGAAGCCAGCAGTCAAATGTAGAAAAGACAGACAGGATCATCTTCAATTTGAGACAGAGCCCTTCTTCCTTGAAAGGTATAGTCTCTTAACAATCCCAAATAATGAGGTTTTCTGTGTGTGCCTTATCCAGAAACACCATTTCTTAAGGGATTACAGCATGGACCAAAACTCTTTTTTGAGTTCTCATTGATTCATTCTATGCTCTATCTTGGGAATATGAATATGACATATATAAATAGGACTCCTCATGGAGCCCAATCTGGTGGCAAACAAAGATAAGAGACAGCCACAATTCATCATGATATATGGCAGGGTTGAGTTTGTTGTGGTAGCCAGGATGGACATGCCTAACACTGGGACATAGGTCCAGGAAGGTCTCATGAAGATGGTTCAGTAGGATCTTAAGGATGAGCAGGAATTTACTAGAAATCTATCTGTGCATGCAAGGAGAGGTCAGTTCAGAGGAGAGAGGGAAGGTGAAGAAGGCCGTGAGAACATGCACAGAGTGGTGGAGCCCACTGTATTTCCATCTCACACCACACTTGGAGCCTGACATAACAAGGGATTATGACAGACACTTAGTTGTCTACCCAATAGTTCTCCTTTCTTGCTAATGGAACCCCATTGTTGTTTGTGATAACAAAATGGCCTCACCCTTGGAGATGAATCATGGCTGATAGAAACCATTCACAACAATCCTCTTCCTCTTAGACACACATTCATTTTCCCAGTCCTGGCCCATAGTAAGTAGTGGGAAAAGTTTCTTCTTTCCTGGTAGAAGGGGCAGAAGTAACTGGCACCACACGAAGCAACAAGCAAAAACGGAAAAGCCAACATGCTAAGAGTGAGGAACAGAAATGCGGGAAATAACCTGTATCCCTGATGCATCACAGAGAAGTTGTAACTACAAAATCCATCCACAAAGGACTTCTTGTCCTGCAACAAAATAATAAGCCATCATTATTTGACTTGTTGTAAGTAGCAATCAAAAGCATTTTTATATGATACAGAACATTTCCAACTAAAGACAAGCAACATTTTCTCCCCACCTCAAAAGCTTTTCTTTATTTGGTGCATGGACTTCATCCCTGATTGACCACTATGGAGAAAGGCTGAGTTCTGTGAGTGTCCTTCCTAATATCCATTCATTTCCAACTCTATTAGCCCTGAGAAGTTACAAGAAGAACATGACCATTCTACCTTGGCATATTCATGATAATGGAGCACCCATGGCAGCCATCCTATAGTAAGAAGTCCCTGGGGCCATGGCAGATAGCAAATGGCAATGGTGGGGATGACCCATGATCCTGGCGCCATGCACATGTCAGGTTGCAATTACCAGAGAGAGTTCAGGTTTTGCTCCTGGCAGAGAACCTTGTTTATCTTTGTCATTGGCACCATTGCTTCCACTGCTGGGCCAAAACCTTATTAGCCACTGGAAGTTGGCAGAGGAACACAGACCAGAGCAACTGACTGTGACATGAAGAACTGATATTCTTGCAGACTTAACAGTGTCTCCACTGCTGCTTCCCATTGGCCAAATTTATGATGACTCACCTCTAACAAGGCTATATTTAGTCATCTGTGTCAAATCCAACTCCAGCCCAAAAGTCAGAGATAATTTAATACTAGACTTGGATGGATTTTGTCAGTTTGTTACTTCATGTTCAATGTAAGAAAAACCCACAAGAAAAACAGCCCCAGATGATTTTTCCTCCGGAGTTGAAGATTTTATACATCAGCGAAAGCTCTGAAAAATGACAGTCTTGTGAAAATATACATGCTCTTTTCCTGTGAGTACCAGAGACTTGGTTATGTACCATCTGTGTTAGGAAATTGTAAGCTCACCAAAGACAGAAGCAAGCCTTTTATCTCAGCACCTCCCATAATTCAGTGTGCCCTCCTCATTACTTCTACCTGTGCTGATTCTTTTCCTCACTCCCTCCTTCTCTATTGCCTCCCTCATCCCCACCTTCTGACCTTTTCTCCTCTTGGAGTTTCCATGTTCTTACATAGGAAGATTAATTTAGCTTATCCAGGTTTCTCCAACCCTGCATCTCTACATGTTACCCTCAAGTACAACAAAGGTGGTTAGCCAAGCAGTGCAAACTTTAAAGGATAAGGGAAGGGAAAGGCTGTGAATGTTTTTATCCCTGTAACTCCCATAAATCATACTACTGATAAACTTATTCTCCCACATAACAACCCTCCGCATCTCTCTTTGCCTACTAAATAATTTCCACCCTCTTCATCTGACATTTAATGTCCTCTGTGACCAAGACCCACCTTCCTTAAAAATGAGGTTTTCCTAATATTGGTATCATTGACATTTTGGGCGGGACAAGTTTCGCTGTGGGGGCTGTCCTGTGCATTGCAGCATCCCTGCCTTCTACCCATTAGATGCCAGTAGCATACCCCCACACGGCTGGGACAACCAAAGCTGTCTCCAGATGTTACTAAATGTCCCCTGAATGGAAAAAATCTCCCTGGGCTGAGAAATATTGCTTGAAAGCCTTCTCACCTACTACTTCCTGTACTTTGGCTGTACTCTGTCTGTAACCAACATACTCTGAATTATCTCACCTTCACGCCTTGGCTTTCTTTGTCTTTTTGGTTTTGGAGGGCCCTCCCTTTCATCACCCAACTCCATCAAACTAAAATCCTACTCATCCTTTAAGACCAAAATCATTACTCCATGAACTATCACGTCATTCCCTCTTACTAGAAGTGTCGTGTTCTTCCTTTGAGTTTCTTCCTCTCATAACTTCCTTTGAGTTTCTTCCTCTCATAACTAAATTCTTTATTTCCATTTGACTTCTTGAATCTAGTAACTCTTTTTTACACGCTCAACCAGTGAGTGTTTGCAAATGGATGTGCGAATGCGTCTTTTGTGGTGGAGAATTAGAACATCGGAGTAGGAGATAACATTCTCTCCCCTCAGCTAAGAAGGCCACATGAGACTCATTCTCATGCTTTCTGAATCCTTCTTACTGAGTTAGTGGCAATAGGGCAGCACAGACCTGAGGATTCAGGAGCTTCTGCCCTCCTCAAAAGAATGTCAAGAAGCCAGCAAGCTGATCTTGATTATTCCCTCCCTCCAACATATATGACGGGTGCCCTAAACCATTCTCATTGTTGTTAAGCGACTAGAAAAATCTAGGCCACTCCCCTCCTGCAGGGGATCCCTGGAAATGCATAGGTCCCAGCCTTGTCTGACCACCCCCAGCTCTCACAGCAATTAGCACTCACATTTGGGAAGCCTTTTCTGCCACAGTAAGCCACCTCAGCAATAGTAAGAAAAAAAAAATTAAGTTTTTCCTGTACAGGCTCAGGCTTTCCCTCTATAAGTCATTTCTCACCTCCAGAAACAAGGCAACTAGAAACTCTGTAAATTCCAGTACAGTCTTCCAGTTGTCGTGGCGACTGAGCCAGTGTGGTTTTGGAAACTGTCCTTACAGCCAAGCAACGATCACAGAAGTCCTTCACAGAATAGTTTGACCTTAGTGGGGGAAATTCATTTCTAGAATCTCTACACTGCCACCTTGAGTTCACCGGGAATAGTGTGTCCTTCTTGTCGCTGGACAGACAGCTGGGTGTGTGATTTCCACGTTCTCTGGGCCTTAAATGACAGGCACTGCAGCAGGCTCAAGTAACAGACCTTGTCCTTATTATGACTGGACTTTAGTCCCTCAAACTAGGCAGGCCTGTCAATGGAAACATCTGATGTCTTAGTGCTCGATGGTACAGCCTAGACATGTCATGTTGCTTTAAGAGAGGTAGAAGTAAAAGCTCAGACTGAAATGGAATTAAATACAAAAATAGAAAAAAGAAAGTCCCTTTCAGATTCTCTACTCCCAGGAGACTGACCAGGATTCAAACTTTTAAAAGCAAAAATAAGAATACTGACCAAGGAACATATATCTGTGTGTGTGTGTGTGTGTGTGTAAAAGATGGAGAAAATATGATACTGCTTAATTTCCCCTGACCGTCTAAATATTGTTTTTTAAGAGATGGAGAGAGAGTGGGGGAGGGGCAGAGAGAGAGGAAGAGAATATTAAACAGGCTCCAGGCCCAGCTTGTAACCCAACTCAGAACTCGATCTCACAACCCAGACATCATGACCTGAGTGGAAATCAAGAGTCGGACCCTTAATTGACTGAGCCACCCAGATGCCACCCCCTGACTGTCCAAATAATTTAATATCACTGAAGTTAACATTTTCTCATTTTATATAATGACATTTTTAAAACCTGAATAACATCTTTAAACAGGAAGTCTTTTTAAAATTATTTCTCTATTTGTAACTCTGGAATAAACGTTTTCTCCTGGGCTTGTACCTGGTGGCTGGTTGGAAAATCTAGAGGCTCTCCCCTCTACCTCTTTTTTTTTGGAGTGGGAGTGTTTTTCTTAATGTCTGTCACATTAATGATTAAAATCAATTAAGTTCATCTGGGAAGGTGATGTAAAAGACAGATTTCCTCATTCCACTTAGGTGATTTATTGCCCTCTAGTGGTGTGAGATACTAAATATTGATGCAAAGTTAAGGCAGAATGAATTGGAATTCATTCACTCAATTATTTATTGAGTAGCTACTCTATGCCACGCATAGTTTCAAGCTCTGTGGCTATAGCAGCAAAGAAAATAAGCCAGAATCCTGAATTCAGGGAGCATATATTTTAATGGGAGAGATAGAAAATTAAGGTTTAAATATGAGTGGATACTTTAGATTGGAGTGTCTAGAATGGCCTCCCTAAGAAGGTGATATTTGCCCCTAGATCTGAATGCCAAGAAAACCAGCCAAAGGAAGATCAGGAGACAGAGCATTTCAGGCAAAGGGAACAGCTAGAATAAGAGTCTTAAAACAGAAATAAGCTTGGGGTGTTCAAGGAACAGAAAGATTCAGATTGGCTAGAGCATGGGAGATGGAGAGGATGGTATTAGATGAAGGTGGAAAGATAGGTAATGGCCAGATCATGCAGGGCCTTGAACCAAAGAAAAGCAAGTTGAAGGACATCAAGCAGGGAAATAACAATTTGATTCACATTCTTTAAAAGCTTGCTACAATAATAAACTGTAGATGAGCAAAGGAGGAAGTTTGGAGACCGTGAGGAGGCCGCTATAGTAGTCCTCCATCAGAAATGGCGGTGGCTGGCTCCAGTGTTACAGCGGTGGGAATGGAGAGCGTTGGTGGGTCTGGAAGGTAGAATCAGCAGGATTTGTTGAATGGCTTGGATGTAGGTGTGAGGGTAAGTGAGGGCGTGAGAATGACACCTCAGTTTTTAATTGAGTAACTGAGTGGAAGGAAATGGTATAGACCAAGATGAGGAAGATTGCCTGTGGATTAGTTCTGGGAAGCAAATCAGGTCGTGGCCTTCATGGCTTGGATACAAAATGCTGTACAAATTTTCTTTTTAAGATTTTATTTATTTATTTGATAGAGAGCACAAGTAGGCAGAGAGGCAGGCAGAGGGAGAGGGAGAAGCAGACTCTCCACTGAGCAGGGAGCCCGATGCGGGGCTCGATCCCAGGACCCCGGGATCATGACCTGAGCCGAAGGCAGATGCTTAACGACTGAGCCCCCCAGGTGCCTCTGCTGTACAAATTTTTAAAGAGTGTGTTATACAATGATGCCAGGACAATACATAAATACTTTCAAGTTTCAAGAGGTACAGGAGAGCTATAGAGTTTATCAACGGAAATTAGGAAGAACAGCTCCCTGATTACAGTGTGAGGCAACCCAAATGGGTAGGGAAAGAGAATTTAGCACCATGCGGATAAGAGGCAAGGGCTTTGAAAGCTTCTATGGGAAACTTCTCTCCCAGTTCCTTTTCTGTGATTTGGGGACTTCCATTATGTACCACAAGAGAGTGTCATGAGAATCACAGGATATTAGAGGTGAAAAAACTTGGAGGAAAACTACTTCTCCAACTCCCTTCTTTTACAAATAAAGGTGTTAATGGGGCACCTGGGTGGTTCAGTTGATTAAGCATCTGCCTTGGACTCAGGTCATGATCTCAGGGACCTGGGATCTGAGCCCCGTGTTGGGCTCCCTGCTCAGGAGGGAGTCTGCTTCTCCCACTCACTCTCCCTCTCTCTCAAATAAATAAATAAAATCTTTTTTAAAAAACAAACAAAGGTGTTGAAGCCCAGAGCCAAGTGGGTGGAAGGCACATGAGTATTCGTGGCTCTCCTCAATATACCAGATACCATATGAAGAACTTTGTGTACCTTACCCCGTCAGTTCTTTAAACAATCTTGCAAAGTATGTATAAATTCCCATTCTCCAGCTAAGAAAACTGAGGCTTTGAGAAGCCAAAAGTCCTATAAATAGCTACTAGCAGAGATGGAACTAGAAATTTCAAGTTCCAGTGCTCTGGAGTCCATGCAATGCTCTTCTAAAGAAGATTTTTGAAAATGTGAAGAGAAAAATGAGATTAATTTGGATAACTCTTCTTAAAGTTTAACATTCCATTCTTCCCCTCAAACATATGGGGGCAAGCCAGATTGCAAGGTTTCTGTAAAGCATCCAGGTGAGTTCTCCTGGCTAGGCCAGAACCAGACTTGGTGATGATTATGGTGATGATGATGATGTAGCTGCCATTTTCTTTGTGCTTTCTAAGTTTCAGTGTCTCAAACATTCTCTTGCTTAATCCTCACAACAGATTTGCAATCTGTTATCTTTATTTTAAAGATTTATTTTATTTATTTGAGAGAGAGAGCATGAGTGGGAGGGGCAGAAGGAGAGAGAGAATCTCAAGCAGACTTGTCTCTGCACGGAGCCCCACGTGAGGCTCCATCTCACGACCATGAGATCATGACCTGAGTCAAAATCAAGGGTCAGATGCTCAACTGACTGAGCCACACAGATGTCCCCGTTATCTTTATTTTAGAGATGAAACTAAGACATAGGTTAAATAATTTGCCCAAAGTCACATCACTACTGTACTCGATGCAGAAGCTTGGATGTGGGCAGAGGGAATATATGTCTTCCTTCTAAAAAGTTTTAATAACTTCTCTTCCCTCAGGCCCTAGTGCAATGGCTCACACAGGTCTGTCCTCCTTTGCAGGGCTGGGGATACAGGAAATGGGACCACTGCAGGGACAATCTTTACGTCACACACAGTTTAGATCTTATCTAGCATTGTATTATGACCCATAGGACAAAGAGGAAAGAAAAGCAAATGTGAGCCACAGAGGGTCTGCCTATATAACTGGGAGCTCTAAAGGCCCTTTATAAGTTGGAGGAAAGCCCCGTGTGATTGATAGTGGGCATCTCTACAGGCTCAGAGAGAACCCCCGGGGTTGTCCTGGCGAGCCAATTATGCCCAGTTCAATGAGGTAAAGGCTATGAAGCTGAGGAAAGCAGGTGAAGGTATAGGCCTTTTCCAAGTAGAAGTCTCTGAAGACTGTAAAGTAGATTCCATGGCTAATCGAAGGGGCTGTTAATATGATTCAGAGATACCTGAGTGACCATCGCTTGTTGTAGGTCTGTAGTTTGAGTGAAACTAGATGACATTAGCTGTGAGAGACTGGAAACCAAGTTCATGCCTGAGTGTGTTGTACCTCGCCGTGCTCTACAGTTAGGCATATACTGCATGTTGCTGAGGTGGTTGTACCACATCAGATCCAGAGAAGTGGTTGCTGGCCTACTGCACAATTGTTAGTGTGCAGAATTCTCCAAAATCATAAAACTGGAGGAGGCCATTTCATCCTCCTGGGATGCTCAGTCACAAGGATATTTTGAGCCCAACTATGTACTCCCCTGTGTGAGGATTTGGGGATCTGAAAACTTATACCTCTGCCTGCCTTAGATACCTCCATTGTTTATCCTGACTGCAACACTATTTGATTTATCCAAATGGTATCTGAGTCTGGTTTTTTCATCAGTCCAAGTCTGGTATTGACGTTTGGTCATGTAGTCACTTTGTAGATTGGAGGCAGAAGCAGGAGTAATGACATTACTCCAGACCCAGTAGAGATGAAGGGACCAAGATGGTATTGGTGTTGGATTGATGGACAGAGCATCTGCAGTTTGAGATAGCTAAGGACACAAGATGTGTAACAGGAAGAAACATGTGTGCCACATGGCCTTTATCCCTCTGGATCTGGCTCACAAACTTAAAATGGAGCAAAACTTTTTTTTTTCCCCCAAAGGAGTATAAAACTAGACAGACCTTGGCTTTTGTTTGCTGCTCTGGTGAAAATCACTAAGCCAATAGAGGGAGCTAAAGCAGCACAAATGGGACTTGTGGACACAGACTCATTGCAAAGAGATTCCCAAATATTTGGAGAAGGGCTTAAAGTTATTCTAGTCTATGGAATTTGGGGATGCCGCAGAAAAGAGGCCAAAGATCAATAAAAATAATATTGCTAACAAGATTCTGTTGATTACTTCAATATCTACATATTTAATTAAAATGAGTATCATGAATGAGATGCTTCTTTGCTATCATCTAGGTGACGAGGTCCAAAAAAATGTGCCCTTTTTCCTGTTTTAATTGGTGGTGCTAAATGGGAATCTCTGGATTTGCCAAAGCTGAGAGGTGTGATAAATTTTAAATAGTGCAGGCTTTCAATAAACAATAGGCAATAGTACTTTTAATTTAAAAAACAGTGAATACATGGGCCTTAATAGACACTAACTTTACACATTTGCTCAATTTGGCCATGAAAACAGTAAGTGGGACCTATTAACTTACTGAAGGATGAGCTCCATTATTGCAGTAAAGAAAGTTCAGCAAGCTGGAGAAGAACAGGATGCAGTGATTTATATTGATTTATATTGCCTTCATGATGCCTTCTTTTCTACCCTAAGATAGAGGACAAGAAGGAACCATTTGCTTTTACATGGAACAGAATACAGTATACTTTTACTGTGCTGTCTTAGGACTATATTAATTCTATTTTTGCTAATAATTAAGTAAGAAGAAATCTGCCCAAGGTAACCACAGTCTTTTTTTAGTAATAATTTTTTATTTTGAAATCATTTAACATTAACCATATTTTTAAAACTGATGATAATTAAGAAGAACAATCTTATCTGTAGAAGGAGATAGAAAATATGACATCATCTTTTTGGCTGATGAATATACCTAAATAGTGAGGACTCATAAAAGTCCTAAGCATATTAAACATATCCTTAACTAGAAAAATAAGCTGAGAACATTTCTAATTTCACCCTAAGACGGGAGCAAATGGGCTGACAGACTTATTTGGATATTGAAGAAGTCATCTCATACCTAGGAGTATTTTGGGGATCTGTTTGCCAAATTTCACATTGGAATACTGCTTTTAAGCGAGGAGAAAAGTAGCAGATGCCACCATTGGGTCCTTAAGAGCTTATAGATTTTATAATATTGATAGTCTCCATAACAGAGACCTATTGAGATTTGAGACCCTGACAGAAATCAAGAGGAGCATTAGTCATGGGACTTTAGAACTTGATGGTTACCTGATGCAGCTGTCTATTACTCCCCCTTTTTTTTTTATTCTTATGTTAATCCCCATACATTACATCATTAGTTTTAGATGTAGTGTTCCATGATTCATTGTTTGTGCATAACACCCAGTGTTCCATGCAGAATGTGCCCTCCTCAACCCACCACCAGGCTAACCCATCCTCCCACCCCCCTCCCCTCTAGAACCCTGTTTGTTTTTCAGTATTACTCCCCTTTTGAAAGACCATTAAGTGTCTGCTACTGATCACTGGTTAAGATGGCATCTCCTGTAGAAGGGCATCAAAAATAATTCTAAGATTAGAAATTCAAAACTGTCTTGGATAACATTTGAAAGCTATATCGATGTTAGAGGGGAAGCTCAAAAAATATTGCCTATTGGATAGAAATAGTATAGTAAGGAATATACCCAAGGAAGTGAATTGATAGTGGTCCCTCAGATCCATAACTGGTAGCTGCAGCCTGGAGCCCCAACTGTCCTCACCATATTGTTAGGTACTATTAAGTATTAAAATTTTTTGAGTACATGAGTACATGAATTCAAAAGAACATGACTATGGTCAAGTTTAGTTTACCGAGCACTGTCTAACTCCGAAGGGTTATGGAAGGCTGTGACCATCTACTCAGCCACCATGAAGACTCTGATGGGAGACAGGTATGAGTCTTGTTCGATGAGCTAAGTAGGAAGTATTTTGGTTGACTTTTCCACACCTCTCAACACAAGAACTCTCATATTACTGTGTATTTTTATGTAAATTCTTAGCTAATAGGAAAGACCTTCTATAAGCTCTTGGGCTAGAATTTGTTTTGTCTGGCAAGCATCAAAATACCATAACTCAAGGACGAGAAAAAGCTATGGGTTTTCAGATCTCAGATATGGCTTGCTCATGTTGATGTCTATGTGTTACATATGGATGAGAAAGGTGGTGATGACTGGAACATTAAGAAAGATCTATTAGTGAGGTTAGTTTTAAAGGTGGTAACTGGGGTCCAAAAGATGAGTAGACCCTGAGAGACCATGAACTATGAAACACTGGGTTCTACCATGATGTAGCCCTTTGACATCATCTCAAACCATTTCTGTCTTCCGGGATTGCTCAGATAGCCAACAACAGGAGGCAAATCCACCTTTGTTCAGAGGACAGAGCCCAAAGGGATGTGGGCCACTATGTACCATTGGATTGACTATATTGAACCTTTACCTACAGCACCAGGTAGTTTTAAATTATACTGCCTCATATTGACACTTTTTTTCTGGTTTAAACTTCATCCACCCTCAGCATAGTCTACAATTAATGGGCTGGAAATACAGACGTCCATTAATCCCGACCCTCAACTGATATAGTAGCAGAAAAGAGAACACATTCTATAGAATGAAGAGGGCATGAGTGGCTGAAAAATAAAAGACGAAGGAGTCTTTTTGTTTTCATATTCCTCCCAAAGTGGCAGTGTGACTGAAAATGAAAATGGGCAATTAAAGCAATTATTATACAAAGTGATTCCAGGGACAGGATGGGTCACTGGCTTTCTGGACAAGGGGAAACTAAACATGCCACACTACAAAAGCAGGTCATTGGCTGAGCGTGGAATAAAAAAATGAGCATGTGGGAAAAAATGAATGGATTCAAACCGTTCATACCATTTTATATGCTTTTTGGGGGGCAATCCATAACCAAGTCCTATTAATTTGGAAGGGCTGTTTGTCACCCTCACATTATACCACCAAGTACTGCTGTGTCCATTCTGGCTACTCATACTGCTAAGACTACTACTGACAATATTAATAACATTAGTGCTTATTATCCACCTGGCACTATTCTAAGCACTTTATATGTCTCTTTATGTTAAATGTGGGATTAATTGACTCTGGCAAGTCACTGATTTCCAGAGAAAATTGGCTCCTTTTCTCAGAGGTGTTGGAGCAAATACCTTTTACACAACTTTTGAAAGGGGAGAGAGAGAGGAAGCAAGAGAGGAATAAGAACATTATTAGTAAAGTGTTAGTCAAAGTGTTTGGGTTACATGGTACAAAAACTTCCACTCACAGAACTTAGGCCGGATAGAAAATGTATTGGCTCACATAACTAGAAAGGGAAATGGTATTGCTTGAAACAACTCAAACAAGAAAATAAATATCGAGACTCTTTCTTCACATTCTATCCTTGCTTCTCACTGAGTGACAGCTTCATTTCCCCCTACCAGAAATCAGTTTTCTCCTCAGGGCTAGAGCCATGGCCTCTGTTGCTTCCTTGGCTCACATCTTCCCAACACTGCCATTCAAGAAAAAAAGGGTTTCCAGGGTGCCTGGGTGGCTCAGTCGGTTAGCAGCTGCCTTCAGCTCAGGTCATGATCCCAGGGTCCTGGGATCGAGCCTCACATCGGGCTCCTTGCTCAGTGGGGAGTCTGCTTCTCCCCTGCCTGCCTTTCCCCCTGATTGTGCTCTCTCTCTCTCTCTGTCAAATAAATAAATAAAATCTTTAAAAAAAAAAAAAAAGAAGAAGAAGAAGGAAAGGGTTTCCTGACTTTAGGTCATTTCAAGAATCCCAGAGAAGGTCTCTGACTGGCCCAGCTTGGCTCATGTGCCCACATCTTGATCCAAACCCCATGTGCCCGAGAATGGAGTACAGGGATTGGCAGTTGCCATCAGAACCACCTACTCTCTATATATGGGGGCCAGATACCTCCCTTATTTCAGCGAGAGCAGGAGAAACTGCAGGATGCCAAGTGAGGCCAGAGGAGGAGAAAGGGCCTACAAGTGTGAGAACAGCAGGGGGCTGTTCTGCACAACTCCAAGGGCACATTTCATGGTGTTCTGTGTCAATGGCGTCCCTCAGGTGTGCGAAGGAGCAGTTGTGGCAAAAGTCAGAGGGCGGAGACAATGAACACAGCAATAACCAGAAAACTGTAACTGGTCCCTAAGCGAGCCCACGAGGTGGTGGATTCTAAAAAGGCATGGAGGGACCCTCGGGGGTGGGGAGTGAGCATTTGGAGACCTAGTGGTCTTGCTGTGAAGACAGATGGGGTCGACGTCTATTACGAGTGGTAGCCACGTCCTTATCTGCTGTCCTCCACTGGCTGGTATGGCCAGGGGAACTGAAGTTTACGCCTCTCTTCTTAGTCCTTGGGAATGGAAATCCTAATGACCTAGCTTGAAATTGATGCTGCTGACAGAAGAAAAAAAGAGCACTGAAGAGTCCAGTATGTGAGGTTGACACTATTCCCAACTTCATCTAAGAACAGAGGAAGCATAACCTCACGTGGCCTTTCACACCCGAAACAAATGGAAAAGCAATAGAGCAGATCATAAACTTCCCAAGGCAGCCAGTATTCTTATTATACTTTAAAATAATAATAATAATAAATTCTTATTATATTTTAAAATAATAACAAATATATTACTAAATATATTTATAATATATAAAACTATTATATATTATATATTTATATAATATATTTTTATATATTTTTATTATATTATTTATATTTATAATATATATTTATAATATAGTTACATATATATTTGTATAATATATTAATAATATATTATTAAAATAATTCTTATATTTTAAAATAATTATAAAAATTATTATTATCTTAATGAGCATCTTCTTTGATTTTGCTTTAGCACTATCATCAGATGATGCACCAAAGCCAAACAGTGCCAGTGGGCAGACACCAGCCCTGTGCCCACCAAACATTTTGGTGATTAATGTTCTTGGCCCAGAGAAAACAACATCCTCTCTCCAAATTCAGAATTTTATTTTATTTTTTTTTGGCGTAAAACTTTGGAAGCTAGGCCTAAAATTCTGTGACCATTTTGTCTGTTCTAGCTTAATCATAGGATTCACAGTTAGTGTAGGATTTATTTTTACAGCCAAGGAGAAATAGTAGAGTTCATCTATTCTAATCTTTCTTCTTTCTTTCTTGTGAGTTTACTAATATATTTAATTAATTTAATTTTTTTTTTTTTAGATTTTATTTATTTATTTATTTGACAGAGAGCTAGAGACAGCGAGAGAGGGAACATAAGCAGGGGGAGCGGGAGAGGGAAGCAGGCTTCCTGCCGAGCAGGGGGCCTGATGTGGGGCTCGATCCCAGGACCCCGGGACCCTGACCCGAGCCGAAGGCAGACGCTTAACAACTGAGCCACCCAGGCGCCTCCCCCCTTTTTCTAAATTTATTTTAATTATTAAAAATTCATTTATCTGAGAGAGAGCAGGGGAGGAGGGGCAGAGAGAGAGAGAGTCTTAAGCAGACTCCCTGCAGAGCACAAAGCCTGGCACAGGACTCGATCTCACAACCCTAAGATCACGACCTGAGCAGAAACCAAGAGTCGGACATTTAACTGACTACGCCACCCAGGTGCCCCTAATATATTTCATTTTAAATTACATTTTATCTGATTATAAAAGTGACATACGTGAAGATTAAAAAAAGCTGGAAACAGAAAATGCAAATGCCTCACAATCTTTTATCCAGAGATAAACACTGTGAGCTGTTTTTTGTATTCATTATACAATTTTAACTCCCTCCTTTCACTCTTTCCCCAAACCTCACCTCTTCTCCAAGGAACTGTGGCCACTAAACTTTTGATTGGACAGAGGCATCTATCCACTAGGAGGGAGTCAGAAAGAACCATCCCAAAGATCTTGGGAACCTGAAGACCTATTAGAATGTACCTCTCTCATTTTCAAATGAGGAAACTGAGCTCCACAGTCATTTGCCAAAAGCCAATTGGGGGTCCTCTAATGTGGTAGGTAATTGCTTCAAAATTCACTGTACTCCTTTTCAAGTGTGAAGTCCAGGAAATGGACAGAATGCGTCATGTGATAGGGCGCCAGGAAGGCCACTGATTTTCTCTTTGGAAGTTATATGTCTCATCAATGTGTGAAAACAAAGTGCCAAAAAGGAACATTTCTTAGACCAGAATGGGTAACAATCATATATCAAGAAAAATAGCAGACTTTATCTTCTCCTATATAATGAGTAAGTGGTAGGTAAATACAGTTTAATAAGTGTCCACTGATATTAATAATGTCCAGTTGAATTTAAATATGTATACAAATCTTTGAGGGAAGGAAACATTTTTATGATTCTAAATGATCTTCAAAGTGTCATATGTACTTTAGATGTCCACTAGAGATGAACTCTCTATGTGGAAGTAATGGTAGATTTCAATTTTAAATGAAACAGCAAAAATCAATAAATATATAGGCGTGGAGAAAAAGTCCAAACAAATGTCATGGAAATATTCTATTATCAACTTTTAATTTACAATGTAGGTCATATACTGAGAATTTATGTGAATTCATGTCAGAAGGTATTCTGAACCCATCTAGTACAGTCTTTCCCTAACCCTCTGTCCACGTGCGAAGTTGACACGTGGGTTGCTGTTTTATCAAGAGCGGTGTTGGCTTTGTGCTGGCCCAGATGATCTTTGCCCACTCCCACTTCCATCAGAGGCAAGGAGTGAAGGGCTAGACAGTTCACTGATGTAATCTGCTGCCCCCAAAGAGCCTCACCTGGCATTTGCCTTCTTCTCAGGATGGGTTATCTCCCTGTCATTCAAAAGTGTCAACTGTGGACCAGTGGCATCAGCCCCAGGATCATTGGGTGGGCTTGAGAGAAATGCAGAATCATGTCTCACTCCAGAACTACTGAATCAAAACCTGCGTTTTAACAAGGTCTCCGAGTGACTCATGAGAACATTAAAGTTTGAAGAATCACTGGGCTAATTGACGATTAAGGGTTATAGTGCACCTATTTGCCCTCCTCTTCATTGCTCAAACAACACATGCGTATGCAAGCATGCAAACACACACATGATTCAGGTTTAAAACGATAGAGAAGACACAGGTCAAAATCATAGATTCATGGTATTTAATTGCTGGATGCAATGGCAGCCAGTAAAGGTGTTTGATAAGCTCACCTTGTACAGTTTTAAGAGTTTTCAGGTGTAGTTGGTATGTGGTAGGTGGCTATGGATCTATGTGTTTGCATTAGGTTGGGACTATGGCTCTGCATTACTTTTTCCTGTTTGTTTTGTGGTCATGACTTAATAGTCATTGAACCAAAGGTGTAAAGGCAGTTGAAAATACCAGCGCATGGTGTTGTTTACATGAGGATGGTTTATTGGCACCACAGTTCAGACATTCTTTAATTCAGGTTGTCTTTGACTAGCACAGACTATTTAATAGGTTTTTCTAGAACCATATTTCTACTAATATAGTTAAATTGCCTCCTGGTATACAAAGACAAAAGTTCTCACCCAGTTACCCCGGTTGTATTTATCCAATGCTTAAAAAATAGTCTATTTAAGCTAGTTATAAAATAGGAAAAATAAAGTGTAAAACGTCACCCCAGATTGCCCTCAATAGTAGGCAATCCATGATAGGGTTCTCCCCTGGGGAAAAGTCTGAAAGGATGGCATACATAGGTATGTGAGCAATATGTAGACTCATCTTATTTTTGTTTATTAATAATTGCTTATCACTGACACAGTGGATAAGAGATCATCTACCTCATGATGTGTTTGTAATATTGATAAAAGCTCAATAAATCCAATATAAAGTTGTCTAAACTGATAAAAATAATTTAAAATTTAATGTAAACAAAATCATTTAAAAATGTTTCAGACACATGACAAAAATTCTATAAACAATTCGTATCTCTGTTTAGCTTGTTTTAATTTTTGTTCCACAAATAAACTATATCCCCAAATCCATCAAAGTCTCCTTCTGCTTACACTGGGGTTCTCAGTCTTGGCTGCATATTAAAATCACCTGGGAGCTTTACAAAATTATTTCCTAAGCCCAGGCCAAACCCAAGAGCTTATATCAGGATCTCTCTCGAGAGGTAGGACCTTGACATCAGTATTTTCACCTTCATTTGGATGTAGCAAGAGGTTTGGTTGGTCAACAGGTGCAATCTATTAACTAAGGGAGACAGATGTTCATTCAAGATAAAAGGACACCAGATGTTTATTAGGCATTCCATTCCAAGAGCCATTACTTTCCATCTGAAACACATTTGCTTCATCAGTTAGTTCATGTCTCTTTCACCAAAGTCACCAGGAGGATTTAGTGCTCACAAAATAGAGGGGCCCTCTTCTGAAAAGGGCTCTTCTGAAAGTTAAACCTGAGAGAAATGAATAGTTCCTTGTCCTCTGCAGAGAACTGCCATTTGGCTCATTGAACCACACAAAGGTTTTTTAAAAACCAGGTGATATCTTCAGCAGGTGCTCGGTGCTCTGTAGCCATTAGTCTTCCCAAATGACCAGCCCAATCCAGCCAGTTCTCCCATTTGCCCTTGAGCTCAGAGGCTTCCTTCCTAATCTGTCAGCACAGGAAATTGCTGGCAGGTATCTTCTTTCAGGCGAGAGACAGGGAAAACAAAGAGGTTGGAATGCTCCGGGGGTTTGGAGAATGTGTTCAGCTGGGATGGGAAAATTCTCCCCAAAGCAAAGCTGTTCCACCTCTGGTGAACCAGGCCACCCATGTTAAGGACCACAGACAGCATCCAATGTTCAGAATGTTTCTGTGCAAAAATGAGTACGAGCCATGATTTTAGTAAGATTAGTAAAAAAACATGTGATGTAGCTTCTAAAACATAGAATCATTCCAATTTCTGTTACCGACTTTACTTTTCTCAGTTGCACAGCAGATCCTTTTTCTTGATATCCCTGTTTGGAACTAACTGTTTAAAACTAGACATTTAAAGTTGGGTGTTTAGAATCATTAAATCACCATGAGCTGAACTGTAGTGAAGAATAAAGAAAGGTGAGGATTTGGCTAATCGAGGTCCTCTTTAATTCAGTGGACATCTGTTGACACTGGAATGTGGACAAGGCATGTCTGGGAAATGAAGTGATTTCTCCTTCAGCCACGTCCATTCCCTGTCATGCTCACGGGCTAACGTCAAGCTGACGAACAAAGCTCTTCACTTCATGGCTTTTATTTTCTTGGATTATCCAAAAACTTTGCTTCCCTGAAACCAGTTCTGCCACAGATGTCCTTCAGAGACTCCAAGGAATATCTGTTCCTTTAAGTAGTCTACCTATTGCTCAAATATCTATGCATGACGTCCTTCTTGACTTTTCCTTAGGGGACAATCCAAAATTTTTCATTTCTCTGCCTTTCTTCGCTGAAAGAGGTAAACTCTGGATTGATCCTTTGTTCTTAGTTTCTATTCTCCAGCTTCAAATATACAGACTCCCTGGCATTACAGCTATTTCAAAGAGGAAATATTTTCAAATTTGTAAGATTTCCAAAGGAATATAATCTCCAGATATGTATTTAAAAATGTGGTGGCTTAGCTTTCTGAGAACCTGTCATAACGTTCTTACTACAGTCTTCACACAAAATACATCAGAGCAAAACAAAATATTCCTTGACATCCTTCATTTCAGAAAAGAGCCCTTAATATAGTCCATAACGGTTTATTCAGTATTGTGGGAGATCCCAAGTGTAAAATACAATTCTTTCACAACCAGGAGTTTCTATTTTTATTGGAGAGACCAAATATGAAGCACTTAAATGATATATATCTACATATTATATAAAGTTTAAATATTTATAAAAGATATTAAGTAATATATAAAATATAAAATATATACTATTAAGTGTATGACATATAATGTTAATATATATAGTCAGTTTACAGTGTTGAGATAGCAGCAAAAGTTTTAATAGGCTTTCCAGGAGAGAGAGAGAATGGGAGAGAGGGAAAGAGGGAAAAATCTTACACTGAGTTTGGGGTGAGTGTCCTGATGCATGGAAGAATTCAGAGCAGAGCAGAAGCCTTTAGCTCATCTGCTTTGGGAAGGAGCTTTATAATAACGATAATGTTAAAAATAATAATAGCCAATATTTATTGAGTGTGCCCCACCAATATAAAACAGTTGTTTGTATACTGCTCACGTTACACACACACCCCACTTTTGAAGCATTTACCATGGTGAGGAATGTGGGGAGGTGGAAGGAAGAGGGAGGGTAAGAGATAGTTACGCAAACAAATACATAAATAAACAAAGCTATAATAGGCACTGGGTATGGCTGTGATTTCCTCTTAACTGGCAACATGTTTGTGGATTTTTAGACAGAAACAGAACCCTAGGGGCACTTTCCATCAGTGCCTCAGAACCTGAAATACAGTGGGATGTGGTTTTCATCTCTGTGGTATTAACTTTCATCAAAAGATGGCAGCAAAGCTCAGCTAGTTCTGCAGAAGTCACTTAACCACTAGGGGAGAAGGGGAATGGCCGCTCAAGTCTTCTTAAGGTTCATGGGTAACTGGGGGAAAGATTGTCTTGGCAATTACACACGGACTTCGTTTTCTGCTCGTGTATCACAGTATTTATTAAATATTAAAAAATCACAAGTTCAATACAAGCCAAGTGGCAATATTAAAATTACATTTATTCATTCATTTGTTAATTTACAAATGTAAATATCCATTAATTTCCCAAATGTTTGTGGAAGCTGGCACTGTGCTGGGGGCTGATGATGCCTGTCAGCAAAAACAGACACAGTCCTAGCTCTCCCTGAACACACACAGTGTGGGCAGAAATGAATTTACAGTTATTCATAGGAATATGATTACCACAGGATGAGAGCGGGGATTTTTGACTGTCTCATTCCCTGGTGGATCTCAGGTGCCTGGCACAAAGTAGGTGGTCAGTAAGGGGCTGTTGACTGAACGGAGTGTAATTACAAATCTGAGATGCGTTATCCGGGACATAATTCTATGTGAGTGTCTAGCAAAGGAATATTGCCTGGGTTTGAGGAAATGATACTGGAGACAAGGCCAGAAAGATAAGTGGGCGGTAACTAGGAGGTTACACATTCGCATGTGTATTAGGGGGCGAGGCGTTCCCAGGCATAGAGAACACTAGGAGAAAAGGCCTTGTGGTAGCGGTGGCTTGGGGGGGCAGAGGGGAAGGGGGGAGTGGAATAGGGAGCATGGCTTAATGAAGGGAACTAAAAGACAGCCAAATTGGCTGCAGCATGGAGTGAGGGGTGGTGCAGTGATGCACGGTAGATCAAATGAGTGATGTGAAGAGCCTCTGGTATAAAGAATGAGTTTAAGAGGAACAGAAGTAGACTTCAGGGGGACAAGTGGAGGTTACGTATTGCAGGTCCAGATGAGAGATGACAGAAGCTTAGACTGGGGAGGAGCTGATGGAGTGGAAGGAAGCTGTCAAGGCCACCAGGTACTTAGCAGGCAAAACCGGTGGGACTTGGTAGTGCATAGGTTCTAGAGGGTGATGGAGAGAGGGGTTCCAAGGATGACTTCCAGGTTCCTGATCTGTGCAGTGGGAGGTGTGGTAGATAGTAAGTCTTGCAGGGAATCCATCTGGGGGGAGGAGAGAAAATCATGAGTTCTATCTGGGGTGGGTTGGGAATTTGAGACATCCTAGTAGAAATATTAAATGCATGTTGGATTTAAGGGTCAGACCTCAGAGAGGTCTGGGGTAGAAATGGATTTGGGAGTTATTGGCCTGTAGATGACATTTGAAGGAGAGGGCATGTTTGAACCCATTTAGGGAGAGAGAGTAGGAAAAGAAATGGGGCCTAAGACTGGCCTGGAGGAGTTCCCACAGTTAGGGGCCAGGTGGAGAAGAATGGGACTGCACACAAGACAAAAGGAATGGCCAGAGGAAATAGGAAGAAAACCAGAAAAGAGTGTTGTGAGCACAATGGACAGAAGCAGGGAGATCCTCCCTGTGTCCTAAGACAGGTCAGCATGTCCATCCTCCACCACAGTCCTTCCCTTCAGTATGCTCATTCATTCATTCATTCATTCATCCATTACCCCTACGAGGCCCAACACAGACGTCCTTGGCTCCTGGTAGATCCAGACCCTAGGATATAGTCACTGCAGAGCCGCCAGAACCACACGTCCGGTCAAACAGGAGTAAGGAATAATGGCATGAGAGAAACTACAGTTGATTAGTGAAAGAAATTTATTTAGAGATACAATGGGAAAGACGACTGGAATAAGTAAGGGTCAGGAAACCTGAGATCCCATCTGAGTCGCCCCACTGGCTGCTGTACCAGCTCTGGGGTCTGTCTCACCGGGCTTGATTTCAGGGTTAGTATCATTACATTGCAGGGGAGAGAACAGAGCGTGAGTCGGTAGGTGGGGAAAGAGGAGGGAAAGGGAAAATAATACTCACTCTACCTACCTTGTGGGATTTGTATGCAGATCTTATGAAATCCAGTGTCTAAATGTGCTCTGGAAAATATCGATCATCAGATATGTTTCTATATGGCATTAGGATTTTTCATTAGTCTTATAAAATAGAACAATATAATTTCCAAATCTGGAATGTTTCCAGGCATTTATTCCTAAAAAGCTGTGTGGATGGATGCATTTCATTCCTTTCTAGCCTGCTGCCAGCACCGTATTCTCTTCTAACTAAAAACAAATTAAAACAAAACAAAGAAAACATCCCTAAAATGTATTATTGATGCAAGGAAAAAGATAAATATAGAATTTTAACAAGACAGATTTGGGACTGCCCAAACTAATGGATTTCAGGCCAACGGTGCAAACAAAAGGCTTACCACTAAATCCCCAAATCTGCTTTAAAAGCTGAGGAGAAGGGAGAGGGCTCATCCAGCCATTACCTGGAAAACCCCGACTCTGTGAGGTGGCTCTTTGGTGACCTCTCTTCGGGAGGGCCATCTGGTGCCTGGCTTTTTAATCAGCGTCCTTCTGAGGGGTGGTTGTGGTGCCAGTGTTGGTGGGGCAAAGCCTTTTCTTCTTTCAAGCAAATTCTCTCTAGAGCAACACTGCATCAGCCAAAATAGTCAGTGGCCTGGCATGAGCACCGGGCTCCAGCATCTTCTATCATAAACCCTTATGGTTGAACTGCTCTGATAGGATTCAAGCTTTCCTTTCCTAAATAAAATGTTGACGTGAGAGGGTGGACATCTCATTCACTTCCTTCAATCCTGCTTTAAAAGTCCTCGAGTCCACAGGCTGATGTACCACAGACGAAGCTTCAGCTTCAGGGTTTTTCAATGGAAGAGCCCCTTCTTGGGCCCTGTACTTTGTCTTCCCTTAGTAATTTGGTATTATTTTTTCTTAAAGAGCCAGCGCCGCCAAAACCCACTCTACCCTTGCTCTGAACTGGCAAGAGCAGGCTAGACGTGCAAATTACCAAGATAGTAATGGGGAGGTTGAGGACTTTAATCCGCTTTCATGGCCCATTTCACTCCAGACTTTTAAGGTGTATTTATATAACCTGGATTCTCGAATTCTCTAGGATTCTGGCTTCATTCTCTCTTAAGTAAGAAAAATGAATTGAGCTCCCCCTTTCAAATTCAAATAAATGTAGGGAATCCAGTGTGCGTCCCCCATTTCTAAAGTTTCTTGGAAGCTGGGTAGAGAGGAGAGGGGTGACTTTTCCCTGTTACCTCTCAGGCTGAGTTCTTCGTCCTCTAGTAGCTTCTCACTACTTCTCACGTGTGAGTTCAGCCCCACTTCCTTCAGTGCCCAAAGCAGGCCTTACACAAGACCATTGCTGAAGGTAACACGTTTCTACTGAAAGGCCGAGGGGACTGAGGGCAAATCTTAGAATAGCAGGAAAAAATTGTAAATCAAATACTGGGCACGATTTTTCTTCAAGACTATTCTCTTCATGGAAGGTTCTGCCTTTGCAGTATTAGGATCGGTTCTCTTGTGGAATCTGACCCCTCTTCCCCTAACTTCCCTAAGTCCCTCAGAGGCCACACACTTCCTCCCTCTAGAGCAGCTACGAGAAAACTCTTGTACTTGATGACACAGACCAGTTTGTTTCCCTCAGGTTCAGGCCCAGGGAGCTTTGCCTTTCACAACCAGAGAGCTATGCAGTGATGCATCTCATCATGACCCTCCAAGACGGAAGGAGTATTGATCGTTCCCTGCCCTGCTTTAAACATAAAAAGTTCATTTCCATTATATTTGAAGCTGAATTTTTATTAACAGGGCTCCAGTTTTTGAGAGCATATAGCATAGCTCATACCTTTTGGGGTTTGCATTTATAACTCTTAGCAAACCGGCCCTTCACATTCTGGATAAAGTAGTAAAGTAACTGGTAAAGTAATTCTGGACAGAAGGGTCTTTTCACTTTGTTTTCCGTTCCCGTGCATCCCCCTTCTCCTGCCCACACAACCATCGTTTCCTCTGATAGTAAATTTAGACTGTCTCAGTTCCATGCTTGGGCAAGTTGTTGGCAATTTTAAACCCACCTGGACTTTGGGGATCTTGAAAAACAAGCCACATTGGTGTTTCATGGAAACTCACGTTTTGATCTCTGATGTTTACTGAAAACTGTGGTCTCTAACCTGCATTATCAGTTAACCTTTGGTTACTTGCCTTCTTTCTCCTTGAGAAGCAGATCATTGTCAACGTATAATTTTCACAAGGTCAAAAACATGACCATTATACGAAATAAAATGAGCACACACTAAAGATTTTCTTACCTCATTAATGAAGGGCCAAAATTGGTTCAAAGGAACATAGGAGAATTAGATTTGTATTTGTAGTCACTGAAAGAAGCTACACCAGAATACATGACTGAATTACACACAAAATCGGTTTGTGTTATACAGGGCAATAAAACTGAGACTTTGGGTTGCTATCTCTATTTACCAAGCAGAGATAATTTCTTTGTGGGCAAAATCCATTTGTATGCTATCACACAAGAATCATTTGCATTGCTTTTCATTTACCACAAGTTAACATACACAAAATAATAGTAAATAACAGGTCCAAAAAGGTGCACAGCCCACCTCTAGAGAATTAGGTGATCCTTGGGTGGGCCCACTGGATGTGTTCCAATGTGACATAGAAAGCGTAGGCAGTCATCCTTGTTCCTTTTTCCAAGTTTTACATCTGTTTTGTCCTTAACATTAGAAAACAACTGTATTTCCCTCTCGCCTTCTCTAGGTATATCAATCATTTAAAAATTCTTTGTTCAACAACAGTTTCGATGATAAAGCCAATTATTTTAGAGAACAATATACCTCACATGGTTCTGAGTTGTAAGCCCTCCCTAAATCGCCCCCTGCCCCAAATGCTCTCCTATTTAAAATACCCTATGAATGGCTCAGGTGCATTTACCTTATCCCCTAGAACAAGATATTCATATACATGCAGAAGACTGAAGAGCACTGGCCACGGGTTCTGCCACAGGACACCTAGCATGCCTACACTGCGCTGAAGGGATCATAATGAAGT
The DNA here is from genome assembly GCF_011800145.1 of Mirounga leonina. NCBI lineage: Eukaryota > Metazoa > Chordata > Mammalia > Carnivora > Phocidae > Mirounga > Mirounga leonina. The sequence continues at coordinate 42,232,372 of NW_023270825.1, forward strand.
TTTCATTCAAGATACAAAAACACGGTAGTTTACTTGCTCTCCATTAACCTTGACGTATTAAACTCAAGTTAGAAAATCTTAAGAAGAATTGAAACAACAGATTCTTCTAGGTTATGGGCATGATTTTAAATACATCACAGGGAGAAAAGTATAAAATGTTATGTATCTTCTGAATGCTTATCTTTGCAGTCAGTGGCTCACCAGAGGGCAAATGCACAGTCCTGGAACAGGGATGACTTCTGCAGCTGCGCGTGTGAGTTGTGCTTGGCGTAGTGACCGCCTGATTCTTCCCAGCCCACCACTTTGGAAGGGGTGCTTCTAGAAGTGTCTATATGTTAGCACTGCAGGAAGGAGCCTATTCTGAGCTAAAGTAACACTGGCAAGAGTTAGCTGGGCTTTGGAAACATTTATGTAACAAATAGCTTAAATGTCCATCTGCCGCCTCCCAGCCTCCATGCAGGAGTTCCAAATTCCAGCTCTAATCCCACAGAATTCCCACGGCTCTCCTTTGGCTGAGCTATTGCGAAAATTCTTTCTGCAGCTGTTGGGGAGGCCGGCTGCAATCAGGTCAGAGTAGCAGTGACCACGTTGAGCTACTGCACATCCAAAACTTAGTATCTACAGTCACTGAGGGTCAGTAGAATGAGAACACTTCGGAATCTACTGATAATCCCTAAACTTAAATGTTGATTAGGCTGTAATAAACCCCATGTTGCCAGAGGACCATGCATTAGGCCAATAATCAGCAGTATTTATCAAGTTAAATTTATCCTCCCTTTATTTCCCTTGCTTATTCTTGTTGAAAAACAAGATGGAAAAATCGGCCAAAGGGTGACGGAGAAATAAGTTATCTCTGAGTTTTACAAAATCACATATGTCTATTTATGTAATGTGGACTACACTGATATACAGGAAATGCTGCTTTTTTTTTTTACATTTTTAAAAATTGGGGCAAAATATATATTACGTAAAAGTTACCATCTTAACAATTTTTAGGCGTAGAATTCAGTGGCGTTAAGTACATTCACCATGATGTGCAATGATCACCATTGTCCATTTCTAGAACTTTTTCATCATCCTGAACAGAAACTGTACCCATTAAACAGTAACTCCTCATTCCTCCCTCCTCCAGCCCCTGGCAACCACCATCCTCCTTTCTGTCTCCATGAATGTACTATTCTAGGTCCCTCATATAAATGGAATAACACAATAGTTGTCCTTTTGTATCTGGCATGTTTTCAAGGTTCAACACTGCTTTGTTTTTAAACAACGTTACTTTCGATCCTGCATTTGTCTCTCATAGAGAAAATAACTTAGTAGTATCTTGTAATATGATTTAATATGTCTCAAACTCAAAATCCCCAGTTTTGCCTTACAAAACAGCTTATCCAAAAATGGATCAGTTGGGCTCTGATTACTTTTTATTTTCTTTTTTTAAGCTAGGTATTGGCTCTGTAAAAATATCAACAGGGAAAAGAGAACAGGAAAAAAGCTTCCCTAAGTGATTAATCTTGGCTGCAAGTTTGACTTAAAATTCGGTAATGAAATGAAATCTGCTCCTTGTACCTAGACTGAAAAAAATCAACCACAGTATGTTCTGTTCGTTGCTCTTTCTTGGGAGCCGCAGAGAGATGGGACCATGACGGATGCCACTTGTTAGATGATAATGGCATGCAGTCGGTATCCAGCAGACCCGGCAGAAATACTTGTAAGCACAAGAAAAATATGCCCAGATAGTCTACTTCATTTTTCAAACTAAAAAAAGCCAATTGCCTCTCCACTCTGTGCCCAGAATGCTGCCTCTTCTGGATAGAGGCTCAAGCATGGATTTCCATGCCCAGTGAACCGGGGTGTGTATTAACCAGCCAATCAGAACTTCTTTCATCCCAGTTCCCTCCCTGCTCATCACACAGGGCCTTCAATACTGGATCAGGATGGGGGGAAGGAATGAACCAAGAGAAGAATGTAATGGGAAAATAAGATCAACTGTGATCATGGAGTAACCACCAACCTAGTTCCTCCCAGCTGTGCTCCAGTTATAATCAGTAGCTCCCAGGTGTGCAGCAGAACAACTGTCCCGAAAAGTAAATTCTTTATGATAAGCTGCTCCTGAGCAGTTCCACTTCAATCCAAACTTGTGCCATCAAAGGAAAGCCTCAAATTATGTGAAGCTTAAAACACAAACACACGCGAATACACATGCAAGACCAAAATGAGATACAGCGAAGAGAATAAATTAGCACCAGCTGCAGCCCAATTAAGCAAAGGCTTCCACAAGGGAAAGCTTACTTATAATTTACCTAAACAAACCCTCTCCCTTTTTGTTGCAATTTGCTGCTTATTAATTTTTCTTATTAAAATGACTACAAAGAGCAACCAAGAGCATCGTTATCACATCAGGAAAAAAGAAAAAAAGCATTTCTTCTAAACAAGAGTTGGTATTTTTAGCTAAATATGTGTGTTTGTAACATTTAAAAAATAAGACTTAAAAAACTCAAAATTGCACATGCACATAGTTAAGAAAGCCAAAGTTTATGATAAAAACAGTAATTTCCAGCTCCATCCCATCTTGTGTCCTCAGAGACTACAGCTTTCCTATCTTTCTGCTGTTTCTTCTGGTATTTGTCTCTGTATTTCTAGATAATATGCTTCCATTGTGATTTCTGGATTTCTGATTTGTTTTTACCTGTTAACTTTCTATATGATGAAGATTTTGCTGCCTTTTGTTATGAGTCCTACCACTTCTAACCTCCCTTCCATCCCCCAAACTTCCAATATAATTATATTGAGGGGAGAGAGGGAAGAAGAGGGTAAAGAAAGTCTGAGATCTTGTTCTATGGCATATTGTGAAATGCATCTGGACGGGCAAAGAAGAAAATAAAGTAACAGCAATCTCTTGCCCAGTGCTTGCTTTGCACTGACAAGATTCCAGGCACCTTACGTATATTAATTCTCTGAACCCTCACAGCAACCCTATAAAGTAGGTACCAGGACTACCCCCATTTTAAAGATGAGAAGACTAAGGCACAGACAGTGTAAGTAACCAGGAGAAGCTACACGTCATCCATAGTCTCTAAACTAGATCCAGGATCACAGATGTGACAGCTCTTTGAAAAATTGGAAGCAGAGGAGATCATGGTAAAGCTGATGATGCCTGGCCGCTATCGGACACACACGTACAGCCCAGAACCAGAGCAAGAAGGACGCACAAAAGCTAACCCAGGCTTTGTGGAGGAATGATGTGTATGCAGTTCGGAGGGGTTCCTCTTCAAGTAAAAGAGTGTGAATTTCGGTACCAAAATCAATATTTATTTAGCATAAAAAAAGAAATCAAAACAAATTAAAAATCTAAGATAGTGATAAATACCACAAACATTACGACATGCAGAAAAACCACATCATATATTCATTAACAGCCTGATGTGCCTCTCTAGTCCTTTTTCCCCCTATTTTAGCTGCATGCTCTTCGATTGCCTTTTCATATATCAACAGTGTTGTAATATCATTTGCTAAAGAGAGCCCAGAGCGAATTCATTCTTTCCTCTACCATGACTGATTAAAAATGTGCTTTTAATATTAATGGTGTAGCACTTTATTTTGGTTTTACAACTTGTTGGAAATACCATGTGAATCTTAGGATGTTGTCCAACTTGAAATCTCCAGTATATAGATTTTTCACCATGGGCTGATAATTTCAGGGCATTTCCAGGGTCATTGCGTTGTGACAGTCTTACCTACTCTTTGAATTGACATTCATAAACCAATGACTAGAAAGGGACCCAGAGTGCGGAGGCCTCCGGCTTCCTGCCTCTGAAGGTGTAGACCCCAAAGCCATAAGCCCCTGCCCCCTACCGCCCAGGTGCTCTGGCCGTCACCTCCCACCTTCGATGTTGCCCCTCAGGTCCAGGCGACAAAGTCTGTTGCTTTTCTAGGAGGTAGGAGGACTAGACTGCCCCCAAGAGCCGCTCAGATTTCATCTCCTAGGCTGAAGACGAAAGGGCATTGACGCAATGGCCCCGTGATCCAGGCCAACGCTGGCAGCCCGCGCAGCAGCCTCGGAGGGGCAGAAGGCTCAGGCAGCCCAGCAGGTAAAGCCGTGACTTATCCCAGGAAGGAGGCCAGGGCTTGATGGGCAAAGACTGAGCCAAATACACTAATGGGAAGACTAGCTAGACTCTGCCTGAGCGGAAAGGTAAGTATGCATTTCATCCTTCAAATCAAACACCTGAGACATCCCACCAAAATAAAGTCATAAATCTTCATTTGAACAACCTTCATTATAAAGCCGTGGGAAGAGCATAAGTCAGGTAGCTAATTGGACTAGCAGACAGGAGACAGGGGTTTTGCTGCCTGTTCTCGGCCGCACTGAACATTTTCACACCTACCCCCACACCCGCCTACAGTTCCTCACTCTAAATGGGAAACTGGAATGGATCACCAGCTTGGCCCCTTTCAGGACTCTGGACTAGCCACACAAGAGTGGGAATTGGAATCCCTACCCCTCATTTCCCAAACCAAACAGACAATTAGCTGCGTGGGAACCCAGTTCTGGCCACATTTACTATGTTCATCTCAGAGCTGTGGGGGTCATGTGCCAGCCTGGGAATGTAAATGCAAATCCAAAAGAGGGCACCATAAACCATTCTATAAGAATAGAATAGTCTCCACCGTCATCCCGGAGTTTTAGAAGTTGTACGAATTCATGAAAACTTGGTGCCCAAAGAGTTAAATAGAAAAGGGGGTATATGAATGAGTCCACAAGCACCTTCTAGCTGAAGGCTTGCAGGATGCATCTCCAACGATGGAGGTAAAAAGGAATATCATTTCCCGAATAGAGCATCCAAATGCTTTTCACCTCCTCCTCCTTTTCCTCCTCCCTGCCCTCCTCGTCCTTCTCATTCATGTACAATAAAGAGAGGCTTGTCACTTTCTAATTTGTGTTCATGTAAGCATCTTAAGACAACTTGTGGGTTTTTCTAGTTAAAATCTTAGGAAATAAGCTGGTGGGCTGCTTCTTCTCCTATCCATGGAAAAAAATATATGTTTTAATCATGTGCATTTCATAAGCGGTAAAAAACAAAACGCTTTCCCCAAATATAGTCCCTGGTGTGCAAATCTGTTTAGAACATCCTGCTTTGCAAGAAAAACACCATAAGATCTCTGGTGTTGATTGTTTTTAAGAATGAGTGTCAGCACTTTTTTTCTGATCAATATTTTTTTTTCTTATTTTATGAATCGTTGTTGTTATCTCTGGTAATAAAAGTAACACATGGCTGTAATAAAAGTTACAAAGTGCACACCATAAAACAGTAAAAGTCCCTATAACCTCAGAGATAAACACTGCTTGGTTTATATTCATCCAGATATTTTTTCCGTGTATGCTATTATAGATCTTTATAGTACATATAAATTGAAATGAGAACATACATAATGCTTTTTTTGCTTTGCCTTTTTTCTTTTGAAACTTGGCTCTCAGTAGTGGACGTCTCTCTATGTCAATACATGGAGAGTTGCTTCTCTCTTTTCCATACCACCACAGTGTCCCCTCGTATGGAATTATGATTGTTTAATCTGCTATTGATACGCATTTGGGTTGTTTCCACTGCTCCTGAATAGGAACAGTAATGAATAAAATTCTTGTATAATAATCTGTGTGCCACACCTGCAAGTGTTTCTGCAAGAGAAACTCCTAGAAAGGTAATTGCAGGGTCAGGGACTATGCATATCTTAATTTGAACACATATTGCCAAACTGTCTTCTGAAAGGATTGAGTCAGTTCGTACCCACCACCACGACTGAATAAATTAGCTTGCCTTTTCCTCTCACACTTCTGCTAACACTTGTACACCCAAGCTTTTTTAGCAGGCTCCACACCCAGCATGGAGTCCGCTGTGGGGTTCCATCTCATGACCTTGAGATCACCACCTGAGCTGAAATCAAAAGTCCAGTTTAACCGACTGGGCCACCCAGGCACCCCTAAACTTTTAAAGCCTTACCAATCTGATAAACAACAAAAAAGATATGTCTTGTTTAAATTTCTCACATTTGGATTTATTGTAATATAAGATATAAAGATATTATGTATGGAATCACTAATGAATAACCACTAAATAGTAAACAAGTAAATAAAGCAGTAGTGAAAAAATTTAGTTCAGTACTTTCTTTTTTTTAAAGATTTATTTGAGAGAGAGAGAGAGAGAGCGCCACGAGTGGGGGGAGGGGCAGAGGGAGAGGGAGAGAACTTTAAGCAGACTCCCCACTGGGCACAGAGCCCTATGCATGGGGCTGGATTTCACGACCCTGAGATCGTGACCTGAGCCAAAACCAAGAGTCTGAAGCTTAACTGACTGAGCCACCCATGCACCCCAGTTCAGTACTTTAAGTTTTCTCTATGTCTCTGCACCAAAATTAATAAATCATCAAATAAAAGTGCAGGTGACTAAGGGGGGGAGTTACATATTGGGAGTAGCCAGGGTCCATTTCATTCTCCCAGGCTTAGGGAGTTCCAGAGTGGGTGATGTGCTCAGGGTCCTGCCTCCTTCCTGACCCGTGCTAATCCCCGTGAGCCCACACATCAGGACTAAAATGAGAACTACTCACAGAGAGCCAAGCCGGGCAAAGAGGCTAAAAGAACATCACAATGAGAGCATGAAGGGGAAGTGTCTCTGTGATTCCTTCCTTCAAATTAAAAGAGAGCCCTAAATTCCACATCTGCCTCTTTCCCTCAGTGAACAAAGGTGGTCTTTAAAATGCAATTGGCTAGGAGGGCAAATGGTCTCTCCACTATACAACTAATGGGATGGCAACAGTCATTGTCTTGGAAACGGGGTTCCCTCTGAAAGGAGCCTCCTTGGTTTGTTTCCTAGTGTTTTTCTCTAGTTGAAAAAGAAATGCATGAGCAGGATAAAATAAAATTCAGGCAGTACGAGAAGACCTAATGAAAAGTGAGCTGCTCTCGCCACCCAGACCTCCAGTCTTGATACACCTGTTAATAATTTCTGGTGTATCCTTCTGGTAATTTTCTATGCACACAACATAATATTTTCATAAATGGAAGCATACTGTGCACACTTCTGTTTACCTTGCTTTTTTTCAGCTAACACACTGTATGGATTATTCCAAATCTTCATATGTGGATGTACCTCATTCTTCTTAACAACTGTACAGCGTCTGATGGTGGCTACAATCTATTTCACCTGTGCTCTACTGAAGAGGACCAAGAGGTCGACGTCATGGTTCGGGTGTGATACGTCCACACGGTCCTTTATGCTAGTACATGTGCAGAATCTACTCCTAAAATGGAATGGCGGTGTCATAGTATTTTTGCATTTTTAATTTGGCTAGATATTCCCTAATCATTTTCCAAAAAGGCTGTACCATTTCACACTTCCACCAACAGTCCATGGAAGGGCTTTTCCTCATTCTCTGAGAAGAAACTCTGTCAGGATTATCAATCCCACACGTACGACACAAAACTGTCCCAAAGAAATGGATTTGTAAATGAAAGACCCAAATTACATAAATCAGAAACCTTCAAAGTAGTCAAATCAGGTCCATTGATCTGAATCTCTCTTTATGATGACTTTGTATGTCCATTTACTCTGAGATCTTCGTGAGCCACACCAACTCGGCAATTTTACCCATAAATCACCTTCTCTGAAGGAGGTGATGGTTTCACCGCTTAAGTGCTCATACTGAAAAAGCTTGCCAGCCCATCCTCCCATTCTGAAGCTTGAGTTTACCCTCTTTCCCAAGTTGTTACCAGGATAATTTTCCATTGTCCCCAAATAACCTCTGCTCTGAGCCCCTGGCTGCACAAAGAGAAAGTGACCACATTCACTGTTATTGATAATTAATAATAATGCTGCCTTCAGGTCATATGGAACTTCTCCACCAAAGTGCCCTTAACATTTTCATATAGGTTAGGTTGGGAAGGTGTGGTTGAAATCTGTGGAGACACAGGCAGAAGTTATTTTGAGATCTTCTACATCAACTACGAAAACAAGATCCCGTGTCAGGGTCTCAGAGTAAGTCAAGGCGGATCCAAGGAAACCAGGTACCAGGACTTCAGAGAAATTCAGTAAGTGATATTACTTGTTTTAGTCTCTTTTGGATTCCTTCAGAATCTGAGGGTGACCTTTAAAAACGCGGTGCCGGGGCACTGAGATGCCAGACCTCCTTCCAGCATGAGTGTTGTTAGCAGGTGATCCCCTGCTCTCATCTGGGCACCCTAAATCTAGATACTGAGGGTACAGGTTCCCATACTCTCATACTCTCATCTTGTATAGGGCCTAGTTTATTCAGGGGAGTGACATAGACTGAGAGACTTGATTTTGGGTTCCAGAGAGTGACAGGAAGGTACCTGCTGCTGTTCTAAGCTCTCCAGTCCAGACAGTGTAGACATCACTTGCCCTTTGCCCTAGGACCTGGATGTCCCAGGGCTGATCCTCACCAGTGCTGAGCCCAACTCAGAGTCCGCTGTGCCCCTGAGGCCACCATTCCCAGGTGCAACCAACCCCTGGCCTAGGAGCCCCATTGAGTAGATTCTGAAGTTTTTGTACTGCTCAAGGCTCCCCAGCCGGAAACGGCACGACATCTTCAATACCAATCAGGGCGGAGCTGGAACATCCCCAGGCCTCCAAGAGAACACCAGGGGTAGGAAAAGGAAGGAAGGAGAAAGTTAACCATTATTACACCTCCGTTCTGTGTCTCGAGCTATGTGTAACTTCCTTGGTGGCAGGTACTACTATAGTCATTCTATAAAAGGGGAACTTGAGGATCAGAGAGGCTAAATAACTTGCCCAGAGTCACAGAGCGCTTTAATGTTTATGTAGACATTTGTTGATTTGGCCTGCTTTGCATCGTTTCCTCCTTCTCAAGTAACAGCACCATCTCTTCCAGGTTTGAATGGGACCCCCCCACCCCCACCACCAGCCCCATCCCACCCAGGGGTGAATGTGTGACTTAGAATTGGTCAATCAGCAATCTCACCAAGACCTTCATTGTACCCCCTGGAAAGAGACTCTCTCCTTCCTCCACCCATCCTTACTACTAAGGATCACATGAGTCTAGAGCTACTGAGGAAGACTTTTCAGAGTGAGGGCCACAGAGAAATAGAGTGGAAAGAGAGAACACAGATTTCCAATAACATCTTTTGAGTGCCTGGATATTACTGTGCCTGAATGCAAAACAACTCCCTGGATTTTTCAGTTACATGAGCCAATATAGCCTTTATTATACTATTTTGATGAATGCAGTAAAAAGCTTGAATTTGAACCCAGTGTTGCCTGACTCTAAAGCTAATGCTCTCTCCATGAAACAGAACAGCTCCCCCAGATACAGCCCTCACTGAGCCGGCATTTCCTAAGGCCAACATTTACCCTCTAGTTGCATGCTTCCTGGTGGAGAACGAGTCCGATGCAGTCCTGGGCTTGAGGACATTTCTAGTATTGGCCCACTGAAAAAGTCACCCGTCTCAACACACACACACATACACATGTTCTTCTGGGGATTGATGGCTGAAAAGAATTTCTCTTAGTATCTGATCCCCAGTCATACTCTGGGGTCTTGGGCTGTGTTGCAACCTACTAGAGCTGTGATGATAGGGGCCCCTTAGAGGTGCCAGCCAAGATCTCTCTAATCGTACACACATGTGGGGACAGCAAGCATTCCTTAGAGGGTGGAGGGACACCAGCAATTGTCACAGTGTTCCTGGGAAAACACTGCTGGGGGATTGTCTTAGTCTGGGATGCCATAAGAAAATGCCATAAACTGTATGGCTGAAACAACAGATATTTATTTTCTCGCAGTTCTGGAAGCTGGAAGTCCCAGATCAGGGTGCTGGCAAAGTAGGTGTCATTCTGAGGCCTCTTTTCTTGGCTTATTGATGGCTGACATCTTGCTGTATGCTCGCATGATCTTTTCTTGCAAGTGCTAGAGAGAAGGAGAGAGAGAAAGAGGGAGAGAGAGAGCCAAGAGAGCACTCTGATGGTGTCTCTTCTTATAAGGATACTAATCCTAGGGGATCAGGGCCCTACTCTATTTTGAAATATGGTTATGTTGGGGTTAGGCCTTCAATACATGAATTCTGGTGGGGTGGGATATACACACCCAGTCCCTAACACAGATGCACTGGAAACTTTCAGTCAAGGAGATGTGAAGAAAATGTAGAACAGAATATCCAGAAGAACTTGAAGGCAGTTGGTGCTCTTTCTCAGAGCCTAGGCTTAGGCTCTTTACAACAATCAGGATAGAGGTCTTCTGGATCTATGCTTCTTTGTTGTCTCATTATAGGACAAAACACTGGGATTCCTTTTTTGTTTTGGTGGCAATGTATGTCAGGGCTTTCTGGTTTTAAGATAAATCCGCATGCTAAGGTTGTGGTATCCCGACTGGGAAAACTAAATTAGTTAACTGAAAATGAAAAATAGGAAAATTAAACCAGCAAGTTCTCCAAACATATTGGGCCAATTTAAAACCCAGGTTAACATTGATTTATTGTTTTAATAAGATTCCTGTGTAAGGAAAAATGACTGGTCTACAGCATAAATAAGTACAGGAATGTGTTTATTTGGCTGCAATATGTAGGAGCAACAGGGCAAATGACTCAAGTTTTCTGCACTTTTCCCCTTATCTTTAAAATCACTGGGCCTTAAAGCATTATTTTTTTAATTTTATTTTATTATGTTATGTTAGTCACCATACATTACATCATCAGTTTTTGATGTAGTGTTCCATGATTCATTGTTTGCGTGTTTAAGGCATTATTTTTATCCTAAGATGAATGTCCCCAGAATGATGTTAAAGACCGTTAATATTCTGAGTTCTGTCTTTACCAAACACGACCCACGAAGGGAGAACTCTGATGAGGGCCCGAGTTGGTGCTGGCCCATGGCTCTCCAGCCAGGACACTTCTATGGCCAAAAGAGCTCTGCTCAGAGGAGGCCAAGGGGAGAGAGAGCTGGACATGCCCCCAACCCTAGGACCAGCTCAAACTGGGGGCAGCCTGCAGCACAAAGCTGTCACTGCAGAGGGGAGGTTACAGGAGTCTGTGGGACTCCTTCCTCCTCATAAGTCAAGTCCACCTCAAGTCCAGAGAGCTTGTCCAGCTCCCCTTGGCCTCTCTGGCCAGCCATAATGCAGAACTATGGTCAAGAATCTGGGGCTCTCCCACTGAACATTCTGGAAGAGGCAGTCATGGGAAGTTACATGCACTTCCAACTGACAATAAGCCAGGGTAAAAGTGTCCAAAGGTCACAGCCAAGGTGCGGGCATTGCATGGCTAACCTATGGCCTCGAAAATCACATGATCATCCCTGACTCTGACAGCACAGAGGCAGGAGATGTAAGGGTCATTTCCAAGGCCTTGCAAAGAGGTACAGAGCCAAGCATCCGGGTCCCCAGGCTTTCGGGAAATAACCTCTTAGGAATAACAGGCTCTGTGAAGAAGGCACGGAGCCTAAAGTGAATTTAACTTTGTTCCCTGTGTTTTATTTCTTGAGCTGAGTGGTGGATACAGGGTTATCTTTTATATTTTTCCGTGTCCTTTTTTTGAATGTCTTAAATATTGTATAATACATTTAAGAAATAAAATTACATTACAAAAAGAAGACATTAAAGTAGGACAGTCGGGATACCTTTTGAAATTCAATATGACTGATGAATTTGAGGGGCAACTGAAGAGTTATATGTGTATAAGATGTCCAGATAAGATACTTCCCATCCAGGGCCTACAGATTAAGTCTTTTCCCAGGGTAAAAGAAATACAATCCATCAGCTATTGAGTCAAATCCTATAATATTAGCAATAGACCATTCTGTTCCTTGTTTGGACCCAACAAAATAGGAAAGCTACAACTTTTGTCTTTTTGTAGGTAGAGTGCATTTAATCTCTACAAAGCTCATTTTCATTCATGTAGTTCCTACACACAGCCCCCAGAAAGATGGTGGCCTTTTGCCTTTTTCACTCTGGAGGATGAAATTATGGCCACATCAGAGGAGGCTGAACACATGCTGGAAAGAGGCAGAAAGGCTAGAATCAGAAACAAAGGCATTTTGTTTCACAAACCCTCACTCCCCACCAGAAAGTCTTTGCAGTTGCACTTAGCAATCCGGTGTGTATCAGATGTTAGATAAAATTAATTGGGAACAGACATTTATCATTATTGATTTGTATTGGATGGGCATTTATAACACGACATTATCAACAAACAGTAGAAGATATAAAGGCGGAGGAGTAATGGGGACTGGCTGTGTAAGGACAGAATCTCTATCATGAGGCATATGCCCACATTAACAAGTCCATGAAATTGATTTCCATGGAAAATGCTTTAGAAGAAAACCCAAGGACATCTTTCAGAATTACTGAAACAGTTATCTTTTGGGGAATGTCTATGCATATGTACATATATGTGTGTTTTTAATTGAACTATTTCTTACTTTGGATAATAGGGAGGTCTAAATAAAAAGTGAAGGCTGAAAGGCCTTGTTAAATGCAGTAAGCTCATATTTCAAGTGTATTAAATGTAGCTCTATTCATTGCTACATTAAAAGTACTGACTTCGATGCGATTAGGTTGATTAATGACATACTAGTTAATAAATGAAAATAAAGTGAATATTATTATATGAGAAGCATTGATTTTGGGGGGGGGGTTTAAAAGAATACAGTGGACCTGTTTGATCAATATATAGCCCAAATGTAAACCCCAAGCAGTTTTACAAGAAAACCTTCAAAACTATGGTGTGATGTGGTGCGAAGGAAGGGCACCAGCTCAGGAGTCAGGTAGATTTGGATGGAATTCTGATACACTCTTTACTAGATGTGTGACTTTGGGCGCCAGGCTCCTCATCTGTAAGACGGCAGTGATAACTACCCACCCAGGTGGTGATTGTGAGGGGGAATGAAGCCATGTATGCAAAACTCTGAGCCCAGGGGCTGGCACATAGTAGGCACTTCACTCTGAGTTAATTAGATACTTCTAGAAGTATCTTTCTTTCGAGAGAAGAGAGTTTAGGTTTTAATTTGTTGTGGTAACAGTGAGAGAAAATAAAGTAACGGGATTTTATCATTCATTTCTCCCCATGGCTCTCAAACCCTTTATGAGCCACTTTCGAGCTCTTGCTTATAAACTGTAGCAGCCAGGATGCAAAAGTGTAGTTTTTCCAGTTTAAAATATTGAAATGCTTTCTTACCCATTGCTAAGTTAGCACTGCACTGAGTCCCTGTGTGACCACCCAACCACCTTGGAAGCCCTCATCCTCCTTGATCCAGCAACCAAAGGGCTGATGCTTACTCAAGAGGGAGGGCGGGTTAGAAGGTCTTCTTGAAAGTTCTGGCTAGTTGTCCATTCTAGTACACTGGAATGTATCACCACGCCCCACTGGTTTCTAAATACTTTAGAATCACTGTCTTTTCTCAACAGTTGTTTCTTCACACACCTCCTTGGTCACCAATTTATTTGTGGGAGAGCAGAGAACTTGGAAGTCACTCTCCCCCAGGGAGGTCCTTTTGGTGGGCTAGAGCTGGCTGTCCTGTCTGGGGTCTCGTCTACTTGGATAGCTTCCCCTCTTTGCTCCAGCTGCTGTGGGGCCACTTTTCCCTGCAAGGTCTGTAATATAAACCGAAAGGGTATAACTGAAGTCCCTGTCTACAGGGTAGTTTTGTTTGTTTTGAAGGATTCTGAACCATGAAAGGAGGGATCTCAACAATGTGGTTTCCTGTGGGTGGGCCTGTTCTGAACAGGGAGTCTTTCCCCCGAGGGGATATACATTCTTGGAAAGAGCTGACAGAGCTGCTCCCAGGCCCAGCCCAGGCAGACACAAAACTGGGCAAGTTAGATCCCTGTTAACCTCCCATGGATCCCCCTTCTGTGAGTCACTCCGCCCTAGGGTGTTATTGTAAAGAGGCCCATGAATCCATATTTGCAACAAGCACTGTCTTTATTCATTCTACTAACATTCACACACTTTGGGCCAGGTACTACAGCAGTCTGTCCTCACTGGTTTTTAAATCTTATTAGATACTGTTGTGATTAATAAAACACAAACTTATCCAAAAGCGTACTAAACTCAGATGCCTTTGTTCACATATTATTTTTAAATCAATGGATGCTAAAAGTACAACTACTATCATGTGGAAGTCTGTAACATCTGACGTGAACTAGAGGTCCTCATCCCAGAAAAGTTGGACAGTATTGTAGCTCATTATGGAGATGACAAGAAGGTACATAATTTCATGATTAGCATATTAGTAAAGAGACAAAAGAATGCCAACTCACCCCTCTTCTGCATGGGAGGCCACAATGCCAGCCAGTGGGGTGTTGCTATTCTCCGTAACTGCAAAGCAAAGAGGAAGATTAGAGTAATTCCAGAGACTCACGGCGCTCAGGAAAGCATGTCCACAGCCAAATAGGACTTTTACAAGCAAGACCAGTGATGACCACTGAACACAGGTATGTCACCACCTCTGGGAGCATGGGATCTAAGGGGGCTAAAGGCCAATGCAATTCGTTGTGCATCTTCTCTTCCCTCCCTCCTCAGCCCCCTGCCCTGCTGTTCTTTCCTCTGGCTGGTCGTCAGAAAAGTGTTGGCAGGTGGCATCCAGCTGGGACGGCTGCCAGGTTTCTAGATGGAGGAGCTGTGCTGCAGCTGGCTTGGCAGGGTAAGGCCCGGAGGAGCCAGGGTGAACGAAATTAAGTCCCGATTCTCCATGGGGAGCTACGGGACATTTCTAACACACGGGGGCAGCGGCTGGCTGCCACCCATTCGCTGGTGCTGACATAGCGCTGCAAATAGAAGCAGCAACAGTGACTGACAGGAAGAGAATCTCCATGCGAGGGCAAAGCAAGGAGGGGGAAACTTGGTCTTCAACAAAACCCCAACACAAAGGCTTTTTAAAAAAGTTCTCAGTATTTGCCAATGACGTTACAACACACCTTCAACCAAGCCGCACTATTTCGAGCAAACATAGTCTTTCTCATCTCATCCCCCATTGGCAGTCATTTTCAGGAGTGGCCAGTTTCCAAGGGCAATATGCCAGGTCTCTGCAGAATTAAATAAAAGGGGGAACTGGCAAAGTGAAGGCGGCCAATGTATGTACTCATCTGTGTCTCAGATCCAGAAAACATTAGTCTTCCCTCAAGAAATCAGATGAGTCATGACTGAACCATGGAGTGGTAGAGGGTCCTCTAGACTATCCTTAGCCAATCTTTAAAACTGCCTCAGGAGTTAATTTCTGACATAAAATATGAACAAATTTAACAAAAATACAGAAAATTGTTATGCTTCGATATCAGAGTAATGCCTCCCCCACACCCCCACCAACCACCACCAAAATGTCCATGTCCTACTCCCCAGACCCTGTGCCTGCATTACCATACACACCAAAGGGACTATGCAGGTGTGATCGGGAACCTTCAGGTGGAGAGATGGATCTGGATTATCTGGGCAGGGCTGATGTAATCACAAGGGTGCTTATGAGTGAAAGAGGGAGACAGGATAGCCAGTGTCGGTCATGGGGTGTGAGAAAAGAATGGACCAGCCCAGCTGGTTTTGAAGATGGAAGGAGATCATGAGCCAAGGAAGGCAGGCAACTTCTAGAAACTAGAAAAGGCAAGGAAACAGACTCCCTCCCAGAGCCTCCAGAAAGGAACACAGCACCACTGATAATCTTGGCTAAAACATTCTATATTTCTTTTAGGATTAAAGACGGTCTATTCCATTTAGAATAGATCCTCTGGCAACATTTCCTTATGATAACTTTCAAAAGATGCTCTTTTTCTTAAAACCTCTTCTCAATAGGAAGGTATCAAACCCTAATTACATTAGATAATTGGGTAAATGGGACACAAGGTATATTTGCAAAACCTAAGTCACACAAAAAGTAGATGGAAGACAGAAATGGACCCCTTGGTCTCACATGGGTCACTGCCATGAGAACTTAACTCCTGTGCCTTACTGATTTTGGAAATAAGCAAATGTCTAGATAAAACTCTCTTATTTCCCACCCCTGGATTCTGAAATAGATCAGAGATTCAGCCTTCAGAAATCGTTAGTACATCAGTAAAATCAATATCCCCGAGAACTCAAGATCAAGAATTTTACTGGCAGAAAAGGAAGGCATGAGATTTCTCCAAAGTTACAACTTTCACAAGAGGAAAAGGAATAAAGACATTTTACTTGACTTGTTCAGGTTAAGCTACTATTTCCCCAGGTGCATGTCAATGGCCTTTTTTGGGGCCGGGTGTGCATTTCATGTGATGTGATCTCTAATCTCAAAAGGTTTGGGGTGAGAAAAAAAAAAAAAGTATCATCGGCCTCATGTCAAAACGTAACTCAATCTGGTATATAACTGAAAAATACAAGCCAGGGTAAGATTGCATGGGAGTATGTTTTCCAAATTCTACCCCTGTTGAAATTTCTTTGCCAGTCAATTGTGGATCAGCTGCGAGTAATCCCAGGCCCCCACAGGTGCGCTGTGGGGGAGTGACAATAAGCTGGAATCGATAGGGGTCAGGACCAGAGGGCTGATCCAGCTACGGCACTGGCCTCTCAGGAAGAGGACCAGGACCCCAAAGGTAATGAGTTAGGAACATGGGAAGCGGGGGTCCCCCCAGGATGGTATTCCTCTTCAAATAGTCTAACTGGTGGATGGTATCTGTGGATGGAGAGACTTGCCCTTAGCACACGGATGATAGCAATGCCTTGAAAGAAGTGATGGAGGGCGCCTGGGTGGCTCAGTTGGTTAAGCGACTGCCTTCGGCTCAGGTCATGATCCCGGAGTCCCGGGATCGAGTCCCGCATCGGGCTCCCTGCTCGGCGGGGAGCCTGCTTCTCCCTCTGACCCTCTCCGCTTTCATGCTGTTTCTCTCTCTCTCTCTCTCTCTCTCTCTCTCTCAAGTAAATGAATAAATAAAATCTTAAAAAAAAAAAAAAGAACAGTATGCAGCTCTGCGGGGAGAAAGGGGTAGCAGATGGTCATGGAGTCAAACCAGGGACGGAGGAAAGAGGAGTTCATGAACCAGGACAAAAGCTCCTTGCTACACAGAACACACACACAAAGAAAGTTACTCAAGAAAACCGTGGTTCCTTGAGCAGCGGCCACCAAGCTCAAGAACCTAATTCTAAATCCCACGCACGCTGGGCGTGGGACACTGCATGAACTCAGCCTGTTCTGATGGGCTTAGAGACTGGCTGTGGTTGGGCCTTCCCGTTAGAAACCGTCAATGTCCGCAGCTGCGCAGAGCCGGTGGCAGGGGAGGAGGCATTTCCAACGATGCTGGCTTCATCCAAGTGGATCATTACTTTTTTTCTTTTTTTTTTTTAGCAAGAAGCTGCAAGAATTTGAATTTTACATCTTTTCCCCAATCTTAAGGCTGCTGAGTTCCCATCACATGAACATTTCACTTTGCGATTCCATTAAGTGAGCCTGAAATTAAAAATGGAGACCATTTAAAAAGTCGCCATAACATTTAATGCCCCGGTTTGGCCTCGATCGTGCTTAGTCCCAAAGTGGAGGCAGGCAGCCAATGAGAGATGAATCTGAGGAGATGGGCGCAAGGAAGGGAGGAAACAAAGTAAACTCTTTGAACCGAATCAGAGCAAATGAATCAAAGCACAGGAGTAAGAAAGGGCCAGCAGAGAGGATGCACCATGGCTGTTCAGGGCTCCCTGAAGACTCACTAAAGAAGACCCAGCACGACAGAGGAGGCCAGTAGAGACCCAAACACGAGGCCATTAACTATCCCAGCTCTTCGGAGACAAGGCGCAGCTGAGTTCTCCAGGGACAGCACATGCTTCTGCAGACAGGGAGGCAGGAGAGGTACGCTGAGAGCACGCAATCAGCTCTTGGTATCACCAGGCTGAGGAGAAGAGGTCCCTTAGGTTTCAGACCTGATATATTCCTAAACACAAAGGCGGCTAATTGTACACTTGAATTTACGGAGGGGGAATGCCCTGGAACAGAAGTCGGTCCCAGGGGTTTCTTCAGGAGCTCGTAGCTCCGTGTGGGCTGTTCGAAGGAGGGTGGAAGGACGTATGCACAGAACCTGGCCTTCGGGCTGGTACGGCTGGTTAGCAATCTTCTTGTCAACCTCTGATTCCTGCTGTCTCTTAAATTCTCTTTTCTGTTCCTTCTTGCCACCCCTACTACAGACCCACCATCGGTGGGGGTGGGACAGGAGAAAGGGGGAGGCGAGTGCTGAGAACGCTCGCTGATCCCCTTGTCAGACTGCCAGTGGCCCTTGCGTCCCCCTTGGGAAGACACTGATCTTGAACTTCAAGGATAAACAGGGTCTGTGGCTCACACAAGACTTGGCCACTGAATTATGAGGTGACAGGCCAAATAATAGCTCCTTTCTTTTTTTGCAGGTTCCCTATTGGCTTAGCTTACCCTAGGCTGCCTGTCAGACCAAAAGTCATATGGGGCTTTGTAAATAAAAATGCCAGTTATGAAAATACACGTGCAATGGTCTCAGGTGGGGTCTCGAGAAAACAGAACCTAAGATGGTGATTGCATGCAGGTGATTTATCGGGAGCGGGGCGGGAGGGGGGTGATGTCCGAAGGAGGTAGGATTAGCAGTGGAAGAAGCTTACCTGCACTCACAAAGCCGGTCTCAGCTCCTCCCCCAGGGAGCCCTGAGGCTGGGCTGGCTCTGCAGAGTTGCCCTGAATTGGGGAGAAGGGGCCAGACCTTCATCCCCTGCATGGCCGGTCACTAAATATGGGCTGCTTCTGAGAGGGGGATGTGACTTGTTCCAGGTGGCTCTCTTCACAGCAGGTCCTGCAGAGGGACTCAGCTGAAACTCAGCTCCCCCACAGGGAGAGTGAGTAAGAGCAGCGGGTCTGGAGGTGGTGACCTGGGCAGGGCCCCTCACCCTCTGCGGCCCAGGCTTCATACTGCTCCCACCCCCTTGCTTCATACACTATGTTCTGGGACAGTTCATCCAAGATACTGAAGGGCCTCTTTTCCTGTGAAAAACTTTTAAAATAAAACTTTGTAGCATGAACTACAACTCCTGCCAATGCAGCTGGCCTTGGGGTGTAATGTGCTCATCAGTCCCCTCCTTCCCCATCCGTTCTAGAACCCCTCTACTCCAGCATCTCTCAAGCATTACCTGGTGGGTGGCCCATGCCCTTATCCCCTGAACTCCTTGTCACCACGCACTTCTTGAATCACGGAGGCCACACCTGTCCACTTACCATCAAAACGAGGCAAGAGAGCCTCAGGAAGCGAGAGAATACCTGGGGGCCACATCATGTCTCTCCTGCCCCCATCATAGGACAGCAGCCTGACGTCCTCCTGATGATGAGTGTCAATTATCCGGCTCAGATGGGGACTCCTCTCCTTGTCTGCTGGTTCTTGGCATAAGAAGCCTTCACTAACCGGGTGGGAGCCATAGTCCAGGGTTTAGGGGGATGTTTGCTATGTCCTATGGTGGAAGCAGATTCCCTTGGGAATCTCTAAACCACAGAACCCAGAGCTGCCGGGCCAAAACCCAAAAATTTTCTTAAGTAAGTCATGGGTAGTGATAGAAAGTGGAGCCACTCCCACTTTTCCCTCTGGGTTCCCAGTACCCTGTATTCTATTGGTTTGTTGCAGGTGGTTTAAAGGGGAGTATGCTCAGTATCAATGCCTGTGTAGGAGTGAAGGAAGCAGGACTGGGCAATGGGAGGAGGACAGGGATACAGTCACAAGAAAAGCCTCAGCTAATCCCACAGTGAGCTTTGGGGCTGGATGGCCCTGCAGAGTTATTCTGAATTGGGGTGAGCAGGCCAGACCTTTACACTTCCACACTGCTGCTGAATGGTTATTGATTCAGGGTACATACACTACGTCCTGGAGGCTGGTGCCCCATCCTCACTGGGAATTCTTTCTTCTAGCTAGATCCTCCTCCTTAGACCGCCTGTTCTCCGTCTACTCATCTTCCAGGCCCCTGACTAGCCAGCCAAGCTTTCACCGCTGTCTATGACTCCGTATATACCCTAACCTCAGAGCACTCTCTTTCTGCCAAATGTGGGTAGGCAGGTGAATCCCACAAAGCTCAGCCATTATGAGGATTTCTAGCTTGTGCCTGTATACAGAGCTGCTCCATCCATGGATGCAACTTGACCCTTACTGTCTGTGATCAGGTGGCCATAAGGGGGCCCCCCATATGGCTGAGGGAGGGGCACCGCTGTATCAGTGGATGCCATGGGGATCCAGGCAGCCTGCTTATCAGCCCACTGAACTCTCTGGCCCTTTGTGCGCACATTCCCAGATGTGCTACTTCCATCTTATCTGACAGAGTAGAAGAGTCAACATGGCCCTAGGAGAAGACCGTAAATGCAATCTCTCGTCTGTCCAAAGTGACTGTGAACTCTTTTTGATTTTCGTTTTTGATCGGAATTAAAAAGCACATGACACATATTAGCAGCCACAAACCACATACCAAGGCCGGGTTAGGGGCTGGAGCAAAGATACCACATGCGGCAAGACATCTGCAGTTGGGGTTACTGCTTGTTTGAATTTGCAGCAACCCCACTGTGCCCACTGAAGATCTGTCTGGTTTTTGTAGGGGACAGACTCGGGCTATGGTGGGGACTATCCCCTTCCCTCTGCCTTCTTCAGGTCTTTAAGGATAGCACAAATCTTCACCAGTGCTTCTTGGTTGTAAAGGGGTTTTTTTTGTTTTTTTTTTTTTTAATTTATTATCTTGACCTTTGGGGAAAGGGAGTAATTTCTGTTTGGCCTTCCTCACCACGAGGAGAGCTCTTACCTCATAGCTAAGGAGCTACCATGGATGTTCTGCCAACTACCAGTGATTTCTGTACCAATAGTACATTCCAGGTCTGTGAAAGAGACCACCTGGTAGGTCTGCGACCCTGGCACACACTGAGAGTTGGACCTGACCAGGGTGTCATTTGTCACCTAGCCTCCATGTTCCCCACTCTACAGGGGGCTGAGATGACACCACAGCTCCCCAGGTATCACCAGCAGCTCAGACCCTGCATGCAACAATGTGGGAAATGTTTGGGCGTTCCCTTTTGCCCAGTGTGTGAGTACCCAGGTCCTGGAGAGCAACATATGCCGAGGACTTTCTGGCCTTACACAGAATATCCACTCCGGTGTGCCCACTTCTTTGAGCCTCCTGGTCCTGCCTTCTGCCATCTCCCGTGGTGGTTCTAACACTTCTAGTTTAAATGGTAGGAGCCATCAACTTCTCCAGGCTCCAAGAGCCATCCTAGCAGCATGGGAGACCGTTTCCCTGGGTCCTTGTCCAGGCGTTACGTTCTCTATCGCTGGTGAGCTTTCCCACATCCATAAACTCTCCCTTGTCCAACTTGATTTTGACCCGGCACTGTCAGGATCCAGTCCCATCAGTTGTGCATGTTAGCCTGGTCCTACTGCCCCTTCAGAGCATAGGCCTTTCCTCTTTTACCAGACCAGCCCTTCCCCAGACAAATTCTGGGGGGACTCAACCCTCCCCGTTTGTCTCTGGGTCAAGAGAAGAGCAGTGAGTGACGTTTGGGGAGGAGGAGTGTGTTTTCTTGCAAAGCAGAGACCTTGGCACCATCCTTGGTACTAGCCTTTAACAGGGAGGAATGGGCCACATCTGTGGGCCCAGAGGGTTCCCAAGAATCTGGGAATTCACATTTTCCAGCCCATCAACCCAGGTATACCTACCCCATGTCTCAAGACCCCACTCCTGGCCTTGGCACAGCAGACCCGTGGGGGCTGAGCACCCAGACTTCTCTGCAGCTCTGCTACTCTGATAAATAAGCGCTGGGCCTGTTCCTTCGCTTTTCTGCCCTCCGACTGCAGATGAGTCTCTCCCTATGCTGTTAAGGAAGCCCTCTGGCTTTCACACTTAGCCTTATCACTCTCAGCACCAGCTGTTGCAGGTCTGCTTCCCAGGGAAGCAAAGTCTGAGACAGAGATTTGCCCCCAGGAAGCTTAGGAGGAAGTAGAGCTCCTTGTGCGGGGAGCAAAAGAAGCCACACTGGGCAGAGGGGAGGATGAATGGTTACAGGGTCACACCAGAGGCCTCAGCTGATCCCACAGGAGCTCTGGCCCGGGATGGCCCTGCAGGGTTGTCTCAAATAGGAACGGGGCCAGGCCTTGATGCCCTGCAGTCAGCCAGTAAGGGCTGCCCCCGGGAAGGAAGCATGACCTTGAGCACGGTGGCCGGCTCCCTTTAGCCCAGAGCCAGTCCCAGAAAAGGACTCAGCTGAGAACCGCCATCCTCTGGTACAAAGTGTGAAGTGAGGAATGAGTGCTTGAGTCCTCCAGGGAGATCTGGACCGAGAATCTTGACGTCTACTGCCCCAACCTACCTACTAACATATATGTAATTTTAGAAACCTTCACTGTACAACAAGAAATTACTTTCAGATCCTTGGGTGAAGCGTAAAGTGAAATATGCCTTTGTAAGCCTTAATGACACATCTTAGGTTTTCTAGGTGTCCCAAGTTTCAAAACATCCCCAAATCTTTTTTTTTTAATGTTTTTCTTCCTAACATAGACCACGAAAAGAGTCCATTTGGCCTTTGGAGTAGACAACCCTACTGATCTTCCTGCAAATGGGCTTAGGCCTTTAACCTTCTTGCCTACCTTCGCGTCTTTACTGCTTGGAGCTAAGAGCCACACCAACTCTCTACACAACTCAAAATGCTAACAGCCTCATGGCACGTAGGTATGTGTTCTATGGGCCATGTTGAGTCATGCCTCGCCGTCCTAAGCTGCCCAGAGCCACACAGTATTTGCAGTGGGTCGGCAGACAGCCCACTGGCTGCCCACGGTGCAGAGAAGCAGTATAACAAGCATGGCCCATTCCTTAGCCAGGAAAAGCCGTTGAAGTCTGTGTGCTGAAGACAAAGTGGCCATAAACTCTGCAAGCCAGGGAGGTTATTTCAGTTACTAAATGATTAAAGTCTCTAATCTCTGAAGCGGTGATAAAGAACACCAGGGAAGGGGGCTGTGCTTTTGATGCTGGGGGAAGGTACAGAACGTCTCTCTTGAGACCATACCAGAGGAAGCCCACCCCATAAAAGAACCGCAGATAAGTAAGACATCATTAATAAATCAATGACAGGAAAATGAAAACGGAAGCAGATGAATCAGCTATTGGATCAGGTCGTAGATGAAAAACAGCACATCTGTTGCTACCTTTGGTGCATTAACAAATAAGTCTACTGGATCAGACCGTCTTTCATACTTTTACTTGGAATAATGAAGCTTCAAGAGCGATTAAAGCATAAATCAATTTTTAAATGTATCTTGTACCTCCCCCAAACAACAGGAGGCATATTTTTCCTTGCTTTGAATTCTTTTTGGCAGGCGACAGGAAGTGCAGGGATAAAAAAGGTCTGCCTCATGTTGGCTCTGCTGTGGGGTATGAGCACACAGCTAATTTAGTGTTTAGCCTTATGCTTTGATTCTTACCAGCTGAAGGCACTGAGCTGTGCTTAATCGATACGTTAAACCCGAGCCAGTGCATTTCAGTTCAGGCAATATCCACCGGTCTCCTCGTCCAGGACAGCTCGGGTCTAACTTCTTTTCCTCTTCATGTAGATACTGATTTACATTTTGTCTTGTTTTTATTGAAGACTTCAGCAAAATTAACAATTGAGGTGGGGAAAGCATTTTTCTCTTTTGAAGCATAATTTCTCCTTTATATATAATGAAGAAGCTTGCTTCTTCCTAATGGCAAAGTGGCCAGGTTTTAGGACATCAAGGATGGACATGTGCAATTGATTTGGTAAGCTGTACATCCATGTCCAAAGGGGGAGAGACGTACTCTCAACATATTTTTTTTTATTGAAGTGTAACATACCATATTATATTAGTTTTAGGTGTACAATATAGTGATTGGACAATTATATGCATTACTAAATGCTCCCTATGATAAGTGTAGTTATTACCTGTCACCATGCAAAGTTATTACAATATTATTGACTATATTCCATATGCTGTACTTTTCATCCCTGTAATATAATTATTTTATAGTGGAAATTTGTACCTCTTCATCCCCTTCACCCGTTTTGTCTCTTTGCCTATTACACCCAGCCCCCCACCCCTTCCCCCTGGCAACCACCAGTTTGTTCTCTGTATTTATGAGTCTATTTCCATTTTTTGTTTGTTCGTTTGTTTTGTTTTTTAGATTCCACATATAAGCAAAATCACATGGTATTTGTCTTTCTCTGACTTATTTCACTTAGCGTAACAGCCTCTAGGTCCACCCATGCTGTTGTAAATGGCAAGATTTCATTCTTCTTTATGGCTAATATTCCTTTGTGTGACAGCGAGAAACTTAGCATGTCTGAGAAGCTTAGAAACTTCTGCTTAGCCCTGCACGTAGGCATGTTACAGCTAAGATTTGAAAAAACTGCTTTTTTACCGGAAACCAACCTCACCTGAGGAGATAAGGAAGTACATATAGAAATGACTCTGCTAGCTTGATGGGAACTACATGACCAGATTCCTGTACGCAAAGATCAACTGACCAAGGACAAAGCTGTTACACCACTTTCTTCAGGTGTCTTGAGATGTCAGTCACCTTTTTGACTCCAACTCCCTCACCTTCCCCCTCTTCCTAACATAAAAGAAGCTCAAATCTCATGCTCTGCGAGATGGTTCTTTGGAATCTCGTGCTCCTCTGTTTGTTGGCTTTTTGAACAAAGTCACTTTTCTGACCCCAACATCGTGCCTCTCAACTAACTGGCCGGTCATGGGGCAAGCAGAACAAGCTTGGACCTGGTTACCCTTTGGTAACCCAGCCAGGAGCAGGTCATGGCTAGCCGGCCTCATACAGGGCTTCTCCGACTTCCCGGAGCCACACCTGCTGCCCCAGCCTCTGGCCCGTGGGACAGGGCATACACAGACCTCTGCCAGCCGCCAGACCCGAAAGTAGGGTAAGTTGCTCCAATGTCTACAGCCGGGAACCCCATTCCCCTCCGTTTGGGCTCGTCCTTGGGGAGAAGCCACTTTGTTTGCATTTGTCTCCAGGACCCGTTGGAGAGGGTAATAGCTGTTGGTCTCGCACCCAGTGTGTTCGTGAGCCAGTTCCTTTGCGCTCGGTTGGTTTGTTGCTCCAGCTTTGGGTAGCTTTGGACAAACCCAGCCCTGTTAAATTTGTTTTGTGAAAGACCTTTCATGTTCTCTCCATAAATACTAGCGACTTGTAGCTTTATTCCTCCCATTCGGTTGCCTCCAAATAGTTAATGTTGTAGGAAGCCGTTTGGTTCCGTTGGAGAAACTGACTTTAAGGGAGAAACTAGGAAATAAGAAGCTGTTTGGTTCAGTCGGTGAAACCCCTGATTTTTGAGAAGGAGTGAACGTTCACAGAAGTGTTCTAGGCTTCATTTAGTCCTGGTTTGGTTTCTTCTGTGTTCTTTCTGAACCTTTGCCTAGGAAGATGGGGAACACTCCTTCTGTTTCCAAAGAAAGAGCTTCAGGACAGATTTTGAATAAATCGCGCAGAGAGCTGAAAAGCAAGAGGGAGAGACAGGAGTCAGAGGTAAAGGAATGTTAGTGCAAACTTCGAATCCGTCTCCGGCCAGGCCAGTGGTCACCTCTGCCTGCCCTCCTCCTGTTCCCGCACCACCACGGGCGGGGCTCCCACAGCCAGCTCCTATATACCATCGCGGGTGCCTCCAGCCCCATCGGCACCTGCTCCCCCTGCCCTCACTCTTGAGGAGGGACCCCCAGCTGTAGGGCCACCTCCTCACGAGGTTCAAACTGAAGTGCCCCCACTTAAAACGAAAGGGCACAGGGGCTCCCCTGAACTTAACCCACGCACTTCAGGTAAAACTGTCAGCGGGGAACAAACTGGTTGACCGCTTAGTAGACACAG
The DNA here is from genome assembly GCF_011800145.1 of Mirounga leonina. Lineage (NCBI taxonomy): Eukaryota > Metazoa > Chordata > Mammalia > Carnivora > Phocidae > Mirounga > Mirounga leonina. The sequence goes on from NW_023270825.1 coordinate 42,258,202, forward strand.
GGGCAGCATACTTGGTACTCAAGCTAATTCAAGGTTGTTAGTTTAACTAAGATAAACGTGTCTTTAGGCGTATCAGCATTAAATATAAAACTTTTATTCTACCAAGTTTACTAAACAAGCTCATGTTATCTCTGTTGCAACTTGTCAGCAAGGAGATGACTTAAAATGATGGTTAATTTCATCTGTCTCTTGCAGTTTTCATGGGTAATTGTTAAGAGCAAGTAGGTTAAATAAAAGGGCTTATAGGTAAACTTTTAAATAGCTTTCAAAATCCTTGGTAACCTGACACTTTGACGTTTTGCTAAGTTAAGCAAGAAATTGGGTTGAATAAATTGGATATCTAAGTCTTTTCCAAATAAGATAAAATACTAAAGCATTAATGACTAAACATAAGTTTGTCAGCTTTTGTCTTATCACAGAGAAACTCAAGATACTTGGGTCTGTTAGTAAACATTTTATGCTTTATTGAAAGTTGTACTATGCAAAAACACATGCCTAGAAATTACAAAATGTATTCAGAATTTGCCAATCTAAAGGATTCTGGTGTGACACAGTTCCGTAATTGGTTACTACTTAGTTTTCAGTGGAAACTAAGGTTTCTTGGAGTTAAAATTCTGATAAATGTAAAATGCTAGAAATAGGGGCACCTGGGTGGCTCAGTCAGTTAAGCGTCCAACTCTTGATCTCAGCTAAGGTCTTGATCTTGGGGTCGTGGATTCAAGTCCCACCTCGGGCTCCACACTGGCTGTGAAACCTACTTAAAAAAAAAAAAAAAAGACCTAGAAATGATAAAGAGAGCAACTCTGTATGTAGGGAAAGTAGGAGATGTGTAGGAAAGGTATGAGAAATGAGAACACATTTTTGTTGAGGGAAAAGAAAGTAATTTTGTCCTGAAATGGGATTAGTTGTTTAGAGAGGAAAAACTTAGACAAAATCTGAATGAGAAAGAATGTTGTAGAAGGTTTGTGAAGTGGAATCTTTGATAAAAATTTTATGCGAGGTCAGGACTAAGATTGGAATGAATGCATTTTAAACACAGGTATAAGATTGGAATTTGGCTTTTCTCTCTGTTAAAAAGAAAGTTTTCATGGATTGTTGGTCTGATCTTGATAAGAAATTATAAACAAAGTTTTTTTCTTTATCTGCCCAGAAAAATAAAGTTTCTGTGTTTTGTCTTTATCAGGTCTTTGATTTCTTAAGAAAGTTAAAAATTCTCAATATTAAGGGAGCTACATTTTGGTAACAACTGTAAAAACTTCTATAGAATCTCTTATTGCCTCCAAATAGTTAATGTTTTAGGAAGCCATTAATTAAATGTTAAGTTTTATAATAGTCGCTAATCCTATTTCGGTACATGCTTTAGAACCTTTTGAGGTTTTTAACAAACTTCCCCAAAATTCAAAATCTAAATGAAGTTGGGCTCCTTTATTTTGTATGTTAAGTTACCTGGAAACCATTGTCAAACAAATGATGATAAGCCTTCCTAGCTTACATTGTGTGGGTAGATGCTAGAATTGTTCCAGAAATTATATAAAATTTCTAAACTTTTAACATGTCCTGATATAATGTCATCACATGTAATTCTAATTATTGAAATATTATGTGTCACAAAAATTACCCAATATCATTGTCAACTGCATTATAATGAATCCTCATCAGATTTTTAACCATGGCCATTTTTTAGTTTTTTGTCATTTATAGTTACTCTTTCACTCTGATGCTCTTGCATATATTTCAGTTTTGAGGAGACTCACAAAAAGAACTTTTGACAAATACAGGTTTCTGATATCTTTGAGATCATAAAACTAAGAAATTTCAGAACTAATGGAAAAACTGTATTCAAACAACAAGAATTAGTAACATGGGACAAAATGAATTGAGAAAAGGATTATAATTTGTATGACTCTTGTTTGTAACTTTGCTGGTTCTTACTAATATTTGCTCTTCTAGATTTAAGAAGACGTTTTCTCTTAAGATATCTATGACTTACAGGAATCTGATAAAATATTCCTTTGTAAAACCAAAAGGAACATTTATCTTTTCACCTGGCTTAAACTCTCCAGCATTTAGAAATTCTCAGTGAGTGTTCTTTCTTTCATGGTAATTATAGTTGATTGCATAAGTTCAACGAGAATCTGTTCTCCTTATCCCAGGACCCCATTGAAAACATTAGTTATATCACCAAGACTTTGACTGGAATGTCATTTGAGAGACATGCATAGGCTCAGATATGATAGCTTTAAGGAACTAAGGTTGACTTTTTAGAGCCAATAGAGCTCCTTGGAAATGTTGGCCTGACACCTTGCTTCCAGTGTTCCCAGCAGCCTTACCAGGTGAATAAAGAATGTCCCTTCCTGGCAGGTGCAGGAACCTCAGGGTAGTTTAGGGACCTTGAGAAGAGAGGAATTCAGCTAAATCTATAGGGATTATAGGCAAATCTGATGGCAAGTGTTTGGTTTGGCTTCTGGCCTTGAGAGTCTCTTAAAAGTTCAATCTGAAATCTCTTATGAAAAGTCCCAACAAAGCAGATTTATCCATATGACCAATTGCTATTCCTGGGGCACTTATGTAAATAATTAGGCCAAGTTTGTTAAAAGTAGACTTGTCTTTATTAACATCTAATGTATTATTTGTTTCAGGGGTACAGGTCTGTAATCCATCAGTCTTACACAATACACAGTGCTCACCACAGCACATACCCTCCCCAGTGTCCATCACCAGCCACCCCATTCCCCCCACCCCCCTCCCCTCCAGCAACCCTCAGTTTGTTTCCTAAGATTAAGAGTCTCTTATGGTTTGTCTCCCTTTCTGGTTTCATCTTGTTTCATTTTTTCCTCTCTTCCCCTATGATCCTCCGCTTCATTTCTTTTTTTTTCTTTTCTGCTTCGTTTCTTAAATTCTGCATACTAGTGAGATCATATGATAACTGTGTTTCTCTGATTGACTTATTTTGCTTAGCATAATACCCTCTAGTTCCATCCACATCATTGCAAATGGTAAGATTTCATTTTTTTGATGGCTGCGTAATATTCCATTGTACATATACACCATATGTTCTTTATCCATTCATCTGTCAATGGACATCTGGGCTCTTTCCATAGTTTGGCTATTGTGGACATTGCTGCTATAAACATTGGGGTGCAGGTGCCCCTTTGGATCACTACAGTTGTATCTTTGGGGGTAAATACCCAGTAGTGCAATTTCTGGGTCGTAGGGTACAAACTAGTCTTAATTTGGCTATCTTTGATAAAAATTGAGGGTGATTTTAGAGAGAAAAATTACCTTTCAAAAACACTACTTTTGTGGATGTTAAATTTTATTTCTGATTAATTGTCTTTGAGTGTTTGTTGTTTGCTTATAAAACTGGACTGGATCCTGAATTCCTCTGGTTTCCTTGACTATCTGGCTATAACTCTCCAAACTAAGGTTTCCAATTTTCTCCCATTCTCTTCACTTGAAATCATTGAGAACTAAAACTTATCTTTTTCCTGAAGCCCTGCAAACTGAAGCTAGAGAACTTGAGAAATTGCCACAATGGCTCATGTATAGACAATCTTCATGTCTGTTGCTCTGGGGGGTCACTCAAAAGGGTCACCAGGGACATTTGAACTACAAACCAGAAAAATACATCAGATTGCTGCTGCCTCCCTCCACCCCATCTGAGGATGCTTTGAGCCCAACATCTAAAAATACTCTCAGTGGCAGCATTCGGGATTCAGACACTAAGTAATTTGCTCCAACTATTAACCCATGTTTTTCTTTTGTTTCCATAGAAATGCCTATGGTTACTTCTAAAATCCCAAAGCCAAAAGAGGCAGTAAGAAACAGTCATAAGTCAAATCAAAAGTTTCCATTCTGCAACTGCCCCTCATTGACCCTGCCCTTCACCAGAGTAATCTTTGATTTAGAGATGGTGGACAATGCAGCAAGGCCAGAGTGGGTGGCTCAGAATGCGAAAGAGGGAGGGGCCAGAAAGAACACATAAGGACAGACAACAACAAACTCTGGCATGGGCAAAGAAGAAAAGAATCTTGATTTCCAGAGTTGTCACATTATATTCATTGAGATATCCAGGTTTTAACAAAAAATTACAAGGTATGCAAAGAAGCAGAAAAATATGGACCATTCATAGGAAAATAATAGTCAATTGTAATTGTCCTTGTCTCTAGTAGTTGTTGGACTTATTGTATAAACATTTTAAATCAGCTATTTATTACAAATATGTTCAAAGAATTAAGAAAAATCATTTCTTTTTTTAAAAAAGATCTGTTTATTTTAGAGAGAGAGAGAGAGAGAGAGAGAAAACGTGAGTGGGGGGAGGGGCAGAGGGAGAGAATCTTCAAGCAGACTCCCTGCTAAGTGGGGAGCCCGATGCAGGGCTCAATCCCACAACCCATGAGATCAAGACCTGAGCCGAAACAAGAGTAGAATACTCAACCAACTGAGCCACCCAGGCGCCCCAAGAAAAATCATTTCTAAGGAATTAAAGGCAAGTATGAAAATAATATCTCAACAAGTAGAGAATATCAAGAGAAAAGTAGAAATTATAAAACAGAACCAAACAGAAATTCCAGAGTTGCAAAGTATAATAACCGAAATGCAAAATTTACTCAAAAGGCTCAAAAGAAGATTTAAGCTGGCAAAAGAAAGGATCTGTGAACCTGAAGATAGGTCAGTTGAGGTTTTCCAGTCCAAGGAACAAAAGAAAAAGATTTTTAAAAATTACCAAAGGCTAAATCTGTGAAACAGCGTCAAACCTGCCAACATATGCGTGCTGAGAGTCCCAGAAGGAGAGGAGAGGCAAGTGAGAGAGAAGGGCAGAGATAGGGGCACCTGGGTGGCTCAGATGGTTAAGCATCTGCCTTCGGCTCAGGTCATGATCCCAGGGTCCTGGGATAGAGTCCCGCATCGGGCTCCCTGCTAGGCGGGGAGCCTGCTTCTCCCTCTGCCTCTCTCTCTCTCTTTGACTCTAATGAATAAATAAATAAAACATTAAAAAAAAAAAAAAAAGAAGGGCAGAGATAATATTTGAAAAAAGTAATGGCTTAAAACTTTTCCAATTTGATAAAAACATTAATCTGTACAGCCAAGAAGCTCAGTGAACTTCAGGAAGAATAAACAGAAAGAGATTCACAAATAGATACATCAAACTGCCAAAAGTTAAAGAGAAAATCTGAAAACACCAAGAGAAAGTGGCTCATTACATATAACAGATCCTCAATAAAATGAACAGCTAATTCTTAGAAACTATGGAGGCCAGAAAGCAGTAGGGAGACCTACCCACACTCACTAGGATGGCTGTAATAAAAAGACAGATCACAAGTGTTGGTGAGGATGTGAAGAAATTGAGAATGTAAAATGGTTGTAGATACTTTGAAAAACAGTTTGGCAGTTTCTCGAAAGATTAAACCTAGATTACTCCTAGGTATGTATGTGTGTGTGTATATATATATGTGTGTGTATGTATGTGCGTGTATATATAAATGTGTGTATGTATGTGTGTGTATATATATGTGCATATACATACACACATACACACTCCAAAGGGAAATGAAAACGTGTTCATGCAAAAATGTATAGATGAATTTTCAGAGCAGCATTATTCATAATAGCCCCAAATTGGAAACTACTCAAGTGTCCATCAACTGATGAATGGATAAATTTAGAATTTGGTGTATCCATACAATGAAATAATATTCAGAAATAAATAGGAATGAGGGACACCTGGGTGGCGCAGTCAGTTAAGCATCTGACTCTTGGTTTCAGCTCAGGTCATCATCTCAGGGTCATGAGATCAAGCCCCTTGTCTGGCTCTGCACCGGGCATGAAGCCTGCTTAAGATTCTTTCTCTCCTTCTCCCTCTGTCCCTCCCACCACTCACTCTCTCTAAAAATAAATAAATAAATAAAATAAGAAATAAAAAGGAACGAAGTCTTGACGTATGCTATAACATGGATGCACCTTGAAAACATGAAGCCGTGTGAAAACAGCCAGCCACAAAAGACACGTATTATATGATTCCATTTTCATGGAATCACCAGAACAGGCAAATCTATAGAAACAGAATGTAAATTAGTGGTCCCCAGGGGCTTTGGTTAGGGGTAGGTTTGGAGGGAGCTGGGGAGTTATTGCTAATGGGTATGGGGTTTCTTTTTCAGGAGGTGAAATATTCTAAAAGTGATTATATTATTGGTTGTACAACTTTGTGAATGTACTACATGCCTTTGAAATGGACACTATAGAGGGGTGACTTGTATGGTATGTTACTTATATTTCAATAAAGCTATTATTTAAAAAAAGAAGAAACGTCTTCGTAGGATGAAGGAAAAAATAAGTGAGGATGGGAAATGTAGTCTCCAAGTGGACAGTCCTATTCCTAGCTCTATTACTAAAAGAAAGAAGACAGGATGGATATCTGAGAAAATTTCTCAGATTCTGCCATATATTTCACTCCCACAATGTTTTGCTCTCTAATAGCTTTCATGTGCGCAGAACAGGGCAGAAGTCCTGCAGGACATCGTTCCACAGGACTGAGGGACTTACGCTACCCTGTTAGCCAGTGTGACCACTTTGCAACAGGCCCTCCTCCACTCGACTGCAACTCACCCACCACTGAGTTTACCGACTTCCTGAGATAGAATTTTTTTTATTCAATATGGAGAGGACATGGCCAAATCTGGTATGACATCTCCATTACTCTACACCCAATGTCTTGACCTATACAAGGTAAAGCCTTTCTGGCTCTTTGGGGTTAATACTTCTTTGATAGAAAGCTTACTCCAAGTTTCTGAAGGTTTCAGGCAGACATCCTATGGATAACTGTCTGGTGGCAAAATCTCCATTTCTCGCCATCCCTCACCCCACATCTTCAATGACTTTCCACCAGAAGGTGAGTTCTTCAGTATTCTTTAGTATTCCATAGGGGTTGGGATGGTCTCCTTCATGTCAGGGGCCTTCACCATCACATTATCCCTAGGGCCTGAGGATTCTCATTTCAGGAAGGGCTGAAATCCCTTATTTCTAATAGTAGGTCCTTCTGTAATCCTTGGTACAACTGTAAAAGAAAATTTAGTAGGTGTCTAATAATGCTTATTGATCTGTTGATTCATCCTCATCATAGAACTGGTGAAAATTTAGTCTGAAAAGAAGGGAAGTGCTGAAAGCTAATAGTACACAGTAAATTAGGGGTGTTTCCAGGGTACCTCAGCATTCCCATTTATTAAATGAAAATGTTATTTTTGAAGTATTGGAGCATCGTCAGATAAGCGCTAGTATGGCAGGAAAGTGGGTTCAGCATCTGAGTATCTGCAAGTGGCAGAAGCTGACAGAAAAGCATTTCCTCCTTAGCCGGGCCTCTCGACAACACAGGGGAGGCCGTTCTTCAGCAAGCTCAGAGGAAGAACACAGGGGAGAGAAGCTAAGAGAAGGGCCAGTTCACGACTCAACAGACATTCTTTTCCTTGCTTACTTTCTCTTTCTCCTCACTTGAGCAAAGTTAAAATTAAGTTTCCTTGCTGAGCAGGTTTTTTCCAAAGTATTAGCTAATGTGGTCAGTAATTGGGATACATTTGTCCAAGTTAAAACTCACAAATTCAAAAGGTGGCTGAGTTCAAACTAACATAAGTGTGATATATAAAGGTTTTTAGTGATCTTTAGCCCAGACAAAAATTAGCCTCTCTGGAACATGGAAAAAACAGAACAATTCGATAAACTCACATTGTGGCGTAAGGGCCGTTGGCATTCCATATTCCAGCAGATTATGCCTGGGTGGGCTTTTCTTTTCTGGGCTTCTTGAATTCTTTATTTTCCTAATGATCCCTGTACTCATTAGAAGACGTTAGCACATTACAATGGCATTTATGAAGCACCCAAGGAGGGATATGTTAGTCTCATATTTACTCTTTCATTCCTGAGGCTAATGCTCAGGTTTTCCTTCAATGCGGTTCTCTTTTCCAGAACACTCCGGTGTTTTGGAAACAACACAATCACAGCCAGCTTCACAGGAGAACAACTTGTATAGTTACACAGCACCCCACACTTGGAAGGACCCCACACTTGGAAGGACCCCACACTTAGTTTAATGTACTGCTGTCACTGTCTTGAAGTTCCTACTGACTTTGAACAAAGGGCCACATGTTCATTTTGCACTTGGCCTTGACAGTTCTATGTAGCTAGGACTGAACACAGTCCTTGCGGTTTCAGGTCTCAGATTTGAGCCTTATTAGCTTTGTGATCCTGGATGGGTTTCTTAACCCCTCTCAATTTCATTTTCCTCAGTTGTTAAATATAGAAAGAACACTAGCTGTCTCACGGAATCATTGTAAGAATTAAATGAGATAGGAAAACATGCCATGCCTGGGATGTGGTTCTAGTAACTAACCCTTGTTAATTAACTACTCTGTGCTAGACGCTGTGCCACGCTGTTTACAGAGGTTAGCTCACGAGTTCCTCACAACCGTGGCTGATCATCAGCCGGCACACCCTGTGTGTGCTCCTAGTTTTTCATAGTCAGCTTCTGTTCCCACTGGTCCAGCATCCCCTCTGGTTGGTCAGCATCTGTGATCATAGTGGTTATCATCAGCACAGGTCTCGGTACTCTGTGTGGTCAGTCGTGTTTTACAAATGAGGGAACTGAGGCACAGACTTATTGAGTAACTTGCCCAAGGCCACACAGCTTGTAAGTAGACACCTTGAACTATGAATGTCATAACCTCCAGTAGTAAAGGTCAGAGACTGTAGTAAAAGTGAGGTCTTTTAACTTGAAGTTTAATGTTCTTTCCTTCTGGCCTTCAAGATCTTTTACCCCTGAGGAGTTAACAACTGAGTGATGGTGATAAGGCACAGTAAACCTGGCTACTGCCCAAGACCATGTGTTCCTACCTGCCCAACCTCACCTGCCGAACGTGAGCACTCTAAGCTGCTCTCCAGGCCTTTGATTAGGTTTTTCCCTCATCTGAAGGCTCTCCCTTATTTGCTACTCTTCGCTTTCTAAAAAATTCCTCATTTTCCTTCAAGACTCAACTGAAGTCCCTCATCGCTCAAGAAGCCCCCTCCTCTGGGCACTCTTCGTATCTTGTATGTAGCTCTGTCATGGCACTTCTTCACTTCTTCATTAATTCTTCACTTCTTCATTAATTAATTGCCGGTTTTCTTGTCTACCTTCCTCCAGGCCTGAAAAATCTTTGATGAACAAAGATTGCTCATCTGGGTGTTCCCAGCACTTCGGAAAATGTGACTGACATATAACTGCTCTTCAGTAGGTGATAGAGGCAAAAATGGTGCTATTTTCCAAAGAACACCAAATGTTCTATTGGTTCAAAGGAGAGAGAGATGAACTCAACTGACGGACAGAGCCTTCACAGAAAAGGCCGTTTGCATGTTCGCTCTTGAAGGATGGGGAGGACTGAAAATAAGGATGGAGAATAGAGACAGAAAATCCATTCAGCCAGAGTGAGTGACTTGAGCAGAAGTGGAATGATGAGAAGGTTTAAGACAAAGCTTGCTTAATGTCCATAATAGCCAAACTATGGAAAAAGCCTAGATGTCCATCAACAGATGAATGGATAAAGAAGATGTGGTATATATATACAATGGAATATTATGCAACCATCAAACAAAAAAAGAAATCTTGCCATTTGCAACAATGTGGATGGAACTAGAGGGTATTATGCTAAGCGAAATAAGTCAATCAGAGAAACACAGTTATCATATGATCTCACTGATCTGAGGAATTTGAGAAACAAGGAAGAGGCTCATAGGGGAAGGGAGGGAAAAATGAAACAACACGAAACCAGAGAGGGAGATAAACCATAGGAGACTCTTAATCTCAGGAAGCAAACTGAGGGTTGCTGGAGTAGTGGGGGGTGGGAGGGATGGGGTGGCTGGGTGATAGACATTGGGGAGGGTATGTGTTGTGGAGAACACTGAATTGTGTAGGACTGATGAATCAGACCTGTACCCCTGAAACAAATAATACATTATATGTTAATAAAAAAAAAAAAGACAAAACTTGCTTAGAAAACAGCAGGTAGGCCATTTGGCTTGGAATTTAGGGTTTTTACTAAGCAATGAATCCCAACTTCAAATGCTTCTTGGAACCAGGCTTATAGCACAGTAAATAAATGAAACATGGCTCCATGTAGTACAATACGGAGGGGAAGGGACTGTGGCACTGGAAAACACATACTCCACTTAAAGGGAGGTAGCTGTTACTCTACGCCAAATGGCCATGTGTGGACCTGTCAATTTTCCCAGGGAACAGGAAATTCAGATGTGTGTGCATGTGTATGTGTGTGAAATATTTTTTAATTTTTTATTAAAAAAAATTGTTAGACTTACAGAAAAGCTGTAGAAATAGTAATAGTAAAGAGTTTATGAATACCCTTCACCCAGTATTCATGACTTACATACCAGTAGCATAATAATAAAAAGTACAAAATGAACATTGCTGTAAGAGTATTAATTAAACTGTAGTGCTTATTCAAAGTTCAGCTGATTTTCTCATCATGTGCTTTTTCTGTTCCAGGATCCAGGCCAGGATCCCACGTTGCTTTTAGTGGTTGGGTTTCTTCAGCTTCCTCTCATCTGTGACTGTTCCTCAGTCTCTGCTTGTCTTTCATGATGTTGACAGTTTGGGTGATTACTGATCTATTATTTTGTAGAGTGTCTCTCAATTTGCGTTTGATGTTTTCTCAGGGTTAAGTTGCGATTATGCATTGTTGGCCTGAATACTGCAGAAGTGATGTTATGTTCTTCTCTGTGCATCATGTCGGGTACATGATGTCAATGTGTCTCATTGCTGGTGATATCCACTTTGATCGCTTGGTTAAGGTGCTGTCTGCTGTGTTTTTCTACTGTAAAGTTACCACTTTTTCATTCTGTACATGATAAATATTTAAGGGAAAATACTCTGAGGCTATGAAAATGTCCTATTCTCAAACTTTTGTCCACTGATTTTTCATTCATCAGTGGATCTTGCCTACTTCAATTATTACTATACTGTGGGCCTAATGGTGATTTTTAAATTTCCCTCATTAAGTCTACTTTCATTAGTTAGAGTTCTTCAGTAAGGAAGTCATCCCTTTCCCCCCATTTACTTACTTATTTTATCATATTTATATGAGTATGGATTCATGGATATTTTATTTTATAAGTTATAATCCAATATTACCGGTATTATTTTGTTGCTCAAATTGTCCAGGTTTGGCCATTGGGAGTTCCTTCAGCTTGGCTGTGATGTCCTTTTTGAGCACTTCCTTATTTTCTGGTACTATATGATGCTCTAGGCTCATGTTGTATTTTCCTTGCCCCAGCTCTGGAATCAACCACTTCTCAAGGAGCCCTGGTTCTTTTTATTGGAGAATAAGTATCTTGGCTTCAAAACATAGAAAATGAATTCAGACATCTAAAGAACATTGTGGAGGCATATTTGGTCCATATCTTTCACCCTGTGATGTCTGATACAGGAAATCAATTAGCGACAAAGCAGGAGACATAGGCTGGGATCAGGATGAGAAAAGTTTTGAATGTCCAAAGAAAAGTTTGGAATTTATGCAACCGGCAATGGGACATGGGCCGCTATGGGTGGGGTTTGAGTAGAAGTATAATATGTTTAAAAATGTGTTTTGGGGAGGAAATAGGAAGACAAAAATAGAAGTTTCTAGAAGCAGGAAGTTGAGTCACTTACAAGTAAAGTTATAATAAAATCTAAATTTAGGGACTGCTCTCTGCTGTCCCCCATGCTGGAGGGCCTTTCTCCTGTTCTCTTCCAGCTTAAATCTTCCTTACGTCTCAAGACCTCTTTCTCCATAAAGTCTTTCCTGGGGGTATAGCTCAGTGATAGAGCATTTGACTGCATAAAGTCTTTCCTGACTCCTTCCCAGAATTTATCCTTCTTCCTCTGTGTATCTCTGGTCCAGATTGGTTTGTACCTCCCCTCTACATGCATTTCATTCTGCCCTGTATGTTGGTGTTTTATTTGAAAGCTGGTTTCACCCACTTAATTGCTAACTTTCTGCAGACAAGGATGGTATTAGTCATCTTTCTCTCTTTCAGGGCCTAACAGAGTTTCTCTCACATAGGAAAGAAGCTCAACTCGGACCTCAGTTGGTTATAGGAACTATTTATAATTCACTTTGAGGTGCCAGATAAATGAAAACAAAGTGCAAGTAGATTTAAATGACTTTGAAGTCATATAATTTTTTCAGTTGAAATTGCACTGCCTGACAAATCCCTCCAGCCTAATGTGTGAGGCAGCCTGAATGTTTGAGAGCATGACTGTAAGAGCATGAAACACAATTTCTGAGCCCACAGAGTATATCTGTTTTTAAGCTGAAGACTAGTCAGATCGACACTCAGTACTGAAGGAGTTTAATAATAAAGGGATTTTCCTTATAGAGTAGACAAGAGCTGTCTTGAAAACTCCATTTGGAAAGTACCTCTTAGGACTACATTAAGCCTTTTGAAAGCATGAAAGGTACGCTTTCCCTTTTTGAGTGAGAGCATTCCTAAAGGTCTCGATAGAAGTGAACTCTGTGATAATCATGTTTTCTCTTTAGAGTTGTGTTATTACATGATTAAAGGCTATGCTTCAAGCACAGAAAACATTTAAAAATCAAATTTCACTCTCCCAGGATTTAGAGATTGATAATAGTCAATAAAGCAATCACCCTACGGAAAATAGGGTTCTGTGGTATTTGTCAAGGAGACCGCATGAAGGCTCGTGGCCTCGGCAGCCTCCTTTCCCAGGCTCTTGCAAGATTCCAGGCTCTCTTCTGGTAGCAGCTACCTCTGTGGCAGTTGACACCTTGAGTCCAGAAGGGAGGGAGAGAAGGGGGAAAAAAGGAGGGAGAAGTGGAGGAGGAAGGAAGGCCACAAAGGCCACAAAGATAGCAGCTATTGACTCTTTTTCCACCAGGCACCAGCTTGTAGGCCAGCACAGCAGCGGGAGGAGGGGCAGGTCTATAGAGGAAGGGCAGGTCTAAGAGATGCAGAGCAAGGAAAACAGCAAAGGAACAAGAGTACAGAAGTAAGGCCCATGAAGAAAATAGGCAATATGGGGACTAGGGGCAGAGGAGGTGATTCAAGGGGGCATCATGAAGGCTCTCACCCAAGAGGGTGGAGGTGTGGGATCAACTAACTAAAGTTAGTTTGTCAAACTAACTAAAGTTCCCTCATCCTGCTCCTGTTGCAATGAGTTCCCCTCCTCTCCTGCCTCCGAAGTCAGTTGAATTCATTTTAGATTAGGAGCTCCTTTATTTTGGATGAGGAGTGCCATTCACTGGCCCCAGGAGAAGGGGAAGGGTAGGAAAGAACAAGGACGTCACCTTTCTGCTTTTGAAGATTTAAGTACATGTTGTAAACTATAGCAGAGTCCGTAACTTTGAAGAAAGAGGTTCTTTTATGACCCTGAGCCTAGGGCCTGGCACAGACAATATATTTTTAAGAATATGGTACAGAAGGACAGTCTAGGCAGCTTGGTGCAGAGCAACACGGGAGGAAAAATGGAAACAAAAGAGGACCTTCTCAGCCCTCGGACTCTCCTGCATACACAGGAGGAAGTTTGCTTTGCTCCTGGGACTGTCAAAAGGGGTGACAGAGAGGAGGGTCACTGCATCTGAAGGGGCTATCAGTTGGGATGAGGGGTACACAGAGTGTGTGGGGTGATTGCCTGATGCCAGAGAGGGCCTGAAGACACTGGGCTATGACCAGAGACCATATGGTACCATGTCTGAAGAGCAGATGGCACAAGTTACATCTCAGTGAACACCGAACCACACTGAAGGCCAACCACCCCTTCCCACTGCTGGAAGTCCCAGCCTTCCCTCAACTTAGAATATCCATGGAGGAAGGAGGGGCAGGGTACAAAAATGCACTCTTCATAAAGTTAGAGAAAGATAAAGTGAGTTATATCTTAGCATACTTGATAACTTGGATTTTAAATTTTTTACCTGCTACGTAATTAGAAAGCTGAGTTAATTCTAATATATCAAACCTATACTGAATTAAGTTAGTTGTATGTCTAAGTTCAGACTTCTAAGAGCATAAAAGGCAGAAGAGCTCTGTTGAAGGGCAGTAGAGTCTTCTCTACTTTTTTTTTTTTTTTTTGCATATTCCAGCTGTGCTACTAAAAAAAGGTGTAGGTACCCACCCTTCACCCCGGTAATCTTATTTAAAGCAATTTGCTCCAATGTGCTGAGCTATGACTCATTAGATAAGAACATTTTCTTTAGCTTCCTGTGGATATTAGAAGTCCATATGATCTAAGGTCAAGTTTCAAATGAAAGGAACATAGAGGTGATGCAATTACACTGACTTCAGAGCAGATGGCTGTTTTCTGGAGGGAAATGGTGCATAAAACACACAAACAATGAAACACTTGGGGGAGAAATTCTTCATGGCAGTCGAGACTATAAAACCAACACAAAGCAACTAATTCACAGAGCTGGGGCAATACTGAAAAGCATTAAGGAAAGCAAGGGCCACCTGCTGCCCTCATGAGGCAACCTGCCTGGACTTGGAGAAGGAAGGGCCTAGGATAGGGTGCAGGGATGCATGTTTCTATAGGCAGGACAAATGGATCTCAGTTCACAAACACAGTTGTAAACAAGGTACATTTATTTTTCTATTAAGTTAATAATAGTTGACTCTTCAATAACACAGTTTGAGCTTCATGGGTCCACTTATATGCAAACTTTGTCCAATAAATACAGTACTGTAAATGCATTTTCTCTTATGACTTTCTTAATAACATTTTTTTTCTAGTGTAGTTTGTTGTAAGAACACAGTGTATAATACATAGAACATACAAAATATATGTTAATTAACTTTATGTTATCAGTCAGGCTTCTGGTCAACAAAAGGCTATTAGTAGTTAAGTTTTTGGGGAGTCCAAAATTATATGCAGATTTTTGACTGCGTGGGGGTTGGCACCCTTAACCCCTGTGTGTTCAAGGGTGAACTGTATTTATAATGGACCCCTTTCTTCCAAGCAGTTGAAATAATCTCAATTATTTCAGGTTTCTTACCCTTTCTCTGTGATTGCCTCTAAGTTCAAGGCTTACATAATGCCCATGAATGAAGGTTACAGGTGTGGAGAGCATCTCACCTGAGTTGGCATCGCTTCTTACTAGCACAACTGCCTAGGTGGGATGTGGACACCTGCTGGTCACTGCTTAGTCATACTTGTACCCGGACATATACAGTAACTTTGGGTCTGGCACTGGGTCAGCTAACTCTCAGGACCCTCTTGGGCACACAGGATAATCCTGATGCTTCTATGCCATTCTGGGACTATAGAAAACTTGGGAGGGCCATCCACAACGATTTGTCACTCCCATGGCACTCTTGGGCACAAGAGCATTCCACTGCCCCAGCACTCCCCTCCACCATCCCTTCCATTTACAGGTTTACGCTGAGGCTTTTTCAAATTTATCTGGCAGGACAGAGTAGACAGCCAGACTTCAGGGGCCTTGCCTCCTTCTTAGAGTCTACCTGGGAAAGTAAACACAAGTTTTCCTCTGGAATGCCATTCCCAAATCTGTCTGGAGTTTCTGTCATGGAACATTCTCAGTGCCCCATCCCAGGAAGGGATCAGGGCACAGATATTTTTCATCAAGAACTCCTCACCACCTAAGCTGTCTGCTCCTCTCCAGGCTTCCTGTGTTTTCCTGGTTGGTGGAAGCGGGTATGGATCACTTTAGCCCAGAAGATGGAGAGCAATGTGCATTGGGAAAGCTTCTTGGTTATTACTCATCCTTACTCCCACATCTCCCATATTGTATATACTCCAGCAGTTCTTTCTGTTCTGTAGAGGCCAAGATGGTAAAAATTGAAAAGCTAATAATTGGCTCCTTTTGTGTTATTTGCTTTCTGCAGAGTCATCCATTCCCTGAGGCAGTGGGAAAGGGATTACAAGGTTAAAGGAGAGGTGAAAAACTATATAGCTATATATTCCAGCCACATATGTACTCTGCTTCCCCAGTCCAGTCCTTGCTAAGATCAGTCACAACCCATAATGCACTGTGAGAAGAAATCAAACAATATGGTGTAAGGACTTTCCAGGTGGATTAACTGTGGGGTCGGCTCTGGTCATCTTACCATAGATACTTTGGCTCATTCTCTGGTCTTATTCATTCTTCTTGGAGAAGGCCCAGTTAGTGTACATTAGAGATTGTGACTCTCTCTATCAGAGGTCACACTGAAATGAGTTCAGTTCTCCTGTCTCCCCCAGCTTCGCTTCTTCTCTCCCACTTTTTCTTCCCACCTCTCGACTTTTCTTACTCTGCTCCACTCTGACTGACCTCTCTCCCCAATGGCAAGTTAAAATGACATGATTCCAGGACTCCTGCAGGAGACTATAATTTGCCTCACTAATGAAGTGACTGTACATCCTGCTTGTGTCTTATATCCAGTTAGCACCTGCTTTCACAATAGTATTCATATTTGAATGATGAATTATATGGTCACTCCAGTTATTAGAGACCAGCTCATTCTCAAAAATATTTGACTTTAACTGAGAAGAACTGTTTCAGTGTGATGAGGATTTAAAGAAATACAAATATTTGGGGTATGCCAGAAGAATCAGGCTTCACTGTAAGCCTAACAATACATAGAGGGAGATGGTTTAAAGAGAAGCTTGCATTAAGTCCCACTGGAGTCTACAGGGTTAAGTCAGAGCAGAGGACCTGGGTTATGGTGCTGAGGTGGGCAGGTCAGCCTTGGTCTTGGAGTCCTGCTTTGAAGCAGGTGGATCTAGCTGGGAGAGTTGAGGGGTGGAGTTGGGATGGGGGCAGGAGAATATAAGGTTGAAGTGTTTTCCAGTCTGGAGCCTTGACAAATGTCAGGTCATCCAGGGATGAAGTTGGATCAGAAACAAAGAGATCAAGAGAGATGCTGGCCAAGGAGCTATGTCTTCCCAGCTGATTTTGTGGGGAGATTAAATCAGACTTTGCCATTCTTAAAGAGCCCCCTCTTGTATGTTGGGTAAAATTTGAGAAGTTGTCTTTCATGAAAACAAGAACCCTTTATGTAGCTTAAGTAATTTTTGGATAAGAATCACTTTCTAATCATCATAAATTATAATCTTTATGAAAGAGGGAGAATAACAACAAAATCATGTGCTCACTTTGGCAGCACACATACTAAAATTGGAACAAAAACAGAAATATGTATAAAAGAGTAGATCTTTCATCCAACACTTATGAACAATGATTATAATCAATAGCCCTGAATTGAAAACCATAGATTTGAACCAAAATTATAGCAAAAATCTGGAATTCTTACATATGTAGCAGATGTACCTTTCTGGTCATGTTTAGCTTTAACTAATTGGGAAATGGCAATATGGTAGAGTTCTAAGTACTGGAAACTTTGAGCTTGGAATAAAAAATTTAGAAAATCCACAAAGTGAAGAATCAAGAATTTGCTATATATTAAGTCCATTATTCTTTAGGTTAAGGGCTATACATAGAAAAAAATAATATTGAAGTCACTGAGGAAATTTTCATAGGCATATAAAAAGCAGAGACTCAATTACTATACGGGAGTTTGTTTTGTCTTGTGACACTATTTCCTCTCTTGGCCCATTGAAATACCTTTTGAAGAACAGAATAAAGAGCACTTGATACACATAGTCCACCACCAATAGACGTTGTAGAAGTGACTAGTGTGGCTCTCTTGGGGCCTAATTTGGATTTACCAAGACCCAAACGAAGTCATAGTCAGATACCCAATTAGAGCCCATATGTCACCAAAAATAATCAATGCCTCCAGAACCTGGTCAAAATATTGTTCTTTTTATAAGGAATTTTTTTTTTTTAAACACAAAGGTGATTCCAGCTAGAAATGGAAAAGAAAAGAAAAACTATGAGATAGTTCTTAAACTTTGAGCATAAAAATTTAGGTGAGTGTAAGAATCACTGGGGCCCTTGTCAAAAATGCACATTCTTAGAGCAAAAGCACATGGAGGTTAAATAACATGCTACTAAGCAATGACTAGGTAAGCCAAGAAATCAAAGAAGAAATAAAAAATTACATGGAAACAAATGAAAATGAAAACACAATGATCCAAAATCTTTGGGATGTAGCAAAAGCAGTTCTGAGAGGGAAACTTTTAGCAATACAGGCCTACCTCAAGAAGCAAGAAAAATCTCAAATAAACAATCTAACCTTACACTTAAAGGAGCTAGAAAAAGAACAACAAACAAAACTCCAAACCAGCAGAAGGAAGGAAATAAAGAAGATTAGAACAGAAATAAATGATATAGAACCTAAAAAACAATAGAACAGATTAAGGAAACCAGGAGCTGATTCTTTGAAAAGATCCACAAAATTGATAAACCTCTAGTCAGACTTACCAAAAGAAAAGAGAAAGGACCCAAATAAATAAAATCACAAATGAGAGAGGAGAAATAACAACACCACCAATACAAATAGTTATAAGAGAATATTATGAAAAACATTATGCCAACAAATTGGACAACCTAGAAGAAATGGATAAATTCCTAGAAACATATACCTACCAAAACTGAAGCAGGAAGAAATAGGAAATTTGAAGACTACCAGCAACAAAATTGAATCAGTAATCAAAAAACTCCCAACAAACAAAAGTCCAGGACCAAATGGCTTCATAGGCAAATTATACCAAACATTTAAGGAAGAGTTAATAATATTCTTCTCAAACTATTTCAAAAAAATAGAAGAGGAAGGAAAACTTCCAATTAATTCTATGAGGCCATCATTACCCTGATACCAAAACCAGATAAAGACACTACAAAAGATGAGAACTACAGACTA
Source organism: Mirounga leonina (assembly GCF_011800145.1). Taxonomy (NCBI): domain Eukaryota; kingdom Metazoa; phylum Chordata; class Mammalia; order Carnivora; family Phocidae; genus Mirounga; species Mirounga leonina. The sequence continues at coordinate 42,276,997 of NW_023270825.1, forward strand.
ATATCTCTGAGAACATCGATGTAAAAATCCTCAACAAAATACCAGCAAACCAAATCTAACAACACATTAAAAAATCATTCACCATGATGAAGTGGGATTTATTCCCGGGATGCAAGCATGGTTCAATATTCACAAATCAATCAATGTAATACATCACATCAATAAGAGAAATGATAAGAACTATATGGTCATTTCAATAGATGCAGAAAAAGCATTTGACAAAGTACAACATCCATTCATGATAAAAACCCTCAACAAAGCAGGTCTAGAGGGAACAGATATCAATATAATAAAGGCCATATATGAAAAAACCCCAGTGAACATCATCCTCAATGAGGAAAAACTGAGAGCTTTGTGACTAAGGTCCAGAACAAGACAAGGATGTCCACTCTCACTACCTTTATTCAACATAGTACTGGAAGTGCTAGCCACAGCAATAAAGACACCCAACTGGTAAGGAAGAAGTAAAACTTTTACTACTTGCAGATGACATGATACTATGTGTAGAAAACCCTAAAGACACCAAAAAAACTGCTAGAACTGACAAATAAACTCAGTAATGTCACGGGAGACAAAATTGATGTACAGAAATCCATTGCATTTCTATACACTAATAATGAAGTAGCAGAAGGTTAAATTAAGAAAACCATACTATTTACAATTACACCAAAAATAATAAAATAACTAGGAATAAACTTAACCAAAGAGGTGAAAAACCTGTACTCTGAAAACTATAAAACATTGATGAAAGAAATTGAAGATGATGCAAAGAAATGGAAAGACATTACCTGCTCATGGATTAGAAGAACAAATATTGTTAAAATGTCTATATACCCAAGGCAACCAATGGAATGGGAGAAGTTATTTGAAAATGACATATTGGATAAAATCTATATAGAACTTATCAAACTCAACACCCAAAAAACAAATAATCCAGTTAATAAATGGGCAGAAGACCTGAATAGACACTTTCCAAAGAAGACATCCAGATGGCTAACAGACGCATGAAAAGATGCTCAACATCACTCATCATCAGGGAAATACAAATCAAAACCTCGCCTGTCAGAATGGCTAAAATTAACAACTCAGGAAACCCAACAGATGTTGGCAAGGATGCAGAGAAAGGGAAACCCTTTTCCACTGTTGGTGGGAATGCAAACTGGAGCAGCCATTCTGGAAAACAGTGTGGTGGTTCCTCAAAAAGTTAAAAATAGAACTACCCTACAACCCAGCAAAATGCTGATTCAAAGGGGCATGTGCACCCCAGTGTTTATAGCAGCACTCTCAACAATAGCTAAATTATAGAAAGAGCCAAATGTCCATCAACTGATAAATGGATAAAGAAGATGTGGTATGTATGTTCAATGAAATATTACTCAGGAATCAAAAGGAATGAAATCTTGCCATTTGCAACAATGTGGATGGAAGTAGAGTGTATTATGCTAAGTGAAATAAGTCAGTCAGATAAAGATAACTATCATATGATTTCACTCACGTGGAACTTAAGAAACAAAACAGATGAACATAGGGGAAGGAAGGAAAAATAAGACAAAAACAGAGAGGGAGGCAAACTACAAAAGACTCTTAACTATAGAGAATGAACTGAGGATTGCTGGAGGGGAGGTGGGTAGGGGAATGGGCTAAGTGGATGATGCGCATTAAGGAGGGCATTTGTTGGGATGAGCACTGGGTGTTATATGTAAGTGATGAATCACTGAATTTTACTCTTGAAACCAATACTACACTATATGTTAACTAATTTGAATTTAAATAAAAACCAAACAAACAAAAAATGTCTATATGACTCAAAACATTTAATGCAATCTGTATCAAAATACCAACAGCATTTTTCACAGAACTAGAACAAGCAATCCTAAAATCTGAATGGAACCACGAAAGACCCCTAATAGCCAAAGCAATCTTGAAAAAGAAAAATAAAACTGGAGGTATCACCATTCCAGATTTCAAGTTATATGACAGAGCTATAGTAATCAAAATAGTATGGTACTGGTCAGAAACACATACACAGATCAATGGAACAGAATAGGAAATTCAGAAATGAACCCATAATTACATGGTCAATTAATCTTTCACAAAGGAAGAAAGAATATACAATGGGAAAAAAGAGTCTCTTCAATAAATGGTGTTGGGAAAACTGGACAGCTACATGCAAAAGCATGAACCTGGACCACTTTATTACACCACACACACAAAAATAAACTCAAAATGGATTAAAGACCTAAATGTGAGGCCTGAAACCATAAAAATCCTAGAAGAGAACACAGGCAGTAATTTCTCTGACATGGGCTGTAGTAACGTTTTTCTAGATATGTCTCCTGAGGCATAGGAAATAAAAGCAAAAATAAACTATTGGAACTACATCAAAATAAAAAGGTTTTGCACAGCAAAGGAAACAATCAACAAAACTAAAAGGCAGCCTCTTGAATGGGAGAAGATATTTGCAAATGACATATCCGATGAGGGGTTAGTATCCAACATATATAAGGAACTGATAGAACTCAACACCCAAAAAGCAAATAATCCAATTAAAAAATGGGCAGAAGACATGAACAGACAGTTCTCCAAAGAAGACATACAGATAGCCAACAGACACATGAAAAGATGCTCAAAATCACTCATCATCAGGGAATTGCAAATCAAAACTACAGTGAGATATCACTTCCCACCTGTCAGAATGGCTACTATCAAAAACACAAGAGAGTGCCTGGGTGGCTCAGTCGGTTAAGTGTCTGCCTTCAGCTCAGGTCATAATCCCAGGATCCTGGGATCAAGTCCTACATCAGGCTCCCTGCTCAACAGGGAGCCTACTTCTCCCTCTCCCTCTGCTGTTCCCCCTGCTTGTGCTCTCTTGCTCTATCAAATAAATACATAAAATCTAAAACAAAACCAAAAAAACACAAGAAACAAGTGTTGGCAAGGACGTGGAGAAAAAGGAACCCTCGTGCGCTGTTGGTAGAAAGGCAAATTCTCTGTTAAAAACTGGACTACCCTATACCAGTAATTGAACTGTAAGAACACAAATTCACAGCGATACATGCATCCCTATGTTTGTTGCAGCATTATTTACAATAGCCAGGTTATGGGGTTAGCCCTGGTGGCCATCGATGGATAAATGGATGTGGTGTATATACATAATGGAATATTATTCAGCCATAAAGAGCCATGAAATCTTGCCATTTGCAGCATCATGGATGAAGCTAGAGTATAATGCTAAGTGAAGTAAGTCAGTTAGAGAGAGACAAATACCATATGATTTCACTCATATGTGGAATTTAAGGGAAAAAAATAAGTAAAGGGAAAAAAATGAGAGAGAGAGAGAGAGAGAGAGAGACAAACCAAGAAACAGACTCTTCACTATTGAGAACAAACCGATTATTACCAGGCAGGAGGTGGGTGGGGGGGTGGGTGAAATGGATGATGGGGACTAAGGAGTGTATTTCTTTTCTTTTTTTTTAAATTTTATTTTATTATGTTACGTTAGTCACCATACAATACATCATTAGTTTTTGATGTAGTGATCCACACTTCATTGTTTTCATATAACACCTAGTGCTCCATGCAGTACATGCCCTCCTTAATACCCATCACCAGGCTAACCAATCCCCCCACCTCTCTCCCCTCTAACACCCTCAGTTTGTTTCTCAGAGTCCGTAGTCTCTCATGGTTCAACTCTCCCTCTGATTTCCCTTCCTTTTTCCCTTCTCCTAATGTCCTCCATGCTATTCCTTATGTTCCACAAATAAGTGAAACCATTTGATAATTGACTTTCTCTGCTTGACTTATTTCACTTAGCATAATCTCCTCCAGTCCCATCCATGTTGATGTAAAAGTTGGGTATTCATCCTTTCTGATGGCTGAGTAATATTCCATTGTATATATGGACCACATCTTCTTTATCCATTCATCTGTTGAAGGGCATCTCGGCTCTTTCCACAGTTTGGCTCTTGTGAACATTGCTGTTATGAGTATTGGGGTGCATATGGCCCTTCTTTTCACTACATCTGTGTCTTTGGGGTAAATACCCAGTAGTGCAATTGCTGGGTCATAGTGTAGCTCCATTTTTAATTTTTTGAGGCACCTCCACACTGTTTTCCAAAGTGGCTGTACCAACTTGCATTCCCACCAACAGTGTAAGAGGTTTCCCCTTTCTCCACAACCTCTCCAACATTTGTTGTTTCTTCCCTTGTCAATTTTTGCCATTCTAACTGGTGTAAGGTGTTATCTCAATGTGGTTTTGATTTGAATTTCCCAGATGGCTAATGAGGATGAACATTTTTTCATGTGTCTGTGAGCCATTTGTATGTTTTCTTTGGAGAAGTATCTGTTCATGTTTTCTGCCCATTTTTTGACTTGATTATTTATTTTTTGGGTGTTGAGTTTGAGAAGTTCTTTATAGATCTTGGATACCAGCCTTTTATCTGTAGTGTCATTTGCAAATATCTTCTCCCATTCTGTGGGTTGCCTCTTTGTTTTGTTGACTGTTTCCTTTGCTGTGCAGAAGCTTTTTATCTTTTTTTTTTTTTTTTTTAAAGATTTTTATTTTTATTTATTTGAGACAGAATGAGAGACAGAGAGCATGAGAGGGAGGAGGGTCAGAGGGAGAAGCAGACTCCCTGCTGAGCAGGGAGCCCGATGCGGGACTCGATCCCGGGACTCCAGGATCATGACCTGAGCTGAAGGCAGTCGCTTAACCAACTGAGCCACCCAGGCGCCCCAGAAGCTTTTTATCTTGATGAAGTCCTAAAAGTTCATTTTTGCTTTAGTTTCACTAGCGTTTAGAGATGAATCTTGAAAGAAGTTGCTGTGGCCGATGTCAAAGAAGTTATTGCCTATGTTCTGATGAGCACAGAGTGATGTATGGAACTGTTGAATCACTATATTGTATACCCGAAGCTGATATAACACTGTATGTGAAGTCTACTGGAATTAAAATAAAAAACTTAATTTAAAAAGGGGAAAGTACTAAAATGTAAAACTTTTCTTCTATGGTTTTTCTCCTGCTTGTCGTCGTGTTTATTATGTGTTATTTAATGTTGTTCTAAGGAGAGAAAAATCAAAAATTTAAATTATTTTTAAAAAGCACATTCCCGGGTTCTGCTTGCAGAGACTCTGACTCAGTGGGTCTGTGGTAGGTCCCAGGAATCCGGGTCGGATGCAGGTGTTGCAGTGGCTGTGCAGATTGGGTGCCAATGCCAATTCCTGTGGTGTGGGGCTGCAGGAGACAGAGGGGCTGTTGAAAGCTCAGGCCTTAAGCTGGGCATTGGCCAAGGCCAAAGCAACATATGTCTGCCTTAAAGAATTGATTGGTTTTGACCTAAATGAGCAGAAACAGTGGTATTGTCCACCCAGAGGTTTATCAGAGAAGGAAAAGAAAAGCTCATGACCCCAAGTGTGGGGTCTGAATCCTCAGCACCATTCACCCCAGAAGTGAGAAATCAACCTACATGGACAAACATCAACAGATTTAGCTGAATTTGAGCCCTTCCTTAAAGTTAGTCTTGCGTCTTTCTCCTACATTCTTCCCATGTGAGCCCAATTCATTATCTAGTTCCTTTAAGCCAGAGGCTTTTACAATTCAGAGCTGAGTGGAAGATCTCTTTGGGTGAGCAAAGAAAGTACTATTGTTAGATCCTGTTTATTTTATAATTTTACATATAAAGAGTAGGCAGCCAGAAATACAAATGATCTATTTTTTTCTCTATTCTCTTCCTTCCAACAGAATTCATATTAAAGCTAGAGCAATATTATTTTAAAAATTACTGAGTAATGGGCATGAGTGACAGGCAACACGAAGTGGCATTAAATGCCCCCTCCAATACATACACAGACCACGTGGCACCAATACAACGCATCACATCACACCCCTTCACACTAACTGATGTATCTTTAAAAAATACACTCTTTTTTTTTTCCCCTCTAACACACATTCTCTTGTTCTCTCACTCCCAACTTTGGTATGGAATCCACTTTTTTATTTAGTCAGAATCGTAAGGATCTTACCGCAGATGATCAGCTCTAATCCTATGAGAGACCGCTAATGCAGGAACTTGGGTAAGGAAAGGTCTCCACACAAACAAAAGAGAAACAAGCTGTGGATTCGTGAGCCACACTCGGCAGATGGTCTTTGTGGGCTTAAAAAGGAGATTCAGGCTGAGAACCTTGGGATATACAAATTGGCTAAACAAACATCAATTTGTCTACCAAAGTGCCTCCAAATTACAAATGAGTAAAATCGAGTTGTCTTGGGATCTGAGTTATTTGGCTTTAAACTTGGCCAGCAGTACCATTAACTATTGATCTGTTAATTTATGATGGTTTAGAACAAGACTTTGATGGACGCTACAAGAGCCTTGACCAGAAAATCAATAAGTCTTTTATAAAACAACCTTACCCGTGTATTATACATATGCTCACTGGCAAGACTTCATCTGGAGCATTTCTCAGTTGGGCGTGAATTCACTGACTATTCAAAATATTGAAAACCTCCTATTAAACACAGGCCATTTAAATTTCGAATTATCTGACCATTCTACATTACCTTAATACTGATGACTCAGTACTCTGTGACTCTCTAACATGCTAATAAAAAGAGAGTGTGAATCATTTTCCTATGTCCCCTTTTCTGAGAGATGAATCAGAGACTCTTGCTCTAGTGCTTGTGTTCAAAGTGTATTTCAAAACCAGAGTAATTGAAAACATTTCTCTGTATGGAGGAGCTAAAGAATATGGTCTTATGCTGGAGCAGAAACATCGGTGAGCCATATGGAGCAGGGGATGGGAGTGCCACAGGGGCTCAAAACTGGGAAAGGCAGGATCCAGCAGAGAGAAAGTCTCTTGGTGCTCCTGTGATTGAGTGTTCTCTCTTAACCTTCCCTTCCTCTTCCCAAGTCTGACTTTTCTTTTACCCGTCAGACTTCCTGTCTCCTTGTGAGAGACAGTCTTCCCCAAGGTCTAGTTTTCTCGAAACAAACAGTCCTGAAAGACTGACTTCCCTCATTACCATATTTTGGATGGAAGCCCATCTCATTGAGTTGAAGACACTTGCAAGTTGAAGTAGTATTTGTACGAAAATGAGCAAAAGGCCTCCTTGGACATCTCTAGGCTCAGTCCCAACATGACCTTAACTGTTCCCTCAGTGCTACACCCTGCTCAGTCCAGCCTGCAAACCATCCTCTTCCAAAAACCACGGATCTTTTAAAAAATCTTTCCAGATCCCTCAGGAAAAGACAATTCAAATTATTAACAAATATGAATAACAAACATATGATCTCATCAGTAAAGAACAGCAAATTCAAACAAAATTAAGATGATTTTGTGTGAGTGAATTAATTCGGGGAAGGTCTTTAATGATTATATTCCTGGTGTTCCAGTTAAAATGCTTTTAGGCTGCAGTAACAGAACAACCAAATCAAACCTCTTAAACAATATGCATAATACATTATTTCACTTGAAAAGCAGTCCCGAAAAAGGGTGTCTCCTGGGTGGATTCATTCAGGGGTTCAACAGCATCATCAAGATCCCATCCTTCACTGGTTTTGTCCTCAGGCTGGCATGGTTCCAAGTGTTACATGTAGACTTGACAATGTTCAGTGAAAAAGGGGAGACTGTTCCTTTTCTTGTCTCTTTTTAAGAATGAAAAAAAAAATTACCTGGTAAACCTCACCTTTCATCTCATTGGCCAGGACTGAGTCACATGCACACCTCTAAGCCAATCACAGGCAAAAGAAATGAGATTATGGAGACTGGTTTAGACTCATCCAGATTTAGTCCCACAGGAAGCATCTGCAAAAACCAAGGCTCTTTCAACAGGGAAAAGGGAAAATAATGGCTCTTGGGTAGGCAAACTCTGGTCTGCTCTAGCTGCCAAGGGTATAGTGAGACAGGACATACCCATGGCTGGTGAGAGCTCTGGGAGTTATTTGGCACATTGAGTTGAAGACACTTGCAAGTTGAAGTAGTATTTGTACGAAAATGAGCAAAAGGCCTCCTTGGACATCTCTAGGCTCAGTCCCAACATGACCGTAACGGTTCCCTCAGTGCTACACCCTGCTCAGTCCAGCCTGCAAACCATCCTCTTCCAAAAACTACGGATCTTTTAAAAAATCTTTCCAGATCCCTCAGGATATCAAGGGATATCAAGATGCTTAAAAGTGTCCATTCCTTTTGACATAGTAATTCCACTTCTAGGACCAAAGCCCATGGAAAGTATACCTAAACACAGATAATGCTTTATGCTTAAAGATGTTCACTGTAGCACCCACTATAATAGAAAAAAAAGAAAAAAGAAAAAACAGTTTAAGGGCCCAATAACAGAGAAACCATCACGTAATTACATTACATCCTTTTGATGGACTACCGGCAAAGCATTTAAAAATTATGTTTACAATGAGCTTTGAAGAACTTGGGGAGATGTTCATATATTAGAGTTAAATGAAAAAAGCAGAATGTCAAATTATATATATAACTCTGTCCATGTAAAATATTAACAGCAACTATCTCAACATCTACTATGAGCTAAGAACATACACACTATCTCTAATCCTTTCAACCCTGAAATGTAGGTGTTCTTATGCCCAGTTTGCAAATGAGACAACCAAGGCTCAGAGATGTTTAGTACATTTCCCAGAATCACTCAGCTAGTAAGAGGCAGAGCAGGGATTTGAGTCTAGGTCCCTCCGGCTGTTTGAATGGCAGCTACTCAATTTAGGAGCCACCCTCTTTCTTTCCCCTTTGTTCTGTTCTTCCTTCTCCATGGTGGATGGATGAGATATTCATGAGTTTTGCTACAAGAATGAGCCATGCTTCAGAGGTATAAACACATGAATATTTAGTGAAGTGGAACTGAATAAGGACAATGGGAAATTGGGGGATTTGGGAGGGGGGCAGACAGATAGGAAAAGAGGAGAAAGGGGAAAGAGCGATAGCTGGAGTGACTGTACTAAGAATTGAGAAGTGACTGTTCACCAGACCAGCCAGAATTCTTTGATTTCCCTTTTAGCTGGAATTGTTCTCCAAGTGCTTCATTCAGCCCTTGCTGCCATGGATGGTCCATACCAATTCATCAAGAGCCTCTTTCTGGCCCCAGATGCTTCTCTAGATGTTGGATCCTAGTTTAATTCATATGCTAATCAGAATCTCTCCTACCATGGCTAGCCAGATCAGGAGGAGTCGGTGCACATATGATCATAGGGATAAAGGTAGTGAATGGCAAATCTGTGAAAGATGGGCTGGGGAGCACATATGTTGGTGATCATACATTATATCCCTTAGAACAATACTCACAGTCCCAAGCTGGGGGTATACTTGCACCTAATAAATGGAAATTATTGAATTAAGGAGAAAAAAAAAGAAAGCCAATCCTCTGGACATCTGCTTGTTTTTCACATCCGTGCTGTGTCTGCTAACCCGTTTCTGCATTGGAACCCTGTTATACACATTGGCCAAAGACACAATCCATTGCTGTAGAATTGATCTAAATATAGATAAGCTTTGTTTTAGTGTTTATCCAGTGACCAGGAGGACCCTCAATCAGGCCTTAGTGCTGTATTTTCACGACCATTTCCATATTGGAGTAGAAAGCCCGGCTGTCACTGTGCAAGGGTTATAGAATGATTAGCATCTCCAGGTCCCCTAGCTTCCTTGTTTGTTTGAGAAATGCAAGAACAAAACAACCATGCAAGAATAATGAGCATCACATCTGATTTCAGAAAGCCCGTTAAAAAAACAAATCAGAAATGTCTTCGATAAAAATCACTGGAGATAAGAATCGTTCAAAGACTGGTTCTTTTGGACGGAACAATGCATATTGTGGGATTTTTAATGCTGAGATTTTAAAAGCTAATTTTCTCTTTCACTTAATATTTTAAGATTTATTTACTTTGTCTGATATTTCCTATCTAAAAATACATTAAAAATGGGAAGAGAAGAAATCCTTGTGGCAAAATCATCTTCCCAGACCTTTTTACATGATATATCTGTGCAGATTTCTCTGGGCGACCCTGAACAGCCAGCATGCCACCCTGATCACCTGAGTCATGTGCCTGAGAGCACTTTATCTCCAAAGCCCTTAATCATCAACTCAGACATCACAAGAAACAGTACAACAGCTGGAGGGCTTCCTCCCGCAAGTCCAAAGGAAGATTCTTTGGAGCTTAGGAAAGTAAGATTATTTCTGGGCTCCAAACTTTAGAGATGTCCCTTATTCCTATGCTTGAGAGGAACCCTGGAGAAAGTATGGCCAGGACGAAGACCTGGGCCTAGGGACTTGTTGAGCAACGTGGTGACCAGAAGAGCTGGAAGCAGAGCCAGAGAATAAGGGCAAACCAGGCTTGAGGAACTTGCCAAGGGAGAAAAGGGGAACCCAGCTTTGCCTTCAGATCCAAGCAGGGCATATTTAGGGCCAGGAATATGAGACAAGGCTAACAGGTCAAGAGTCCTGGGGTAATTGCAGTGATGGGGCAGAAAAGATGGGGAAAAGTGAGAACAAGTCCCAAGGTTCAGGGTTGGGTTCTCCAAAGCTATTCCTTGTCATATGTCAGCTACAAGGAGTGTGAATGAATCCTACTGATCTAAAAGCTTGGCTTCTGGAACTCCTCCCTTTAAAACCAAACAGCCAAGTGCTGGGTATTCAGCACAGATGATGTTCCAGAGAAGACTGAAATTGGCTACTCTCATCTAGAAGTTGTCATATTTATCCTTATGCTTTTAGTCTCCCTGATAGAGCTCTGAAATTGAAACGTGTAGGTAACAGAGCATAGCAGTTTAGGGCCTGAGATGAGTAAGTATTCTGCCAATTCTGGCCTATGTAAATCCTCACCATCAGTGGCATGCTTGACATTTCCACTTCAGAGAGGTGTGCTACCATAAATGCCTGCCATTCCTGTGAGGTCATCGGCTGTGAGGTAAATGGAGTTGCCAGGTCTGGAATCTGAGAGCCAGGGCCATTATGCAAAAGGTAGAGGCCAGAGGGCATCCCCTCGTGTTTCTAGCCCAATGTGTGGAATCTGCTGGAAGAAGCAATGAGGGCTGCCTCGACAACCCACAGGGTTAAGAGACACATACAGAGAAAAGAAGAAAGGCTGGAAGGGAGGGAGGCAAGGCTTTACTACCCACCACTAGAGTGGTCCCTGACTTCCATTTTCCTCACTCTGCCCGAAAGAAACCTGCCATTGCTGTTAAAATTTCCTTCTATCCACTCTTGCCCCTGAGGAGAGTTTATCTTTGCCAGACAAGTTCCTCTGGCATTTTTGATATTGGATTGGAATGGTAGGAAAAGCCTGGAAAGGTAGGAGGATTACAAGGACTAACAAGAGGTGTAGTGACTCTACACAATAAGGAGCTGGGAAAGTGACAAAGAGGAGAGACTGTCAAAGTTGCATGGGTGGAGATAAAGAAGGTGTATCTGATTTGGCTTTGTCAGTGAGGTCTTGGGCAGCTTAGAAGTTCCTGAGAGTCAAATGCTACAGAATTGGGAAAACGAGGAAGGAATGGGCCTGAGCTTATCACTTGGGTCCCCTTTGATTTCCTTTAAGAGATTCAAGTAACAATAAAATTCCTTCCTGAGCAGAGCTTCTTTGTATGTGGCCTGGCTCTGAGACTGGACCACATGGGCAGAGCTTCAGGAGGGTTACGAATCCATAACCAGGAGACCTAGTCTTGTTCCGGCTATTGACAAATTGATCTTAGCCAAGTCACTGGAATCTCTGAGCCTCAGTTTTCTCATTTGTAAAATGGAGGGGAGGACCAACATTTCTACATTATGTTCTGTAAAAATTATCTGGAAAAAAAAAGTATTTGAAATATGTTTTGGAAACAATGAGTTAAACATATTTAGAACAGTTAGCTACTTCAAGAGCCTCTAAAAGACTTTGAAATTTAGCCAGTTGACTTGGGAATTTCCATTAATGTTCCCAAAATTTGTTTGATTGCTGTTATGGGCTGAATTGTGTCCCTTGCCAAATTTGTATGGTTGAAATCCTAACGCCAGTTACCTCAGAATGTGACTGTATTTAGAAATAGAGTCTTTAAAGATTTTAAATTAAAATGAGGTCTCCAGAGTGGGCCTTAATCCAATATGACTGGTATCTTCAAAAGAAGAGGCAATTAGAACAGGGGCACCACACAGAAAGAGGACGATGTGAAGACATAGGGAAAGATGGCTGTCTGCAAGACAAAGAGTGAGGCCTCAGAAGGACCAACCTTGCTGACTACTCAGTCTCCAGACCTCTTGTTTCTAGAACTGTGAGAAAATAACTTTTTATTGTTTAAGCTACCCAGTCTGTGGGACATGGCGGCCCTAGAAAACTAATACAGTTATGGAATCTGTCTCCATAACATTCTCTTCTCAGAGTTTCTCAGATTTCACCTTGGGTAAATGCTGAACTAGATGTTCTTTAACATTTTTTCCACTCTACAATGCCATGATTTTATGAAAAATCATGTCGATCAATATAAAACATAATATAATTGATTAGTTAAGAAAATACATATCCTGGGGAGTCAGGAACGTTAGAGCTTAGTGTCACCTGGGTTATTAGTTAGGCTCCATGAAAAAGATGGCAGAAAAGAGGGCCTGAAGGAGAGCAGGGACGGCTACAGAGGACTGTGGTAGGTCTCCCAGAGATGTCCGATTCACTTGCCTTTGAAGTGGCCAGAATGCTCATGTGTATTTTGGTTTTTAATCCTAGTGTAAGCTCTAAGGACATGTGTATCTTCCTGGGATGGTGGTTGTCAAGTGAAGGAAGACTGTATCTTATTGTCTCAGGAGTTCTGCCACCAGTACCTTCATCCACAGAATAGCACAAGTGAGCACTGAGTAGGACATCATTTGAGATACCGCAAAAGCAGCAGAGAGGGTTGTTCGAGAGAGAGAGATGAATTCCCACACCTTCTCTCTGTAGACAGCCGTGGGTACTATCTTTATGCTTCCTACCTTCCTAGAAATCTACCACAGAAACAGGAGACCAGGCAAGGCTGTAATTTCTAGAGTCCCAAATCAACCCTTCAGAGGATGGTCAATACAAACAGGTTGTAGTGATGTTTATTTCCTGAGGGACAGTACGGCTAGATATTGGCAGATCTAGACAACTGGAATCACACAAGAAAACAAAAACACATCAGTGTGGAGGTTGACATGTCATGCTTTATGCACTGTCTCCTGGGGTTTCTTTCTCTTTTTAGGGGTTGGTTAGAGGCCATTCCACCAGAAAAGATAAGTCAGGTCCTGGATGGCAGTTTTCACTTACTGAAATACTTCTTATCAAAATAATTTTTTTTAAAGCGTGTACTCTATAGTTTCCCAGTTGTAAAATCTGGCCAGATAACTAGACACAGTTACTGTCTTCATTTGCTCTGTGGAAAGATCTCGTTTTGAGTGCACTGAGGGGCTCACTGAGCCTAACAGCACATCAGATACTGTCCCACCCTCATAGGCTGTGCAGCAAACACATGCCCTTAGAAAAGGACAGCAATTCTGTAACAACATAAAACAGCAACTGAGGAGCAAAGCCTTGTGGCCGAGACTCACCCAACCAGATTGCATTGCTATTTTTATCCTCCTAGCTGAGCGTATTGACGGAATACAGAATTACTTCTGTGATTAAACGTGGCCAAAAACCTTGCAAGTGTTAATCTCTGGAAATCTGTTACAAATTGGATGGCAAGCACCAGCAAACTGCTATTTTTTAAGTCTAAAAATAATTCTGGGTGCTCTTGTGTGTAAGTAATATAGCAGGAAGAAAAGAAATTTTATTTAACCGGCTGCAGTGGTTTGGTTTTTAGCAGTCAATTCCTCAGTTCCTCCATAGAACAGCAGGTATGGTTCTCTGAAAGCCTCCAAATGGAGGGCAAGTCAGGTACTGAGCAGCTGGCCACGGGCCCTGGCAATTCTTTGCACTTAAAATTCTGCATGACTCTGGAGCCTGAAATACTTTGAATCCACTTTTTGGAGAATTTCTGTGATTGTGGTGGGGATATACTGAGATGCATGCAAAAGTGTGGTGGAGGGATCACTGACCCAGTGGCACTGTTGGAACTGGGGGGTGAATGCCTTGGCCATGTAAAGTCAGCACTGGCCCCATTTCTTCTCGCTGTGTCCCTTTGGAAACCAGGGTCTTTCTGTTCTATCACAGAAGGGGGTGGAGTTCCCATTAGGGTCCATGTCAGGTGGCTGGAGCCAAGACAGCTGAGGCATAGTTATCTCAGGATGCAAGTGGGACAACACAATCCTTCAATCATCTGAATGCAGGCATTTTTCAAACATCTCCCAGGACACTCACACCAGGGTTCGGTCCCAGATTGACTCCCCAGACCCTTTCAAGGAGCCTAGCCACAGTTGGCAGTTTCCTTTCTGCTTGAGTTGATCCTGTGATGGCCATTGATGTTCCTCTCTTAGCCACACCTCGTGTGTCTGGTCCATATTCCTGGGTCTCTGTTCTATTTCTCCAACATTCTCCAGTTCTGAAACTGCATTCGCCTCCTGAATTACACCTGAAAGCCTGGCCTAAACTTTGTCAGCTTTCTCTCCCTGCAGTTGGGCCCTGTCTTCTCCATCTCCCACCAGGGATCCTGCTTCATTCTGGGTAGACTTTCTTGGGACCTAAGAAGGAGGACCTCCACTGCCTCGAGGCTTCTGCTGCCAGGCCTGATCTATCAGATCACACCTCCAGGAAAGCAGTACCTTTCCAGGGTAGTATGGTGGCGAGAGAATGGACTTTACAGCTATCCTGTCTTTCCTGTATTAAATGTATTTTATAGCTTCCAACTAGTCAACAAGGGCAAGCTTTTCTTTAGAGGTCCAGCTAATAAATGCATGAAGAATAGTGGAATTAGAAAATTACTATTTTGGAACACCCAGTGAAACAATGGGCCTATTCTAGACAATGATGAATGACTGTTCAAAGCATTAGGTAAAATCTTGATGGGGAATTTTATAATGGATAGATCAAGTTGACAATACCTGATTTGACTGATTAATCTTAAAGGCATTAATGGAAAGACAGGCAGACATTATGAGCTTTCCCATGTGATTCAATGGGAAGTTGTAGACCTACCTATGAGGTATCCTTTGAAAAGACTGAATTTGAATCTAATCAAGCCTTTAGATGTGAAGACAAAATTATGGGGAATAAAAGAATATGTTAAATGACATCACATGGATGCATCTGCCAAATCTAGATTGTGAGATTTTACCACAAGGTGAATGACCCAGCTTCTTAAAATAAAAAGGGGCTTAACTGTTAGAGAGTTAAAAAGACTTAAGACCATATCAACCAAATGCAACATATGGGTGAAAATGCTTCATCAATGGCCAAGTCATTTAACATTTCATATTATTACTATGACTATTGCCCTATGTCCCAGTTCCAGATCGTCAAACCTGGGAAATATATCATTAAAATAAGCTTCAAAAATATATACTTTATTTCCTGAGATTTGTGTATAGAATATTTGAAAAATCTTAAACATATGAGGAAAACACAACTTCCTAATGGGCAAGGAGAAGCTAGGACAAACAGGTCGTGTACCCTTAGCCTGCATCATGAAGCCATGGCAAAACTGAAAGTCTCACCAGTTCGTGAGATCTAAACCTTCACACTTTTTAAAAACCCTTTGATCACAGAAAGATTTGGCATGACCACATATACACACCCATATGTGCTCACTTTAAACAGTATCACAATGCTATATGCATATATGTGTACACACATATGTTGACAAAATTTACTAACATATGTTCGTGCATACACATACCTTTTAGCCATGAGTAGATAATAAACCTTTTTATTTTTCTTTCTCCCAAGTAAAATCTTACATAGTAAAACACTGGCTATGGGATCCTCACAGGAAGTAAATTCAGCTGGATACGTAAAGAGTCTCAAATAAATCAAGGTGTTATGTCCTCAATCACTGATTTTAGTTTTTGTCTTTCTGGATGGTAATCCTTAAAAAATGTGCTTCACTCTTCCCTGTATTGTAAAAAGAGAATTCCAAACACTTCCTTGGTACCCTGGAACTGTCATCCAAACATGATTATGCTAGAATAAATCTGTCCTTGGAGTTCATTCGAGGAATTTGAGGTGCTGGCTGTTTTCCAGTGTGTGAAATGACCTCAGCCCACTGTGCTCTTTGAATTCTTATTTCTATATTTTATGGTGTTTATTTCTACTTCTGTGTTTCCCCTTGCATCAGTAGTTGCTACCTGGCCGTCCCTTCCAATGGCGGCCTCCAGTCTGTTTTATAACCAGATAATCAAGCTTACTGATTTGTGGGCAAAGTGAGAGTGAAGAGGCTCTGCTCAGCACCTAAGAGATCCATTTGTAGGTAAAGAGCATGGCCTTGAGAGCCTGGACTTGGTAAACATTACTTTGCTGCTGAGGCCTCTTTTGTTGCCTATCAGGTCCTTAGCTGTGTTTCATAGGAGTGAAAGAGTCTGCCAAAAAAATGATTGCTCAGAAACACAAGATAAAAATGTATCCTTGGAGCGTACTTGAGTTGGAGGCTTCCATTAACTCCTTTTCGGGAAAACACGACATATTCCCAGGGAAAAGTGCATATTGCTTTTTCTTAAGTCCACAATGAACCTCTATAACACTATTATTCTGAGACCCCAAACTCGGATTAAAAAAAACCCTTCTGAGTGAAAACAGGTTTAATATCTTTCTTAGATCTTATTTGAATACATTCACTGGACTTACCAGACCCCTGACCTATGGAAGTTTACAATGACATTATTTCGGGCTCCTCCACATACAAATACCTGGCAGTGATATGAGCATTTCATACTCTTGAATGATTTTCCGATTAAAGAGAATTTTCTTGGTCCAACTGGAGTGACACTCAGTTACAGGCCTTAGGTAGGCCTTGAAATCGGTTTTTATAAAGTACCTGGTTGAAGTGTATTACTCTAGTCTTCTTGCCCTGCATGAATCTCTCTCTCCCTCCTTCCTCCGTTGTATGAATCAACACATGGTGTCCCCAATCCCAACCACTTTCAATTAGATCTTCAGTGCCCTCAGTCCATCCAGACTAGATAGTTTAAGTGCTTGGAAATAAGAACCAGAACTCTTCAGGTGCCTTCCATAATATCCATTAGTGATTTCTGCTACATCAGACTTCAGTGCACGTCTCAATTACAATGGGTTTACTTTGCTCCTTGCAATCTGAAGTGGAATGTCTGTGATTTTAGTGTGTGTATAGAGCAATGGATGCATGGCTTAAGAACACAAGGTAGGTAATCCCTAGGCTTTTCTGAGCTCAGCAGTGCAAATGTACACAGAATCATGAGTGCATTATTGCAGGAACAAAGCATTTCCATCTAAAATGAGGTACCCATTAGCACAAGCTTCCAGTACTCTTTCTTCTCCACAAGACTGAAAAATCACAGGAGGGAGCTGAGCTGATTTGAGGAGACCGAAATTCCTTTTAATTAAGGTAAATAACCTAGCTGCTATTAGGATTTGAGTCAAACGAATGTATAATAGCCACCATTCACAAGTTCTCTCTCACAAAATGACAAATATCTTTATAGCAATAAACTGTTCCAGACCTGGGAAAGGAGAAATTCTC
Organism: Mirounga leonina; assembly: GCF_011800145.1. Classification (NCBI taxonomy): domain Eukaryota; kingdom Metazoa; phylum Chordata; class Mammalia; order Carnivora; family Phocidae; genus Mirounga; species Mirounga leonina. The sequence continues at coordinate 42,294,583 of NW_023270825.1, forward strand.
AAAACATATCTTCTTCATTGGCTCGCCTCAGGGATATTCTGCTTTTACTCATATTGTAATAAAGTTATTAGTGAGGGTGGGTTATAGAAATATAAAAATTTCAGAAGTTTCCTATTTTCGGAACCAAGAGCGTTCCCATTACTTCAATTTTCAGAAGAATTTGCAGGCTCCCATTTACCTGACTGCATATATTATAATCAAAGTTAACTAAATTTACTTTTTAAGATCTATAGAAAACTCAGAGCTGATAGAATGATTTGAAGAATTCGAGTTACCTCATTCAGAGTACTTTGGTTAATGAGATCAAGGCTAAAGTTTGACCTTGGTAAAACCAATGGCCATAGTTCCGACCCATTCACCTTGAAAGCATATATTCTATTGTGGGTGGACCAATCTTGGGAGTACCCTTGAATAGTAAGAACCAAACAGTCCGTATTAGTTTGGGCCAATTTCAGATGGAGAACAAGAGAATAAAGTGTAGTGGTTAAGCACATAGACCTTGGGGTCAGATACACCTAGGCTCAAATCTAGCTCTACCACCTAATAGTTGGGTGACCTTTGGTATGGCACTTAGTTTGTGTGAGCCTCATTTGTTTCATCTATAAAATGGAAATGATAATAGTATGTATGACTTTAATGCAGAAAGAAATTCCAGGTGTTTTAAGCAGAAATAGATCGAATACAGGGCAATAGCACTCACAAAGTCGAGGAGTGGACTGGTGTAGCAGGAGTCTGGGGAGACACCAATGGACCTTAGACTTTAAGGGCAGACCACCCTTGCTGAAGTCCAGAGGCCATGAAGATGTTCACTGCAGCCACTGCTGTTCCTCTTCCCCATAAAGCTGGTGACCAAACACTGAAATGTAGAATTCTCTGTGGCAAACATAGACATCTGACCTTACTTGATAGAATGAACAATAGCAGGCAAATAGTCACCACCTTACTTCCACTGTCCAAATCTTGGGCCATTGCTTCTCACAGGTAAAATTTTCTTGCTTCCAGGACCCTAGCTTCAGGGGAATCCGAGAAATGTAGTTTTTAGATTTCCTAAACCAGCAATATAGGAGGGTACATAGAAAGTTGTGAATGATATTAAATCACCATCCCCAGCACACCTACCTCCTTGAGATGTTATAAGGATTATATGAGATGATATGGATAAAACGCTTAGTACAGTTCTTGGAACATGGAAAGCACTCAGTATTTCTATGGCTGTTTATATTTATATTGTTGTTACCGTTGAAACTGAGGCAACCCCTGAGCACGAAATGCCCCTTAGAACATAGTTTTTCCCTACTGGCAGGATCTCTCCCTTCTTAGACAACTTTTCCAACATCAATTCCTAGATGTTTAAGGCCCTATCTCAAAGCCATCTCATTTTTTCCTAGCCCTGGCCTTCCCCAAGCTTTTCTCAATTCCCAGTGCCCCCATTCCCTTTACTCTATAACATATGCTCTCCTGTAAAATGTATTCTCTTGTCCTTTACCAAAGGGTCCAAATTATTACCAATGAATCAAACAAGCACTGTGCTTTTTGAAAATTCAAATCAGTATGCTTGTAGTGTTGAGAGAATTTTGCATCCATAAAACAAGAATATGCTGCTATTGAAAAGGAATAATGACAGAACAAGAAATATTCTTAGAAATGTAAAATATTGGAGTGCCTAGGTGGCTCAGTCATTAAGTGTCTGCCTTCGGCTCAGGTCATGATCCCAGGGTCCTGGGATTGAGCCCCGCGTCGGGCTCCTTGCTTCTCCCTCTCCCACTACCCCTGCTTCTGTTCCCTCTCTCACTGTGTGTGTGTCTCTCTCTGTCAAATAAATAAATAAAATCTTTAAAAAAACATGTAAAGTATTATTACTAAAATAAAATAATTTATTAGAAAGTTCGGAAGGATATCACCTGGAACACAGTCATTACACAGAGAAATGCAAGAGATGAGTTTCAACAATCAACATGGTAGATTAGTGTAGGAACTCCAGTATTCCACTAATAAGACTTTAAGAAAGCTGTAACAGAAAATTAGGGAGATAATTATTTTTTAAAACAATACAAGAAAATTCCCCCAAGTTTAAGGTTTTATAGAATTTTAAACCATCAGAAACACTACCATCTTGGACTGACCAAGAGAGAGTACGGAATGAAGGTTGTCAGACTCCCAGACTATAACATTCAGTATCTTGTGAATTTGTTTTATAATATTTCTTTGATATTTTTTCAATTATTTCTTTGATATCAAAGTATGTCTTTGATAACCAGCTAAATACTTGTTTTCTATTTTTTTTACTTTTAAACTGAAATAAGATTGTTTAGATGAACCCAATGGTGTGAGTTTTATTCCTGGGACTCTGAGAGACACCTACCTTGTTCAGGGATTACACTGACAAGAGGAATGACCCCCAGAGACTGATAAAGTCATCGTGCCACTTCTGCAGCCTGCACCCTAATTGCTGGTGCCTGCTCCACAACTCAGTGGTTTCTCATGTTGGAGGAAGGGCCCCCTTTGCATGTACTCCTGTCTACCTCCATCCAAGTAAAACCAGCCCTTGCCTTCAACCTTGGATGGCCCGATTTGTAAATGATTTCCAGTCTTTCTACATCTTCCAAAGGTAGCCTTATCCTTTTAGCTTTAATGTCTCCCTTCAAACAAGTACTGCCAAGACTAGACTGAGTGATATCAAAGAAAAAGCATCCTATATCTCAGTTGACTGTAAATTTGTGTCCCATCACAGGATTAAGGCACTGTAATCCCTCTACTGAATTGTATTTCCTGCCAATGGGGCTGCTTAATTAACCTGCACTTACCCCCAACCCTCAACTTGAAGAATAATACATTAAGCCCCAGAGATGTTGGATGAGTATCCAAAATGCCTAGCAAATTTCCCAACAAATAAGAATAAAGCCAGCCATGTTGACTCCCAGGCCCATATTCATCTTCATGCCTGTCCATTTTCAAGGCCAGTCAGGAGTTGTGGCTCTCTAGGAAGCCTGGGTGCTATATTTTTAGACATTTGACCTCGTACTTACTGCCTGCATCCTGCAGTGAAGGCTTCATCTTTAGGCGAGCTTCATCCTTGTATACTTTGTTTAAAATCATAACAGTAAAGGGTTATGTTGGGAGAGACTGAGACCCAGAATTGTACTGATGGCCCGACACCACTCGCTTGGCATGGCACACTGGCTAAGGACTTAGATTCTGGAAAGATAGCCCTGGGTTTAAATTCTTGCCTGCCATTTTTAAGCCATGAGATTTTGGGGGAGTCACATAGCTTCTCTGAGCTTCATTTTCCCCATCTGTATAGGTGGGGGGGGGACTATTAATAGCATCTATTTCATGAATTTGTTTTTTGTTTTTGTTTTTGTTTTTGTTTTTATTTCATGAATTTGTTATGAGGATTAAATAGAATGATGTTTACATATGCATCTAAAGTGGCTGGCCTATATTCATTGAATGTTAGCTTTTAATATCGACAGTGTTATTTTTGTTGTTATGACCATTGGCATACTGACTCATCAGGTTTACTAAATTGCCCAGGAGAGAGAAGTGAATGCACAAGCTACTATTGGAAATAGGGAGAGTTAAATCCCAGAATTGATCCTTTCAATGGGGGAAAACACCTCAACACAGATGGTTTGGAAAGAGCACTTTGTCATTTGGATCACATCCAACTTCCCTTCCTATAATCACAGCAACTTTGCATGGGTCATAACAAGGACATCCCAAATGAAAGGCGAAAAGGACCAGCTCTAGTAAAAGCCAGGGGAGAGAGCTCATTGCACGGCAAGACCCTCTGAGGGGTTAACCGTCCTGGGGGCAGAGCAAAGCAGTGCGCCAGGCTTCCCAAGGAGCTATTTTTATCTCCAGTTTTGAGCATCTGACTCTAGCTGGTAAAAGGGTTCATTTTCTCACTTGGAAAGTTTTCAAAACACCAAAAGGATTTGGTCAGGAGGGAAATATACCCACTCCAGCCAAACCTTTTTCAGTGGTCAGAGAAAAAAAAAAAGGCGAGCAAAAAATCGCAAATCTGCTTCAGGCAATATATGGGTCCATTCAGGGGGAAGTTGTCCCTGGTTTATCAGCACAGAGCAGCCTCCCGCAACCAGCAGCAGCCATCACCCTGCAAAAGGACATCTTTCCATTTTCATGAAGAGTAGTGAAAATTTGAAGGCAACGCACATGACAAAATATTTGACTGCATTTATCTGCCTTTTGGCTATTTTTACCCCAGTGCCATGCAAACGCCTTCCAGACTTCCCTGACAACATCTTGCTTTTTACCCAAGTCTTGCTTAGCAGCCAAGGCACACGGCTTGTCATTTACATTTTACAGATGGAGAAGCTGAGACCCTAAAGCATTAAGTAACATGAACACAGTAGGGCCAGGCAGAGTGAGAAGCCACATCACAGCTGGTTAAAACTACCCCAAGTCCCAAGGGAGGGACAGTGGTCATCCTGTCTTTTCCTTGGGACATGGGAAAGAATTTGGATTCAGTGAAGGCCAACTTGGAGCAGGTCAAAGTAGTGAGTGTGGTGACCTAGAAAAATGTGGAGCCTGATTGATACTTTCTTCCCCACCGAAGAACTTGATGTGTAACACAGCGTCATCTGTTTGCAATGTACAGATTCTGTTTTCTCAGCTGAGAAGAAAGGATGGGAGACCATGTTTATTGGAGCAGTTTACATCTCATAGTGCCTTTTTACATATTCCTGATCTGGATAATGTTTTCTACATATTTCTGCCAGGCTGTGGAGTTCTTTCCTCATCCAGACTTACCATAATTATTTTGCTAAAGTACCTGAACCCATTCATTTCTTTATTGATCCCATACCGAGTCCCTGCTACGGGGCCATAGGGCCAGGGACCTGGGAACACAGAGATGAACAAGTGTCAGTTCTGCTATCAAGGGATGAAGAGTCCACTGATGGGAACTGGGCATGGAAACAAGTAGGCAGATTTGTAAAGAAATGTGCTAGGAACTGTGGAAGTAATCATCTCTGATGGGCAAGGAAAGGCCCTCCTCTTTCCTGGGTATCCTTGGTTATCTCTTTTTGACCTCTCACCTCTGCCAGCCCCCTCTGCCTGTCCCCTTTGGTGTTGGTACTTCCTCTCACACCTCCCTAGCTGTACTTCAGATCAGACCTCCAGCACCCCTGAAAGATATTATTCTGCAGCACAGAGGACAGTTCTGTGCATATAGTATGGATTTCCCCGTGTCTTGCTCATGAGCAGTTCTTCCCATAGAGTAAATCAATGCTAATTCTTTAAAGCAAAGCAACATTAAAGTGATTTTTTTTTTCCTGGAGCACATTTCAAAGATTATGATCTATGAAGAATACTAAAATGAGAAAACATTCCTGGGCCTAGCTTGTTACTAATTTTTATTCATCTGATTTATAGAGGTGATAGGCAAGGCAATGTCCTCCTCATCTCTGGATTGAGGATAGGCTGACAGCTCGATCCATCAAGCAAGCTGTCAGAGCACAACACTTCACAGAAGTTGTTAAACAGAGGTCCAGCTGGTCAACACTTCTAGGCGATGAGAAGGAAGAATGTTAACCTTAGTGTCCGTGCAAACGTATTTCACTTGCCCAGCAGGGAAACGGACAGAGCGGTAAAGTCTTTAGTCAAGGTATTAGAATTTAAAGACAAATTCTTTCTTTCTTTCTTTCTTTTAAAGATTGTATTTAGGGGCACCTGGGTGGCTCAGTTGGTTAAGCGTCTGCCTTCGGCTCGGGTCATGATCCCAGGGTCCTGGGATCGAGCCCCACATCGGGCTCACTGCACAACGGAGAGCCTGCTTCTCCCTCTCCCTCTGCCTGCCATTCTGACTATCTGTGCTCTCTCTCTATCTCTCTGTCAAATAAATAAATAAAATCTTAAAAAAAAAAAGATTGTATTTATTTATTTGACAGAGAGAGACACAGTGAGACAGGGAACACAAGCAGGGGGAGTGGCAGAGGGAGAAGCAGGCTTCCTGCAGAGGAGGGAGCCCGATGTGGGGCTCGATCCCAGGACCCTGGGATCATGACCTGAGCCGAAGGCAGGCGCTTAACGACTGAGCCACCCAGGCGCGCCTAAAGACAAATTTCAACCATACGTCTGTATTTCTGCTTTCTTCGTGATCCTGGAATCAATCCCTGCTTGAAACATATTGATAAATAATCAGCCAGCAATGGCAATTTCACTGAAACTTGCGTCCATCTTCATTAGTAAATTTAAAGACCACTGATGTCTATAGATACAGGGCAGAGCAAAGAGAGAAAGTGCGATTCCAAGCCCACAGGGACACTGGTCCACTGAGGAGCTGGACTGTAGCTGGACGCCTTTAATAACCAGAGGCCCAAGGGAAGGACAGTGGCCATTTACACAATCACATCAGTTGGTGACATTTTATGCTAGCTTGAAGAATTTTAAGCCCATGCAAAGCACTGAAAGGACATATTTTAGCTGCTAGGCTTAATATATTTTCTTTCTTTTCTTCCAACACTTCTCAACAGTTTTGGGTCCTTCTGAGTTTTAGATCATCAAAGTTCCTCAAGGACAGAGAGAGATTCCACAAGGGCAGGAGAGAGACTCACAGAATTACCTCTTATGAAGTCTGGGTCAGGGAGACAGCCCACCTGAAAAGCCTCCTATGTTCAGTCTTAGAGATCCTTGCTGTGCTTGGGGCTGGAGAATAACTTCTAAAATGGGGCCATACGAAAGGCCCCCAGGGGGCAAGTGGCACTGCAGTCTTGGCAATTTGAGCTTTGTGGGGACTCTCTAACAATGGCCTCCACTCACCGCTCTAACCAAAATTTTGAGTCCCCTGGATTGTCTTCTCAGTTCTCTGTGGTAGGGTGGGGTGGGGGGGGGGAGAGATTTTTAACAATCCCCTCCTGACTTCTAAAGAGGAAGGATCCTAAAGAGGACCCCTCAGTTGCTGAGGGAAGATGGGGCTATTGGATTGACTCAGGCGGGAGGATGCAAATTGGCAGGGAGGGCACCAGATTATTCTATACAATAAGAGGAAGAAAGAAAAAACTGGTGAGGGGTGGGTGAGGGGAGAAGGAGACAGCTATGGTGGAGATTTTGATGAGGTTTGTGAGCACTGTGTGAAACAGCATCTTCTATGAAACAGCCTGTAAAAAGTCAACATTACCAAACGCCTTTGCAGCTCTATTGAGTGTTGGAGGGAGGGGAAGAATGGAATACGGGGAGGGGTTCCATTTTTGAGGAAGGTGTCTTGAAGGACCAAGGACTGCCTAAAGGGCTGAGCCAGAACTGGACAACACCCATATAGTTATCAAAGGTGAGGGATAACACTCCACTTGGGTCTATTGTTGCTACAGCCAAGGTGATGGGGACACTCTCCAGATGAGGTATAGAGAGACACCACAAAGAACTTGGAGAAATGACATCTTCAACCACCCCTGGTGCTCAGCCATGGATCTGAGAACAAAATGCCCTCTTAGGCTGGAAGCAAAAGTTCATGGGTTTCATTCACTGGAAGTATTTGTCTTGATAAGAAGCTGTTTTAAGGCCACTGGATGTTTGGGATAATGGTACCACATGGCTCTGAGTGTGACTCAGCCCAGATAGTCGTTTAGTAGTTCTCTAAATGTGGATCCTGGACCCTAAACACTAGAATCACTGGTGAGCTTGGTAGAAATCCCCATTCTCAGGCCACACCCAGATCTACTAACCAGATGGTTGGAAGATAGGGCCCAGTGCTTTGGTTAAATGAGTCCTCCAGGTGATTCTGATCCACCCAACGTTTGAGAATAACTGGTTTATGCAATGACTCTCAGTGTGGGTGGCACCAGAACCCCCAGGAGAGTTTGTCAAATAAAGGATCCCAGAATCCCTGGCATAGACCCCAGGGATTTTTGACTCTGTAGGCCTGGAGTAAGCCTGTCACCCTATGTTCAACAAGCTCTGCAGATGCTTTGGGGGCCTCTCCACATTTGAGAACCACTAGAACAACAGGTTAAGAAGCTCAGTCCCAGAGCTTCTTATCGTGAGCCAATATTGCTAGCGAATTCAACAACCTAATGAAACAATCAAGGCCTTCCTGGATAAGTGAAGAGCTTAATTAATGCTCCTTATTCATACAGGTGTCCTGCCACTGACAGAAAGGAAGTTTTGAAGATCACACCCAGGGAAGAATGCTTCATCCACAAGCCCAGAGCTCCACCCAAAAGAACTGGAGTAGCTTTGGAATGAATAGAGCACCGGGGAGGGATGCAGAGACTCGTTCATGTTTTGTAGGCTGAGAGCTATATTCCAGGTGTCCAACCCAGGAAGGACAGGGCACTGAGCTTCTGCAGGGAGGATGTAGCATTCAGTGGCTCCATGAGCAGTCCTCAGAATCACCTTATCACCTCAGAGCTTGTTACAAATGCAGATCCAGATTTCTGGGCCCCACTTGGGTTTGCTGAATTAATTTGTGGGATTGGGGACCGAGAATCTAAATTCTTTATCAATACTTTAGGTGTCTCTCACACACATTCAAGTTTGAGAACCACTGACCACCAAGACTAGAAAAATGGATATAGAAGTAGGGTGGGTTAGCTTCATTTACATTTTAGTAAAAGGTAGAGAGAATCAGAGAAGGTCCAGGACCAAAAGCTGTGTGGCCTGGATGGAGAAGCAAGGAGGATCCTTAGGTCACAATCCCACCTCAGGAAAGTCAAAATGCCATTGGTTGTGGGTGAGGTCACTTATGAATTGTTGGTTTCCCAACATTTGGTATAGACCAAGCACTTAAGGTTTGAGACATGGACTTATAGTATTCTAAGTATATTAAACTTAATATATCTCTGTGGTAAGAGTGCTTGCCTGGTATTTAAAATATTCCCAAGAGTGCTGGGAATGTAAGAAAATGCCTAGCTAGCAATGTGCCATAAAATTTCCTGGGGAAATGGCTCTGATGTAGCTATAAATATAAGAGTTCCCATAATATTTAACTTCCTCATTTCTTGTTCTTTTTGTTAATCCCATTCTTCTTGTGGTGCCCAGTTGAAAAGAGCCTTAAGTAATTAAAAAGGAGTGGGTGAGGGGCGCCTGGGTGGCTCAGTCGGTTGAGCATCTGCCTTTGGCTCAGGTCATGAACCCAGGGTCCTGAGATCGAGCCCTGCATCGGGCTCCCTGCTAGGCGGGGAGCCTGCTTCTCCCTCTCCTGCCCCCCCTGCTTGTGCTCTCTCTCTCTCTGTCAAATAAACAAATAAATAATCTTTTTTTTTTTTAAAGGAGTGGGTGAGTGCATGTTTTGGAGACATCAAAGATAGGGTGCAGTTAGGGAAGCTAGAAAGCCTGCCTTCTGTCCTTCATGGGGGGCTTATGAGGGTCAGGAGGGAGCACTGGGGAAAGGAAAGTGAGCCCAGTCCCAGGGCCCTCTGAAGTGCCAAATGGGAGAAACTGTCTAAGCATCCCATTGCTACCCCCGCCGGGTCCTTCCTAAAAATTGTACTGGCAGAACCAAAATTTAAATTTCTAACATGAGTTACACTATTTTAACAGTGGGTGTTGGAATGCACATGCCTGTCAGTATCCAAGGTTTTAGAAGTAACTAGACACCTTACATATTTTTTCCCCTAAATATTTGCATGTCTGCTTCTACAGTGTAGACTTGTAATGTCTTTTTAAAAATCTGCTCCCCTAAGTGCAGCTTCATTAGAAGTCAGCTGGCTTTCTGACTAGCATTTCAGACCCTTGATTATTACACCAAAATCCATTAAACACATAAAATCTCTTACTGGAACCTGCAATTAAACCTCAAGTCTCATAAAAGAGAATGGAGTGATTATAGGAAAGTGATCTAATACGGTGGAAGTGTTGGGAATAATAATGCTGGGGATTTATGTGGGGCCTTTTGCCCAAGCAACTAGAAGAATTTCCTAACCTCTGTTTAGTGGAGTAAGTTTTGATTCCTATTTTGTTCATTATTTGGCCTGGCACATGTCCAGGTTTCCCCCCTTATAAAATGGGGATAAGAATAGCTTTCTAACCTAACACCCAGAGATAACGGGTACAAATGTTTTGTACAATATCAGGGAATAGTTGTTGCCATAGTAGAAACCAAGGAATGGCTGTTCCTTCATCTTAATCTTCGAGATTTTTTGTGGTGTATTCAGGGGAACCACTCAGCCTAATAGTGTCCTGGTCAGCCTCAATGCCCAGTAGGGCAATGGTTCTCACACTTCACTGTGCCTAAAAACCACCTGGAGATCCTATTAAAATGCAGATTCGCAGGACCTGCCTCCAGAGAGTTTAATTTAGTGATTTTGGATTGGGCTGGAGAAATTAATTCATCCAGCAATTATGTGTGCTGGACACTGTTAAAGACATGAGGGGAATGCAAGTGAACAAGCAGACAAAAATCCATCCACAGTCTCTCTGCATTTGTGGCAGGACTCCAGGTGACATGGAGACTAATAGTCACACACTCTCCCAAAGGCCACACCTTGAGGACTGGAGTAACAGCACAAGTCAACTAGGGTCGTCCCTAGAGTCTAGTCGCTGTCATACCAATGGCTATACTGATGGAAACTTCAACACGTTTCAATATCCCATTTTTCTTCTCTCCTGGGACCTGCTCCTTGATCACAGTCTTCTGGAATATTGTAATTTAGGAACACTGGGTTCATTTTGGACCTTCTTAGCAAATCTGTTTGCTCCATGTTCATTGTTTTTTCATTCTAGTATCACACATCATTTACATTGATTTCTCAAGGGATCTCCTTAGTATCAAAGTCTTTAAGGAGAACTGGAAAACCCATCACTTGTTCCAGGGACTTTGGGCACGGGAATGATCAAGAATATGCTGGATTTGACCTCCAACAATTTAAAGACAATTAATTTGTCTAGTTCTAACCTAACCTGAGAGTTTACTTTAAATGGAAATTAGTCTTGGACTGGACTTACTCTGAGTCATTTCATTTTCATTTTCCTTTCTATGCTATAACATTTTGAAATGGGGAAAATTAGCTTTTGTTAATGACCTACACTTCCTGTGGAATGAAGGCAGTTGATGAATTTCTCTAAGTCCTTTGATGCTTCTATACTGAAGATGTATTGGAGACTCAGCTGACCCAGACCAATAGGGCAAATGAAGTACAGATGCAAAATAGCATTTCACTTAAAAAAATACTCTTTTTATTTGCAATAACCACCTTTAAAAAGATGTGTTAATAAACAGAGCTGAATTTAAAAAAAAATTCATTTCACTCCAGGAAACCTCGAATGCCCAAAGCTGACAGCAAATCATTCAGTGAGTAAACTAAAGGTAGAAAAAAAGCAACAAGGGCAAATAAGACTTTAAATTAGTGAAGAAAATGAAGAACTAAAAAAATACCTAATAGATTTCAGGTTCATTGAAAAATGTACCTAGGGAGATTTCTTAAGTAATATTTCATTTAGTCCATATTTTATTTGTTTTTTATGTCCTGCTTCCTTCCTCAAAGGATTCGAGGCTGCTCATTTATTCTCGGTACCTAGTGTGAGATAACATTTTAAAGGAAAAGATCATCTCTTTATCTTCATCTCCTCCTTCCTCTCAAGTTCTCCAACCACTTAGGAATTTCAAACGGGATAAGGAAAACACATTACTTATCCTATAATAAGTTTTCCAGCATCCAGTATAATCTCTGCCATTTTAATAGCTATTTTTATCAATCTTAGCGATCTTACCAGCTCCAAAACCTCTGACTCTATATGTATGTGTTATGTTTGCAATCGAAGGCACAGGTAAACATCTTGTCTCATTTGCATTTTTTAGAAGTAACTGACACTTTTTTTTAATAAGTCTGCAATTTTGGGAAACAATGTTCCTTTTCCTAGTCCTTCAGGGTCTTGTCCTCATGTGTACATATTTTACATGCAACTATTTTACTCAATGTTATATTGTGAACATTTTCCACACTGTTATACATTTTAACTTCAAAAGTTTACAGATTACCATATATATATACATATATACATAAAATATATATAATTTTTTTGAGAAAGAGAGAGTGGGCATGCATGCATGTGCATGCACAAGCAGGGGAAAGGAGTAGAGGGAGAGGAAGAGAGAGAATCCTAAGCAGACTCCACACCCAGCGTGGAGCCCAACGCGGGGCTTGATCTCATAACCCTGAGATCATGACCTGAGCCAAAATCAAGAGTTGGACACTTAACTGACCAAGCCACCCAGGTGCCCCTATAAGTTACTATTTTTAATGGTTACATAATTGTCCATAGAGTTGATGTGCTGTTAGAACACTGGAAGAGGAAGGGAGGTATGTGAGCAGAGGGTCACAACATAGTTCACAGAATGAATCCCACCCGTGTTATTTATAAGTGCTGGAGCACTTAATATTCCAGGGAGAGAAGTCTGGTACCAAGGAGCTTATGACTCTGAGGGCTTATCTATCAGGCTTGCACAAGATGTGAGCTATCTTGGTCTCAATTTTGTTTTGAAACCCCTCTTTATTCATTTCCTGTATCAATATCCTTCAAGGGACAACAAGTTCTGCAAAAAGCAGAGAGAACAGCTGAACTGAAACTACTCACCCCTGTCTTCTTGCCAGTGGCTACAGAGGTAAGGGCTGGGTGCCCACCGACACCCAACACACAGACCCTTGCACATGCACCCGCCTTTAGTAGAGGCACGTGGGGAGGGAATGCAGTCTATGAGGCAGCAAAGCAGTGGCTCTGAGCAAGTACCCTGCAAGCAGACTTTGCCTCCGTGTTCTTGTGCCTTAACTGTTCTTACCTGCAAAAATGAGGATCTAATATCTGCACTCACTCTACAAGCTTGTTGTAAGGGTTATATAAAGAATGGGATGTGGCACACATTAAACACCATATAAGGGCTTGTTATTATCATTTCTTTTTCACTCACTTTTTTTTCGGGGGGGAGAGTGAGAGAGAGAGGTGGGAGGAGGAACAGAGGAAGAGGGAGAGAGAGAATCTTAAGCAGGCTCCACGCCCTGTGCGGAGCCCCACACAGGGCTCCATCGCACGATCCTGAGATCATGACCTGAGCCAAAATCAAGAGTCAGATGCTTAACTGACTGAGCCACCCAGGTGCCCCATCTTCTTCCACTTTTTCCCCATCTTTTTCTCACTTTTGAAGGAAGGCAGGGAGCACAGCACAAGTCAAGGACACTAACTGGGCACTAACCATTGAAAATAGTAAAAGGCAAACCGTCCAAAGCAATCCTGGTCCCCTTTTCCTGTATTCACTTGTTTCAAAAGATTTTTAACCCAGAGACAGTACTCGAGACTTCATGTGTGCACTTTAAGGCCCGAACCAAAGAATACCTCCTGGAAGTTTAAGCTGTGGTTTCAACTTCAGGCACAGAGCCTGTCTCAGTGATGCTGACATTTTGTTAGTACGAGACCGTCTCATCACGGGGACTATTCATCACCTACCGAATGCCAGGACTCTGTGAGGCGCTTCAGAGAACCAGATCTAGTCTCCCCAACAACCTTATGGAATAGGTGGTGGTGGTGTTGTTATTCTCATTTTACAGGTGTTGGAACTTGCAGCCAGAAAGATAAAGCAATTTGCCTAAAGCCAAGTGGACTCAGAATTGAGAATTTACATGCAGGTCCGTATAACTCCCGTCTATTTTTTTTTCCACCTCTCCCCCTCCTGCACAGTGTGATATTTGGGCAAAGACGACTTGAGTCTTGGGGGCTTGCATTGCTGATGGAGGCAACTGGCTAATGCCCACAGCTGCTCTGCTGAACTATTCAGTGCTTCCCACAAAGCTCGGGCTCGAGGCCAATCTTACAAAGCCCCCTCACCCACCCCTGCATTTCAGACTCAGCATCTATGCTCCTGACCCTGCCTGCAATGGATCGTCCACCCTGACACAGAGCCCATCAGAAAAAGCCCGCTGGCCCTGGTCCTGTTTTCCCACTCCTGCTCTGCTCTCATGTCTGGTGACCTTCTGTCTCAACTTATCTCCATGGCCCACTCTTTACCCTCTTCTTCTTGTTGAAGAGCGGGTTTGGGGGGATACAAAGGAATATGATGGAAACCCCCATCTCATTTTCCCTTAACCCCCAGCTGACACACTCCTGGATGTGAGGGTGCACACACCAACCTCAAGACAGAAGCTGGGAGAAGGTAAAATGAAAGATTTGCAGGCAATTCATACTGAGCTGCTTTTGTGGATTTCAGGCAGAAGAGGCTCTCATTCAAGGCCCATCAGAGATCACAGGTCAGTGTGAAATGCTGTCATGGGCTGAATTGTTTCCCCTCAAAATTTATACATTGAAACTCCAACTCCCAGCATCCCAGAATGTGGCCTTATTTGGGAACAGTGTCATTGCAGACATAATTAGTTAACACAAGGTCATACTGGAGTAGGGTGGGCCCCTAATTCAATAACTGTTGTCCTTATAAAAAGGGGAAATTTGGACATAGGCATGCATGCCCCCAGAGGGAAGATGAAGGCAGAGATCACCTGAATAGGTCATCTTCTACAAATCAAGGACCACCAAAGATTGCCAGCAAGACTCCGGGAGCTAGAAGAGAGGAATCGAATAGATTCTCCATCACAACCCTCAGGAAGAACCGACCCCGCTGGCCCTCGATGTGGACTTCTCGCTGCCAAGACTCTGAGAAAATAAATTTCAGTATGTAAGCAACCCCCCCCCCCCCCCCCCCCCCCCCCCCCCCCCTAACCACCCCCCCCCCCCCCCCCCCCCCCGCCACCGCATTTGTGGTACTCTGTTGCCACAATCCCAGGAAACTACTAAACTGGAGGGATGCCCAAAAAAGTCATCTGAAAGCTATTGTGAGCCCGGTCATGGGTGAGGTGGGGCGCAAACAAAGACAAGGTTGCAGGAGCCTTCCTGCCTGGGCTGAGGATCCTGGTGCACAGATGCCCCAACCCCACCCTGATGTTCCTTGGAGACTGTTCCAGACCAGGAACAGCTCACCCTCACAAAACACCTGATGCACCGGCCTTCTCTGGTGCTTGCCTGGGGAAAGGGAAGAAGTTCGATTTTAAGCCTAGTGTTACCTCGACCACAGGGACACATGATGACTTTCCTGGGCCTGAGGCAATTTGATCTTTGTGGGCTCCTTCCTGTATTGAAAAAAAAAAAGTTAAAAATATTTGACAACCTCACTGATGTCAAGACAAGGATAATCTATGCTGGATCCATCATGACATATTTGTTACTATTACATTTACGTTTTTTCTTCATATTTTAAAAGAAATTAAAATTAAAACATGTCTGTGGGGCTCTAAAATTGTCAATAGGCACTGTGCCTATTGATAAGTCAGCCCTGCCCCAAGGATAAAACCAGTGAGCCATCAAGGAGTCAAAAAAAAAAAAAAAGAAAAGAGAAGAAAAACAACAAAAAAGAACCCTACCCTGCTGTGTTCTTTTGCCACAAGAAACGGCCCGAGAAAGATCTATGAACAAGTGTGTTATATCTAATTAGGCACTCTTTCCAACCTTGGAAAGTGACGCCATCTTCACGTGGGTTGCATTTCTTGAGTCAAAAAGTCCATAGTTTGCCTTACACTTTTCCTTTACCTAGGGATGAGCCCCAAAACAAATACTCCCAGACGCAGACAGAGAGCCATGCCACATATTAGCTGCCACCACCTGGAAGCGTGGGACCATAAATCCACCCCCTCCCACGGAGGCAGCCGTGGGATGCTGTCCGAACCATACATAAAACATGCCCCTCTGCACTGTATTATCGGCCTTCCTGATTTACTGTATATACAGTCTCCAAGTTAAATACCAACAGAAGCACCCGAAAATATATTCTCTTGCAGCCCCTATCTGAAAACCACATTGCCCAAATAATGTCTGCTCATTCCTGGTACCTGAGTGTCATTCTCAGAAATACATCCCTACAGCAGGGCCCCATGAAACTCGTGAGCACAGAGAAGGAGAAGCAGAACCTCCAGATTTAAGGCCCAGACATTTTAAAAGTGCACGTTTCCAAAATGAGACTAAGCAATTCAAACAGTCGGTATCTGATGCCCCCCTTAGCAGGGTTTTTACTGGCTTCCCTTAATGTCATATTTGAATCTCTCTTTCTTTTATGCACCCCTCCTAGCAATAGGAGCAGCAGTAACAAATTGAATAAATAAACACACACTAAATGATTCTCCCTAGAAACCATAATGAAGTGTCTGCGTTGATGCAGAATTCCAGTTACTTTCTGTGGAGGACCCAGGAGCATAGATTTCTCGTCTGTGCCAATCCACTGGAGCATGAGTCTCAGGAGACAGAGAGCAATCCCCAGTTACATGTTATCAATTTGAGAACAGGAGTAGCATTGGTTTTTGTAGGCTGGTCTGGGTTTGAATATCAGCTTTACACCTAGATAGATGCCATCTTGGAGGATCCGAGTCCTCATCTTCTAAGTGAAGATAATGCCAACTGGGCCGTGTTGATTGGGAATTCAATCTAGATGCCCTCCTTTCTAACAGGACCCTGATTTCATTTAGGTAACTACTCACCCAGGCCCAGTTTCACGGACATGGGACCCGAACAGGTGCCCAGGGCCTCATGCTCAGAAGGGCTCCGTGCTTGGTTCAGTGCTCTGCTGTCACCATCTTGAAATCGTTAATAATTTTATTTTTGAATTTGTGACTTGAAAGTAAATCTGCTGAGACAGTGGAGTGTGCATGTGAGCAGAGGAAATATAACATGCCTGCCACCTCATTCACACTTCTGTGATAATTCCACAGGATATTTTCATGGGTTAATTCCATCCTGGTGCTGGTCGTTGGTTTGTTCCAGACCAGGCATGTCACTCAAATCAGACCAATGTGAAGCTTTCTGGAGGCTTCTGGAAGAGTTCAGACTCCTGCTTCCAGAACTGATTCTCTCTAGTTCCATCTTTCTGTGACAGTAAGCATGAAGCCAACATATAGAGCAGGGCAAAGTCAATAGAATCACAGAAAAACAGAGCTAGAGCTTCTGGACCAAGCAACCCAAATACTGGCCCCCACTGTGGACTTACAAGAATATGAACCAACCATTTCACTGTGGCTAAATCCCACTTAAGATGGACTTTCTGTAACTTGATGCTGAAAGCAGACCGGTATATATCTGCTGACTGAGTAGACAGATGCATACAGCATTGAAAAATCAGAAGTCATGGCTGGCATTGGCCAGGAAAAAACATCAAAGATCTCAAGGAGGGGGGGATCTGGTTGATGGGTGAAGAGCAAGAAAAGGCAGTCCCGGAAGGAAGGGGTGCTATAGCATGTACAAAGCCCTGAGGGAGACACACCCAAGGGGGCAGGGAAGACTATAGACTGGAGATGCAACGGCTCACGCAGGGAGAATGGGTACCATGGTGTGGCTGCCCTAGATTGGCGAGGGTCTGGGGTGTTCTGGAGGTGATGTGGTCAGTTGCAGGTGGACCCTGTGCTAGGGCGTGGCTTCGAAATGCCTGGTGTGGTCAAGAGACCTGTGGCCATGCTGTCGCAGTAAGATCTTATGAGCTACTTTCTTATCATCTATTCAGGAAAAGGCACTTTACCAGAGTGCTAATAGGTCCATTTTAGAGTCCAGTTATCTGGGTTTGAAACCCCACTAATGGTATATCGTGGGCAAGTGACTTTATCATTCTGTGCAAAATGAATACAGAATGAAGGTATGAGCAGTATCTATCTCACCCTTTGCTATGAGATTTATGAGGTTGTTTAGTGTTGGACACTTGGCAAGAGTTCCATGGATGTTGGTGATTATTATTAATAGATTTTAGTGGTCTTACATGGGTCCTTGCTAGGGAGATTTCTTCTGGGGACCATTGACCCACAGGCTCCTACACCCTCTCCTCATCTCTCATTGTTTGGAGACCGTCATCCACAATTGCAAACCTGTCTTTCACCTTCTTGGCACCTTCTACAGTGGCCTCTGAGCTGCAAGATGAAGACTTTCTGGGCCCCAGACTCTGTGTGCCTGTTTCTGCCTTCCTGACATTTGGGCTGGACGAGGTTGCTGCAGAGGCTCTTTGGACCAAATTCCATTAGCCATAGGCAGCCAACCTCTCTGGCTTATCCCCAACAGTCAGGGGAATGAATGCCACGGGACACTTGAGTCCTGGTCTGCTTAGAGTTTACAGGAGAAAGGGTAAAAGTCATACGAGAAATACTTATGTGGCCGATTTCACGTGATTTATAAGAATTCCTTAAGCGAGAAAAGCATATTGTCACCATTTTCAACATATTGTAGAGTGCTGTCCATTTTGCTGATCTGTTTGTGCAGGCCACATTTGGGGTTAACTTCACACACCCCTGCACAGGATCAGTTAGGACTCTGTTAAGTACAGCATATTGCCTTTGGTTTATTCCTGTATGAGGTACTTACTCAATGCCTCTTACGTGCCAGGTACAATTTGGTGACTTGTCTTACACAGCTATCTGCATTCTAAATGTTATGTATGATGTAACAGATGATGTTACACATAGATCCTTTCATATTTTTGAAGAGTTAGAATCAAATTTCAGAGGGAACATGCCACTTAAACCACAAAGGACTCTTAAAAACTTTCCTTCAAAACTTCGAGAACTGGCTAGTTAGAAGTTCAGCTGATGTCTGGCCTCTGGATTAGTATAATCTTTCTGAGGTGGAGATAGGAATGCAGTTCCACTCAGCACACAGTTACCACTAATATTTATAGCTTGCCTTTTAAAAGTAAACAAATTAGGAGCAACCAGAAAACTCGAAGCCACCAAGCCCCAAACTTTCTACGAATCCTTCTTATCATGCTATGCTAAAGACAGATAAAAATTCTTGGATATAGTTCAATACCAGAAGATGATTCTGCATCTGCAGAACATCTGACATATACAAAGTTTGAAAAATTCTTTTTAAATGAATATGTAGAATAAAGCACGCTCTGTGCCTAGGGACAAAATCATGTTATCAATTATTGGAAACACACAGCACGTGTACCAACAAACACACGTAGAACCCACCAGTGTTGTTGGTAAGATTATGGAGTAGAGAGATTGTTTGCAGCTGTTATGTTAATTAAGGAACAAAATGGCTCCATCTGCCACACCATCTCTCAGTTGGGCTACCAACCCTTTTTCTGCTTGGCTCCAAGTTGATATAGAGAGCGAGGGAGCTTATGCCTAGTCTTTGGCCCCAGTCATTCCCATGTGGAGTAGATGTTGGAGAGGCAGGTCTGGCAGGCTGAGTCACAGAATCCCATCTGGCTAATTCTCCATCACACTTAGGCTTGGAATGGGCTGACACAAGATTGTCTTTCCCCACATGGATGTGGCTGGGGTTGGGGGTAAGGATCTGTGGACCGGGCTGGGCTGGACCCTATGGAAGTAATCCATCAACAAGAGCGGATGGGGCTGAACAGACAGGCTGAGCCGGGTGGCATGCTGAGTTCCCTTTGCAGTATGTCTTGCTTGATTCATCCCCATAATGTATGTGTAGCAATAGTGCCCTACGGGACACAGCACAGCCGCCATATGGTCAGCTTTGCTTGCAAGATCCCAGAACAGCAGGGCTTGGGGTAAGTTTCTGTTTGGTACCTTTCCGAGGGCCAAAATCAGAGACACATTGAATAAACACTTTCTAGTAACTGCAGAGACATAGATCATACAGATTGAATATATTTTATTTTTTAAAAGGGGGTGCTTCTCATGTACCCAGTCTTCACCTATAAAGACACGACACTTTGTTGTCTTCTCCATGGTCTCATGTTCTCTAATGGTGGTGAAAATCATTCTGTTAACTGATACAAATCAAAGTTGAAGATGAAAGCAAGAATAGGAAAGTTTTAAATGCATTATATTCATTTCCATGATTAAACCATTAATGGGCATCAAAAGTCTTTGATAAAATTAACATCCCATTATTTTTAAAAGTCGGTGAAAACCGTACTATCCTCCCTTTTGTTTTCCAACTACTCTTTTTTCTAGAGGTACTAAGGAGCAATGAGATGCCAAGAAAGTAGTTAAAGTTCAAGAGGAAAGATTCATTGAGCACCTGTTGTGTGGTAGGCATAGTTCTCTATCCATAGAGTGCCCCATTATCCACAATACCCTCCCCTCTCCCCAGCACTCAAGGCCTAAAGGGCTATTTTTCCTTCTAGCTCTGGTGATGAGATGAACTGGAAATCACCTTCTTGCCACTTCCCCGTCTTCTTCCCCGTCTTTCTATTTTCCCTTTCCACCATGACCACTGCTAGGGGATACACAGTCTAGAGTGGTATGGTAGAGCAAGCTCCACCCCACCCAGGAATGAAAAAAAGAACAGCCATTGACAACTAAGTGGTTTCTCTAAAGAGGTAGTAGAGCTCAGGGGCAAAAAAGGGTCAGGAGGCGGAGTCTATCATATGAGAGGAGAAAGACCAAAGTCATGGCTTTGGAAGAAACATTCTTTCCTTGAGATGAAATTAGGCTGCTGACTCTAAGAAAAAAAATTAATTAATGTTTCCCTGTTTACCTTTAGCTGTAGCTCCCTTAAGTGGTGAGACTGGTCTGGGACTGAAGTGCTTCAGTTCATCAATGCCTTGGGCCCATCTGCATCTTCCTCCAGAGCTTACCACATCCAAGAAGAGGAAAACACCAACAAGTTTGAAGCACCAAGGCGTTATGTGAGTAATAAGAAGGTGTTGACAATCTTACTCCTTTTTGATGGAGGGATAGAGCTTCCTGGGGAAAGGGAATTAGGCCATTTAGGGGGTTTCAGGGCTGGAGGGGTGCCTGGTGAGAGAGCAGAGAGAGATGGAGGACTCTACCCCAGGAATATACAGGTCATGGGGATCTGTGTCTAGATGGTTCTTCCCATTTGTGCCACAGGAGGACAGTTGAGTTGCTGTTTTTGGTTGTTTCAACCTTCATTTCTCCCAGACTCTAATGCCCCCCTCCGAATTGCCTGCCCTTTCCATAGAAAACTTCTTCCACCATGGCATCTTCACCCTCCGGTTATGTATGCGTTACCGCTCTAAACCATTTTTGGGTAGAGGCGGTAGGACAGATGCTAGCAGCTCTGGAGGGCACTAGAAGAAAAAAAAGAAAAACTTCAGACGCTAAGGACACTATGATGCAACATCTCTGTTGCTTCTTTAATTTAGTGAAGATTCCTCTAACAGTGATTTCACAACCCATGTTATGTCCACGTTAACCACCAAATAAGATTGCAACCCAAGATGCTATGAATTCTTCTTTCTACATTTTTTGAAACAAAATTCTTTTTAAAACCATCCAAACTGGGCGCCTGGGTGGCTCAGTTGGTTAAGCGACTGCCTTTGGCTCAGGTCATGATCCTGGAGTCCCGGGATCGAGTCCCGCATCGGGCTCCCTGCTCAGCAGGGAGTCTGCTTCTCCCTCTCCCGCTCCCCCCCTCTTGTGCTCTTTCTCACTCTCTCTCTCAAATAAATAAATAAAATCTTTAAAAAAAAAAAAAACCATCCAGACTTATAGGTCAGAGGTCATGTGGAACACTCGAATCAAGAGCTCACAGCAGAGAAAGTCAAAAGTGAGACCTAACTGTGGTCAGAATGCATAAGCCCAACATGGTGAGGAGGCCAAGATACTCAAGCCCTTTATACTGGAATCATCATAAAAAGGCAAACAATGATGATGAGAATTCATTGAGTGCTCACAAAGCGCCAGGCACTGTTCTAAGTGCTCCCCATGCAGTAACTCATTTAACAAGTAAATGTCTGCCAATCAAGGGCAAACAGAATAAAAGAGGTTTACACACTGTGCCTAAAGTTTCCCTCAAAGGGCATATTAAAATTCAAATGCTCTTCTTCCATGATATAGTTCATTGTTTACCAATCATTGATAGCAGACTTAGACAACAAGCAAGCAAATACCAGTGTGGCAAGGCCAACTCTCCTAGATTTTCCTAATGATGAGCTTCCCATCAGAGTACTGCAGCCTGTTACAGAAGGACTGGTCTTCTAGGGGTAAAGATTTGGATTGAATTAAGACCCAGTTGTCTGAGCAGCAGAAGTTGAAGCAGCCTATCTAAATAAGTGAACTATCTTTTCATCAAAACTAATTTGAGGGGCGCCTGGGTGGCTCAGTTGGTTAAGCGACTGCCTTAGGCTCAGGTCATGATCCTGGAGTCCCTGGATCGAGTCCCGCATCGGGCTCCCTGCTCGGTGGGGAGTCTGCTTCTCCCTCTGCCGTTCCCCCTCTCATGTGCTCTCTCTCTGAAATAAATAAATAAAATCTTTAAAAAAAAAAAACTAATTTGACTACCTTTTTCTTTTTACAATTCATTAATTGAAAAATGTGTTATTACACAAAACATAGAAATCATTAATTAAAATCTCTAACATCAAATTAGGCTCTGTGGGTCTGGAACTTTTAACAGATAATGTATAGGGGTTGCCATGTTAACTCATCGTGTTGTAATTCTGTACCTTCCTGGGCAAGAGGCTAGAAAGGAGAAGACAAACAATTTGAGGAGATACCAGCATCAGAAATTGAGTTAATCTGTGACATAAGCCCTCTGTAATTTTGCTTGCCAGCTTTCACCATGTGAAGGAAAAACAGATAGTGAAAAGGCATAAAAGATTTCATTTC
This sequence comes from Mirounga leonina, assembly GCF_011800145.1. Classification (NCBI taxonomy): domain Eukaryota; kingdom Metazoa; phylum Chordata; class Mammalia; order Carnivora; family Phocidae; genus Mirounga; species Mirounga leonina. Next base: position 42,317,106 of record NW_023270825.1, read on the forward strand.
CAAAGCTCCCTAAAATTGCCAATTCCACTCTATAGTTGATTCTCAGCAGAGAAGGAAATGGCAAGAGAACACAAGGGGATGATGCTGTCATAAAACGATGAGCTTGAAGGAGAAAGTGGAATCATTGCTTCTGAATGGCAAGAAGCAGGTGCCTCCCCAGGGGAAGGATTCTGTCTAATCCTTATGATTGAATCCGCCCTCAACTCAGTGTTAACAGGCCGATTACCAACCTGGGACAACACAGAAGCAACTGGAACCAAACTCACAATCTGCAGGCACACCTTCCCTTCCCAGTACCTCTGTGCATTCAGGGCTGGAACTTATCAGGCGCTGAGCATTCCATGGGTCCACAGCTGCTTATCACATAATGGAGATCAGACGGCTGACCATCAACTTTCACTTCCCCCCTTTTGTGAAGCAGGGCACAACTAATAAAAACTGTTTGGCCTTTTTGTGAACTTCTTTTCATTCTCCCTCACCTTATTCAAACTACATTGAATCAGGATTCTCTGAGACAGTCTTCCCACCCTTCATTCACCTGAGTCCCAATTTCCTTATTTAAAATACTTGTATGAAAACTGATGGATTATCAATTCCATTTACTGAGCTGGTCTCTTGCCTAATGTGGTCAGGAAATGTGAACAAGAGCCATAATAATCTCGAGGACATTATTACAGGCAGGGATCTAAATTATTTAGCTTTTAAGATTCCAGACGGTTATCAACAGCGGGATCAATTGCACAGCTTTTGTCAAGGGCGCTGCTCCTGCCTCGTGTTACTTGCAGTGGAGGAAAACACTGGACAGGATGGGGCTCCCACGCAGTCAGTGATGTTCGAAGTGTCGCAAGAGCGGGCACGGGGTGGGGGTTCTCTCCTTAGGTGACGTTAAGTGTGGTGAGTGTGTCTAGAATGGTGTTACAGGTAACACGTTGTCAAATAGAGTAACTAGCTTCTTAATTGCCAGGGCAATTCCAGTTTTTATTGGGGTTACACTGGAGACAATTTCATGTCTTAGGAGTTAACTCACATGAGGAATTTATCAACTTCCCAACTTTGCACCGGGGAGTTATTTATGAAACAGCTCATGGGGGCTGGGAAGGGGACCTCAATGCGGAATGAACTGGCCACACTCCAACCAAAAGGCTTTGGAGTCGACTTTTTAGCACAAACCAGCAGCCATGTGCTACTACGCCACGGGGGTAATGAAAGCGGTGCTGTTATATAAACGGCATTTGTCAGGGGCTCCGGTGTGGCCAGAGAAGGTGCAGCCTGGCATCTCTGCTCGGAACGGATCCCTGTCCATCCTGGCCCACGAAACTACCTCTGGACCCTCTGACCACATTCACCAGAGGAAAAACTGTGACTGAACTTAGCTAGGGATAGATAGCGGTGATAGTTACTGTCAAAAGTTCAAAACCAACCAACCAACCAACCAACCTTTAAGTAAAGCCAATGAATCACTGAAGCAGTAATTAGTAAGAGTTTATTGTTCACATACCAAAAAAAAACCAGTTTGCAAACTGGGAGCACTCAAACCAAATCATGGCATGAGGCTCAGGGGTATATTGTTATAAAGCAGCTTACATAGAATGGAGGCAATGACTATTTATTCTTCACTGTGATTGGTTCCTATATTGAATTCTCTTCAATGGAAGGGGAACTTGTTAGTGGTTACCTCATATCAATTTTTAGGAATGATCTAAGTTTCACTTATGATTTTTAGAGGCATAAACAAGAAGTGACCCAGGTCAAGGTAGCCTCACTTGTCTGGCAAAATAAGCTAAATTAAGCTTTACTTGTATGACTAAACTGGTTTTGTCTGGCTGGGGGAAGTTTCAAGTCTGGTCTCCATTTGTGTTTGATTTAAACATTACACAACATTGTAAATGTATTTAATGACATTGATTCTAAGTGTATACACTTAGAAATAGTTAAAATGGTAAACTTCAGGTTATATATATTTTACCACCATAAAAAATGTATCAAGCTTTCTTTTTTTAAAAAAAGAGTGATATCTATCTATCTATCTATCTATCTATCTATCTATCTATCTACCTACCTATCTATCTAAAGTTATATATGGAGAGAGAGAGAGCATACAGAATGAGTTGCAAAGTATGGTGGGAATTTCCTAAGCAGTCAAGAATGTGGTAAGTTGTGGTAGACATTTGTGGTGTTTGGTCTAACATGTGACCATTCTACTTTGGAGGGATCTCAAGATGGAAGCTGAAGGGTGGCAGGTGTTCCCTCAACTGCTCTCTGAAAGTTGGAGAACAGACCAAGTGGAAACCATCCAATAGAATGTTCATGCCCAAGACTCTCAATCTTAAGGGAGAGAGCCAAAGATGCAGGTTCAGCCAGATCGTTCATGGAGATGAGAGGAGGGGCGGTGAATGACAAGGTACTGCTATGGGGATGGCATTCTCAACCAAACATGGACAGCTCTGAGGTCTTGTCTCCTCTGGTTCCTGCCCATTTTCATGGTTTCTCCAGCCCTTCTGTGAATTCTGCACTAAAATCCTTCTAGTATATTCTTTTTCCACTTAAGTTATCTGTGTTAACTTCTGAAGTTTGTAGTATGAATAATGAGAAAATATTCCATTTCTTCCACATTGTCAAATAATACTTGAAATCAAAGTCAAAATGGAAATTAAGTTGTTTTTTTAACCAAGTGAAATTTTTTTTAATTTCACTTTATTTTATTTCTGCTTTACTGAGGTATAATTGACATATAAAATTGTAAAATATTTAAAGTGTACATTGTGGGCATTTGATATACGTATTCCTTGTGAAAGGATTCTCCCCATTGAGTTAATTAATGCATCCATCACCTCACATATTTATCTTTAGGGGTGAGAACATTTAAGTTCAACTGTCTTAGCAAATTTCAATAATACAATACATTATTATCAACTACAGTCATCATGCTTTACATTAGATCCTCAACCTTATTCAACTTCTTTTTTTTTTTTTTTAAAGATTTTATTTATTTATTTGAGAGAGAGAGAGAGCACATGAGAGGGGGGAGGGTCAGAGGCAGAAGCAGGCTCCCTGCCGAGCAGGGAGCCCGATGCGGGACTCGATCCAGGGACTCCAGGATCATAACCTGAGCCGAAGGCAGTCGCTTAACCAACTGAGCCACCCAGGCACCCAACCTTATTCAACTTCTAACTGAAAGTTTGTACCCTTTTACCAACCTCTCCTTATTTCTCCCACCCCCCAGCACCTGACAAATACTTTTCTACTCTATTTCTATAAGTTTGGTTTTTTTTCTTTTTTTAGATTTCACATATAAGTGATATCATGCAGTATTTATCTTTTTCTGTCTGGCTTATTTTCACTTAGCATAATGGCCTCAAAGTCCATCTCTATTTATAGTGGCAGGATTTGCTTCTTTTTCATGGTTCAGTATTATTGCGTTATATAATATATAATAAAAATAAATAAATGAGTATTATTCTGTGAAAAATAGTGTATCTTTATCCATTCACTTGTTGGTAGACACTTAAGTTGTTTTCATATCTTGGCTATTGTGAATAATATTGCAATGAATATAGAATGCAGATATCTTTTTGAGATCCTGATTTCAATTCTTTTAGATATATACCCAGAAATAGGATAGCTGGATCATATGGTAGTTTTAGTTTTAATTTTTTGAGCAACTGCCCTACTGTTTTCCATAGCTGCTGCAGATATTTACATTCCCACCAATAGTGGACAAAGGATCCTTTCTTTCCACATCCTCACCAACACTTAGCTGCTGTCTTTTTAATAATAGCCATCTTAACAGGTGTGAAGTGATATCTCCTTGTAGTTTTGATATGTATCTCCTTTTTTTTTTTAAGATTTATTTATTTATTTGAGAGAGCGAGAATGAGAGAGAGTACATGAGAGGGGGGAGGGTCAGAGGGAGAAGCAGGCTCCTCGCTGAGCAGGGAGCCCGATGCGGGACTCGATCCCGGGACTCCAGGATCATGACCTGAGCCGAAGGCAGTTGCTTAACCAACTGAGCCACCCAGGCGCCCGATATGTATCTCCTTGATGACAAATGATGTTGAGCATCTTTTCATGTACCTGTTGACGATTTGTATGTCTTCTTTGGAGACATGTCTAATTCAGTTCCTCTGCCATTTGTTAATCAGATTCTGTGGCTTTTCGTTTTGTTGCTTTTCAGTTGCATGAGTTATTTCTATATTTTGGCTATTGACCCTGTATCAGGTATGTGGTTTGCAAACATTTTCTCCCAGTCAGTAGGTTTCCTTTTTATTTTGTTGGTAGTTTCAAGTGAGAATTTTAGCTGAGTTTTTAGCCACAAATCTTCCTCTGCTGTCATAAAACTACTCAACCCTGCCAATCCTCAGTCAAGCAGGGGCTCAAATGATTAAGAAATTATTTTCTTTCCTGTCACAATACACAGATTCCCTGGAAGATCAGAAGGACCAATTTCATGTGCTCTGGTATTTTGTTATGGTTGCTTCAAAGGTTGCAGTATGATCTTCCAAAGAAGCTGCATTTTCCCTAAAAACCTTACTGATGAAGGTGTGCACAGCAAGCACGTCACTTCAGCTGACCCTAGCTTATTCTTCCAGCCAGGCAAACGAGCCTCAAACCGATGAGGGCCAGGTTCCAAAGGCCAAACTACAGAGTCCAGTGCTGAGAAGTGATCTTACTCCTTCTTCCAGTTTCTCTTCCAGCATGTTCTTTAATTCTTCCTTTATCAGCCTTGATAGGCAAGAGAGTTCTAAAGAAATTGTGGCAACCACAAATGAAAAATGCACCCTCATCTGTGGAGCGGTGGCTCAGGTTGCTGGTTGACCCACGTGCTGTTTCCACCGACTTGCCCTTCTTCACCTCTTTTCCTTTGACATTGGCAATTTGACCCCATGGGTCAGAAATGGACTGTACACCAAAGAAATGGACTGTACACCAAAGCCCAACTCTAGGACAAACTGTGCTTTAAAAAAATCTATGTAGTCTATAAGGATGATTTCAACCAGCCTCCCAGAAGGCTCTATCAGAACCACGTAGGGTGGTTTTCTTTCCTCCTAAGCTATGGGCATTCACTGCTCCCTCCCCCAGCCACACACACTCCCCCATTTGGATAAGTACCCACTCTTCATTGAGGTGCCCAGGGCAAGGTGTGACAGAATTTCTTCGGGATGACCAGCTGCCAGGGCTGGGATTTGCATCCAGCACGCCTGCCTCCATGTCCATGTGGTTTCCAGTGCCCTCAGCACACTGTGGAAACCAGGTGACCAGGTCCTTCCTTGGCTCTGTTGCCTCACCATACCCTAGTCAGTGCCTGCATTTGAGGTGTTGTGATGTTTGGGGAGAAAGCGGGGTAGGAACATGTGGAGTGATGCAAAATGCTGCCTAAATGTAATTTGTTAACCAATGAATGATAGTCTTATCATGTGAGTGCTAATGCTGCCGCAGAACGGTGTCTGGAAAAGAAAGGAAGCTGTGACCCAGTGATAAGCAAATCATGTCTTGCTTCATTAAAACAAACAAAAAAACGCTTCTATTTCTTACAATAGGAAAAAGAAAACAAATGGCAATTAAGGACATGTGTGACTCAAGAGGTGAACCTGTTATTCCCTGAGAAATGTGAAAATCTGCAAGAAGGTAGAAAACCCCATCACTCTGTGTAACAGTGGTGGCGTGGCCATCTTCTTTCCAAGAGTTTGTGAGCACTAGGGATTTATATTTGGTTTCTTTGCTTTGTTTTCCCTCTGCCTGAATATCCTACTGGAGAAATTATGTGGGTTATCGAGAGACAGAGGAAAAAGACAATACCACTATGAAACAACTTGTTACTATGCCAAATGTGTGATAATGGAGTGAGTAGCCTTTAGGAAGATACATAAAAGTAAAAAAGATTTTACTGACAAGCCCATTAGATTCTGTTAAGGACTGGCCCTGTTTTTTGTTGAGATGTCACGCTCTACTTTCAATGACAATTTTATGGGGCTTTTCAGAAATTAAAATAGCAATAAAAATAATTACATTAACGCCTACACAGATGTGTTGGGGTTGTTTGATATTCTTGTAATATTTTAAGTCCTTTGCATAATCGGATTAAACAATATGAACACGTAACTCCAGAGCTAAAGGTCACCATCATCCCAGGAAAGAGACCAGCATTAGCAAACAAATTAATTCCTGGGTAAACCAGAGAGAAAGGAGGAAGGCTTTGATCCAAGACTTAATATTTCAAACCATCTCCCAGTTAAATTAAAGAGATATTTACTGAAGCAAATCAGTGGAGACCAGGGTATACATTGCATTCTCTTCTAGCACCTAAGCATCCCATAGAAAAGGACATACTCTTGAAGTTGCTGACCTGCCAAGTGAGAAAAAACACATTATGTGAGCGAGGGGAGAATTGGTGCTCCATTTTGAAAGAGTTTGTCATGTTTCCCCCTTTGTGACCTTGGGTAAATGACTTCAGCACCTCTGAGCAGGGTGCTGCCTTTCTCACACTATAAAAACGGCTGTTATGCCTATCGATCACGCAGAGGTGCCACGAGGCTTAATTTATTAGTTAATGTTTGTGTTACACTCTGCAGCTCTTAGATGGAAGGTGTTATAGAAATGCAAAGCAGCAATATATTATCTAAACATCTGCCTCCTCAAATAGCTCTCTAGAAAATGTTCATGGCTTCAACACAATGATTCCTCCAAAAATGGATCATTTTGTCCAGGTCTTCCTTGGTCTATAAATTGTTTCACCCTCCTGCCAGCGTACAGAGTCTCTTTGCAGAATTGGCTCAGGAAGCTGTGCTTTCCATCTTGTCCCTGGAACGGCCGCTGCAGATGTTGCCCCTTGCATGCCTCCTTACAGGTCTTCCCAGTTCCTCACCACATCTACCCTCTTCGTTCTTTACTCCAGAAAGCATTTATAATTAGGCATTTCTTTTTTTTTTTTTTTGAAGATTTTTTTATTGTTACGTTAATCCCCATACATTACATCATTAGTTTTAGATGTAGTGTTCCATGATTCATTGTTTGTGCATAACACCCAGTGCTCCATGCAGAACGTGCCCTCCTCAATACCCATCACCAGGCTAACCCATCCTCCCACCCCCTCCCCTCTAGAACCCTCAGTTTGTTTTTCAGAGTCCATCATCTCTCATAGTTCGTCTACCCCTCCGCTTCCCCCCCTTCATTTTCCCCTCCTGCTATCTTCTTCTTCTTTTTTTTTTCTTAGCATATATTGCATTATTTGTTTCAGAGGTACAGATCTGAGATTCAACAGTCTTGCACAATTCACAGCGCTTACCAGAGCACATACCATCCCCAGTGTCTATCACCCAGTCATCCCATCCCTCCCACCCCACCCCCAACTCCGGCATTTCTTTTGATGTTTAACTTGATACATGGGCATGTTTCACCTAACCCAGGGGCTTGGTGTTTTAAAATTTGGCAGGAAAACCAAGAGAAATCACTTAAAAGCTTCTTGAAAATAAAAGAAGAAAATGCAAAAAAAATCGGTCCAGGTTTGAACATGTTTTGATGAGATTTAATTAATTGCTGAACTGCTAAAGATTATATTGGAGATTATTTCTGCTACTATTCATACTGTCCATAATTTTGTTAAAACTCAGCACCCTAAAGCAAATGGGCATTTATTCCCATAGGAATTCCATAGTTCCAAGTATATGCTTGGATTGAGGCAACTTCTTTCCCAAACACAACTAGAGAAAGACAATGAATAACAAATTCAAAGGTTTTCCTCTTCTCATATTTTTATTTCCACTTCAATTTTGAGAGCATTTTTTTTCTTTGCATATTATTCCTCGGACCTGTTGTTTGTGGTCTGGGAGTATCTTCAAATGTACTCAGGATTTGTTTTAATCAGGGATAGTAAGATGACAGACACGGAGACAATGGACTTTGAAAGAAGAGTTTATTACTTACAATGCCCAAGAGGAGTGCGTGTGCGGCTCCGCACAGCGCCATGTGGGGAAATGCCCAGGTAAGTCAGGAAACAGAAGGAATGATGGGAAAAGCATGGCCCAGGGGCTCTATTGTGGTTTCTGTGGGAAGGATGGGGTGAGGCAAGTTTGAGCAAACAGGACTGTATAGTTTGAATACTTGGGGCAGGCTCTGGGCTATAAAGGTGGCCTCTAGTTGTCTAGTGCCGGGACCTGGGGTGATTTGGGGCAGGGGAAATGTGGGCTTGGTGTGTGAGGGCTTGATATAGGGAGGTAGTTGGGGATACGGACTTTGGATTGGTGGTTGGTTTGTAGGTGAGAGATGTGCTCATGGGCAAGTTGTTTGCTACATCTAAGAATTAGCCAGCTCGGGAAGGGCCGTCTCTCCCAAAGTCAAACATCATAAAATATAGAAAATAAAAAACATGATTAATACAGGGAGATCTTCTCTAGTATCTTCCAAGAAAATTTTTAAGAATTTGGCTACACAAGTCCCTCTGTTTATTTGGTGATGAAATATATGCTTTGTAAAGAGAAAAGTTGTGGAGATAACCATGAAAACAGCTACCATTGATGAGTACTTACTCTGTCTAGCAATTGGTGAAACACGGAAACCCTTTATGTGAGAATCTGAGAATCACTGCCTTTTAGATTTGGGAGGAACATTTCAGAAGAAATGCTACCCATAAACCTCACCCTAAATGGGCACAATACTTCTTCTGGGAAATGCCCATCTTTTCAGAAGTATGTAAGTCTCTTGAAAAATGTTATTAAACCGGTGGTGAATTTAACCCAAAATAGAGAGGTGAATCAGTGACGACAGAGGGTAAATATTTCTAAGAAAGCCAAATGTTATGAGAAAGGATATTCCTACTGCTCAGGGGTGGGAATCAAAAGCCAGAAAATCTGCTGTGCTTATTGGGGTATGCTCACCGGATTTACATTTTTGTTGATTGTAGAAAAGATTCCTCTAGAAGCCCAAGTTCTCATTGCCCTCTGTCCCAGGCCCCGGTAGAATTGTCAAATCCTGCTTTTGGTACTTAGTTACTTGATTACCCGTCGAAATCCTGCAATTGCCACAGCTGTTGCTGTTTTAGCTCCTTGCATTTATGAACACAAATGCATTTCCCTTGCGCATCTTCCTTGCATCTGCTTTGGCTGTTGCTTTTTTTTAAGATTTATTTATTTGGGGGGAGGGAGGAGAGGTAGAGGGAGAGAATCTCAAGCTGACTCCCTGCTGAGCACAGAGCCTGGTGCAGGCTTGAGCTCACAACCCTGAGATCAGGACCTGAGCCGGACACTTAACTGACTGAGCCACCCAGGTGCCCTTGGCTGTTGGTTTTGAAACGAGCAGCAGCGCTAACAGGGAGGGGATGCAGCCCAAATAGCTCTGTGGGACTGAGGACAGCTAAGAAAAGGAGCAACTCTTTAATTCGTAATACTAGCAACATTAGAATACTAGCAGCATTAACTGTATCTTTTTTTCTGAGAAATGCCAAGTATTTTAAAGAATATGCCCCTCATCATGGAGAAGCACAAGGACATGCTAAAAATCGTGGCATGGTTTGTAACATCTAGATGCTCTGCAGTGCAGTGACAAGAGGTGTGCTTTTCAAATAGAGCAACGATCTGTGACGATCTATGGAGAGAATACAATTATCTTCTCTCTAAAGGACCTTGTGAGCTCAGGGGGATCTGCCTTTCAGATGGTTCATAGGTGACAGGGGAAACAGAGCCAAGAGAGAGGGGTGTAGGTCTAGAATGAGGTGATACTATTTCCATAAGCGTATCTCCTCACTTAATGGGAACTGACATACACTGTTTTCCCCAAGGTCCTAGATGAAACTGACTTAAGCCAAGGAGCAAGCCCATCAGACACCTTTAGGAGTCCTCAGTTCTACTCAGATTTGGGGAAGGCGATTCTCCTGTTTGCCTCAGCTCTGCCTAGCCTCCTGTTGTCCTGGCCTCAGAAGGCCAAATGCTGAGAACGTTCACTAAGGACAATAAGATATTTTCTGTAAAGTCAGGTATTTGGGATCAGTTGGGGTCACTGGCTCTTTATGCACAAGTGACCAGAGTTACTGACTAAAGAACCTCAGAGCAAAACTGAGCATCTCTCCTGCCTGAGCTGCAAAGCCTGGACCATCTCTCCATTTCCACGCACAATGGCTCCTTCAAAAGACAGAGGGAGAAGATGCATCCCCCCAAAATGAATTCTAGTCAACTCCAAGTGAGTCTACAAACCCCATTAAAATAAAGTGCCATCATTAGTGGATGGCACATTTAAAGTAGAATCATGAAATGTCAGGATTTCATGTTTTTGTAAGTAAATATCATTTAAAAGTAAAAGGACAGAAAAAACAATTTTGGTATGTATTTGTCAAAACTTGAGGACCATTAACTTTCTGAGCAGAGAAGAACTCTTTAGGGCCCTGAAATAGAAATGAGATAAACAAAAGCTTCATGGTTGAACACAGCTCTTGTTCTGTGCCCTCAAATACAGACTTAGAACTCCTGCCCGTGTAGGAGGTCATGCAGCAGACTAATGTTCTCACCAAAAATAAACAGAAAAGCCAGAAGATAAAACATAAGATAAAATAAGTTTTAAAATTCTGTTAAAAGCATTGGAGGGCAGCTGATGCCCACCCATCACAACTAGACAGGTTTATACTTTGAAGAGAGTAGAATCACAGAGAGGTGAGCTATTAATCTGCAGCTTCTTTTGCCCTGCGACATTTGTAGATTTGAGATGTACAGTCAGAGCCTGCGAATCTGGTATTTGCAAAGAGGACTGTAGGAAACCAGAGAGGTAGAGAAACCAGCAAGGCTCTTGATGGTCTTATAGGACTTGAAAATTAATAGAGGGTAGCAACCCCTAACGATCACTAGCACAAAAAATATGGTAGTGGCATCCATTAGCATGTTTCACGGAAGGAATGTGGACTAGTGGTCATGTTGCAAGGTTCTTGTCTCAAGAACTAAAGGGTGAAGTGAAAGTTTACTAAGGGAAAGTGAGAACAGAAAAGGAAAGAAAAGGAGCTGGCTAAAGTGAGAGGGGTCCAGAATGTGTTGCCACTGAGGAATGTTATGGTTGGTCTTTTATAGAAAACTGACCAGGGAACTTGGTAAATATCTTTTCTATAACATTTAAGACAAGGTAGATTTGTAAATATCATGAAAATATCCTGTCTATATTTAGAACAAACAAGGTGGATTTGTAACTATCCAGTAAATATCTCCTCTATATTTAGAACAAACAAGGTGGGTTTGTTCTGTTCCCTTCTCTCTGGTTAATATCTAGTCTATGACATTTCTCCACATCTGGGATTTCTGTGAGCCTGGTTACATAGCCCCCTACCTAGCCTCCCTGTCCCTTAATCAATTCTGTAAGAAGGTGAAATAAAGATCAGATAGAGTTTCCACGGAAAGAGTTACTTAGGATGAGGAACAGCTTTTGTCAGCGAAGAGTTAGTGTTCCTGAGTATTTACATACGTGACAGTTTAACTACTATACAAGTTAAACTACCTTGAAGTATCAATTAAAATTTTACTCTAAAGAATAATATATATATCACCAATGCATGTACCTATATAGTAATATATACATAGTCAAATACTTAATTAGTTTTTAATTGATATTTCTGCCATGCTCAGTCTTTTTGAAGTTTAATTTTCTTTTGGGTCTTCATTCCTCACTTTAGGAGGAAAAGAAAGGGTTTGATGGGCAGAATTTGGTTCTGTTTGGATTATCAGAAGCTCCAAATGAATGGATTGCACATTGCATTGTGGCTTGTTAGGCCACTTGTGGAATGCAAGCTCCTGCAGAATAAAACTGCTGTGTGTATAATGTACGTAGGATGCCACTGACACTAGTTCCTCATGAATATAATTGTTTCCTTTTAAATTCAGGCCTGTAGCAAAAATGCAGCTCAGCTCTATCCACTTGGTGCTGCCTCCACTTACATACATATTGTGCAAGATACGATACTATGCATGGTTTTATATAGGTAATTTTTGCCTGATATATTTCTAAGAATGGCTCTCATTGTTAGATATTGTTAGTGATTTAACTTTGAAAACCTTTTCTATTTTCTTTCAAGCTTCTGGTTTGGATTAAAGAGTATTAAGATTGAAGTTGAGCTATGAATCTGTTTTTTTTCCCCAATGAAACAGAAAAATCAATAAGGCTGATATGATTATAACTACTTTCCATAATCCTAGAGTTTATCTTCTTTTCTCATTTGAGTAATTTTGCCCATTTAAGCTTACAAAACTTAAGCCACTAAAATATTGTTTTTATCTACTTGCATATTAGAAAACTGCATGAGATGTGATTTGATTTTTTTTTTACATCTACAATCTGAAAGCCATTGATTTAGTCCAATTTCTTTTTAAAAATTTTTTATTGTGATTAGAACACTTAACATGAGATCTATCCTCTTAACAAATTTATACATTATTGTTGACCATAGGTACAATGTTGTGCAGCTTTCGAGAGCTTATTCATTATTTTTGAGTATGGTTGACACACAGTGTTACAGTAGTTTCAGGTGTACAACATAGTGATTTGACAATTTTATACATTATGCTGTGTTCACAAGTGTAGCTGCCATCTGTCCCCACACATCGCTGTTACAATATCACTGACTGTAGTCCCTATGCTGTGCCTTTTTTTCCCATGATTTATTCATTCCATAACCAGAAGCCTGAATCTCCCACTTCCCTTCACCCATTTTGCCCAAATCCCTACACCTCTCCCCTCTGGCAACCATCAGTTTGTTCTCTATTTATAGGTCCGCTTCTGCTGTTTGCTCATTTTGTTTAGATTCCACTTATGAGTGAAAGTACATGGTATTTGTCTTTCTCCATCTGACTTATTTCACTTAGGTCCTTCTATGTGGTCTCAAATGGCACAACCTCACCTTTTATATGGCTGCCTAATATTCCTCTATGTGTGTGCATGTATGTATGTGTGCCACATCTTCCTTATCCATTCATCTATTGATGGACACTTGGGTTGTCTGTTGTGAATACTGCAAGAAACACAGGGGTGCATATATATATTTTTTATTAGTGTTTTTTTTCCCCTTTGGGTTAATATCCAGTAGAGGAATTGGATCATATGGTATTTCTATTTGATTTTTTAGGAACTTCCATGCTGTTTTCCACAGTGTTCGTAGCAATTTACATTCCCACCAATAACACACAAGGGTTCCTTCCCCACCCCCCTCCCCCACATCCTCGCCACCACTTATTGTTTCTTGTGTTGATATTACCCATTCTAACAGGTTTGAGGTGATATCTCAAGGTGGTTTTGATTTGCATTTCCCTGATGATGAGTGGTGTTGAGCATCTTTTCATGTGTTCATTGGCCATCTGTATGTCTTCTTTGGAAAAATGTTCAGTTCCTCTGCACATTTTTTATTGGATTTTTTTTTATGTTGAGTTATAGCTCCTTACATATTTTGGACACTAACCCCTTATCAGATATATCCTTTGCAAACATCTTCTCCCTTTCAGTAGGTTGCCTTTTTGTTTTGTTGGTTTCCTTCACTGTGCAAAAGCTTTTTATTTTGATGTAATGCCAATAGTTTGTTTACCCTTGCCTTAGGAGACATATCTAGAAAAAATGTTTCTATGGCTGATGTCAGAGCAATTATTGCCTGTGTTCTCTTCTAGAATTTTTATGTGTCAGGTCTTTAATCTGTTTCAAGTGTCTTTTTGTGTATGGTTTTAAAAGGTGGTAGAGCTTATTCATCTTATTTAACTAAAACATCATGCCTGTTGGTTAATAACTTCCCATATCTCCTTCCCTCCCTAGCCCTTAGTAACCACCATTGCACTCTTTAATTTTATGAAGTTGAGTATTTTGGATATTTCCTATAAGTGGAATCATGTAGTGCTTGTCTTTCTGGATCAGGCTTATTTCACTGAGCAACTGAGCATAATGTCCTCAAGGTCCATCCATGTTGTCACATTTTACAGCATTTCCTTCCCTTTTAAGACTAAATAATATTCTGTTGTATGTATACACCACATTATCTATTCATCTGTCAGTGGACATTTGGTTTGCTTGACATCTGAGCTATTGTGAATGGTGCTACAATAAATGGGAGTGCTAATCCATTTGAGATTCTGGTTTCACTTCTTTTGGATATATACCTGGAAGTGAGATTGCTGAATTACATCCTAGTTCTATTTTTAATTTTTTGAGAACATTTGTACTGTTTTCCATATAGGATGTGCCATTTTTGCATTTCCACTGACAGTGTGCAATGGTTCCAGTTTCTCCACACCCTTGCCAACACCTCTGGGTTGTTTTTGTTTTGTTTTTTTGCTTGTTTGTTTTAATAGTCATTCTGACACATGTGACATTGTATCTCATTGTGTTTTTAAAGTTTTTATTCCAATTCCAGTTAACATACAGTATAATATTAGTTTCAGATGTACAATGTAGTGATTAAACACTTCCATACAACACCTGATGCTCCCCACAAATGCACTCCTTAATCCTCATCACTTATTTAATGCTTCTTCCCACCTGCTTCCCCTCTGGTAACCATCAGTTTGTTCTCTATAGCTAAGAGTCTGTTTCTTGGTTTGTATCTCTTTTCCCCCCTCTGCTTGTTTGTTTTGGTTCTTAAATTCCACATAAGCGAAATCCTATGGTATTTGTCTTTCTCTGACTGACTGACTTTGCTTAGCATTATACTCCATAGCTCTATCCATGTCATTGCAAATGGCAATACTTCATTCTTTTTGATAGCTGAGTTATTCTCACATCTTTTTTATCCATTCATCAGTCAATGGACTCCTTGGGCTGTTTCCATAATTTGGCTATTGTACATAATGCTGTATAAACATCAGGGAACATGTATCCCTTTGAATTAGTATTTTTGTATTTTGGGAGGTAAATACCTAGTAGTGCAATTGCTGGATCATAGGGTAGTTCTATTTTTAACTTTTTGAGGAAACTTCATACTGTTTTTCAGAGTGGCTGCACCCGTTTGTATTCCCACCAATAGTGCAAGAGGGTTTCTCTTCCTCCACATCCTTCCCAACACATGTTGTTTCTTGTGTTGTTAATTTTAGCCATTCTGACAGGTGTGAGCTGATATCTCCTTGTAGTTTTGATTTGTATTTCCCTGATGATTGTGGTTTTGATTTGTAGTTCTTTGATTAGGGATGAAGACCATTTTTTAATATACCTGTTGGCCATTTGTATGTCATCTTTGGAGAAATGTCTGTTCAAGTCCTCAACCCATTTTTAAGTTATTTTTTCTCATTGAGTTCTGTGAATTCCTTATGTATTTCATAGATTAACCCCTTATCAAATGTATGGTTTACAAATATTTTCTCTCATTCTATAGGTTGCTTTTTCACTGTTTCCTTTGCTGTGCAGAAGCTTTTCAGTTTGTCTATTGTCTTTTTGTTTTTTGTTTTTATTGCCTGTGCAAAAGCATATCCATGAAATCATTATCAAAACAAATATCACGAAGCTTATCCCTTATGCTTGTTTTTGAAAATTTTTTACAGTTTCAGGTCTTTCATTTGTCTTTTTTTTTTTTTTAAGATTTTATTTATTTGAGAGTGAGCATGAGCATGTGCATGCACACATGAGCATGAGCAAGAGGAGGGGCAGAGGGAGAGATACAGAGGGAAAGAATCCCAAACAGACTCTGTGCTGAGCTCAACATAGGGCTCATCTCATGAGCCTGAACTCATGACCTGAGCTGAAACCAGGAGTTGGACACTTAACCAACTAAGCCACCCAACTGCCCCATCATTTTACTCTTTAACCCAGTTTGAGTTGATTTTTGTGTATGGAGTAAGATATGGTCCAACTTCATTCTTTTACATGAAAATATCCAGTTTTCCCAAACCCAAGTAGTTGAAGAGACCATCATTTCCCTATTGTGTATTCTTGGAACCCTTGTTGAAATTAGTTGATCATGTATATATGGATTTATTTTTGGGCTCTCTATTCTGTTCCATTGTTTTATAGATCTTTTTATGCAAGTACCATACTGTTTTGATTATTAAAGTTTTAATAACTTTATAATATATTTTGAAATCTGGAAGTGTCATGCTTCCCATTTTGTTTTTTCTTAGAATTGATTTGGCTATTCATAGTCTTTTGTGGTTCCTTATGGATTGTAGATTGCCTTTTCTATTTCCATAAAAAATGACTTTGGTGGCGCCTGAGTGGCTCAGTCATTAAGCATCTGCCTTTGGCTCAGGTCATGATCCCAGGGTCCTGGGATCAAGCCCTGCATCGGGCTCAGTGGGAAGCCTGCTTTTCACTCTACCACTCCCCCTGCTGTGTTCCCTCTCTCACTGTCTCTGTCTCTGTCAAATAAATAAATAAAAATCTTTAATAAAAAATGACTTTGGAATTTTGATGGGGATTGCACTGAATCTGAAGATTGCTTTGGGAGGTATAAACATTTTAACAACTTTAAGTCTTCCAATCCACGAACACAGGATATCTTTCCATTTGTTTGGGTCTTGTTTAATTTCTTTCATGAATGTTTTTGGTTTTCAGTATAAAAATCTTTCAACTCCTTAGTTTATTCCTAAGTATTTTATACTTTTGCTACTATTATGAATGGGATTGTTTTTCTAATTTCCTTTCCAGGTAGTTCATTGTTAGCATATAAGAGCACAACTGATTTTTTTTTTTTTTTTTTTTTAGTAAAGGGATTTTTCTTTTTAATGTATCTTAATTTTTTAAAGGTTTTATTTTAGTTCCAGTTAACATAGTGTTGTATTAGTTTCAGGTGTACAATATAGTGATTCAACAATTCCATATGTTACTCCATGCTCATCACACGTGCAGCCCTTAATCCCCATCATCTATTTAACTCGTCTCTTCACCCACCTTCCCTCTCGTCACCATCAATTTGTTCTCTGTTAAGAAACTCTCTAGTTAAGTGTCTGTTTCTTGTTTGCCTCTCTTTTTTTCCCCTTTGCTTATTTGTTTTGTTTCTTAAATTCCACATGAATGAAATGATATGGTATTTATCTTTCTCTAACTGACTTATTTCGCTTAGCATTATACTCTCTAGCTACATCCACGTCATTGCAAAAGGCAAGATTTCATTCTTTTTTATGGCTGAGTAATATTCCATTGTATATATATGCCACATCTTCTTTATCCATTCATCTATAGGTAAATACTTGGGTTGCTTCCATAATTTGGCTATTGTAGATAATGGTACTATAAACATAGGGGTGCATGTGTCTTTTAGAATTAGTGTTTTTGTATTCTTTGGGAAAATACCCAGTAGTGGGATTACTGGATTATATGATTATTTTAAAATTTTTGAGGAACCTCCATACTGTTTTCCACAGTGACTGCAAAAGTTTCCATTCCCACAGCAGTGCAGAAGCGTTCCTTTTTCTCCATATCCTCACCAACCCCTGGTGTTTCTTTTATTGTTGATTTTTAGCCACTCTGACAGGTGTGAGGTAATATCTCAACATAGTTTTGATTTACATTTCCCTGATAAGTGATGATGAACATCTCTTCATGTATTTGTTGGCCATCTGTATGTCTTCTATGGAGAAATGTCTGTTCATGTCTACTGCCCATTTTTAAATTGGATTGTTTGTTTTTTGGGTGTTGAATTTGATAAGTTCTTTATATATTTTGGATACTAACTCTCCCTCTATCAGATATGTCATTTGCAACTCTCTTCACCAGTCTGTAGGTTGCCTTTCAGTTTTCTTGATTGTTTCCTTCACTGTGCAGAAGCTTTTTATTTTGATGTAGTCCCATTAATTTATTTTTGCTTTTATTTCCCTTGTCTCAGGAGACCTATCTAGAAAAAAAGTTGCTATGGCTGATGTCAGAGAAAATTACTGCCTGTGTTCTCTTCAAGGACTTTTATGTTGTCAGGTCTCACATTTAGGTCTTTATTCCATTTTGAGTTTATTTTTGCATATGGTGTAAGAAAGTGGTCTAGTTTCATTCTTTTGCATGTCACTGTCCAGTTTTCCCAACACCATTTGTTGAAGAGACCATCTTTTTTTCCCATTGGATATTCTTTCCTGCTTTGTCAAAGATTAATGACCAAATAATTGTGGGTTCATTTCTGGGTTTCCTATTCTGTTCCATTGATCTATGTGTCTATTTTTGTGCCAGCACCATACTTTTTTGATCACTACAGCTTTATAATACAGCTTGAAGTCTGGAATTGTGATGCTTCCTGCTTTGTTTTGCTTTGCTTTAAGATTGGCTATTCAGAATCTTTTGTGCTTCCATACAAATTTTAGGATTGTTCTAGCTTTGTGAAAAATGCTATTGTTATTCTGATATGGATTGTATTAAATGTGTAGATTGTTTTGGGTAGTATATTTGTTCTAACCCATGAGCATGGAATGTCTTTCCCTTTCTCTGTGTCATCTTCAATTTCTTTCCCCAGAGTTTTTATAGTTTTCAGAGTACAGTTCTTTCATCTCTTTGGTTAGGTTTATTCCTAGGTATTTTACTGTGTTTTTTTTTTTGGTGCAATTGTAAATGGGATAGATTCCTAAATTTCTCTTTCTGCTGCTTCATAATTGGTGTATAGAAATGCAACAGATTTCTGTACCTGGATTTTGTATCCTGCGACTTTACTGAATTCATGTATCAGTTCTAGCAGGTTTTTTGTTTTGTTTTGTTTTGGTGGGGTTTTTTTTGTTTTTGTTTTTTTGTGGAATCTTTCAGGTTTCCTTTATAGAGTATCATGTCATCTGCAAACAGTAAGTTTTATTTCTTCCTTACCAGTTGGATGCCTTTTATTTTTGTTGTCTGATTGCTGTGGCAAGGACTTCCAGTACTGTTTTGAATAAAAGTGGTGAGAGTGGACCTCTTTGTCTTGTCCCTGACTTTAGGGGAAAGGCGCTGTTTTTCCCCATTTAGGATACTAGCTGTGGGTTTTTCACATATGGTCTTTATTATGTTGAGGTATGTTCCCTCTCGACCTATTGTTGAGGGTTTTTATCATGAATGGATTTTTTACTTTGTGAAATGCTTTTTCTGAATCTATTGAAATGATCATATGGTTCTTATCCTTTCTTTTATTAAAGTGATGTATCATGTTGATTGATTTGCAAATATTGAACCACCCTTGCAGCCCAGGAATAAATCCAACTTGATTGTAGTGAATGATTTTGTTAATGTATTGTTGGATTTGGTTTGCTAGTATTTTGTTGAATTTTGCTTTTATGTTCATCAGAGATATTGGCCTCTGTGTGTGTGTGCGTGTGTGTGTGTGTGTGTGTGGTATCTTTATCTGGTTTTGGTATGGGGTAATGCTGGCCTCATAGATGAATTTGGAAGTTTTCTTTTATTTTTTGGAATAGTTTGAGAAGAATAGGAATTAACTTTCCTTTAAATGTTTGGTAGAATTTGTTTGTGAAGCCATCTGGTCCTGGACTTTTGTTTTTTGGGAGTTTTTTGATTACTGATTCAATTTATTCCCTGGTTATCAGTTTGTTCAAGTTTTCTATTTCTTCCTGTTTCAGTTTTGGTAGGTTATATGTTTCTAGGAATTTATCCATTTCTTCTAGGTGGCCAAATGGTTGGCATATAGTTTTTCATAATATTCTCTCATTATTTATATCTGTGGTGGTGTTATTTCTCCTCTCTCATTTGTGATTTTATTTGGGTCCTTGCTCTTTTCTTTTTGGTAAGTCTGGCTAGAGGTTTATCAATTTTATTAATTTTTTTTCAAAGAACAAGCTCCTGGTTTCCTTGATCTGTTATATTGTTTTGTTTTAGTTTCTATATCATTTATTTCTGCTCTAATCTTTATTACTTCCTTCCTTCTGCTGGTTTGGGGCTTTGTTGTTCTTTCTAACTCCTTTTAAATGTAAGGTCAGGTTGTTTATTTGAGACTTTTCTTGCTTCTTGAGGTAGGCCTCTATTGCTAAAAACTTCTCTTCCTGCTTTTGCTGTGTCCCAAAGGTTTTGGACCATTGTATTTTCATTTGTTTCGACATACTTTTTATTTTCTGCTTTTATTTCCTGGTTGACCCATTCATTGTTTAGTAGCATGTTATTTAACCTCCACATATTATTGGTTATTCCAGATTTTTTCTTGTGGTTGATTTCTAGTTTCATAATGTTGTGGTGAGAAAGGTGCATAATATGACTTCAGTCATCTTGTATTAAGTCCTGTTTTGTGGCCTTATATGGGATCTACTCTGGAGAATGTTCCATGTACAGTTGAATGTGTATTCTGTTTTAGGATGGAATGTTCTTTTTTTTTTTTTTTTAAGGTTTTATTTGTTTATTTGAGACAGAATGAGAGAGAGAGAGCACATGAGAGGGGGGAGGGTCAGAGGCAGAAGCAGGCTCCCTGCTGAGCAGGGAGCCCGATGCGGGACTCGATCCTGGGACTCCAGGATCATGACCTGAGCCGAAGGCAGTCGCTTAACCAACTGAGCCACCCAGGCGCCCAGGATGGAATGTTCTAAATAGTTGTTAAATCCATCTGTTCCAGTGTGTTATTCAAAGCCATTGTTTCCTTGATGATTTTCTGTTTAGATGATCTGTCCATTGATGTAAATGGGGTGTTAAAGTCCCCTACTATTATTATTATTGATTAGTTCCTTTGTTATTAACTGTTTTAGGTGTTTGGGTGTTCCTATGTTGGGGGTATAAATACTTAAAATTGTTGTATCTTGTTGGATTGTTCCCTTTATTATTATATGGTGTCTTTCTTTGTTTCTTGTTACAATCTTTGTTTTATAGTATAGTTTATTCAATTTAAGCACTGGTACTCTGGGTATATTTTGACATCCATTTGCATGATAAATGTTTCTCCATCCCCTCACTTTCAATCTGCAAGTGTCTTTAGGTCTAAAACGAGTCCTTGTAGGCAGCATATAGATGGGTCTTGTTTTTTTTATCCATTCTGACACCCTGTGCCTTCTGACTGGAACATTTAGTCCACTTACATTCATAGTAAATATTGATTTGTGTTTATTGTCATTTTATTTGTTTTGTAGTTTTTTCTGGAGATTTTCTGGTTCTTGTCTTTCTGTCTTTCATGGCTTACTTTCTTTAGTGATATATTTGGATTACTTTCTCTTTATTCTTTTCATGTTTATTGGTGTTTTTTGATATATGGTTACCATTGGGTTTGTATATAACCTCTTCTCCATATAGCAGTCTGTATTAAGTTGATAGTTAAGTGTGAACCCATTTTTTTCTCTCCTCCTCCCTACATTTTAGGTATGTTATTATATTTTATATCCTTTTTTATGAATTTTTTGATTTTTCTAACCAAAATTTTCATTTTTACTGCTTTTATGTTCCCTGCCTATATACTGTCACTTTTGGTCTTTTCTTTCCATTCAGAGAGTCCCCTTTAATAGTTCTTGCAGGGCTGGTTTAGTGATCACAGGCTCCTGTAGTTTTTGTTTGTCTGGGAAACTCTTTACCTCTCCTTCTGTTCTGAATGACAGCCTCGCTGGATAGCGTATTCTTGGCTGCAGATTTTTCCCATTCAGCACTTTGGATATATCATGACATTTTCTTCTGGCTTGCCAAGTTTCTGTTGAGAAATCTCCTGCTAGTCTTATGGGTTTTCCCTTATAAGCTAATGACTTCTTTTGTCTCACTGCTTTTAAGATTTTTCTTTATCACAATATTTTGCCAATTTAATTACAACATGTCTTGGTGTGGGCATGCTTTTGTTGCTTTTATGGGAGTTCTCTGTGCCTCCTGGATCTGAATATCTTATTCCTTTCCCAGCTTAGGGAAGTTTTCACCTACTATTTCTTCAAATAAATTTTCTGCCCCCTCTTCTCTCTCTTCTCCTTCTGGGATTTCTATAATACAAATGTTACTACATTTGATGGAATCACTGAGTTCACTAAGTCTATTTCTGTTTCATATAGTTCTTTCTTTTGTTTAGCTTCACTGCTTTCTATTAGTTGTCTTCTAGGCATTAATTCATCCCTCTGCTTCTTCCAGCCTGCTGTTCAGGGTATCAAGTGTGTTTCTACTCTCATTTATTGAACTGTTCATCTCTGATTCTTTTTCAATTCTTTTATCTCTCTGGTAAGGGCCTCACTGATGTCTTCCATTCTTTTCTCAAGCCTAGTGAGTATCCTTATGATCATTGCTTTAAATTCTCTATCAGGTATGTTACTTATATCTGTTTCACTTAGATCTCTGGCCATGGCCTTATCCTGTTCTTTCATTTGGGATAAAATCCTCTGTCTTCTCATTTTGTCTAGGTCTCTGTCTTCTGGTGTATGTTAGAAAAGGCAGTTATGTCTCCTGCTCCCAAAAGTAATGGCCTTCTGAAGAAGTCCTACAGTGCCCATGGCCCAGTGCTTCAGGGAGTGCCTCCAGTGTGTGTTGCATGCACTCTGTTGTTGTGTTCTGGCTGCTCTATCCTTCAGGCCAGTCATCTGTAGAAGCTCTTCTTGCCTGCTATGAGCAATATTTTGTCCCTGGCGTAAAGGTGGTGAATTTTAACTACTTAGGTTTGCTTGTGAAATGAGACCTGTCACCACTTCCACTGGAACTGAGGCCCTGTAAAACTCCCTGTTTGGGAGACATGGTTTGGGCAGAGGTTTGTGCTGGTCTTCTAGAGGAGGGGCCTCCCACACTGGGATCAAAGTAAGTGTGACCAAAGAGGCAGTTCCACTGGAGCACAGGGGGATAGAGCTTATGTAAGTAAGGTAGGCAGCCAGTGGCTGCGCTGCACTCCTTCCCACAGGTGGCTCTGTGTTTATGCTGAGGGCAATGGCACCATCTCCTTTGTTCCTGGAGAGGTGTCTCAGTGAGAGCTGCCTCTCAGGCACACACCCTGAGGAGAGCAAATAATCTCCCCACTGTGTGCCTCAGGTGCTCTTCAGATCACTGTTTCCACACTGTATGCCCATGGGTTGTTTGCCTGCCTTCTCTCCAAGAGCAGTGCAGTGCCCTTGGGCTCTATCCCAACCAAGCCTGTGGACCTTTAAAACTCCAGGCTTTAAGCCCTGCTGGTTGTAAGAACTTAGGAAATTCAGCCCCTCTCATTTTGCTGTGGGGAAACATTTTCCTTGTGCATTCCCCTGTGTGCTCCTTTCTCTCTTGCCCTTCTCCTTGACCATAGCTCCCTGCCCTCTGCAGGAGTCAGGATCCTTTTCTCCCCTAAACTATGTTGCTGCACTTCCTACCTTCGTTAGTGTGGCCTCTTCTCTCCCTTCAGTTGTAGAGTTTGTCTGCCCATCTTCAGGTCAATTTCTGGGGTATTTAAGATGATTTGATATTTATTTACTGTATTCATGGCATGAAGTGAGCCTAGGGTCCTCCTACTCTGCAGCCATCTTCCCTTCTCCTAGGGTTTGTCCATTTTGTTAAAAAAAAAAAAAAAAAACAGCTCTTGGTTTCATTGTTTTGTTTTGTTTTTGTCCTCTTGCTTTTTGGTGTCTACATACTTTATTTCTGTTCTCATCTTATTTCCTTTCTTCCACTCACCTTGGGCTTTGTTTTTTCTTTGTTTTGTTGTTCCTATAGGCATAAGGTTAGATTGTTTGAGTTTTCTGTTTCTTGAGGTAGGCCTGTATTGCTATTTTTTTTCTTGGAAGTGCTTTCACTATAGATTTTGGACCATTGTGTTTTCACGTTCATGTGTCTCTATATTTCTTTGATTGCTTCATTGACCCATTGGTTGTTTAGTATCATGTTTAGTCTCCAAGTGTTTGTGGTTTTTTCCAGCTTTTTTCTTGTGATTTATTTTAATTTCATACTGTTGTGGTCAGAACAAATGCATGGTATGATTGTTATCTTCTTAAATTTATTGAGTCTTATTTTATGGCCTAATATGAAATCTATTCTGGAGAATGTTCCATGTACACTTGAAAAGAATGTGCATTTTGCTGTTTTAGGATGGAATGTTCTGAATGTATCTGTTAAATCCATCTGTTCCAGTGTGTCATTCAAAGCCATTGTTTCCTTGTTCATTTTGTTTAAATGATCTGTTCATTGATGTAAGTGGGGTGTTAAAGTCCCCTACTATTGTATTATTATCGATTAGTTTCTTTGTTTTTAGTTATTTTTGTTGTTGTTGTTGTTGTTCTCTCTTGTTCTCAAAGTTTTGGAATTACAAAGACTCAAAAGGAGAAGTCTATGTTTTGCTAAGGAGCAAGGTACAAGATAATGAATGATATAACGTAACCAAACATGACATAATGTAACATCTACCTGTATATATTTGTAATATTTTTTATGATGAAAGATTTTTATGATTTTTATGAAATATTGTCATGAAATATTTTTATGACAAAAAGAGGTAGGAGATAGACTCCATCCTATTAATCTTATTTCTTTTCCCCTTTGGGGGACTGAAGATGAGATTGGTGTAGGAAATTAATTAACTTTTACTTTTTATATTTATGTAGTATTCTTGTTAAGTGAACCTGTATTTTTTTTTTAAATTTTATTATGTTATGTTAGTTACCATACAATACATCATTGGTTTTTGATGTGGTGATCCACGATCCATTGTTTTCATATAACACCCAGTGCTCCATGCAGTACATGCCCTCCTTAATACCCATCACTGGGCTAACCAATCCCCCCTCCCCCCTCCCCTCTAAAACCCTCTTTGTCTCTCAGTTATTTTAGGTATTTGGGTGCTTCCACATTGGGTGCATAAATATTTACAATTGTTGTATCTTCTTGTTGGATTGTCTCACTTATTAAAATATACTATCCTTCTTTGTCCCTTGTTACAGGCTTTGTTTTAAAGTCTAGTTTGTCCAAAATAACTATTGCTCCTCCAGCTTTCTTTCAATATCCATTTCCAGGATAGATGTTTTTCCATCCTCTCACTTTCCATCTGCAAATATCTTTAGGTCTAAAATGAGTTTCTTATAGGGAGCATATGGATCGGTCTTATATATTGTTTCATCCATTATGCTACTCTGTCTTTTGATTGGAGCATTTAGTTCACTTACATTCGAAGTAATTATTGATAGGTATGTACTTATTGTCATTTTAAAAATATGCTATCTGGTTGTTTTTGTAGTTCTTCTTCCTTTCTTCTCTTGCTCTTATGATTATTTGTAGTGTTTTGTTTGGATTTCTTTATTTTTTGTGTAGGTATCGTAGGCTTTGGGTTTGTGGTTAGCATGAGGTTCATACATAATATTCTAAGTAAATAGCAGTCTATATTAATTTGATAGTCATTTAAATTCAGACACATTCAAAAAAATAGAAAAAAATATTTTTCCACATCCTTTTTCACTCCCTTCTCCAAGTTTTATGTATATGTGGTCATATTTTACATCTTTTTGTTCATAGTTTTCTTATGTCTAATTATGGCCATTTCTTTTCCACTTTAAAGAAGTCCCATTAACATTTCTTGTAAGGCTGGTTTAGTGGTGATAAACTCCTTTATCTTTTGTTTGTCTGGGAAACTCTTTATCTCTCCTTCAAATCTGAATAATAACCTTGCTGGTAGAGTATTCTTGGTTGTAGGTTTTTCCCTTTCAGCACTTTGAATATATTATGCAACTCTCTTCTGGCCTGCCAAATTTCTGCTGAAAAATAAGCTGATAGCCTTGTAAGTTTTCCCTTGTAGGTCACTTTGTTTCTTTCTTGCTGCTTTTAAGAGTCTCTCTTTAACATTTGACATTTTTAATTATTATGTGCCTCCTTGGGTTCATCTTGTCTGGAACTGTCTGTGTTTCTTGGACTCGGATGTCTATTTCCTCCCCTAGGTTAGAGAAAATTTCAGTTATTTCTTCAAATAAGTTTTCTACACCTTCCTCTTTTTGGGACCCACCCCTATAATGTGAATGCTTCTCTTGATGTCCAAGAGATCTCTTAACCCATCCTCATTTAAAAAATGTATTTACTTTTTGCTGTTCAGTTTGTGTGCTTTCCAATACCCTGTGTTCCAGATCACTGATAAGTTCTTCTGCATCTGCTAATCTGTTGTTTCCCTCTAGTGTGTTTATTTCAGTTACTGTATTCTTCAGTCCTGGCTCTTTCTAATATTTTCTCTCTTTATTGAAGGTCTGAGAATTCTTCACTCTTTTCTTTTGAGCCCAGTGAGTACCTTTTTGATCATTACTTTAAATTCGTTATCAGGCATATTGCTCATCTGTTTCTTTTAGTTCTTTTCTGAGGTTTTGTCTTTTTCTTTCTTTTGGAACATATTCCTCTGTCACCACATTTTGCTTGACTTTCTGTGTTTGTTTCTATGGATTAGGTGGAACAGCTACTTCTCCTAAACTTGAAGGAATGGTTTTGTGTATGGTGACCCCTACGCAGAGTCTGTGCTTGGTGACTTGCTGGCTGGCTGGAGCTGTGGTTTCAAGGAGTAACTAGCATATATAACTACAGCATTTTACAGAAAGAAGAAAGGAAAAAATAATAAAAAAGAAAATAATAAAGGAAAATACATTTTTAAGTGAAAAAGAGAAAACAAAAAATTATAAAACAAGACAAAGCTGAACGCCAATATCTATAAAACAAGAGATTTTCCTTTTTAAAAAGGAAAATAAAATAAATTAAAAATTATACACACAGAAAAAAACCCCTGCAGTTTGTTTTCTGTGTCCCTGCACCAAAGGACAGCTGCTGTGGGCTTGTGAACTTGTGGATCCTGGGCTTACTTGAGGTTGCAAGTTTTCTGTGAGCCAGACCCTGTTCTGCTCTGGGCTTTTAAGGTGGGGGGGAGAGCATTCCTACTGCTGCTCAGCCCTTTTAAACCCCAACCTTTTTACTGTGTCTCAGTGTGAGAAGCTGGTGTGGGCTTGTGGACTCTAGCCTCGCTGAGATCATGAGCTCACTGAGACAACCTGACACGCCCATGATGGTGTCCAGACCCTGCTCTGGTCTGGGCTTTTATGTTGGCATAGGAACATAAATCATGTCATTCTCCAGTTCCTCTGACCTGGAGAGCATTCCTAAAGCTCTTCTACTGTTTGGCAGAGTTTCTAGTGTTTCTCCTATATAAAGGAGTTGCTCTTTTAGCCAGTTACTCTTTTAAACCATGGCTTTCTTTCTGTGCCCAAGGACCGAGGGATCTGTTCCTGGTCCCTCAGTACTATCTCTCCCCACCGCCATTCACAGTGTTGGCAGTGTCTCTATCTTCCTTGCTGTGTCTCTGTCTTCCCTGATGTTTTCTTGCTGTTCTATCTTTGGTTATTCAGTAGTTGTTCAGTCACTCTCCAGTTCTTCTTCAGGAGAGATTGTCCTATTAATAGGTGTAACTTGGTGTGTTCCATGGAGGAGGTGACTTCAGAGTCTTCCTACATTGCTCTTGAACAGGAACTCCTGAAACACACTTTGTATCCGGCAACTTTACTGAATTCACTTATTAGTTTTATTAGTTATAATAGTTTTTTTAAAAAATGGATTCTTATGGTTTTCTGTATATAAGATGTCCTCTGCAAACAGATTGTTTTGCTTTCTTTGCAATATGGATGACTTTTATTTCTTTTTCTTGTCTAACTGCTCTAGCTAGCACTACTAGTACTGTGTTAAACAGAAGTGGGGTGAGTGGGCATCTTTGCCTTGTTCCTGATTTTTTAGAGGAAAAATTTTCAATTTTTCAGCAATATGTTATCTTTGTGCTTTTAATATATGGCCTTTATTTTGTTGAGGTATTTTCCTTCTATTCCTAGTCTGCTGAGAGTTGTAATCAGGATTTGATGTTGAATTTGAGCAAATACTTTTTCTGCATCTGTTGAGACCATTGTGATTTTTATCTTTTATTCTTAGGATGTAATATATCACATTAATTGATTTTTGTATATTGAATCATCCTTGCACCCCAGGAATAAATCTCAATTGGTCATGGTGTATAATCCTTTCAATGTGCTGTTGAATTTAGTTTGCTACTTTTTTTGAGGATTTTTGTGTTTATTTTTATCAAAGATATTGGCCTGTAGTTTTCTTTTCTTTGTCCAGCTTTGGTATCAAAGTAATACTTGCCTCATAAGATGAATTTGGAAAGATTCACTCATCAGTTTTTGGGAAGAGTTTGAGAAGGATTGGCCTTAATTCTTCTTTAAGTGTTTGGTGGAATTCACCAGTGAAACCATCTAGTCCTGGACTCTTCGTTGGGAGATTTTTTATTACAGTTCCAATCTCCATGGTAGTTATAGGTCTGTTTAGGCTTTATATTTCTTCATGACTTAGTTTTGGTAGGTCCTATGTTCTGGGAATTTATCCATTTCTTCTAAGTTGTCAAGTTTGTTGGTGTGTATTATTCATAGTTGTCTATCATTCTTTTTATTTCTATGTCCTCAGTTATAATATCTCTTCATTCTGATTTTGAGTTTGTGCTTTTTTTTTTTCTTTCTTAGTTTGGCTAAGGGTTTGTCAATTGTGTTTATCACTTCAAAAAAAACTGTCAATTTTTTCTATTTTTAAAATATTTCTATTTTGTTTTTTCTGTTCTTTGTAATTTTCTTCCTTCTCCTAACTTTGGGCTTGGTTTTTCTTTTTCTAGCTCCTTGAGGTGTAAATTTTAGGTTACTTAAAGTCTTCCTTTTTTGATGTATGAACTTATAGTTATGAATTACCCTTTTAATATGTAATTTTGGTATGTTGTAGTTTTGTTTTCACTTGTCTCAAGGTAATTTCTAATTTCCTTTTTAGTTTACCCTTTGACCTAGTGATTGTTTAAAAGTGTGCTATTTAATTTCCCCTTTATTGTGAAGTTTCCAGTTTCCCTTCTGCTATTTTTGTTTCATTTTGTTGTGGTAGGAAAAGATAGTTAATGTAGTTTTTTCATATTTTTAAATTGAGACTGATTTTATGACTTGGCATGATCAATTTAGTCCAATTTCATCATCTCCCATGGAAAACCGGCAGAAAGATTAAGCAACTTGCATGAGATCACACAGTTAGAAGTCACACAATTACCATAAACTGACACCTAACTCAATGTTCTTTCCTCTGTCCACACTGGCTTTATGTTTTCTAATATTAATCACATTGATTCAGACTCAAGTAATCATTAAAACCTTTATTTTCTAAAGCAGATTTCATCCTACAAATTTAGGAATACAAGCAGACAATCAAATCCATTAAAAATGGAATGTAATTGGGGTGCCTGGGTGGCTCAGTAGGTTAAGTGTCTAACTCTTGATTTTTGGCTCAGGTTATGATCTCACAGTCATGAGATCAAGCTCGGTGGAGGGCTCCACACCCAGCAGGTAGTCTGCTTGAGGATTCTCTCCCTCTGCCCCCCTCTCTCAAATAAATAAATCTTAAAAAAAAAAATCAAACTATAATCAATTGTAACTAAGGAGTTCTCATCCAAAGGAAATCTTGGTGGGTGGAAGAGACCGAAATCTGGCTAGTTTATTGGATTTCATAGCATAGGTTGCAGCATTTTCAGTGAGTTTTTACTCTTGCTCTAGACAAGAAACTAACAGGAGAACCAGTCAAGCATCCTGATGCTTTTCATATGCAACAAGGGATGATAATCCAGCTTGATACCCAAGTAGATAAGTGAATAAACTAATTCTAATGAACAGAATAGGACTTTATAAAAAATGCATTTAAAAATGAGAAACATCTACCAACTGAAAAGGTGGCACATACTTGTCAGTAGCCTTGTTCTCAAATATATAGTCAAAGTATAACTTTACTTTATGAAAATATATAGCAAATATTACATGGTCATCATTAAAATGTTTTAAGTCCTAGAGGCTGTGATACAGAGCTGTACATTACAAAAAGTAGTATATTTAAATATTAGTTTAGAACTACATAAATATCAGTGGCCACCATTGGGCTCATGCTCATTTGTTTCATTAAAAAATAATAATAATTTTGAGAACGTGTGGCAATAGTCCACAACTGCTAGAGCCTACCAATTACAGCACTCCCCAAGAAAGTAAAACATTATATGGGAGAAGAGGGGGTCTGTAGTCAAATAAATTTGGGATGTACTAAATTGTTTCCCAAGGTCATAAGGTTAAAAATGACCCCACCCCACCCAAGGTCTCAGCCAAACTTTATTTATGTATTCATTTAAATTTTAATTCCACTATAGTTAACATACAGTGTCCTATTCATTCCAGGTGTACAATATAGTGATTCTATAATTCCATATATTACTGAGTGCTCATCAAGATAAGTGTACTCCTAATCCCCTTCACCTATTTCACCCATCTCCCCAACCACCTCCCTTTTGGTAACCGTCTGTTTGTTATGTATACTTAAGAGTCTGTGTTTCGGTTTGTCTTTTTTTCTTTGTTCATTTGTTTCATCTCTTAAATCCCACATATGAGTGAAATCATATGGTATTTATCTTTCTCTGACTTATTCACTTATTGTTATACTCTCTGGCTCCATCCAAGTTGTTGCAAATGGCAAGATTTCATTCTTTATGATGGCTAAGTAATATTCTGTGGTCTGTATACCACCAACTTTATCCATTTATCTATCAATGGACACTTGAGCTGCTTTCATGACTTGGCTATAGGAACTAATGCTGCAATGAACATAGGGGTGCATATATCCCTTCAAATTAGTGTTTTCATTTTCTTTGCATAATCTGGTGCAATTACTGGATGATAATGTAGTTCTATTTTTAATTTTTTGAGGAACTTTCATACTGTCTTCCACAGTGGTTACACCAGTTTGCATTCCCACCAACAGTGCACAAACGTTCCTTTTTTTTTTTTTCCACATCCTTGCCAACACTTGTTATTTCTTGTGTTTTTGATAGTAGCCATTCTGATAGGTATGAGGTGATGGCTCATTGTAGTTTTGATTTGCATTTCCCTGGTGATTAGTGATGTTGAGCATCTTTTCATGTGTCTGTTGCCCATCTGTATGTCTGTTTGGAGAAATGTCCGTCCACATCTTCTGCCCATTTTTTAATTGGATTATTTGTTTTTTGAGTGTTGGATTGTATGAGTTCTTTACATATTTTATAAACTAACCCCTCATTGGATGTGTCATTTGAAAATATCTTCTCCTATTCAGTAGGTTGTACTTTAGTTTTGTTGGTTGTTTCCTTTGTTGTGCAGAAGCTTTTTATTTTGATGTAGTTCCAATAGTTTATTTTTGCTTTTGTTTCCCTCGCCTCAGGAGCGATATCTAGAAATGTCTTGTTATGGCTGATGTCAGAGAAATTATTGCCTGTGCGCTCTTCTAGGATTTTTATGGTTTCAGGTCACACTCGTAGGTCCTTAATCCATTTCAAGTTTTTGTGTATGGTGTAAGAAAGTGGTACAGTTTCATTCTTTTGCATGCAGCTGTCCAGTTTTCCCAACACCATTTGTTGGAGAGACTTTTCCCCCATTGTATATGCTTGCCTCCTTTGTTGTGGGTCAATTGACCATCTAATTGTGGGCTTATTTCTGGGCTTTCTATTCTGTTCTGTTGAACTATGTGTCTGCTTTTGTGCCAGTACTGTACTGTTTTGATCGCTACAGCTTTGTAATGTATCTTCAATTCTGGGATTATGATACCTCCAATTTTGTTCTTTTTCAAGATTGCTTTGGCTATTTGGGGTCTTTTGTGGTCCATACAAATCTGAGGATTATTTGTTATAGTTCTGGGGAAAATACTGTATTTTGTTAGGGATTGCCTTAAATGTGTAGATTGCTTTGGGTAGTATGGACATTTTAATACTATTCTTTTAATCCATGAGCATGGAATGTCTTTCCATTTGTTCCTGTCTTCAATTTCTTTCATCAGTGTTTTTTTTGTCTTTGTTTTTTTTCCAAGCTTGCTTTCTCTTGAATTCCTGTTTTATTTTTAAATCATGAGTTTTTTCTTCCTTGTCATAATCTTTCACATGTTTCTGTTCACAATTCTGTTCTTTCTCTTCCTTTTGGGCACTTGTCTCCGCTTGCCTCACGGAGAGCCCATAGTTGTGGCACATGCAGAAACTCAAGAGTTGACTCCTCTTCACCTCATTTCTCTCTGAAGCAGGTGCTGTTTATTCTGCATAGAAGCTTCCTATTAGCTTTTAAAAAAAAATTTTTATTGTTATGTTAATCACCAAACATCATTAGTTTTTTTATGTAGTGTTCCATGATTCATTGTTTGTGCATAACACCCAGTGCTCCATGCAGAACGTGCCCTCTTTAATACCCATCACCAGGCTAACCCATCCTCCCACACCCCTCCCCTCTAGAACTCTCAGTTTGTTTTTCAGAGTCTGTCTCTCATGGTTCGTCTCCCTCTCCGATTTCCCCCCTTCATTCTTCCCCTCCTGCTATCTTCCTTTTTTTTCTTTTCTTAACATATATTGCATTATTTGTTTCAGAGGTACAGATCTGTGATTCAACAGTCTTGCACAATTCACAGTGCTCACCATAGCACATACCCTCCCCAGTGTCTATCACCCAGTCACCCCATCCCTCCCACCCCACCCCCCACTCCAGCAACCCTCAGTTTGTTTCCTGAGATTAAGAATTCCTCATATTAGTGAGGTCATATGATACGTGTCTTTCTCTGATTGACTTATTTCGCTCAGCATAACACCCTCCAGTTCCATCCACGTCATTGCAAATGGCAAGATCTCATTCCTTTTGATGGCTGCATAATATTCCATTGTATATATACACCACCTCTTCTTTATCCATTCATCTGTCGATGGACATCTTGGCTCTTTCCACAGTGTGGCTATTGTGGACATTGCTGCTATAAACATCGGGGTGCACATACCCCTCCGGATCCCTACATTTTTATCTTTGGGGTAAATACCCAGTAGTGCAATTGCTGGATCATATGGTAGCTCTATTTTCAACTTCATCAGTGTTTTATAGTTTTCAGATAACAGATCTTTCACCTCTTTGGTTAACTTTATTCCTAGGTATTTTATTCTTTTTGGTGCTATTGTGAATGGGATTGTTTCTTTAATGTCTTCCTGCTACTTCATCATTAGTGAATAGGAATACAACAGATTTGTGTATATTTGTATTCTGCAACCTTACTGAATTCACTTATTCTAGTATTAGAGTCTTTAGGGTTTTCTATATTGGGTATCTGGGTTATATGATCTTTTCTTACAGAAAATTTTCTGAGACTTAATTTCTAAAGATTACATGTTAGGAAATGTTTCTGCAAGGGAAAAATAAAAACCATTATTATTTACTGAGCACCTATTATGTACCATAGTGCATTAAGTATGTTACTTTTACATCTCTACGGAGTAGAAGCACTATTAACATTTCTGTTTTATAGATGAGGATATACTTGCCCGTCCACTTAACCCAATGAATGGAATTAGCAGAACATTTCCAGAATACATGTCAAAATCAAACTGTAATTAAAAAAGGTTCCCTTTGTAGGGAACTTACAAAGGGAACCTTTTATTAGAAATACATCACTAGATGTAGAAACCCAAAGGCTGTGAAATGTGCTGTGATGACATCCACTTTGCTGATACATGGCAAGTTTCCATCCTGTTTAATAACAATTTTGAGAACTCAGCAAGCTCTCAGAATTATGTATAAATCTCACTCTTAACCCTGGACTCCCTCAATGAATTTGAGAATTTCAAGATTCTTTCCATGTAAGGTGGAAATGGTTAAAGGCATGAACTGAAGAAACCGATGATAAAGAATAAGGATGGAGCTGAGTCTGTTCCACTCACCTAAGAGAAAATGGAAAGTAGAATCATGGCATAGGAAGAACTCTTGACTGTCTGGACCATCCATTCCCATCTCCATTTGGGCCATATCCTTCAGGTTTCCAGGAAACCACATTGGGTCAGCCAAAACCAATGCACACAATGGGGATTCAGTAACTTGCCCCAGAGGCATATGCTTCATACAATCACTTCGTTGGAAGAAAAGTTTCCTAAAGCATGGAACATGCATTGCCTGAGGCATCATTTAGGTTGTCTGTCCAAAGTGTAAATTACTGGAGAGGCCTAGAAAACTAGAACATTGCCAGCCTCTGTAGATGCCACTAAAGAATCTACATTTTCAGCAAACACCTCATGGCACTCTGATGTGACCTCAAATTTGAGCCTGGAAGTAGGTAAGAAAGAATCCACTTTACCTTTTTTAACTAATAAGAATAACTTTATTCTTCAACTAGAACCTGTTTAGAAGACAAAAGAAGGAAGTAATGTTTAAGAGTAGTCCATTTGGGCATTCCAAAGTGTGTCCCTTAATTGGCAGTGGGTGTTTAGGGGGACACAACAGCTTGAAAATAGTCTTCTCAGGCTTATAGCTTTGGCAGCCCTAACCACCATGGTCTCATCTTGCCAACCTTGGACACATTTCGCTCTTTAGGAGAGAAAACTTCCTTTTGTAGCTGTTTATGGAGAAGCCCACTACAGATATAGCAATCATTTTTCCCTCTTTTCCCAAAACCACATTTCAAAATTTATATCAGTCTTTGTAATTGAATAACTAAATACCAGAACGAAATTGAAGTCACAAAAATTCATTTTTTAAGTTTAGAAAGCTATAGCTCCAAATACTAATAGTTTATTTTTGAGTGGTAGAGGAATAGGTTTTATTCTTCATGCTTCCCAGATTTTTACATCTTTTACAGCGGCCCTCTGTTTTTATTTTGATTATAAGAGTTTTCACATAAAAATACTTTTTCTTTATTATGTTAGTCACCATACAGTACTTAGTTTTTGATGTAGCGTTCCACAATTCATTATTAGCATGTAACACCCAGTGCTCATTGCAACACATGACTAAAAAAATTCAGAGAGAAAGTGTGCACGTGAGCGGGGGGGGGGCGGCAAAGGAAGAGGGGTAGAGAGAGAATCTCAAGCAGACTCCCTGCTGAGCACAGAGCCCCATGGGGCTTGATCTCATGACCCTGAGATCATGACCTCAGCCGAAATCAAGAGTGGGATGCTTAACTGACTGAGCAACCCAGAAGCTCCAAAAAATACTTTTTAAAGAAAGTGGACTTTGAGGCCTCAGAATAGCATTCTATTTCTTCCAGAAATACCATTCTATTTTTTCATCCTAACAGCAAAATGGGCAGTCCATCCTTAGGAATACAAAGTTCTCATCGAATCTTCTTAGTGGGCTTTTATCTATGCTCTTCTTTATCTAATGGCAAGTGAAAGTGTGATAGAAAGGAATATGCTGTTTTAAGAGAACATCTCAAGGTAGGCATGGGAGGATCCTAAATATTTTTATGTGAAGCACTAAGATTATGGTGCTGTATTTAAATTCTAGGATGCAAATTTCTCACGATCTAACATCTCTGAATTTAGTGTCTTTTAAAAAGTTTTGAGATATAATTCAGACATTGAAAGTCACCTTTCAAAGTGTAAAATTTGTTCAGTATATTCAGAATTGTGCAACCATCACTGTTATGTAAATTTAGAACATTTTCATGTAATCCTGAAAGTAATAATGTAGTAATTACTCCTTGACTCCTCTCTCTCAATGTTACTTATTAATCTATGTTCTGTCTCTGTGAATATGCTTATTTTCTGACATACAATATGTGGTCTTTTGTGTCTGGCTTCTTTCACTTGGCATGTTTTCAAAGTTCGTATCAGTACTTCATTAATTTTTATAACTAAATATTCCACTGTATGGATATATCTTGTTCATTCATCAGATGGACTTTCAGGTTGTTTCTACTTATTGATTACTATGAATAATGATGTTATAAATATTCATGTACAAGTTTTTGTGTGAACATGTTTTCAGGTCTCTTTGGGTACGTATCTAGCAGTCACATGGCAATTGTCTATTTTACGTTATGAGGAACTGCCATACTATTTGTTCCAAAGTGGTTGTATGTACTATCTTACAGTCCCCTCCCCCTCAACAGTGTATGAGGGTTTCAATTTTTCAACACATTGCCAACACTAGTTAGTCTTATTTTAGCCATCATAGTGGGTATCAAGTGCTATCTCCTGGTTTTAATTTGCATTTCTCTGATGCCTCGGGATGGCAATCTTTTTATGTGCTTATTGGTTATTTCTATATCATCTTTGGTCAAAAGATTTGAGTAGATATTTTTCCATTTTTTTACTGTGTTCTTTTTATTGATGAGTTAGAGGAGTTCTTCACATATTCGGGATACAACTCTTAATAGGATTTTCAAATTCTATTTTGTGGTTTGTCTTTTTACTTTCTTGACCATGTCCTTTGATGTATAAAACATTTTGTTTCAATGTGGAATTTAAGAAATGAAACAGATGAACAGAGGGGAAAGAAAACATTTTTAATTTTGAAGCCCAATTTATTTTTTTGTGTCATATTTAAGAAATCACTGACTGATCCAAGGTCACAAAAGTTTACTGTTTTCCTCTAAGAATTCTATAGTTTCAGCACTCTGATCCATTTTGAGTTAATTTTGGTGTATTGTGTGAAGTAGGAATCTAACGTCATTCTTTTGTATGTGGCTATCTAGTTATCCCAGTTCCATTTGTTGAAAATACTGTTCTTCCCTCCTACACT
Organism: Mirounga leonina; assembly: GCF_011800145.1. Taxonomy (NCBI): domain Eukaryota; kingdom Metazoa; phylum Chordata; class Mammalia; order Carnivora; family Phocidae; genus Mirounga; species Mirounga leonina. The sequence goes on from NW_023270825.1 coordinate 42,353,411, forward strand.
GTTGGTGGGAATGCAAGCTGGTGCAGCCACTCTGGAAAACAGCATGGAGGTTCCTCAAAAAGTTGAAAATAGAGCTACCATATGATCCAGCAATTGCACTACTGGGTATTTACCCCAAAGATACAAAAGTAGGGATCCAAAAGGGTACGTGCACCCCGATGTTTATAGCAGCAATGTCCACAATAGCCAAACGGAGGAAAGAGCCAAGATGTCCATCAACAGATGAATAGATAAAGAAGAGGTGGTGTATATATACAATGGAATATTATGCAGCCATCAAAAGGAATGAGATCTTGCCATTTGCAATGACGTGGATGGAACTGGAGGGTATTATGTTGAGCAAAATAAGTCAAACAGAGAAAGATATGTATCATATGATCTCACTGATATGAGGAATTCTTAATTGCAGGAAACAAACTGAGGGTTGCTGGAGTGGGGGGTGGGGTGGGAGGGATGGGGTGACTGGGTGATAGACACTGGGGAGGGTATGTGCTCTGGTAAGTGCTGTGAATTGTGCAAGACTGTTGAATCTCAGATCTGTACCTCTGAAACAAATAATGCAATATATGTTAAGAAAAAAAAAAAGAAGAAGAAGGTAGCAGGAGGGGAAGAATGAAGTGGGGGAAATCATAGGGGTAGACGAACCATGAGAGACGATAGACTCTGAAAAACAAACTGAAGGTTCTAGAGGGGAGGGGAGGGGGGTGGGAGGATGGGTTAGCCTGGTGATGGGTATTGACGAGGGCACATTCTGCATGGAGCACTGGGTGTTATGCACAAACAATGAATCATGGAACACTACATCTAAAACTAATGATGTAATGTATGGGGATTAACATAAGAATAAAAAAAAAAAAGAAAATACTGTTCTTTTCCCATTGAATACTCTTGGCACCCTTGTCAAATGGGATGTATCTCACAATTGTAAGTGGCTGTTTTTCTAAAACCCATCTTACAATTCAGGGAATCTTAAGTGTTCCAATACTTTATCAAATTTAATTCCTGAAATAAAAGCCCATGTTAATGTGCATTTTCTTTAGGGAAATGAAAAATCCATTTCCCTCAAAAATATTAAGCCTCCTTAAATATCAATGTGATGAGAAACTACCAAATACATATATTTTCTTATGAAAGACCTATTAGTTTAAGGCTTGAAGGCTTACCCATAATCCTTATGCTGTTAAAAGTGAATGAAGATTGTCGCAAAAGTAGCCATATGACTATAATGAACATGGAGAAAATCCATTCTATGAGTCAGGTTGAATTCTCCTGGAAGTTAGATTTAAGCACTGATGGAATTTTTTTAATTAAAAAAATTAACGGGATTTTCAAAATCAGATTTAAATATGTATTGTGTGGAATAGAATACAGTAACATCAAGTATTTGGGATCAACTTGAAAGTTTGAGAAATGTAAAACTCACGTCTACTTTTGTGTCAACTTCGTATTAAATGTCCTGATAAACCCCCAGACAGCCACAGAGTCTGAAGACAATGACTCACAAACATACTGAGATTCGTTTAATAATTTTTGAAGATTTTTTTCCTGTAAAATGGCTTGTATTTCCACAGGTACAATAGTGAAGAAATAAACTTTTCAATTTGACATGAAATATAAAAGAACAGTTTTACAAATATATCCATAAAATTTAACTGCTCATAACACTATACATGGTAAATATGACCACCCCTTAACTTCTAGACTATTTAATACAGAGAAACAATGTCATCTCAGCTAAAAAGAAATAATTTCCCTTTCATCAAGTTTATTTTTGTTTAGAAACGGTTAAGTAGAACTGGAAAAATATTTGCTTCTTCCTATCTTCCTCTAGGGCTTTTTCACGAGGGCAAAAACTTGAGAGGATGTAAGTTTTACTGAAAAGAAACACTGAACCTTATTTTACTACTTCAGTAATGCTTATGCTCTTCTAAAAAAAAAAAAAAAAAATTCCTGGAGTTGTCTCATTGGCCTTTGGGTCATGAAGAAATAACAGAGCTCTGCTCTATTTCCAGCCCTGGAGAAGGAACTTCATACCCTCAGCCCATGAAGGCTGAACTACGGGGATACAAGATCGCCTGCCAAGGGAACGGAGTTGGATCTGGCTTAAGATCAAGGTTCTGTGGTTTGCCTATCAGAAATTCCACTGTTACAAGGCAAAACTGCATGAAGATAACTAGCTTGTAGCCAGCATGAACAATGCCGTGATCACACATCCTCTCACACGAATCCAAAGGCTTTCAAAAAGTTGATCAAAATCTTAGAACTGCAGGTAACAATTCTGTAAGCTATGAGAAAAGGAGAAAACATGCTCCCTTTAACTGTCAAAATTACCCAAATCACAATACTGAGCTCCCAAAACACAGGGGTTTGAGTTTTATGTAAGCAAAAATAAAGCAACTGAAGCTTTATGAAGTTTTCAAATTTCCTAATACAGTATCTGCAATAACTTAAGATTTCCCTATTGATACTGGAAATAAATTCTATTACAATCATGTATATGCCAGCTCCTGGCATATTTCTGCATCCAGATTCATCAGTCTCCTTCATGGAGCCCATCATTTTTCCAATGGCTTTCTCCTTTCTTTAAACCCTAACCCTGAAATTCTAGAACCAGTTATATCACGTGGCTTCCCTGAGGCACAAAGGTACCAAACTCTATAATTAACTATTGAGGAATGATAAATATGCTCTCTATTTATATTAAAACATTTTAATTCTTTTGGGCCACAGTTGGGGGAAAAAATAAAAAACCTAGAAAGTTTAATACTTACTCTGCAGTGTGAACCGTAGCCCTTTTTGCAAAAAGCGAAACCAAGTAAGGAAAATGTTGAGTTGCAGCATGCATGACCCGACAGCACCGATTATTAATAAAAAAAATTCCAGACTAGAAAAATATTCAGAGTTGTATTCCATCCACCTTTTTTTTTTTTTTAAAGTAAACTGACAACTGAAAAAAATTAACTATGGGAATACATCACTGGGGTTTTACTTCTGGTGACCTATTCACAAAAGGCATTTTGGTCAGGCCAAGATCAGGATAATCGGTCAGCAGTTTCCTATGTGGACACCTGGAGGAGTGGGACTCCCCCCTTAATGTGGTGGCAAGCAAGACAAAAAGAGAAATAACCTCTGAGAAGTTTCTTCTAAACTGCATTACTCCATAGAGCTGGAGCTCTTTATTCTCACAAACTGAACTACTCTCAGCTCTGGAGAAAACTCCTTAGTCCAAATTCTAAGCGACTCTTACTAGAAGTGGCCAACATGAGCATGGCTCCTTTTTGCAGACTTGTCCCCTCTCTGCTGTTCCTTCGGTGGAGTGGGAGGGGACCTCACTTGGAGGTCAAAGGAGATGCAATGTGGACAGAGGGCTGTGCACCATGACCCCCTTCCCAGAGCTTGGAATTTATTACTCCAAGTTCAACTTTTACTTCATTATCTCCATTTACTGAAAGTAAAAAACAAAACAAAAACCCACAAACAACTTTTCACATTGGAAGATTATTTGGGGGCATGTTTTGCATGTAAAACTGCTAGACCCTGAACTATTATAGTCCTTGAAATGGAAGATTACAGCAGATCGTTGTAACTTTCCAGAAATGTTTCTGATAGGGAAAATCCAGCCCTTCTAGGTACAAGGCCATTTACCTTACAAGATGCTTTTAGAGTATCAAGACTCCTCAAACCACCTTCTAGCCATAACAGCAAGCAAAGGGACTGTTGCCCCCTTTGCCATTTTGTGGAGCCCAAAGGAGCACAAACTGAAAAGACACTTTAAGTGAAAGCTAATCCTTGGGGACAGAGACTACCTAAAAAGGCTTTTGATACATTATGACTTACTCTACCTGAAGACAAAATGACATTACCTACAGAATAGAGTAAGCTAGCAAGAGGACTGTTTTTGGATTTTTCACATCACTTAAAAATTACCAAAACAAAAAAAGTCTCCTCCTTAAGGATAATCTCCTTTGAAAAGTAAAGCTTTTTTTTTAAAACTGAGAAGCTGAACTTTCTAGATATTAGGTCAAATTAAGTAGCAGCAATCAAAGATCATCTAATCACTTTCAGGAAAAAAAGACATTCACAATGTGTTAGAACAATTGAAAATAGGGCAACATACTTCCTTGAATGGAAAGACATTCAAGTATGAATACAGTATGTGAGAATCCTATAAATTCTATACCCTTACAAAGGTTAAAATGTAGCATGGATCTGTAATGGTCAACTTAAGAGAATGTTAGTTTAAAATACTTGCTGCTTGTGGCGGGATCCGCTTCCTGCCGGCCAGCTGTGGCAGTCTCCGGGCCTAAAGAACCTTTACATTCTGGGAGCGGTGATGCTCTCAGTACGGAGGACCGAGAATGAGCATCTGAGAATTAGTCAAGACGAACGGAACGAACAGAAGGGTGGTGGCGCTCATATGAAATTCTGATTTAATTATTCCTCAGTAAACACTCATTTGCTCTCTTGAAATCAGGAATTTCAAATTCTCTCTGCAGATGTACCACTTGGTGTTGTGTATATCTAATGATCCCATTTAAATTTAGTTTGATTTGCAAACATTTTCGAAACTTACAGGGCTCCATAAGCTGGAGAAGGTGACAGATGGCAGGGAGGGAGTGAACCAGAATGGCTGCATCCTTGTGAGCTGTTGCTTTTCGGCTCCCAGAGTTTTGGCCGCCTTGAGAAAAACTTAACGAAACCCCAACAAGTGGTTTTAAAAAGTAAAACCTTGTTTTTAATCCTAAATCCTAAACATTCCAGTGAGCAGATAAACTTGATGGTGTAGTACCTAGGCCATGCCACAATAATCACCCTCAATTACTAAATTTTTAGGAGTTGCTGCATTTTAATCAACTAAACAGTTCTGGCCGTGCACGTGGAGTATCACGGACGTAACAAAAGGTGGACTAAGAAGTTATGGAAATTTCTTTGAAATGCCACGGTATTTGATGACTGTGTGGATGAAGTCATTGAATTCCACCAAAGTACAAAACAAAACACGGCAGCATAGGGATGTTCTTTTCCCAAAAAAAGAAAAATCCGAAAGCCCCCGATTTCAGAACGCGCCCCTGTGCCTAAGGTCTCCTGCGCGCCCCCCCAGCCCCGCGGTATGGAGCGGCGGATTCGGCGCCACGCAGCTCCTAGCCTCGGCCAAGTACGTGCGGGCCCTGCACGGCTCGCCGGGGGCACCCACGGCACGCAGGGCGCACAGTAAGAGCCAGCAACTTCTGAATAAATTTCTTCTACGTTTGTAGAATAGGATTCAAAGTCTCGTCCAAGTTTACAAAGGAAACCGTCGTTTAAAAACCCCGGAGGTAAAGTAAAAGCATGGCATTTGAAATCCGATTGTTACAAAGATAGGATGGTTTCATCAAGCATACTTCAGGGACAATGCCGCGGTTTGGAGCATGCACCACACCACTGTGATCTTAAATTCCGGGCCTGTTGCATGGCCAGGGCTCCCCCTCCTCTGCGTCCCCTCCCCGCCCCCAGCCTCAGGGCCCACCCCTTCCCCTTAATAAACAGCATTATAAAAAGGTAAAATCTAGAGTTAGTGGCAAAATCTTCACAGTAACTTGTTAATAAAGTCGTAGATGGCTGTCAGGGGCGTCAGTCCACGGGACCTTGGAAAATTAATTTGATGCAGTTCTGTTCCCCAACCAGCTGCGTGGCACAGAAAGGGCAGGCGGCATGGAACGCGTGAGTCCCGTGAGGCAACGGGATCTGCGACCAGTATTTCGCGGACTTCTCTGAGCACACGTGTCCACAGGGGGTGAAAGCGTGAGTGGGGGGTCCGGCGTCGACATAGAAGCCCGCCTCGCAGCCGAGCCAGAGCGGAACATAGGGGCCCACAGTCCTGCACATGGGGCACTCCCGCTCGTTGGCCTCCGTGTCGCTCCGGTGGCCCCAGTTGTGGTAGCCGTGCACGTGGCCGCAGCTGAGGTAGGCCCAAGGCTGCTTCTCCTCCACCACCTCCTTCCTGCTGATGCTGGGGAAGGCCAAGGTGTTGAGCCCCACGGGACACTGCGGCCGCGCGGCGTTGATCTCCTGCCGCAGGGCTTCGATGTGCTTCTGCGTGGGAGTGTGGAACAGGCCGTCTGCCGTCCTCCAGAGAAGCGTGGCCCCGCAGAGGTCGATGAGGGAGCCGTCCTGCAGGACGTTGGTCTCGCTTTCCACCTACAACGAGGTCGACAGTCAGGCGGGCCTTGTAAAAACACAGTGCAGCCCCGCGCGCTAACATTCAAGCAAACACGGGCAGGCAGCGTCTCCCCCTGCCTCCCTGAGGGCTCCAGGGGCGTGTTCCTCCCCGCGACCCGTTTGTTTCCTCACCGGGACACGGGACGGAATAGGGGTAGGCCACCCTCACAAGTCCTAAGCACAGATGCACCTAGCTTTACGTGGTCCATGGCTGTAGTGATTGTTTTAACCAACTTCACAAATCTTAGGTTTTCATCTTTCCTCAGAGTCAATAGCACCATTGCTCCTTGACCTCACAAGGGACAGGACATGTCCCACCGGTCCAGCAGTGGAGATTCCTACTCCTCGTGACTAGAGCCGATCCAGGTCCTTGTGGGACCCTGCGATAATGACTGCAGCGGCCCAAATAATGCCTGGGGATCCTTAGCTTCGTGCAAGCTATTGTTCGTCCTGCATTTCTATGGTTTGGAGCAGAAGCGTTCGCCATTAGCCATATTTTAAAATTTAAATTCAATCAGCCAACATATAGTACATCTTTAGTTTCAGATGTAGAGTTCAGTAATTCATCAGTTGCATATAACACCCAGTGCTCATCACATCACATACCCTCCTTAACTCCCATCACCGAGTTACCCCGTTCCCCCACCCACCTCCCCTCCAGCAACCCTCAAGGGGTTTGTCTTCTCAGTTTGTTTCCCATAGTTAGGAGTCTCTCATGGTTTGCCTCCCTCTCTGATTTCTTCCCAGCAATTGCACTACTAGGTATTTACCTTAAAAATGCAAATAGAGTGATCCGAAGGGGCACCTTCTCCCCAATGTTTATAGCAGCAATGCCCACAATAGCCAAACTATGGAAAGAGCCCAGATGTCCATCGACAGAAGAATAAAGATGTGGTGTGTGTATATATAATACACACACACACACACACAATGGAATATTACTCAGCCATCAAAGGATGCAATCTTATCATTCACATCGACGTGGATGGAACTGGAGGGTATGATGCTGAGTGAAAGAAGTCAATCAGAGAAAGAGAAAGGCTTCACTTTTAAAAGGATGGCACGCTACACCCCAGGTGCTTACAAGTCGGACTCAGAGCTGATGAGTGGCTGTTAGACACGGCAGGCAGGAATCCACCCACTGCCTCCACAGACCTGTGTGCTCTAAGGCCTGGGGGTAATAAAGCTGCTCTACCCATCCTGCAGAGCCCTCGTCTTTAGGAGCGGGAGGCAGACATGCTAGAGCCAGGAGCCAGCGACAGAGCGCTGCAATTGTCACGTGAGGCCACGTCACCAAAGCGGCTAAGAGCGGGGACTTCACAGCCCGTGGCCTTGGTGTGCACTCTGGCTCGGTCATGCACTAGCTCTAACCTGGGGCAGTTACTTCAGCAGCCTGAGCTTCAGTTTCCCCTTCTGTAAAACTGGACAAGAGGAGGGTGAGCATTAAATACTACAAAGAAAGTTCTTAGAACCCCGTCTGGCATGCAGTAAGCACGATGCAAATGTTTGCTACTATTACTGTGATAGGAGGTCAGAAATGCTTTTTAAAAAAGATTTCTCTTGAACAGAGATTTGAAAAAAATGTCAGGAACCAGTGGGTGGCAGAGAAGACACTCCAGAAAGAGGGATGCAGAGGCCACACGGCGTGCACACGGAGGGAGCCGCAGGCCTGCTCTGGGTGACCAGCGGCCGGGCGGGGGGGGTGGTGGAGGATGCAGAGCTTTCTTGGAAAGGAAAGCTTTCCAAAAGGCCTTTCCCAAAGGCCACTTCAGAAGTGTGGAGGAGGGAATGGATGGGTGTAAGACGAGAGGGAGACCGTGGGAGTTCTCTCCCAGGCAAAGGGGGGGGCGCACCTCAGCACAGATTATCAGCGGCACCAGCCAAGACAGAGAGTAAACGCGGAGGACTCAGCTCATGACCTGAGGAAGACAGATGTACGGATCTGGCTTTATTGTCTGCATAGGAGGAGGCTTTCCAGGGACCAGGAATCTAGGAGAAATGGCACATTGGGGGGAAAGGAGAGGAAGTTCAGTTTTGGGTGTGTAGAATCCGACGGCTCGGGCAGAGGGTCTGTCACGGTGGTGCCCAGGAGCCACACGTGGCTGCAGATCTGGCTTAGAGAAGCATGTCTGCGACTTACTAGCGTCGGGCCGAAGCCCTGGGAGTGGACGAGACTGCCCAGGCAGGGTCTCGGGGAGGGCAGAGAGGCCCTGGAACAGAACTGGGCCACACCCCTGTAAGCCCCGGGGTCAGGGTGGGGTGGGCGGTGGGGCTTGGGCGGGGGAAACGGTGTGAAGGGCAGCAGAGGTACAGGCTGAAGAGAAATTTTGTCATTCTCTGGCTCAAAGGTCTTTGCTGGCTCTCCACTACCCTCAGCATCACCCCCAAACTTCACATGCTTAAAAGGCCATTCGCCACGCAGCCACAGGACCTTTCCTGCGGTGAATGAGGGCTGCCCTGATCTGAGTCCTTGCACGCGCTCGGCTGCCCTGTCCACAGGCCTGTGCGCAAGTGACCTCCACCTAGAATTCTCCAGCACAGCGCTGCACGCCCCACCCCAGGTCTGCCCGCGGTCGGGCACCACCACTCAACATTCAGGTCTCACGTGGTGCCACTCTGGAAGTTTTCCTTAAGCACCAGATATTAATAGTTAGAAAAAGTTAAAGTCCCAACAAAGTGATAAACCTTAATACTGCACAGGACAAACACAGTGACCCTCTCTCAAATAATCTTTTAAAAAATCTGCTACTGGGCGCCTGGGTGGCTCAGTCGGTTGAGTGACTGCCTTCGGCTCAGGTCATGATCCCAGGGTCCTGGGATCGAGTCCCACATCGGGCTCCCTGCTCCGCGGGAAGCCTGCTTCTCCCTCTCCCCCCTGCTTGTGTTCCCTCTCTCGCTGTGTCTCTCTCTGTCAAATAAATAAATAAAATCTTAAAAAAAAAAAAAAAAATCTGCTACTGCCCCTTCCCCACCCAGCACCGCCCGAGTACTGCATGTCTCCTCGCCTCTCTTGGGCTGGCCTGAGGCTCCCTTCCAGGGCTGACCACAGGCAATTGTCAGGGACGTGTCATCTAAGCCGGTAACCATGTCTGAAAGAATAATGCTGATGTGGTAAGAAACTGGGGTTCGGGAGTGGCCACGCTGTGAACCACTCCTTCTTTCCTTTCTACAGCGCAGTTCTTGGTAAACAATATCCTATAAATTTTGAGTGGATAGCTTTTTATTTTGCACACATTCTTGACTCCCATGTCTAGGATAGGTGTTCCTCCAACGTTAGAACAGGTTCCTCCTATACCTTCTAGTACCTTCTCTACGAACGTGTGCATCACCTACAACATGTTACTGATTTGCTGCATTGTCTGTGACCTTCTCCAGATGGGACAGTTTGAGGGCAGTGCCCTGGGCCTCCCGTTCACTGCTGGATTCTCAGCTCCTACCCCTGCTGGCTCAGAATGGCTACGCAATCACGGGCTGCAGCGGGGCGCAGGGCCGCTCCCATCCGCACTTGGTTCTCTCGATCGTCCTCAAAGATACAGACCAGCACTATTCCAACCGCTACTGCGTGTGGCAACCAGGACCCCCGTCTACAGCCTGACTTCAGAACCGCTGGTAGACCTGCTTTCTCTCTTCCTGAACTGGTATTTCTCGTGTGTTCTCTTTCAACTGTGAACACAATGCAGTTTTTCTGCAGACGATGTGTGGGGGCTAGCATGGTAAAGACACCGCTGTGCAAGGACACAGGCTCGGATTTTATTTTTAAAATTCTACCAAAAAAAAAGAAAAAAAAAAAAAGGCAAGGAGAAAGCCTGAGTAATCGACAGTGATGTTGTAAAAGTAAGACACTTAAAACATAATGGCCCCTACCGATCAGATAGCTAAGGTTACGGTAGAGAGTTCAAATCCCCACCCACTACTTACAAGCAAGTATCAACGTTTTAAAGCCCTGCTTTTCTCATCTGTCACTGGGAACCATGACACTGATCTCATGAGGTTGCTTTGAGGGCTGCCTGAGAGAGACTTAATATGAAGCACTTGGGAGAGTCTGTATGTGACACTATGGTTATTTTTATAGCACCTAAAATTAGGTAAGGAGATTAACTTAGCAGAATTTACTAAATTTTACAGAGCCATTATAGTTTAATTAAATACCCCAAATAGAATCTGAGACATTATATGTCTAGTATAGCTCTAGTAGATAGGTCTCTAGTACACTCACACCTAGTTGAGAACATTTATAATGTTCTAGGTAAAGGAAGAGGATACAATTCAAAGTCTATTCACCTATTTATTCAGGGGGTTCAGCTCCTGAAAGGGCATTTCCTCCACATTTAATTAATTATGTTGATCAAGGACAAAGCTTTGCTGTGATGAGGAGAAACCATGGCAGTTAACACATCCGTATGCTGATCCACATGAAATGCCAAGTAGGATATTAACACGAAACCATCTACCTGCACTAGTTCCGCACTGAGAACAGGAGGCATCTACTGCTTTAATAATATTCTGGATTTCCAGCAGATCACGTTAGTCTCCATATTTCTGTGTTAAACTGCAAACGGAGAGTACTGCCAGAGACCGTTCCCCAAATCTGATCTCCAGCTAGACCATTTACCTCGATGCTACCAGTCACAGATACAGAACCAGAATTAAAAATGGAAACCTAAGCTCCAAGAATCAGCAGGTGTTCACCTCAGACAAACTTCGCCTGGTTAACAAGAGGGGGCTGCAGGGAGGCTGGGTCCTCTCATCCCCATGGTGTCTCCCACCGTGCAAAATCAGAAGGATGGGAACTCAGAAACCTTTCCTCTAGGCCAGGCCCATTGTACACTATCAAACAGGACAGCACAATCTGAGGCAGGTCTAAGGGTCTCCTACAGGGACTAAGTTTAAAATTAGTTGAGGTTTAACACAACCCATGAACACAGGCTATGTTTGGAGTCGTTTCTTCTCAGGAGCACTGTCCCCTCCTCTGGCACACACAGCTGCCTGAGCTGGGTCACTGCACAATCACCGAGGGTGGGCAAGAAGCTCATCCTATAAATGTGCCCTTTGAGACAGACAAGCCCCTTACGGACTCCAGCGAATGCTTTTCTATTTCCCAGGGAAGCAAATGTTCTCGTGTAAACCTGCTCAGGTGAGGGCCAGGTGCTGCCCCCCACAAGATTATACTGAGTGGCATCTTGGAGTCCAGATTCTCAATCAGGGAGGACGGCGTTTTAATCCCATCTGCTGCCACCTTCTCACTCTGGGGCCCTGGGTAATATTTAACCTCTCTATGCCATACCTTCCCCATCCATAAAATGGGCAGGATTCCACTTCCCTGACAAAGCTGCTCAGATTTCATGAGCTGAGGTCTCTGAAATGTTAATGTAACGCCTGCACCCCGCAATGATTTATAATGACTTCTACTGTTGCCATCATAATGACTGATAACCAGTTCAGCCAACCTAGGTCAGTTTTGTATAACGTCATCCAGTGATCAGAAACAAAGTTATTTGGAAAAACTGCTTTCACAGTCTGTTCCCTATTTACATTCTCTTGAGAAGTGTTTAAACAAGAGGTTATCGTATTTGCTCTGGTCTTTCTTAGAAAACACTTCTCATGTTTACTCAGCCAGGATGCTCTAATATTGGGCTTTATTGTAAAATGCTCAGTAATACTGTGAAATATAAATAACAGTTCCCTACAAACAAACATCGAGTAGAGTCTAGCAAACCAGGTTAGTATAAGAGTCCCTCTTCCCCCAACCTCCCGCCACTGCCATCTTTTTTCCGTCTCAGTAACAGCTGGTTATCAGCTTGCTGAAAAATGCTAGATCACTCTGTGCTTTTCTAGAGGGGTCCTGAAGGAAACGTTCATTCTCTCTAGTTCTAGGTTCTATCTACCAATTAATTAAAAGCACTGGAGTCGAAAGTTTACTCAGAAACTTCTGGCGCTGTGGCACAGCCATGGCAAGATCTGACACCCAAAACTTCCCATTTAAGGGCTTATAATTATTCTCCACAGAAGAAAGAGTTAAAAAGCCAACTGCTTTAGGGCATTTGGGAGAAGCAGGGATATTTATAGGAAAATATTAACATGCCAAGTCAATGCCCTCAATGAATGATTTCAAATAAAAAGTTTTATGATTTTGGTGAATTATATAGGGTATTATGTATTAATTTCTTACTATGAACTCAAGGAAAAAAAGCTAACTTAATTATATTTTAGTTCCAGAAAGTCTAGTAAATAACTCTGTAATTCATAATTTTCACTAATTAGTCTTGGACAGCTCAGGATTTTTCCACATTAGTACAGTTTTACACTAAAAATAAGTTTGTCCTTCTTAAAGCGAATATAAGAGGAATTTTGTAATGAAGCATATAATAACAGTTATGCTATTAAGGTAGTAAGGAGCAAAAAGATAATTTTCTTCTACTATGGGAAAAGCTTAATCATGGAAGGACATAAGCCCATTTCCTTAGCATTTTCAGGGGCTTAAGGAACGCTCATTCTCCTGGGTCAATGGTCCACAGCACACTGGTGCTTCCACAAAGGTTCTGGATTTCAGGGGAGACAAATGGCAGTCCTTGAGCTAGGCTTTTGCAGTGTGGTACCTTTTCCAGAGTGAAGACCACTCACCAGCTTTCCTCTTTGCTGGGCTGACCTGGTTTCTCGCAGGGTGTACACGTCTCCACAGACAGAGATCTCACGCCAGACCCCAGGCTGGGACTCCTCAGTGAAGCCCCCTCGGGGGTGCATCACTAGGACGCCATTTGTAGTGAGCCCATCCATGTGGCCATCGGGGTTTTTCCACTTTGCTGCCTTTTCCTGGAGAGCATACCACAGAACAGAAAAAGCATGCTAAGATTAAGTTCAAAATGAAGGGATCCCAGAATCTCTTTAAGATACCCAGTATGGGCAGAAGGAAGGAAAGTGATGAATTTTCATTTTCTATTTAAAGCTAATAATCAGAAGGATAAAATATGCAATTACTCTGATAACATGAAAGTGCTAAAATGTATGAATGATTTATCACTGGATATGTATTATATTCATCTTGGGAGCTTAAAAAAAAAAAAAAAAAAAAAAAGGAACCTGATGCCTGAGCCCTTCCCTCAGAGATTCTTTTCTATCCAAACCCCTGACCCCTGGGAGATTCCAGGAATCTAGTATGTGTTCTTCAGTTCTATTTGTGCAATCCTTTCACCTCTTATGTACCAGTGCTTTACATGTAATCATCACCTGGGAAGTATACAGAAGGAAGGGGAAAAAGGAATTTTTACTAAACATACAAAATTTTAAAAAATGTTAGGCTAACAAGTTGTGGCCAGTATGTCTTGATAAATATCAATGTTTATATACTCAAAGATGGAAGGTAAAGACAGCTTGATATAATGGCAGGACAAACACTCCTGGATGCCTGTGCCAGCAATTTCTCTTTCTTGAGGACAGAGCCAGATACTGCTCACATGACTCAGGAGTCAGTTTTGATTAGGATAAGCCCTCTTGCCAGCGACTCAGCTCTGGCCAATGAGACATGAGTGGGTCTTCTAGGAGCCTTCCTGGTAAGGTTCCTTTGCTCTAAAAAGAGAACAGGAAGGGGGGAATGACATCAGCCTCCCAGCAGCATGGGTCATTCCTTTTTCCTTGCCCCTTGGATTTACAACTAATCAGACATCCATAACCAAGCAAGAACATGGCTGCGCAGCATCCAGATCACCTGAGAGAGATCCATACATTCATGCCCCTGAAACTGGGTGCATCACAGAGGAGACAGCAGAGGGGAGTCACTGGGGAGCCAGAGGTGACAAAGGCAGTGGCCGGTGGGCAGGGGGATAGCACGACCTTTTCTGACAAAGGAGGTGGAGGGTGAAGGAGGTTAAGTGGGGGTCTGCCCCACATATGTTCTATAGCTGGAAGGACCCACTGCTGTCTCTGAGGAAAAACTGCAGTGAGTGGGGGGAGGGAAGTAGGCAAAGAGAACTTCAGGGAAGGGTCTTCTACTGTCTGCCCCAGGGTTCTGGTCCATGGATTTCTTGGACCACCCCCTCACGCCCCCACCCCAACTTGAAGATTCCCCTACCAGGCTGTGGGCACATCAAAGTCCCAAGAACTAAGTACATACCTCCCCCAGCTCTGCTGCATCCTCCCATTCCTTTTCCCTTGGTGCCCACTCCCAACCTCTGAAAAGTCAGCCCCTACCCCTGAAGATAAACCAAAAATGTGTGCTATAGTGCCACCTTCTGGAAAACAAAAGAAAGGCTCCTAACTACCAACATGTTGAACTGTTAGAATCAAAGTAAACAGAATCTTGCCTAAATAGGGTGTTCCCTACTTCCAGTGTGAGGACAGAGGCACTTTTAATCAAACATCAAGAAAAATCAGTCATACAGTATCACAAAAGGAAAATGACAATTTTCCAGCAACTGAACCCAAAGATATGGAATATTGCAATCTAATGGATACAGAATTCAAAACAGCGGTTATGAAGAAATTTAATGAGCGACAAGAAAACTGAGAATGGCAATACAATGACCTCAGAAATAAAACTGACAAACAGAAGGAATACTTTACCAAAGGCACCAAAATTCTTAAAAAGAACCAAACAAATTCTGGGTCTGAACAACTCAATATATGACATGAAGAATGCATTAGAAAGCACTGGAAATAGAGCAGATCAGGTGGAAAAGAGAATTTGCAAACTGGAAGACAGAAACACAGAAATGATTCAGATGGAAGAGAGGAGAGAACTAAGATTTAAGAAGTGAAGAAACACTACAAGAGCTAGCAGACTCCATCAGAAAAGCCAACATAAGAATAATGAATTTTCTGGAAGGAGAAGAAAGGGAGAAAAGGACAGACAGCATATTTAAAGAAATAATTCCTGAGAACTTCCAAAACTTGGGGAAAGACCTGGATATACAAAGTCTATGAAGCCAACAGAACATCTTATTATCTCAATGCAAGATCTTCTCCAAGACACACTGTATTAACTATTAAAAGTCCATGACAGAATTTTAAAGGCAGCTAGGGAATAAAAAGACAGTAACCTACAAAGGAATCCCCATCAGGCTATCAAATTTCTCAGATAAAAACTGCCAGCCAAGAATAGTCTACCCAGCAAAGTTATGCTTCAGATATAAAGGACAAGTAAAGGCTTTCTCAGACAAACAAGAGCTGAGGGAGTTCACCATCTCTAGATCTGCCTTACAAGAAATGCTGAAAGGAGCTCTTCAAGCTGAAATGAAAAGACGGAGGCACACAAAACTCTGATTAAGGTGACAGAATTAGAAACTGCAACTCTTTGTAGTAATATGCTAAACTCTAAACTCCTAATGATAGCATAAAGGTTGAAGGCCAAGAGCATGAAAAATACCTGTTATTAAAAAATAATAACAACTACAGCTACTACAACGTGGTAACAAAATCACAGCATAAAAAAAGATAGTTTGTGATATGAAAAAGATAAAAGGAAAAGAGTAAAAGGATTGAATTTTCATAGGCAAAAGAAGAGAAATTGCTATCAGCAGAAAAAGGACTATTTTATCTATGAGTTGTTTTATGTAAACTTCATGATAACCACAAAGCAAAAATCTAGAGCAGAGACACAAAACATCAAAAGTGGGGGAAGCTGAGCAAAAAGCACCATGGAAAACCACTAAGGTACCAAGGCAGGTAGAAATGAAAGGAAAAAGAAACAATAGAGAGACAAAATCACTAGAAGGCAAAAGAGAAAATGGCAGTAGTAAGTCCTTACATATCAAGAGTCACACTAAATGTAAATGCACTGAACTCAGCAAAAGGCATAGAGTGGCTGGCTGGATTAAAAACAACAAAAGACCCAACTATATGCTGCCCTGCAGGAGATTCATACCAGCTTTAAAGACACACATAGGCTCAAAATGAAAGGATGAAAGATTATATTCCAAGCAAACAGAATCCAAGAGAAGGCTGGTATAGTCATACTTACATCAGACAAAATAGATTTCAAGCCAAAAAGGGTAATAAGAGACAAAGTCATTACATAATCATAAAAGGGTCAGTACATCAAGAAAACATAATGATTGTAAATATATATGTGCCCAAAATTTGAGTACCAAATTATATGAAGCAAATAATAATAGATCTAATAGAGAAATGGACCACAATATAATAATTGTAGGGGACTTCAATACCCCACTGTCAGCAATGGATGGATGTTTCAGACAGAAAATCAACAAGGAGACATTGGAACTGAACCACACTTTAGAACAAATGGACTCAGTAGACATATATAGAACATTCTATCCAACAGTAGCAGAACATTTTTCTCAAGTGCACTGGAACATTCTCCAGGAGAGACAGGATAGGCCACAAAACAAATTTTAGCAAGTTTAAGAAGACTAAAATCATATCAACTATCTTCCCTGACCACAGTGGCATGAACCAGAAAAGTGACAATGAAAGGGAAGTGAGAAGATCTACAAATATGTGGAAACTAAACAACTCCCTTCTAAAGAACCACTGAGTCAAAGAAGAAATCAAAAGAGTAAATATTATCTTGAAACAATTGAAATTGTAAACACAACATATCAAATATTGTGGGATACAACAAAAGCAGTTCTGAGAATCCTATAGCAATAAACATGCATATTAAGAAATTAGAAAAGTCTCAAATAAACAATCTAACTTTACACTTCAAGAAACTAGAAAAAGAAGAATAAAGCAAGCCCAAAGTTAGCAGAAAGAAGGAAATAAGGATCCAAGCAGAAATAAATAAAATAGAGACCAGAAAAACAACAGAAAAGATCAATGAAACTGAGAGCTGTTCTTAAAAAAGATAGATAAAAATCGACAAATCTTTAGCTAAACTAAGAAAAAAAGACGACTCAAAATTAGATATGAAAGAGGAGACGTTATACCTGGTATTACAGACATACACAGAATCATGAAAGACTGCTAGAATGTAGAAGAAATAGATACATTTCCAGAAACACACATCTACAAGACTGAATCAAGAAGAATCAGAAAATCTGAACAGCCCAATAATGAGTAAAGAGATCAAATCAGTAATTAAAAAAAAATCCCAAGAAAACCCTAGGACTAGTTGGCTTCAACTAGAGAATTCTACCAAACATTTAAGGAAGAATTAACACCTTTGTGAATGGTGTTAGAGAATGGTCGAGTTTCATTCTTCTGCATGTGGCTGTCCAATTTTCCCAGCACCATTTATTGAAGAGACTGTCTTTTTTCCATTGCATGTTTTTTCCTACTTTGTCAAAGATGCTTTGACCATAGAATTGAGGGTCCATATCTGGATTCTCTATTCTGTTCCATTGGTCTATATGTCTGTTTTTGTGCCAGTACCATGCTGTCCTGGTGATCACTGCTTTGTAATATAGCTTGAAATCGGGCAACGTGATGCCCCCAGCTTTGTTTTTCTTTTTCAACATTTCCTGGCGATTCGGGGGTCTTTTCTGATTCCATACAAATTTTAGGATTGTTTGTTCCGGCACTTTGAAAAATGTCATTGGAATTTTGATCAGGATGGCACTGAAGGTATAGATTGCTCTGGGTAGCATAGACATTTTAACAATGTTTATTCTTCCGATCCATGAGCATGGAATATTTTTCCATCTTTTTGTGTCTTCTTCAATTTCTTTCATGAGTGTTTGTAGTTCCTAGAGTATAGATCCTTTACCTCTTTGGTTAGGTTTATTCCGAGGTATCTTATGGTTTTGGGTGCTATTGTAAATGGAATTGTTTCTCTAATTTCTCTTTCTACAGTTGCATTGTTAGTGTATAAGAAAGCAACTGATTTCTGTGCATTGATTTTGTATCCTGCCACATTACTGAATTGCTGGATAAGTTCTAGTAATTTGGGGGTGGAGTCTTTTGGGTTTTCCACATAAAGTATCATGTCGTCTGCGAAAAGAGAGAGTTTGACTCCTTCTTTGCCAATTTGAATACCTTTTATTTCTTTTTGTTGTCTGATTGCTGTTGCTAGGACTTCCAGTACTATGTTGAACAACAGAGGTGAGAGTGGGCATCCTTGACGTGTTCCTGATCTTAAGGGAAAGGTTCTCAGCTTTTCCCCATTGAGGATATTTGCTGTGGGTTTTTCATAGATGGATTTTATGAACTTGAAGAATGTTCCCTCTTATCCCTATACTCTTAAGTATATCCCTATACTCAGGAAAGGATGTTGTATTTTGTCAAATGTTTTTTCTGCATCAATTGAGAGGACCATATGGTTCTTCTCCCTCCTCTTATTAATGTGTTCTATCACATTGATTGATTTGCAAATGTTGAACCACTCTTGCATCCCGGGGATAAATCCCACTTGGTCATGGTGGATGATCCTTTTAATGTATTGTTGGATCCTATTAGCTAGGATTTTGTTGAGGATTTTGGAATCCATATTCATCAGGGATATTGGTCTGAAATTCTCCTTTTTGATGGGGTCTTTGCCTGGTTTGGGGATTAAGGTAATGCTGGCCACATAGAATGAGTTTGGAAGTTTTCCTTCTGTTTCTGTTTTTTGAAACAGCTTCAGTAGAATAGGTGTTATTTCTTCTTTGAATGTTTGGTAGAATTCCCCAGGGAATCCATCAAGATTGTTTTCGTATAACACCCAGTGCTCCATGCAGTATGTGCCCTCCTTAATACCCATCACCGGGCTAACCAATCCCCCCTCCCCCCTCCCCTCTAAAACCCTGTTTGTTTCTCAGAGTCCGTAGTCTCTCATGGTTCATCTCTCCCTCCAATTCCCCCCCCCCCATTTTCCCCTTCCTTCTCCTAATGTCCTCCATGCTATTCCTTATGTTCCACAAATAAGTGAAACCATATGATAATTGACTTTCTCTGCTTGACTCTTGTTTTTTGGGAGGTTTTTGATCACTGCTTCAATCTCGTTACTGGCTATTGGCCTATTCAGGTTGTCAATTTCTTCCTGTTTCAGTCTTGGCAGCAAAGATAAACTCAAAGTGGATGAAAGACCTCAATGTGAGACAGGAATCCATCAAAATCCTAGAGGAGAACATAGGCAGTAACCTCTTTGACATCGGCCACAGCAACTTCTTTCAAGATACATCTCCAAAAGCTAGTGAAACAAAAGCAAAAATGAACTTTTGGGACTTCATCAAGATAAAAAGCTTCTGCACAGCAAAGGCAACAGTCAACAAAACAAAGAGGCAACCCAGAGAATGGGAGAAGATATTTGCAAATGACACTACAGAAAAAGGGCTGGTATCCAAGATCTATAAAGAACTTCTCAAACTCAACACCCAAAAAACAAGTAAGTCAAAAAGTGGGCAGAGGATATGAACAGACACTTCTCTGAAGAAGACATACAAAAGGCTAACAGGCACATGAAAAAAATGTTCATCATCATTAGCCATCAGGGAAATCCAAATCAAAACCACATTGAGATACCACCTTACACCAGTTAGAATGGCAAAAAGGACAGGGAAAGAAACCACAAATGTTGGAGAGGTTGTGGAGAAAGGGGAACCCTCTTACACTGTTGGTGGGAATGCAAGTTGGTACAGCCACTTTGGAAAACAGTGTGGAGGTTCCTCAAAAACTTAAAAATAGAGTTACACTATGACCCAGCAATTGCACTACTGGGTATTTACCCCAAAGACACAGATGTAGTGAAAAGAAGGGCCATATGCACCCCAATACTCATAACAGCAATGTCTACAATAGTCAAACTGTGGAAAGAACCGAGATGCCCTTCAACGGATGAATGGATAAAGAAGATATGGTCCATATATACAATGGAATATTACTCAGCCATCAGAAAGGATGAATACCCAACTTTTACATCAACATGGATGGGACTAGAGGAGATTATGCTAAGTGAAATAAGTCAAGCAGAGAAAGTCAATTATCATATGGTTTCACTTATTTGTGGAACATAAGGAATAGCATGGAGGACATTAGGAGAAGGAAGGGAAAAATGGGCGGGGGGAATTGGAGGGAGAGATGAACCATGAGAGACTACAGACTCTGAGAAACAAACAGGGTTTTAGAGGGGAGGGGGGAGGGGGGATTGGTTAGCCTGGTGATGGGTATTAAGGAGGGCACGTACTGCATGGAGCACTGGGTGTTATACGAAAACAATGGATCGTGGATCACCACATCAAAAACCAATGATGTATTGTATGGTGACTAACATAACATAATAAAATTAAAAAAAAGAAAAAAGAAAAAAAAGAATTAATAACACCAATCCTCCTCAAACTCTTCCAAAATATTGAGGAGGAAGGGACATTTCCAAACTCATTCCCTTGATACCAAAACCAGATAAGAAAATTATAGACCAATATCCCTGATAAATGTAGGTGTGAAAGTTCTCAACAAAATATGAGCAAATCAAATTCAAGAACACACTAAAAGGAGGGGCGCCTGGGTGGCTCAGTTGGTTAAGCAACTGCCTTCGGCTCAGGTCATGATCCCGGAGTCCTGGGATCGAGTCCCGCATCAGGCTCCCTGCTCAGCAGGGAGTCTGCTTCTCCCTCTGACCCTCCTCCCTCTCATGCTCTCTGTCTCTCATTCTCTCTCTTGCAAATAAATAAAATCTTAAAAAAAAAAAAAAAAGAACACATTAAAAGGATTATACACCATGAACAAGTGGGACTTCCCCGGGGATGCAAGTATGGTTCAACGTATGCAAATCAATAAATGTAATACATCCTATCAATAAAATGAAGGATAATCACGTGATCATCTCAATAGCCACAGAAAAAGCATTTGACAAAACACAACATCCTTTCAGAATAAAAACCCTTACCAGATTGGCTACAGAAGGAATATATCTCAACATAATAAAGGGCATATATGCCAAACCTACAGCTAACATCATACTCAATGAAGAAAGACTGCAAGTGTTTCCTCTAAGATCAGAAACAAGACAAGGATGCCCACTCTCACCATTCCTATTCAATATAGTGCTACATGTCCTAGCTAGAGCAATTAGGCAAGATAAAGAAATAAATGGCATATAAATTGGAAAGAAAGAAGTAAAACTATTGCTTAGCCCTATTTGCTAATGATACAATCTTGTATATTGAGAATCCCAAAGAAGCAGTCAAAAAGCTGTTGGAATTAACGATTTCAATAAGGTGGCAGGACACAAAACCAACATAGAGAAGAAAGTTGCATTCCTTCACACTAATGATGAAGATGAAGCATTTGAAAAAGGCCTAAAGAAAACTACCCATTTACAACAGCATCAAAAACAGTAAAGTACTTGGGAAGAAATTTCACCAAGGAAGTGAAAGATCTATACAATGAAAATTACACACTTTGCTGAAATTGAAGACACAAATGGAAAGACACCCCATGTTTATGAATCCGAAGATTATTGTTAAAATGGCCATACTACCCAAATCCATCTATAGATTCAACACAATCCCCATCAAAATATTAAAAGAATTCTTCACAGAAATAGAAGAAATAATTCTAAGCTTTATGTGCAACCACAAAAGACCCTAAATAGTCCAAAATTTAAAAACAACTACCATATGACCCAGCACTTCCACTTTAGGGCACATACTCAAAGGAAATGAAAACAGGATTTCAAGGAGATATATGCACTCCCATGTTTATTGCATTATTTCCAACAGCCAAGATATGGAAGCCATCCAATGCCCATCAATGAATGAATGGATAAAAAAAGACACTGTACATATTATTTACCCACGAGAAAGGAGGGTAGCCTTCCATTTGCAACAACATAGATGGACCTTGAGCACATTATGCTAAGCAAGTCAGAGAAAATACGTACTGTATGATATCACTTATATGTGGAATCTTAAAAAGTTAAGCCTACAAAAACAGAGTAAAATGACAGTTACTGGGGATGGGATGGGTGTGGGTGGGGGAAACACAGGGAGAGTGGTAAGACTGATGGTGTTTAAAGGTACAAGCTTGTAATCAGCCACAGAGATCTAATGCACCGTGTTATGAACATAGACCATATTATTGTACTATAGTTGCGCAATGTGGTAAATAATCCTATATTGGCCATCATTTTACAACATGTAAGTACATCATGGTAACATGGCTGTACACCTTACACTTACACAATGTTACATGTCAAATTTATTCATTTGCAAAAAGTAAATAAAAAAACAATAAAAAGAGATAAGGAAGAAAGAGTGTCTCTGCCGACTCTTCTTCGGCCGGAAGGGGTCATGTGGCCGGGGATGAATGAAATGCAGGAGCCGTCTCTCATCCCTAAGGCAGCCTGAGGAAGTGGATTTGCCTGGGGAGGTAGGGGCAAGACAGAACGAACCTGCTTCCCTGGATGACACGGAATCACTGAATTACCCAACCCTGGAGCTGTCTTCCTTGGCGCTCCTTGTTACATGAAATAATACATTTTTATTATTGTTCAGGCCATTAAAAAAAATATTTTATTTATTTATTTGAGAGAGAGAGAAAGAGCATGTGTGCCCAGGAGCGGGGGGTGGGAGGGCAGAGGGAGAAGCAGACTCCCCACTGAGCAGGGAGCCCAAGGCGGGGGCGGCGGGGGCTGGGGGGTGTCATCCAGGAACCTGAGATCATGACCTGAGCTGAAGGCAGACGCTTAACTGACTGAGCCACCCAGGCGCCCTTGTTTAGGCCATTTTTAAAGGCCATTTTGAATGTTTTTTTTTTTCCCCCTGCAAAAACATCCTGATTTAAAAAAAAAACAAAACTATATTAAAATTGGATATTCACTAAAACTTCTGGGTTTCATTTACATGGAAGCCTTATGAAGCCAGAAATTTTTAATCTGTTTTGTTCTGTGATATCACACCTATATAACACCTGACATAGAACCCAGCAAACACTCAATGAAAATTTTTTTAATGAATAAATGAATGTCACTTTTTCCTTTGAACTCTATGTAGATTTGACCATTTATTTTTCCCACTGAAATAAACCCCCTTAAATCTACTATAAATACATTAAGTACAATGTTAATATACATTTTTAAAAAAGTAATTACTGTACATATACATAATACAGCAAATGTAACAAGTATCAAGTAATGACTTAATTATTTTTAGATTGTTAATAACAGCCTTTCAGACTCCACATCTGAAAATTAAAATCTCCAAATCTAACTGGAGGCACCGTGGAAGGCAGATTTTTGGCCACAATTAAATGTTATATCTGATGATAATGGGTGTTTTCCTTGAAACAATGTACTTAGTAATAGTACTTACTCCAAGAAATATGTTTTTGGAAGAGTCAAATCCGGCTGCGAATATCCGTGCGGTGTAAGGTTCGTTCCTGTCGCAGACAATCCTGCAGGCAAACCTGGATATGGTGCTCTGTGTAATCTGGGCCTCATCATTGTTCTGACTGCCAGAAATTGTGTCTGTAACAACGAAGTCGATAGGGCTTTCTGTTGATCTGCCCACCTAAATAAATCAAATGTACTCATGATTCGTTTGAAAAATATGTCACCATATTTTGTTCACATGGAATGAGTGTTCAGGATCCCTTTAACATTAACATTTATTATCTCTGCTTAAGAATTTCATGAAAAAAATTTAGTTCTTTTACTTTTCTTGTTTAACTAAGGGAGATATTAGAGTAACCAATCATGAGATTTTAAATATTAAGAGAAAAGCTAAATTTTTTATTCTGGAGAAAAACATTAGATAGCACCCCCCCACCCCGAGATTGTATCTCTTGGATCAGGTGAAAACATTAACAGCAAATTATCCTCTACCCCACCCACCTGCCCCCCTATTTCCAGCTGGAAAAAACCAAGATTTTAAAGAACGCCAACAAACAAAGGAACTCTTGCCCGGCAGCAAGGATTGGTTTTCCCCACTAAGTGAATCCACCAGTGACTCATGGCATAGAGCAAGAATAGCCCTAACCCCGACATAGATCAAATGCCTGTTGCCATTATTCAGTGTAAACGAGAATGATGTAAAGGGCAATACAAGTCGGCCCAAAGTTTGAGATGCAGTCTGATGAAAGGTTCAAAAAGGTGGTCTTAACATTTCAAGTTTGTATTAAAAAAAAAAATCTCTCTTGGGAAAGTCTAAAAAGCTGCCAATAAATTATGTTGACTAACTTTCTTTGGTAAGATTAAATGCTTCCAGAAAGAATATATTTCATTTGGAAGATCTTACAGTTCTAAAAAAAGGTTTTCATATTAAAAAATACCAATAAGATAGGTAACTGCTCTGTCCTGTAAACTGGGAAGAGTTAAGTATTTGTTTACAAATAAAAAACTCCTCAAGACAAAATATCAAAACATTTTTGTAATGCTGTTCTATGAATCTCTGACCAGAAAACAGTGATACATGTTATTTATACACCATAGAGACTTTTTAAATTAAAATCATTTATATGTAAACAAATCATTTCTCACTAAGTATGATGTTAATGTTCTTTCCTAACGCTAGTGACTTTGATTAGGAAGCTGATGAGGGGAGGGACACAGGGAGCTCCCAGACATGTATGCAGAAGACCCCCAAAAGTCAATTTCTCAGGTATCTTTCACCTGATCTCAAAATTCTATCTAAAACATAAGATGTAATATATTTTTCATCCAAAGAAATAAAAGTGAAAAAATACATATTATCTTGCATTATTTAGCTCTGTTTGCTTCCTGGAAAATTATTATTAAGTTTCTTTTATAAATCTCACACATTTTCATGCATAGACTATCTCTATTAAACCAATAGACAATAGACATCTATTTTCTCTCTTTCTTTCTTTTTCTTTTTTTTTACAACCCTTGATTTCTTGTCCTAATGAAATGTGCCTGGAATAAAATAAACCTCTGGATTCACTGAAATTCATCAATGTGAATAGATGCACATTGCCTGAATGTATGCATTTCAGGTTTAGAAAACATAAAACTTGCTAAAAAAAGGCAACATAAAATCTAAATTAAGAGATATTATAAATCTTATATAATTCATCTTTCTAAAGTTGAGAGTCTTCCCTCGGCTAGATTCATTTAAAAGCTGGGTATGTGACTCAGAAGCTCTGATTCAGACTGCTTTTTTTTTTTTTTTTGAAAGCTATTCTCTTAGCTACTTTGAGGTATACAATACAGTATTATTAACTATAATCACCATGCTGTACATTAGATCCCCAGAACCTATTCATCTTACAGCTGGAAGTTTGTACCCTGTGACCAACACCTCTCTATCCCCCCGCCCCCTCAGCCCCTGGTAACTACCATTCTAGTCTCTGCTTCTATGGTTTTGATTTTTTTTTAATAGATTCCACATGTAAGTGAAATACAGTATATGACTTTGACTTATGTCACTTTAAAATTTTTTTTAAACTAGAAAAGTAACAAATATTTATTGTAAAATATTTCACAAATACAGAAAAGAATAAAAAATAACATAAAGGCTACTCTAAACTCAGGAATCAACTTGTCCTGAACCTCTGTTTCAACAAAGCTTAGGAGCGAAATGTGGAAAGTTCTAAAATTGCCTAGAGCTCTCACAAAGACACAGTCTCTGACATAATTTCGTCACCTCCATGGAAGAGGGCAAAGACTCTTCAAGCTCTGTTGTAAGCGCAAAGCTAAAACCATGCTCAACTAGAATGTCATACAACTGTTACTGTCTACAAAGATTACTCTCTTCGGGAAAGGCCATGTATTAAATTAATGTTTTGATGAGTTAATGGAAATGGACTATAACACATGACATTTTATTCCAACTGGAACATACTGCTAGGATCGATTATTGCAAGTCATGATACCTATCTGACTGGTCATGTTTGAGTTGTTTTTCAATTCACTTCCACTTAAATCTAACCTGTGGTGTGCCAGTATAATTTTATACTTTCAGATACAAACCTCATGGTGCTTTTGCCAGAAAAACAAAAAAACAAAAAAACTAAGCCACTTTTCTACTGAAAACTCACCCGATGTGCAACTTGGAACCCATCCCTTTTGGGTATTGGATCAACTCTACGTTATCTTTTTTTTTTTTTTTTGGCTTTAAAGCATTATTATTTTTATTGTAGGTACGTACATAGAATAAAATTGTGTTTTTAAATCATTTTCCTTTTTAAAATTATTATTATGTTAATCACCATACATTACATCACTAGTTTTTGATGTAGTGTTCCATGATTCATTGCTTGCATATTAACACCCAGTGCTCCATTCAATACGTGCCCTCTTTAATACCTATCACCAGGCTAACCCGTCCCCCCACCCACCTCCCCTCTAGAACCCGCAGTTTGTTTCTCAGAGTCCATAGTCTCTCATGGTTCGTCTCCCCCTCTGATTTCCCCCCCTTCATTCTTACCCTCCTGCTATCTTCTTCTTCTTTTTTTTTTTTTTAACATATAATGTATTATTTGTTTCAGAGATACAGGTCTGTGATTCAACAGTCTTACACAATTCACAGCGCTCACCATGAGGAATTCTTAATCTCAGGAAACAAACTGAGGGTTGCTCAACTCTACATTATCTTAAGGGCAGTCATGTAGACAACCAAGATGGTTCTGAATTCCATCGCTGATATTCTTATAGTAGCCAGAGGAAGGATTTTACTGACACCACACACACAGCATCACTCAGCATGTGAAATTTTTCATATATGAGAAAAGTCTGGGTTTGTCTGGTTGTCAGTCCAATTCAGTACAGGTAATATGGCACAAAGTGGCTGGAAGGGCCTCCGTCATCTTTCCTGGACCACTGGTACTCCTACCCCTGCATCTGTAACCTTATTTTCTGACTTCCTTCTAATGACAAGGATGGAATATCGCGGCTCCTACCCAAGACCAAATTCTCTCTTGATGCCTGGGGTCTCACTATTCTTCCCTTCCCAAGAATTTTGTTCCTGACGCTGTCCCCTCTCTCTCCAGAATCATTCATTTCTCTCTCTAGACTACTAGATCTTATCATCAGCTATCAAACACATTCTGGAGCTTCTCAAACTCTGTGACTCTGTGGGGATAAAAGGACCAATTTGTTTTTTAAACTTCAACTTGTCACTGATACTTTTTAAAAGTACAATCAGAATGAGTATTAGAAAAACGATCATCTGCTTTAAGGTTTCGGGTACTCTAAAAAGTGCCGTAGGTTTCCAAACTCCTCCTGGAGATTTCCTACTCAGCTCATTCTGCCCTGTTAACAGAGACTTGGCTGCTCAGTTGAGCACACTTTGAGTAGCATTTTTCTAGACTAGTCTCTCACCTTTAAAAACATATTCCTTCACTTGTAAGCAGCCCTCAAGCTATAGCCCCATTTCTCTGATTCACTTAGTGGACATACATCCCGTAAAACCTGTCACTAGTTGTTACCCTCCCATTTCCTTACTCATCCCCTTAACTTCCCTCCTCAGCCCACCCAGCGGGAGTTTCTACCCCAGAGCTGCACTGACACCACTCTTGCAGAGCTTTCCAGGGCTTATAATCCATATCCTGGCATATCTGTACCTGGTATTGGAATAACGAAACTCTTACAGGCTAGTTGGCAAATAGCCCCCTTCCCTGCGCTTTCTGTTCCCTCCCTAGGTAGTCTCGTCAAATTCCATTATTAGCCAAAAAGCCCTGATCTCTACCTAGAGCTTCAGACTCGCATGCCCAATCTCCACTTGGTTGTCTAATAAGCATCTCAAAATGTAAGATGTTCTAAACAGAACCTGGACTCCTCTTCAACCCCTGGATTCCCCAGGTCAATGACTGACATCCAATTTGCTCAAGCTAGAAATCAATACCAAAGAATTATCCTTGATCCTTTATTTCCTCCACACCCACGTTTAACCCTGCCTGTCAACACTCCCTCCGAAGATATCTGTAAGGAATGTAAATCAGATTATATCTCTCCCCTGCTTAACACCCCGATTTTTTTATTTGGCCTATGGGCCCCACCTCTCCAAGCTCATCTCATTTCACTGACCTCCTCCCTCACCCTGCTCCTGCCTGGGGGCCTTGGCACTTGCTGTTACTTCTGCCTTATTTGTGGTCTGTTTCCCTCCTCCAGAATGCAGGCTTCAGGAGAGGGGCTGCCTACCTCCAGTAACTAGGTGAGTATCTGATACATAGCAGGTGCTCAAGAAATGAAATTGATGAATGGAGGATTAGGACAGTGACCTTGAACCCTGGGAGAGAGACAGGCATCATGTTTTAAGAAATAACTGTTTAAAAAGCAGATATTCTTTAACATTTTTTCTCACCTAGGTGGGTGCTAATAAAATGTTACCATCTAAAAGTGGTATAAACCAACTAAATTAAAAACCAACCAAACAAAAACCCAAACCGTAAGGTCCAGCAGCACCCAGGATCGAAGACCATGAAACCGAGCAATGTTTGAGGCCTCTGGTTTCCTTACCCCAAGGATCAGGATGCATTTGGCATCACACGTCCCTTTAGGGGTCTTGTAAAACATTTTGTCACTTCCTGTGACAAACGATTCTTTATATTTTACTTTCTCAAAAGCTACACTCTTTTTTTCTGTCCTTTATTTACACCTATTCTAGAAAATAACTACTATGAAATTGTTGCTATACTAACTCAGACTTTCTCACTCTTAACCCATCTCTTAAATTCAGATCAAATTGATACTTTTTTCCCTAGGCAATATTTCTGAATTCTGAGCTACTACCTGTTTCCCAGGGAAAGGCAGCACAAGGCCCTTCTTTGGCTTGGTTTGATGTTCTGCTTTTAAATGCTCAATTAACCTAGAAATCATTTTAAAGAATAATGGCTACAATGAATAGCCCTCAACACCAAGGTCCATGCTTGAGAAATAGGAATGGTACAGTGCTTTTTGCTCGGTAACCTTTATCAATCAGTGGTGGGCTGGGGACATAAAAATGTGTAAGAGGAAG
This sequence comes from Mirounga leonina, assembly GCF_011800145.1. Taxonomy (NCBI): domain Eukaryota; kingdom Metazoa; phylum Chordata; class Mammalia; order Carnivora; family Phocidae; genus Mirounga; species Mirounga leonina. The sequence continues at coordinate 42,382,396 of NW_023270825.1, forward strand.
AAAAAAAAATTAAAACAAGCTTGATTTTTCAGGGCCTTCTAAGAGCTTGCTTAATTCTACTCTGCTTAGAGTGATCTGATATTAATCCTCCAATATGTCTAGTTATTTTGCAAGTGGAATCAGATTATTTTAGTAAAAATGACAAATGTGTTCTGTTTTCTTAGTAAATCTATAAATGCTTGTGGAAATACCATGCTTCATATAAAGAGGTCGAGGTGGTACTACGTAGGAGTGTAGAACTCAGGAGACATAAAACTGACTTCTACCACTAATGCTTTCTCTGCCCTTAGTAGCTAGTCACTGTTCCTTTCGAAGACCCAGATTTCTCAGCTATGAAATGCAAGAGGTTAGTATAGCATAATTCGGTATTTCTTAGTGTGGTCTATGAACCTCTGAGGGTCCCCGAGACCTTTTCTAAGGACCAGGTCCATGAAGCCAAAATTGCCTTCATAATAATACAAACACGCCATTTGCCTTTTCCACTGTGCTAATGTTTATTCTAACGGTGCTAAGGCAATCATGTGCTTTTGTGGAAATTAAACCAGTGGCACCGAACTGTATTAATGGCCACTGTATTCTTCGTGGCCATGCACTTGCAGCTAAAAATAATGCCAGTTTCACTTAAGTATGCTTTTGATGAAGCAGCAAAAAATTACTTTTATTAAATATTGAGGCTTTCAAATATTCTATATGATGAAATGGGAAGTATGAAAAAAAGCATTTAGAAGTTTATAACAGTATAGAGGTTCCCTAAAATATTAAAAATCAAACTACCATGTGATTCAGCAATCCCGTTTCTGGATATTTATCCAAAAAAAAAAAAAAAAAACCCAAAAAACCCCCGAAATCAGGATCTTAAAGAGAGATCTGCTCCCCACGTTCACGGTAGCGTTATTTACAATAGCCAAGATATAGAAACAACCTGAACGTCCACCAGTGGGTGAATGGATTAAAAAAAAAAAAGTGGTAAAAACATCCAGTAGGATATTATTCAGCCTTTAAAACAAGGAAATCCTCACCAAGTGGCCGGTTAGCTCAGTTGGTTAGAGCGCGGTGCTAATAAAACAAGGAAATCCTGCCACATGCAACAACATGGATGAATCTAGGGGACGTCACAAACACTGCAGGATTCCAATTACGTGAGGTACCTAAAACAGTCAAATAGGGACTGTAGCATGGTGGTTGCCAGAGGCTGGTGGTGGAGGGAAGTGGGAATCATTGTTCAACAGCTCCAAAGTTTCAGTGCCACAAGATGAAGAAGTTCCAGAGATATGCTGTCTAATGCTGTGCCTATGGTAAAAATACTGCATTGTGCGTTTGTCGAGAGGATGGATCTCATGTTAAGAGTCTCATGAATCTTTCACTCACTCTGCACTTGCAGAGCTGAGAAGCAAGAAAGTGAGCCATGGGAGTGGAATGTGCACGACAGGGAAGAGTACGCGATCTGTCACAACATGTCCCTACAGAACAGTGATGAAATTACAGGTGCCTCTGCAGTGTCGGGTTAATTTTAAAGTGGTAAAAAATGTACCACCACAACTGTAAAAATTTTCTTGATGTGCTTTTTTTGGTGTTGAGAATCTGCTATTCTCTAGGGTAAAACGTGTGTAAAAAAACTTCCTATGTAAAAAAAAAATCTTGTCAGTAGAAGATTTATAATTTTGGAAAGTTATTAAAAAATTATTATGAGGTCCCATAAAATTAGCAGGGAAGTGTATGCAATACGTATTTAGGAAAGGATTTTCTCTGGTAGAATGAGAAGAAAAAATATTTAGAATATTATAAAATGGAATTGTATGAGGAGTAAAACCATTGTTAATATTTTGTCTAAATATGATAAATCTTACTTTTGAGGCACTTTAATAATTGTGTCTACATCTATGACTATGACTCTAGGACTGTTTAAGTTTATTTTTTTTAATTTTTTAAAAAGATTTTATTTATTTATTTGAGAGACAGTGCACACACAGGAGAGGAACAGAGGGAGAGGGAGAAGCGGGCTCCCTGCTCAGCCCCTGTTTAGTTTTTTTAAAAAATAGCTAACACATTCACATGTTTCAAAAATCATAGTGTGAGGGGCGCCTGGGTGGCTCAGTTGGTTAACTGTCTGCCTTCGGCTCAGGTCCTGATATTGGGGTCCTGGGATGGGGTCCCCTGTTGAGCAGAGAGTCCAGAGAGTCTGTTTCTCCCTCTCACTCTCCCTCTGTGCTCTCTTCCTCTCGCAAATAAATAAAATCTTAAGAAAAAAAATCATAGTGTACAATACCTCTCTGTCTACCACCTGCCCAATCCTCTTCCCCACAAAGGCAACTGCTTTAATAATAATGTCTTATTTATCCTCTTGGAACTTTTTAGTGCATGTAAGCATTATTTAAATCATTTAACTATGCTAATATTTAATAATTAATATACTACTTAATATTTAATATATATAATAACCTAAATTTATTAACATTGAAGATTAAGTAATCTTAATTGAATATATTATCAATGGCTCAATATAATAATATTAATATTTAATTCATTAAATATGTTTGGAGCTCTTCCCATGTCCATACATAGAGCTTTTTCTTGTTCTGTTTCATAGCCTTAGAGGCCTCCCTCAACTATATGGCTGTACCTGAATTTACTGAAAGGGTCCCCTACTGAATGACATTTACATTGTTCGCAATCTTTTGCTATTATTATTATTATTTTTTAATTTAAATTCACTTAGCAATCTTTTGCTATTAAACCATGCTTTGAGCAATGACTTTGTAAAAATGTCATTCTGCATGAATGTAGGGGTATCTCTGGGGTAAATCTCTAGAAACAGAAGAGCTTTAGAAAGAGAAGAGCTGAGTCAAAGTGTAAGCATTTTTCATTTTTCACAAGCACTTCCAAATCACCACCCCACAGAGGTCATACCAATTTATAGGACTAGGAGAAGGTTTCCCCACATCTCTGACAAAACTGTTCGGATTTTTGTCAATCTAGTAAGTGAAAAATAAGATCTCTGTGTGATTTGAATTCACATTTCTCTTTTTTTTAAGTCAGGTTGAGCATATTTTCTTATTTTTCAGAGCTCCTTATTTCCCCTTTCTGATAATATCTAGGATACTGTTTGACACCTGTTTCAGTATCATTTATTTAATAATTTAATGTTCCATATAGAAATGCAAAGTCTCATGGTTCCCAATTTGAGTTTGCTTTTTTCCTCATTAGCCTTAATTTTAACTTTCTATTGTTTTAAAGTACCAAATCTTAGATATATTATTAATTCTCTTCTTCTTAAATTCATGAATTTTTTCACCATTATTATTTCCTTCCTTCTGCTTTCTTTTGATGTATTTCTGGACTTTCTATTATATACCGCTAAAGCTAGTCACGAACCTGTTCTGTATTTTCTTACTGTCATTTTTTAAAGAGAACTCTTGGAGACCAATGTTTAGTTCCCTGTTCCCTCCTTCCTTGTATAATGAAAGCACTTCAGATTTTTTTTTTTTTTTACATTTTCTTCTGAGTATGAGGTCAGTCACAACTCATGAGTTTCGCTACATAATGTTCCCATAGTAATTTTTTAAAAGGCCTAATAACTGCAGTATCGATGTCCTTTCTGATTCAAGTGTTCAAACATGGCTTTTCAAAGTGGTTGGTTTTTAAAATTTTTATCATTATTAACGTGTATTTTTATTGCACTGAGACCTAAGAATGTAGCTTTTATAATTTCTGTCTGCAGTTTAGAATGAAGGTTTCCCCCTTAGTCTTTCAGTACCCAAACAGGAATTCATTTTCATATTATCCTCACCTCTTTCTCTGAGTACATCACCAAACACTACTGGGCTAATTCTGATTACATATCGAAATGCAGAACTGAAGGAGAGCGTGCTAAAATTTCCATGAAGAAAAGAAAGGTGTGTCCTGGGGATGTCACATAGAGCATGGTGCCTATAGTAAATACTATTGCACTGTGTCCATGAAAGTAGCTAGGAGTGTGGATCTTAAAAGTTCTCATCCCAAGGAAAAAGCTTTGTAACTCCGCGTGGTAGCAACTGTTAATAGGCCTTTTGTGGTGATTACTTTGTAATATGCGCAAGTATGGAATCATTACATTGGACACCTGAAACTGATGTCATGTTAATGACACTGCATCCAAAAGAAAAATCAAGATGTTACCTGAAACATGTCCGTATCTTTATCATGTGTGTACTCCACCACCACAGTCTGATTCCTTGACAGAGTGTACGATATACTGTGTTGACCTTTGCAGCTGATAGCCTAATAATGAAATAAACACATATAAAAATTCAGTAAAATCTCATTTCAACAACTTAATCACAATTCTTATAGTTAACAAATATCACTCTACCAGCAAAACCAATACAAGCCAACAGTTTTTCTTTTTTTTAAAAAAGTCAGAGCCTGCCCCTGGGGCACCTGGGTGGCTCAGGTTGGTTAAGTGGCCGACTCTTGATTGCAGCTCAGGTCATGATCTCAGGGTCGTGAGATCGAGCCCCACATCTCCGGCTCCGCGGTCAGCCGGGAGTCTGCTTGAGGATTCTCTCTCTTCCTCTCCTTCCGCCCCTCCCCTGCTCACTCTCTCTTTCTCTAAATAAGTAAAATCTTAAAAAAAAGAAAGTCAGAACCAATCCCTGCTGTGCCCTGAATTACAGAGAAGTTAACAGTCACAACTCTGGCTTTACCCAACCCTCTATCTTTGTATGAACAATATTTAAGCCAAATCAAAGTTAATTTACTAGTTTGCAAGATTTAATTTAATCATATTTCTGAAAAAACATATACTTTCTCCATATTACCTTAACTCAGTGATTGAGTTTTTAGATTAATAGGGTTTATTTAAAAATTTAAAGTTTATTTCAACACTACAGCAGTTCAGTCAATGACATTTTGTTATATTTTCCCCATGCAATAGAGATTATAATCTAGCTAAAAAAAGTCAGTGAAAAAAATGTAAGTGTTCTATAAAGATATCTATACATTATTCTAGCCAGTGATCATACATTTACATAAGATGTATAACAGAGTATAAGTAGTTGCTTAACCCAGACATTTACTAAGTTAATAAAAAAGAAAGCTAAGTTAATTTTATCTTTTCTATTTTTAGACTAAAGCTAATAGCCTTTCTTAAAGAACCTACAAACCAGTAATACAATATTCTTATTTTCTTCATAATGATATATTTGAATGCATCTTAAGCTGTGGTCACACACTTTTAAGACTTCCAAATTAACAAAGTTTATTTAAATTGTACTCCAAATTATTTCAATTACATTTTATCCATTCCACTTCAACCTAATTTATCTTCACTTCTACTCTTTTACAGTAAGTATAATAAATAAAATTTTAATGAGCCTTTCTATTAAACATTTATTGAATAATGACACTGTATGAGGACCAAGAGAGCATTTGGAAGTAGCTGGACATATAAAGCATGTTAATGAAAATGTACTCTGAACATTTATATTTGACTAATATAATTGCTTAGAGCAAAAAGTAGTACAACATTCCAAATCAACTTTGAAGTTAGCTTGGCTACTCTCATGGTTATTTAATCATCTGCCCTGAGGAACTTTGTGACTGAACTGTTTTGTTCTACGTGCTTCATTAAGACAATACAAGTATTAGAAATAATTTAAATATTTAATATGGCCAGATATCTACAAAAGACTTCTTAGACTAACAAAAAACGTCACTAACAAAAATAGTCTTAAATTTTCATTGGTCTGAGTTAGATAAATTTAATGGTATTGACATAAGTGACATTTTTTGAAAGCCTAACTAATAGCTATTTTCAAGATAAATGGATGTTTATATTATAGTTAAGTGAAAACACCCACTTTAGGAAAAATAATTTTATTAAACTGAAACTTATAAAACTAACAATCGGGGTGATTATTTATAAACTAATTTTGGTTTCCTTAAAAAGTATCTATTGCACTTAAAAGTATCCAATTTACAAATATCTCAACTTGAAACACAAGTTTCATGACACATATATTACATAAAATAAGAAATATCCGCAAAATCAGGAGTTCACAAGTGTCATAACAGAACTCCCTTTTAAAATGTCATACATTTTTGTATGATTGTACCTTCTTAAGTACAGTGTTTCTCGAACAGTTGCTTTAACTGGAAGAAAGTCACCTGAACCTTGGGAGACGTGTGGGAGAGCACCCTGCAGTGAAGTTTCTCTTATTATAACGTTTTACCTGAAAATTATTGTCATTTTTTATTCTCCTCCTATGCTGACTGGTTTTAACATCTAAACATTTCCAAACTTGCTGGGAAACTAATGCCCCGGGAGATCTCGCTGTACTCACCCCATTACCTGGCACAGTCCTGGGCATGCGACCCCACAGACACTTCTGCACCCCTCCAGGAAACACCAGAAATAGCCATTTTACAGGCCCTACGTCGTTGGTTCACCCAATTCTTCTGACATGTTTTACTCAAACTATTCTTGTGGCTCAGGTTAATAGAAGCCCCCACAGCACATGAAAGAAGCTACTGATAGAGAAGCCATACCCAGGGACTGCTCACGGTACAGGGGAGCACAAAACCTAGGCTGACCCCTGCCTGGCCACCCCCAACAGGGGAGAAAGCACAGGGACTCGGAAGCCTTGTATGCCTGATCCAGGACACCTTGAATGGTGAGCCCCCTTAAAACTTACAACTTCAAACTTCTGCCCGCTTTTTACGCAGGCAGATGCGGCTCAGTGTGAATGACCAGGGTTAGGAAAGGTGAGCACTTTCGGGTTAGGGAAATGCTTTTTCTGAGACTTTTTGATTAAGAAAGTACCACGGGCAGGCCATGTTCCAGAAGCTTCTGGATGTAGGGAAGATGGAGAAGTGGGAAAAGAGATTCTGCACGGAGAAACTGAATGGCTCTGAACCAACAGGTAATACACTCAGTACACTCCCCTGTGGGAGGGATGGCCATGGAACTTCAGAATTGGAGTGACAGCAACCTCTCCATTGCTTCTAGTTCTCGTAGTGATTTCCCTCTGTTAGGGCCAAGCCAGGAGAACGGGCCTGCCAGGACAGGGTCCTGAGAGCTGGCGGCATGTCAGGCTGCACCCACGGGGAGGAGAAGCATGGTGGGGAGCTGGCCCTCAGAAGACTGGGAATTAAGCCAGGACTGGGATTTGGAGCAAAAGGTGGCAGTCCAAACCAGCCCCCCTGAGGCCATCGGTGGCATCCTCAGAAACAAATGGAGAGATGCAGACAGCCCTTGATGACACAAATTGGGCTCGCATGATCTTGTGTTCATATTAAAGCCAAGAGTGGGGCCAAATTTGGTCAGTGGCGGGGGCGGGGGAATCAGAAGAGAGTTTAAGCTTGAAGTCTGTTTTTGCTTTCTTTCTGGCAAGTATCTAAGGCATCATTACACTCTTCTCTGGTTAGAGGTACCAGTTTTTTCAACAATACTTCTAACATTTAAAATAGGACTTTTGGAAATTCAGCTTCTAGTAAATTACAGATTTACTGACTTGAGTCAATCATTGCAGGTATTTTGGAAACACAAATTTCCCCAAGGTAACAAGTGGCTTTGAAACCTATTTCTGAAATATCATACAGGAAGGTAGGTAAGGCCTTCTCCTGGCACTCACTGTAATGTAGTTCAAACACAATTACTGTAACATAATGTAATTTTTATTATACCAACTCAAACTTGGAAATGAGACACTTTAAAATTGTAAGGAAAACCAGCCCAACTAGCTTGCCTGGTGGATTGTGCTGATCTCCCATATCTGCTTTTCTACTGTGCTGGGGGGGCAGGGCAGGGATGTAGTGTCTCTCTCTCTCTCTCTCCCCCTCGCTCTCAGCACTGTGAGTACCTTTATCTGTTCTTCCATCCCCAGCAATGAGGGCGCGGTAGGCTTTCAACCAATGTCAGAGGACTAAATGAACTGCTATAGACAGAAGATGAGATTTAGAGCTTCCTTCTTCATGTCTCCCTACCCCTCCCCTCCTTTTCATTCACAAAGGTACCCACAGGGACACCTCAGCTTAAATTTATGACATGTGATTTTTATGGGGTGAAAAATCACATTTGTGCAATTACAGATGAGACAATTACAATTACAGAATAAAGGATCCACAGAATAAAGGATTCCAGCTTTACCCAGCTTAGATAGTCAATCATTGCAGATATTCTGGATATAATGTACAAGTGTGTGTATACGTATTACCCTGCAATCCCAGTTGCCCAAGCTCAGCCCCTTCTGAGCCAAGACAGTTTCTTCCTTTCTTAGCTTTACTTGTGTCACAGGGTCTGCTCAGCTCAGCCTGCCTCCGCTACCCAGGGGAGCTAGAATTGGTTGTCCCGGTTCAACTCAGACTAAACGTCAGGGACTTTTCTGAGCCCCCAGACTGTAAAACAAACATGGCTCATAATGTCTACAGAATTTTCTTGCTCCTCTAAGGTGGTAGGTACATATCTAAAAGCACACACAGAGATATCAAATATGTAATGATACTGGAAAGGCAATCCTGCAGATGCGTAACAGGATGGATACATGTCTTCATGACAGCCACAGAGCTTTCATTCAAATTGTGGAAGAGGAAAATAATCAAATCATTCATTTGTTATGAAGCAGTGGGATCAGCTCTCAGTCACAGAGCAGAAGGGAAAAGCCTAATGACTTTCTCCCTTCTAGCTGAGCTGGCTCTCCGTGAAAAAGCCTGAAAATGCCAATACCAGCTCCCCTAGGCTCTGAAGCTAGCATGTGGAAATGTGATGCAACCCTGACCAGTGGGACTTGGGAGAACTCTGGTGTGGGCCGCTTGAGGCTGGGAGCCATCAGGAGAGATTCTTTCCTTTCTCTGTTACTACAATAGTACCGTGATATTTGGAGTGGAGGTGGTCATCTAGCAGCATGACAGGAAGCCAAGAGACTCTCAGGGAAGTGGACTGAGCCCTGACATCTGTGAGTTGAACCACATCTGGAGCTACCTGCTCCAGACTACTTCTGAGAGAAAAAGGAGGGTTTTAAGGCTGCTTTTAGTTGGGTATTTTGTTCCTTGTGGTGTGAAAGCATCACTATACTCTTTGGCCCTAACTTTTTCTCCTCCTGGGTTTCCTATTTCAGTCAATGGTACAATCGTATTTCCAGCTGCCCCTACTTACAACAGCCCTCTCTTGCCATTGTTGTCCATGCACAATTAGCATTATCATCATGATTAAAGCCAGGAGCATTGACTTTGCTGCATTAAGGCAAAAATCAAATACAAATAGAAAAACAATGTGTTACATTTCAGGCTTTCTCCTCAAATACAAAACAGTTGTTGCGCAAAACTGATTTATTCCCCAAAGGAGTTTTACCACCAGCTCTTTTACAGACCAGAGCTTTCTGCTCTGGAGATGACTAGGCATGATCTAATTTGTCTTTATTGAATCTGGGTTGCCCTTAGGAACTAGCTTGCCCAACAGAATGCACAAGAAGCAACATATGGGACTACTTCCAAGGCTGGATCAGAAGAAGACTGACAGCTTCTCCTTAGCACCCTGGAACACTTGCTCTTGGGAGTCCCGAGCCCCCACAGAAGAAGCTTAACTACCCAGAGGCCACCATACTACAAGGTGAGGCCCTGCGGCCCGAAATGCCATGGGGAGAGAGGGAAGCCACAGAGCACCAAGACCCAGATATAGAAGTCTTCGAAGAAGCCTCCTTGGGAGTGGATCCTCTGGTTCCAACTGCCCCAAAATTCACCATGTGGATCAGAGACAAATGATCCATGTGTGCCCTGCCCCAAATTCCTGATTCACAGAATTATGAACAAAATCGAATGGGTTTTGCTAAGCTACTAATTTACCACACAGCAAAAGGCAACTGGGCCAGTCAGTTTTCAAAGCCTACTGGTGTCCGAGCATTTTGTCTGTCTCATGTAACTCAACACTTAAGACGTTATGGCTATCTGTGTATTCCCCTTACCCCTGCCCAAGGGTACGGGATTAGGTGTGTGGCCAGAGCGGGTAGCCCAGAGCCTCCACACAGAGCAGGGGTTAGGCTGCCCACGGCGGCGTCCTATGCTCCTGAATGCAGGCTAAGAGGTGGCTGTCTGTGGTTTGAGCAAATATGTATTTTTACTGTGATATCCTTCAGTTGCTGGATGAGATGTAAACAAAGCTTTGTATCAGTATTTAAAATTAATATTTATAGATTACACATAAAAGGAATCTGGAAGGTATTCGAAGCCTTCTCAGGGGGAGGCAAAGCTACCGAGCACGTCACGTGGGCAATTTTCGGTCCTTACGCATTGGCATCAGGAATAGAAGGGATACTAGACTAGAAGGAGAAAAGAATCACTAGTTACGTTAGATACTACGAAGCCAAACTTCGGCAAACCACAAATATCCTGTACACCAGGGGGGGCATGCCTTACTAGAGTCCACCTCATTTAAGGGAATACAGTGTTTGTTGTGGAAGTGTGTGAACCTGAGTTTCAAATGAAATGTAACCAAATTCTTCTTCAAATCCACATCTGATTTTTCTATTAATGTGTTTCAGAACCAAATGACTCAAGAGTTTAATAATCTCCCTTGTCTAGACATCCCGGATGTCAACTCTGACAGGACGGCAGTCCCTGCTCCGGGGCCACGCAGAGTCTGACTACATCAAATGACCGTGGTTTTGGAAACAGCAGTACCCTGCAGAGCCTCCTCCATGAGTAGATATAATTAGGGTTGGGTTTGCCTTTCCAAAGCGGGGGCCAGACATCCGGTGTGGCTTACACACCAAAGGAACCTTTTCCAAATACATCTCAAAAGTTCACGGAGCTGCTCTGAAGAGCTTTGCATCACGTGTCCAAAGATAGTGATATTCTGTGAGGCTGTTCACGGCACCCCCTCCCCTTCAGTTTCCAACAAAACATCTCAGGAAGAAGTCGAAGGTGATCTAACAGCCTACCCAACGGGAACAGTCCTAGGAAATGTCCTGCACATTCGACTCGGGAAGCCAGTGATGCCTTTGTCTTCTGGGTCCTGCCAAGAAACCTGTGAGCATGTGTTCCCAACAGCCTTCTAAATGATGTCCACATCTCAGCACTCTTTACTGAGGCAGCGTAGAGAAATATAGGCTCCCTGGCCAATTTTTCTGCATGTTTATGGCAAGTTTATTTTCTGCCACTTTCCCTGCTAGTTCTAATTTGCAAGTTAATATTTTAGTCCATCCCATGATTTAAATAAATAGCTATGCAAAAATGATTACTGCACAAAGACCTGATAAAAATGGATAAATAACAACACTGACCTCTCACAGCCATTCTGGTTACTAAACACAAGTATTCTATGACAGGGTCTATCACTGTGGAAACATCTTAATTGGTATGGAAAAACATAATGGAAACCGTTTTGGGGTAGGACTGAATAGGGCCAATGAACTGAACCTTTTCTGTCTATCCAACCAATTGTTGGATTGTTGGATGTCCAGAACCAACTTCTGACATTTATGTTTATGGCAGAGGCGGGCCCACGTAGGAGCATATGAATGAGTTTGCCGTGAACTGTGCAGCAGCTTGGAAAGAGCGGAATGATTTCACCATCCAGAGCAGCATGTCCGCGAGGATGCTAGGGCCGTGCGGCGGGGCGCATGACCGCTGCCCTGGGAGGTCCCCAGCTCTGCATCACCTCACTGCAATGACCATCAATAACCCAGCACACGCCTGGGCACTGGGCAGAAGCAGCCATTCCCACTAGACGGTTGCCTCATTGGACTGCCTGGCTTATCCCGCTGACTTCCAAGTTCACGTGTGCTTTAGGAAAGGGGAATAAGACCACGTGTGGACACTGCAGAGATCAACTTGGTCAGTGGATTCTGATGCTGGGAAAACCACACACTGGACCCCACGTTTGAGTCCTGGTCCAGTCACTCACCAATGACAGCCAAATTCCATGAGCTCTTTAGTTATCTTTATCATTCATCGGCAGTGGGAGTTAGTGCCAGGGCACGGATTTCACTGTATTCAAAGCCGAGGGAACGAGGTACAACATGGCATTTCCTCTTCTCAAATACAAACCTGCTCTTAGAGCACTGCTTTGTGACCCAAAGGGATTTACCATCAGTTCATTGTAGTCCAGGAACATACGCTTTGGAGATTACCATTCTGTTTGGCTTTAAATATATGTTCGATATTGACTGTATTAATTAGAGATAATCCCAGTATGACAAACATGTTTTTCCAGAACTAATGACTTTTATGTCAGGCTGACAAGTATAATTAGGCAATAAATCCTCAATCAGTCTGGCTCAAATTGCTACAGGGAAGATGAGGTCTCTGCCATCCTTGTCAATTTATGTATAAAATATGTATGAGTGCTATTTCTAAAGAGAAGAGGTGGCTAAAGGAATTCATAATTTATTTTGCATGAACACACACTTTAAAATATTCTCTTTTCAAAGAGCCGTATTTCAAACAAGCGTCTGAACCATGGGTATGATTAGAAAGTCGCAAGGTGCTAACTTGGATTTCATCAAAATCAACAGTGTTTCATGGAATAAATAAATAAAAAAGATAAGCCTGTTTGTTAGAGGCAATGGCTTTGAACTTGGCACTGGGCCACTCCCACACCTGCCTAGGATCGGCTCACTGAGCTATGTGATGAACCCTGGCAGAGAACTTACTGCATGCAGTCTGGACATGGGCTGGGTGGGTGGGTGAGGGGGAACGTGGTCCATCAATCCAGCAAACACAGATGCCAGAGAAGATACGAACCTTGGAGGGGAACCTGTTTCTAATTTGTAGTCACTCCTAATTATAAGGAAGCTGGATGTGGTCAGTGGGACAAGTCACAAGAGAGGACCTCAGACAGAGTTCAGAAAATATGAACCGTCAAGGGCTGCAGCTGGAGAGGTAGACAAGAACACACTCACATGCCTTGGGGAGACCTGTCCCGAAGGGATTCTACCACCTACATTGGATGAAAAGCTCCTCAAGTGCAAGAACTCCTGTCTTTCCAAATCAGCCTTCATTCAGGCAGTATCCTGCAAGGTTAACAGCACGGGTCAAGATGAATCCCCACGTGCCATCTGGACAAGATATTTAAGGGCTCTGTGCCTCAGTTTTATCATCTTACAAGTGTTGGTCCTGTGTCCAGGAAGGTCAACGTTGTCTCAGCAAGGTCATTGCTTCAGTCACATTTTATCACAAAGTACAGAACAAGTGAACGGTCAGCTTCCAGTCTGCATCGATTATTTCACATAATAGGTACCTTTAGAACCTACTAAGCTGCCTAATATGCAATCTCCTCTTCTATTAGTTATCTTATCTCCTCTCTTTTGGGAAATAGGGCTGAAGTGCAGTTTTCCCACACAGGAACGTGGTGGCTAGGTCACACATTAGTATACATAACATGCTCACATTACCAAGCCCATTCTGGGCACTAGTCACCATAAGTGGCAGCATATTTCTTATGGTGACTTTCAAAGTGCACACTTTACAGCAGACATCTTTCCATATGGATTAAGAAGCAGCTCCCGCACAGAAGGAGAGGATGCAGGAGGGATACAGTCCCACAGGGGCCAGGCAACTCTGGAGCTTCACCGGTCTCCACGTACACAGCACATGTCAGAACCACTGGTACCCAGAGTCAACCCCACAGCAAGGACCACCCCATCCACGGTAACCTGAAGAGTGGGGGCCACACTTGGAGAAACTGACCTCCAACAAAGTCATTCTTCAAAAAAGCAGTACTTTTGCTTTTGAACAGTTTATGGTTCTAGATGCGAACAAGGAGCATGGGAAGAAATGAAGATATTTCAGTGAAAATTAAAACAAAGATGGGATTTCTTACTGCCATATACCTTAAGCCAGACTGCGAAGCCTAACGGCAGTCTTACGAAAAAACAGGAGCTGGTAAGCTTTATGGAGAGATACTTAACCAGTCAATGGACAACACTCTAAAGGAGGCATATGAAATCTGTCTGCTGCAACATGTTTACTTATCTGAATAAGTATTTGCAGACACAGGGAGCTACTTGCCACAGGAAACAAAGCTAATTGAAAGAATGAGCCTGAATAAATACGACTTATAAGGAAAAACAAAGCATCGTGCAAATGACTAAGCTGAAAAAGATACATTGTTCAGTAATTCCATTTACATACTTCTTTTTAAGTAATGCATTTACTGGGTAAAACAAGGTATACCTTCATTTGTATATCATTCCACAACACATGTAAGTCAAATCATTATGCTGTACCCCTTAAATTTATACAATGCTGTATATCAATTATATCTCAATAAAACTGGAAAAAACTCCAAGGTATATCTTGTTTCTAAAGAGCACTGGATAAAAAATACATAGGTATCCACCACAAACCATGTGTTACAGTGAGTCAGTAGTAAACACAAGCCCTAATTTGTTGCCTTGAGCAGGCAAACTTCCAGATGCTATAAACTAAATCTGATATGAAGCGACTTTATATTAAGAAACACAAAGATGTATTTTAATATGTAGGCCAGTTTATCAACAGTCAAAATGATCCCTTGAGTAGTGAAGACTAAAAAGGCTGAAATTTACCCTTGCTCAAAATACCAAACCTTATGGATTATAGTGATAGAAGCAAAAGTCCTCATTTAAAAGATGTTAGGTTAAAAGGGGGAGGGGTAATATTTCAAATTTTTCCCCTCATTTTACTTTGATTTTTATTTTTATGGCTTGGCCTAGATTTAAAATTCAATAAGGCCACATCATAGTTATACAGAAACATGACAATATTTACTCTCAAAAGACGACATTTATCTTGGCAGCTGGTATTTTCAAGATGTGTAGCCTGCTAGAATCATACAAGTTCCAATCCTAATCCACAAAATTTTGAGTAAGACGATGGCTGTCTTTCCTTGGAAGTATAAGAAAACATAATGTACCTGACGTGTGTACCTACCAGCACACACACAAGCCATCCATAAATGCTTTTGGGAGAAGTTTGGATGTTACTTCTCAATCCTAATTCAACTGAACTTCTTAAAAGGGCCCTTATTATCTGCGTGTCCTTAGGCCATATTCTGAATCTATTTCTTTACCTGTAAAGTACTGCAACTACTTTAAACAGTTGTTGGAAAAACTCAGATGTTTGTAAAGGACCCAGAATACAGTGCCCAACATGTAATAATTATTATATTCAGCTATTTTTTATTACTAAAACATTCAAAATCTTTATTGGATAATTTAATCGTATAGGGTCTTCCAGGTTCTCGATTGATTTGTAAGGCAAAGGATATTTTTCATTGGTAATATGTGCACAAAGTACCAAATGTTACAGTAAATTAGTATGCTCCTTCCAATTCCAGGCCTCAAGCATAGGGAGAGGTGTTATTACCAATTTCCTGTGTATCCTTTCAGGGAAAATCTATGGCTATACTAACATAGTAGATATATTAAAAAATGATAGCATATTACACAGTGCCTAGCTACTAGTGCTGACTCATTCTTTTTGATGTACAAATGCAGACTGACTTTTCTAATAAATTAATAAATTTTTTCCCTATTTATTTATTCATTTTGCATATAGGGAGACAGAGCTATAGGATAAATTCCTAGAAATAAGATTATTGGATTAAATGGTATATAAAAAGTTATTGTCAAATTACTTTTCATAGAAGTTAAGCCAATTTGAATTCTTACCAGATATGAGTGTGTTTTCCCCCTCCTCACCAACATAGGGAGTAACTGTTATGGTCTCCACTATTGGATATGTGAAAAATGATGTCATTGTGCTTTCACTAAGCATTTCTACTATTATAAGTGAAGCTAAACATGTTTTAAAATGCTTAAAAGTCATCCCTTTTTCTTTACTATGAACCATTTACATACTTTGCCCATTACGCTTTTGGAATATTAGTCTTTTTCTTATTGATTTGTAGGCACTCTTTATATATTAAAGAGATTACCCTCATTGTTGGCTATATGAATTCCAAATTTCCCTACTCATTTGAGTTTTTACTTTACCTAAGATTTGCTTTTTGCCATGTAGATTTTTTTTTTTTACAAGTTTATACAGTGAAACTTTTTAAATTTGTTTTTATGGTTTCCAGAGTTTACTTCAGAATTAGAAAGGCTTTCCTCACTCTCAGATAAAGCAAAGAATTTTCTATTTTTCTTTAGCACATTTATGATTTTACTTTTAAGGTTTAAAAATATTACTTAAACAACTTGTCCGAATAGTCAGTGTTTATAAAGAAGACAGTTTCTGTTTTTAGTGTAAAGGTCATATTATACACATATCACATAAAATTTGTTTTTTTCTATGCACTGTCTATATGTTTTGAGGAAATTAGGTTATTTAATATATAATAATCATAACTCTTAGACTTCATTGGGTTGTACCCCTTTTCATTATATAGAACCCTTCTTTGACTTAATACTTTTACCATTAATTTATTCTAAAAGATTGTAAGTTCTGCATTCTTTGAATTTCATCGGTACGTTCTTCTCCATAATTTTACCCTCAA
This sequence comes from Mirounga leonina, assembly GCF_011800145.1. Lineage (NCBI taxonomy): Eukaryota > Metazoa > Chordata > Mammalia > Carnivora > Phocidae > Mirounga > Mirounga leonina. The sequence continues at coordinate 42,398,846 of NW_023270825.1, forward strand.
TCTAAACCACTTTTAGATGTATCTTATACACAGCCTGTAATTGTATTTTTTTCGATGTGATCCAATTCTTTTAATATGTACATTTAGAACATTAATATTTATTGGTAAGTACAAGATAAATGCTGTATTTTCTGCTTGTATTGCTACTAGTCTTAACTAAAAACGGCTTTACTGAGGTATAATTGAGACACAATAAATTGCATCTACTTAAAATGTATAATTTAATAAGTTTTGACATGTTTATATACCTATAAAACCACCATCATAATCAAAATAATGTACATTTCCTTAAACCACAGAAGTGGTTGCACCATGCTCCTCTATAATTCAGTCTTCCCTTCCAGCCCCTTCCTCATGCCCAGGCAGCCAATTAACTGTTTTCTGCCACTACAGACTAGTTTGCATTTTCTAGAATTAAAAAATGGAATCTTAAATTATGTACTTTTTTGGGGGGTCTGGCTTCTTTTATTTAGCGTCATTATTTTGAGATTCCTTCACGTTGCTGTATGTATCAACAGTTTATTACCTCTTACTGGGTAGTAGTCTTCCCTTTAAAGGATATACTACAATTTGTTCATACAATTCATCTGTTGATGGACATCAAATTAGTTCTAGTTTTGGGCTACTGCAAACCAAGCTGTTATGAACATTTATGTAGACGTGTTTGTATAAACATATAGTTTAATTTCTCTTGGGTAAATACCTATGAGTAGAATAGCTGGACACATGGTAGGTATAACTTTTTATTTTTGCTCTTAAAATAAAATTTATTAATTTAAAAAAGTTATCAGGAAAGAACACCTACAGGTCAGATATGATTAATAACTACTGTCAACACTGTATTGTTAACAAAGGATACAATATTATTATTTATAAGGTACTCATAAATAAAGAACAATGAATAATATACATCTTTTTTTAAGGATTTATTTATCTGAGAGAGGGAGGGAGAGAGAGAGAGCATGCATGAGTAGGGGGAGGGGCAGATGGAGAGGGAGAGACTCCTCAAGTAGACTCCCCACTGAATGCAGAGCCCAACACAGCTGATTCCAGGACCCTGAGATCATGACCTGAGCCGAAACCAAGAGTTGGATGCTCAACTGACTGAGCCACCCAGGCACCCCAGTATACGTTTAACTATTTCAGAAACTGCCAAATCATTTTTCAAATTGATTGTAGCATTCTGCATTCCAATCAGCAATGAATGGGAGCTCCAGGGGCTCCACATCGTGCCAACCCTTGGTATGGTCATCTTTCCATTTTAGTCATCCTATGAGTCTGTAGTGAGACCTCATTGTGGTTTTAAATATATTTCCCTAATGACGCTGAGGAAGGTTTTCATGTGCTAATTGCCATCTCTATCTTCTTTGGAAAGTTTTCAAATCTCTTGCTGATTTTTATTTTATTTATTTATTTATTTATTTATTTATTTATTTATTTATTTATTTATTTTTAAAGATTTTATTTATTCATTTGAGGCACAGAGATACAGAGAGAGAGAGCATGAGCAGTGGGAGAGGCAGAGGGAGAGGGAGAAGCAGACTCCCGGCTGAGCCAGGAGCCCGATGTGGGGCTCGATCCCAGGACCCTGGGATCATGACCTGAGCTGAAGGCAGACGCTTAACCATCTGAGCCACCCAGGCGCCCTCTTGCTGATTTTTAAAAATTAGGTTTTCTTATTGAGTTTTGAGGACTCTATATATTCTGAATACAAATCCTTTACCAGATGTATGATTTGCAAGTATATCCCCCCACTCTGTAGCTCATCTTTCATGCTCTGAACAGTTTCTTCGAAAGAGTAGAAGTTCTTAATTTTTACATCTAATTATTTTGTTCTTTTATAAATCATGCTTTTGAATCTAAGAAATCTTTGTCTAATCCAAAATCAGAAAAGTTTTCTATGTTTCCTTTTAGAAGTTTTAGATTTAAGTCTATCATCCATTTTGATCTAATGTTTGATCTGGTAAAAGGTATGGATCAAAAAACCACATTTTGCATATGGATATCCAAATGTTCCAGCACCATCTGTTTAAAAGGCTATCTTTTTTCAACTGATTGCCTTTGCACCTTTGTTGAAAATCAACATATATATCTGGGTCAATTTATGGACTCTATTCTGTTGATCTATTTACAAGAATCAATACCACACTGTCTTGATTCTTGCAGCTTAAAAAAAAAAAGTCTTGAAGTTAGCATGAGTGTTCCAATCCTGTTCTTTTTCAAAACTATTTTTGTTTTTAGGTTTCTGCACTTTCAAATGAATTTTAGGATCAGCCTGTCAATTTCTAAAAAAAAAAAAAAATAAACTACTGGAATTTTGATTGGGATTGTATTGAATTTACAAGTAATTTGGGGAAGAACTGACACAATACTGAGTTTTCTGATCTACAAATATGTTATATCTCTCCATATATTTAGAGATATGATATATCTCTCAGCAAGGCGTTTTAGTTTTCAGTGTAGAAATATTGCACATCTTGTGTTAGATTCAACCCTTAGTATAGTCGATTCTCATTAGTGGTAGTTACATTCTATAAAGTTGTTTCCAACAATGAATTAGTGAATATGCAGGAAAATGCAGGTTCTTGTGAGCCTCTGGTCACATTTTTGTCAATCAATCAATATATAACCTTGTTTTATATGTTTCTGTTTAAAAACACCTTGGTTAATACATATTTCTTAGAAATAATTGTTTACAATATGAGAGCTGAAATTAAAAGGCAGACTGAAACCTTTTTCAACCTCAGCTTGCAACTCAAATTTTTCACCATGCTGCTCACGCCTACAAATAATGGAAAGTGATACACATATGGATTTTGAGGTTACAAATAAATTTTACTAAGTAAATTTACAAATATGGAATCTGCAAATAATGAGGATCAACTGTATTTTACATTTTTAAATGACTTTTTTAAAAATTTCACTTTCTCAGCTTCTGTAGTGTCATTTAAAAAAAATCTTTCACGGGGCGCGTGGATGGCTCAGTCGTTAGGCGTCTGCCTTCGGCTCAGGTCATGATCCCAGGGTCCTGGGATCGAGCCCTGTATCGGGCTCCCTGCTCAGCGGGAAGCCTGCTTCTCCCTCTCCTGCTCCCCCTACTTGTGTTCCCTCTCTCGCTGTGTCTCTCTCTGTCAAATAAATAAATAAAGTCTTAAAAAAAAAATCTTTCACATTATGGTCTTTGCTTTTTGCTTTATGTTCTTTATTTTATATGATTACTTAGAAAGGTTCTATTCTTGTGGTTACTTTATGTATAACTACATAGACATGGCTGTACTAACTCTAATATCAGCAATGATAAACGAGAATATTTGAATTACCTCTCTACCATCCTCCCACACTTTTGATTTTACAATGTTTATTGCTTTTTTTAACCATTAAATATACTTATAGCTTTGTTTTGATAGTTTTTGTCTCCCAGCAATAAAATCTGAAGATATTAGCATGCATACACTACACCTCTCACCTTTTCTACTCTTCCTCTCACCTAGTCTTCATTATTTCTATATTGTCAGAATTTATGACATTGACATTCTGTGGCAATCACTTTCTCTTTTTAGGCTTACAAAGCACAGTGAATCTGATGCTGAGATGCCACAGTCTCTTTGCCAAAGATTCTCCACTTACCTCCCTGTTTTGGCTGAAATCTGTCTTTTGATAATTTCTTTAGTAAGGGCTTTTAAAAATTCTGTATCTTAAATTCTTGCATGTTCATCAATATTTGTCTGTTGGCTGTATATTTAAAAGAAGTCTGGGATAAGTGAAGAAATCTTGAGTCACTAGATTATGAAACCCTTCAGCAAAGGAATCAAAGCATCTGGAGTCGTGCAGGGACCTACAGAACAACCGCAGATGAATGGGTCACTACCGAAAATAGATACAAGGTATTGTATACAAAAATGCTGTGCTCTGTGCATATTCTATCCTAAAACTTTTACATCCTGGTGATATTTGTTGAGAATATCATCCAAAGAAATCAGGGATATTATGTAACACAAGAATCAGGTTGTGATGACAACAGCAGTAGGACAAAATGGGACAGTAGAAAGAATTTCAGATGAGGAGTGACACACTTAGGGTGAGGTTGAGCCCCACCACAACGAACAGAATTCTTGGGCACATTACTAAAACCTAACAAATCTGGTCAAAGAGGAAAGAAGTAGCACAGATTTTAAATGCCATTTTCCATTGTAATATAGTCTGTGTATGGAGAAGAATTATCTTTATCAACCCCTCCCCCAACTTAAGCTATTTATTCAAATTAGTTTACATTCCTTGAGAAATTAAGGGCTGAAAGATAAGAATGGGGGTAAGGGACATCTCAATGAAAATGGTCTGATGTGAAAAATCTACAGATAATATATTTATGCACAATCAAACAATCAACGGGAAAGTAAAGCGGCTGGACATGGGAGTATGGTGGGATTTCAGATCTGATTTGGTTATTAAGTCATTAAGATGATTACTATCGATTACAAGGTCTAACCATGCAGTAGATAACACAGTGTTTATTCCTTGGGCAATGCTGTGGAACAGAACTCCGAGAACTGCCGCTAAAATGACCAGGGTCAATGCTGCGTTCTTATACTTGCTATCTAGCTAAAGGAAGGCACATGAAAGAACAGATCTGCCTTAGGACTCTGCCTGTAGATTGCTGCTTAAAATAAACCTGCCCTGCCTCTAGTAGTTTTTGGAAAGAGAGAGAATATACAGAAGTTTGACAAACAAACGTGTTGCTATCTAGTGGATGGAACCTGCGCTGAATGGTAAGCCCTAAAGCTGTCACCTATCAAAGAAACTTCAAGAGTAGAACTCTAGGAGACCAGAGCAGACAAGTCTCATTGACGGTAGGTACTTGGGAAGTTAGCACTCTTCGGCCACATGTTTATATGTTAAGTTAGTTCAGTGAGTAATCTGCATGCACACAATACTCTGCTTGGATGCAAGTGTAACTAAAAATAAACTCAAAACAGATTTATAAAATAAGGTAATCTGTACCTTCATAGGCAAATTAGCAATCATTTCTGCATTGACAGTGCTTTTTCAAGGCAGAACATTTGGATGTATGTTATTTCACTTAATCATCTGATCCATACAACAGCTATGATGTAGATATAATTATCCCCATTTTGTAGAATAAGGAAATGGACTTGGAGAGGATAAGCAATTGCCTTAGCAAATGGGTGGGTCTACAACTGCATTGCATCCTCTCTTCATTATACTTTAAAAAAAAATTTTTTTATTTAAATTCAATTTAGTTAACATAGTGCACTATTAGTTTCAGGGGTAGAATGTAGTGATTCATCACTTGCATACAACACCCAGTGCTCATCATATCACGTGCCCTCCTTAATGTCCATCACCCAATTACCCCATCCCCTACCACCTTCCCTCCAGCAACCCTGTTTGATCCCTATAGTAAAGAGTCTCTTATGGTTTGCCTCCCTGTTTTTATCGTACTTTTCCTTCCCTTTTCCTATATTCATCAGTTTTATTTCTTAAATTCCACATGTGAGTGAAATCATATCATATTTGTCTTTCTCTGGCTGATTTAGGTTTGTTTTTTGTTTTACAAAAGAATTTCCAAATTTGGGGGGCGAGGAAGAGACTCAGATAACCTTTCACAATCACTTGTAATTTATGAGATCATTGCTTTGCAAATCCCCCTGACAGTGATGTAGTTGTCACCTATCATACCCCCTTTCTGTCATTAGAAAGGAAGGACTGTTAAGTGAAGTAAGAGAGAACCAGGAAAGGATGGTATCATGGAAGTTGAATCTGTAAGAATGAATTACAAAAGCAAGCCATAATCCAAATTGTAGCTGGGGCAGAGGGATTAAGCAGGAGAGATCAGGAGGCCAGTGAATTTAGGTCACTTGTGCAATCGCTGTACCCAATTAAAATTTAAGTATTAACACAAGTTGAAATTGAGGCACATTCTTCAGAAGTTTCTAGAATCTCAACAGCACACCATTCTTGTCAATCCAGTCTGAAAAACTTCCCAAACTGAATAGCCTGAGAGGCTCTGTGGTAGGTAGAAACCTATCTTTCTGTAGCCAGAACATTCAGGGGGAAAAAAAATCCAATCCCTTCCCATACAAGAGTCCTTCAAATACCTGGAGACAATAGTTTGGACCTCACCTCCAATATTTCCTTCTCTTGGTGAAACATCTCCCATTCCTTCCAATTTTTTTCAAAACTCCTGGCTCCAAATCCCCTTATTCTCTTGGGGGTTATCCTACTCTGAACACAGAATGAGCCAACAATTCTGCTTGTATCACTTAAGCATAAGATTGTATTAGCTTCTTGAGGTACTCATCATATTATTTACTCACACGAGCATCATCAGACCTCAAATTTGGTTTATGAAAATCTGTTTTGCATACTTTAAAAATCAGCTTTCAGGATAATTTACATTTACTAAAATTCACCAATTTTAAGTGCACAGTTTGAGGACTTTGACAAATGAACAGTCACATACGTAGCCATTTCTTCAAGATTTAGAACCGTTCCATCATCCCAAATGACTCTGCAGGCAATCCCCTTCCCCACTTTCCCAACAACCACTCATCTGCTTTCTGTTGGTACAGAACTAGGTCTTTTCTAAAATTTCATGCAAATAAAAACTTAGTCTTCTGTATTTAGCTTCTCTAAATTACCGACCCCTTTTGAGATCTACCTCTGTTGCTGTGTGTATACATAATTTGTTCCTTTTTCTTTTAAAAGTATGTATGTATGTATGTATGTATTCACTCATTCATTTATTTATTTATGATACAGAGAGAGCATAGAGGGAGAAGCAGGTTCCCTGCTGAGCAGGGAGCCCAATGTGGGACTCAATCCCAAGACCTTGAGATCATGACCTGAGCTGAAGGCAGACGCTAAACCGACTAAGCCACCCAGGTGTCCCTGTTCCTTTTTCTTTTATAGCTGTATTCCGTTGTATAAATACACTATAATTTGCTCATCCATTTGTCAGTTGATAGATATTTACATTATTTCCAGTTTTGTGCTATCATGAATAAGGCTATGGATGTATGTTTTCACTTCTTCTGGGTAAACTCCTAGGAATGGAAGGCTGGGTCATATGGGGAGCAGAAAGAAAACTATTATTATTTCTTTGTTCACACAACATGTCAGACATTCAACATGTGAGTTTTTCACACCATGCCCTTCTGACACTAACTGTCTGGAGTTAGCACAGACCCCACAGGTTGAAGGTTCAGTCCCACAAGATTGCCCCCACTTCAGACATCAATCACAAGTAGTAGGTCCCTAGGTTATTCAAACTTTTGTCCAACTTGGCTACAAATCGATGGTTTCCATGACCCCCACCTTGGGTTTGATGATTTGCTTCAGCAGCTCACAGAACCCAGGAAAAGTTTCCTTACTGTTACTGACTTATTGCAAAGGACATTCTAAAGGATTCAAATGAACAGCCAGATGAAGAAGTACATAAGGAGAGGTCTGGAGGTGTCTTGAAGGCAGGAGTTTCTGTTCCCTTGGGGTATGCCACCCTCTTGGCACATGGCTGTGTTCACCAACACAGAAACTCTCCAAATCCCGAACTTTTTGTGGAGGCTTCATTATGTAGGCTTATGATGAATTATTAACTTAATTTCCAGCCCCTCTCCCCTATTTGGACAATGGGGGGGGGGAGGCTGAAAGTTCCAAGCTTCTAATCAAGATGTGGTCTTTCTAGTGACCAACTCCCATTCAGGAGTCCACCAAGGGTCATCTCATTAGAATAAAAGATAGTCCTTTTACCCAGGACATCCCAGGGGATTCATAAGCTCTGCATCAGACACGCCTACCACTCAGGAGATTACAAAGGTTTTAGGAATCGTGTCAGAAACCAATATATATTTCTTATTTCACATGTATAGGTGTACATTCACTTGCCCCCCCCCAAAAAAAATTCTGGGATTTTGATTGGAATTGTGTTGAATCTATAAATCAGTTTTTGGAAAACTGACATCCCAAGTCTTCCAATTCACGAACATGTATCTCCCCCTTTCATTTAGGTATTCTCTAGTTTATCTCAAGGTTTTGCAGTTTTCAGTGTATAGTGTTGCATATATTCTATTTACTACCAAGTATTTCATATAGCATTTTCAATGTTTTGCTTTCAAATTTTCCATTATCAACTGCTAAATGCTAGTATAGAAAAACAATGACTTTTACATATTGGTCTTGTATCTTATAAGCCCGCTAAATCTATTTATTAGTTTGAGATTAAAAAAATTTTTTTTCTTGTATCCACTGTAGGATTTTCCACGTGGATCATCTTATGGTCTGAGAATAAAGACAGTTTCGCTTCTCTGCCTGCCCCCAAGGTGTATGCATTTTATTGCTTTTCCTTGCTGTACCATACCGTAAGGTCTCCACTACAATGTTCAATAGAGCTAATGAGGGCAAACATTCTTTCCTGGGTCCCAATTTAGTATAATTACCTGTAAGTTTTTCATAGCTATCCTTTATTGAGTTAGGGCTTTCCTTTTATTCCTAGTTTCCCTGAGAGATTTCATCATGAATTAGTGGTTAGTTGATCAAATGCTGTTTGTGCACCTTTTGAAATGCTCGTATGGTTTTCGTTCTTGTCAGCAGATAATGGTGAATGACATTGATTTCTGAATGATGAACCAACATTGCATTCTTGGGATAAACAATGTAAGAATCTTACAATTTCCTCCCTCCTGTCTTTGATGTTACATTCATACGGTCATGTTATGAGCCCCATAACATTAGTACTCATTTTGCTCTAACCAGTTAATCATCTTAGAGAAATCAAAGATAAGAAATGTCTTTTATATTTATCCTCATTTTTACCATGTTTGGGGTACTTTGTGTAAATCCAAATTTCCATCTGGTATTTTTTTTTTTTCTGCTGAAAACCTTTAACATTTCTTGTTGTGCTACTTTGCTGGTGACATTTTCAGCTTTCTTTGAAATAGGTCTTTATTTTTATTTTTTAAAAAAAGATTTATTTATTATTTTAGAGAGAGTGCAGGGAGGAGGAGCAGAGGGAGAGGGAGACTCTCAAGTGGACTCCATGCTGAGCATGAAGCCCAACACGGGCTTGATCTCATGCCTCTGAGATCATGACTGAGCGGAAATCAAGAGTGGGACACTTAACCAAATGAGCCACCCCTTTATTTCCATTTTTGAAATACAGAATTCTAGGGTTGAAAGCCTTCCTGTTCTGTTTCTATACCTCCCTTCTGGTACTTTAAAGATGTTGGTCCACTGTCTTCTGTCATGCAGCATTTCTGATACGATTTTTTTTTTCATCCTTTGTTCTTCTCTGCATATTGCCTCATTTTTCCTCTGGATGCTTTCAAGATTTTATTTTTGTTTTTGGCTTTTGGCCATTTGATTGCAATGTGTCTTACTGTGGTGTTCCTTATGTCTCTTTTCTTTGGGGCTGAGTGTCTTAGATATTGGATTTATCATTTTCATACTATACCTTGGGTAATTGAATTTAAATAAAAAAAAAAAGAGGGGGTGCCTGGGTGGCTCAGTTGGTTAGGTCTGCCTTTGGCTCAGGTCATGATTTCAGAGTCCTGGGATCGAGCCCCACATTGGGCTTCCTGCTTCACAGGGAGTCTGCTTCTTCCTCTGCCTGCCACTCCCCCTGCTTGTTTGTTCTCTCAAATAAATAAAATATTTAAAACAAACCAAAAAAAGAAAAATCCATTCTAAAAAAGAATATTTGGAAATTTCTTGGCCATTCCTTTCTTTCCTCCTTTACCCCTATTTTTCTAGGACATCAAATACACATATTTGAGACCACCCGTTATTTTTCCACAGTCAACGGTGGTTCTTCATTTTTTTTTTCGGTCTTTTCCCCTCTGTCTCATATCAGCCATTTTCTACTATGTCTTCAAACTCACTGACCTTTTCTTCTTCAGTTCCTGATCTGCTTGGACCTCAGGACTTTTCACTTTTCAACCTTTTAGTTGGGTCCTTTTGTACTTTCATTTCTCTCTTCAACATGCTCTTGTTTTCTTCTACACTCTGGACCATAGGGAATGTAACAACAGCAGTTGTTTTACCCTTGTGTCCATTAATCCCATCTGTAATTTCTGGGTTTGTTTCTACTGATTATTTCCCCCCTCAGTAATAGGTCATATCTTACTCCTTTTTTGCATTTCTGGTAATTTTTGATTGGATGCTAGACACTTAATTTTATGGTTTAGGGTACCGGATTTTGTTCAGGGTGTTGGACTTGTTCTGGCAGGCAGTTAAAGTTATTTCAGGTCAGTTTTTCTCTCTCAAGGCTTGCTTTTAAACCTTTATTAGGGCATGGCCAGAGGACACTTTGATCTAGGGATAATTCAGCCTCATTACTTAGGATAGAGCCTACAGAAGAATATCACCTATTTCCCTTGCATTATGAGGTCTTTCTACTCTTCAGGCGGGATCATAAACTAATCCCCAGCCCCTTGTGAGCTACAGAAATCATCTGATCTATGGCTTTCTGGTGGTTCCTTTCCTACCCTAGAGTTTTACCCACACAGGAGCAAAGCAGAAATTAGCCAACAGCTTAAGAGGCATCCTCTGCAGCTATCCAGAGCTCTTTCTCCCTTATCTCTGGTACTCTCCTTCACAAATTCTAGCTGCCTCAACTGTAATCTCTGGCTCAACTCAATGAGATCACAGGGCAGTTTGGTTCCTCATCCCTGTGCTTGAGCTTGGAAACTGCCTTCAGGTAGTAAGATGGGGTGGGGGGGCTTGCCTCCTTTATTTACCTTCTCTAAGAGATCACAGCCCTGAGCTGCCTGTTGTCCAGTGTCTGCAAAGAGTTATTCAATATATTTTGTCAATGTTCTAGTTGTTTACAGGAGGAAGAAGCAGGGAATTTCTGCAGTAGTCAATTCTTCACAGGTAGAAACAGAACTCTCTTTTGCACACATTTAGAAAATCTCTTGGAAGGTGGTAGAGAGAATCTAGTATACTTGAAATGATCATCTGAAACTCAGTTCAACTTCCTGAATTATATCACTCCTAGGGACATTAAATATGAACTCCAATCTAGTTCTGATCCCATTTTATTTTCTTTTGAGCACTTAATAAAAGCTGTCATTTGTTATTTTGTATATTATCTTCCTCCCAGTCCACATTAGAAAGTAAGCTCTGAGAGGGTAAGAACTTGATGTTGTTCATTGCTTTTACCTGCAGGACCTAGAACAGTTCCTAGCACACACTGAGCACATAACTATCTAATGAGACAACTGTGTATATCTATTCTTTGACTTGGCAGGTACCTCTCTCAGTAAAAAAAAGATACTTGCTATTAAAGTTAATTTTGGTTAAATAATATCCTATTTGCCCTCAATGTCCACCATATATTATTAAAGATCCCATGTATATATGCAGGCAAATACAAAGAAAAAGATAAACATTCATATCATATTTTGAAAGGAAAAACACTAAATTTACTTTAATGTTTGTCGAAGTAAATAACACATAATAATGCAGGGCATCCTATGTATCTACTACTCAGGCACCTGGCACCTTCGAGCAGTGTACATTGTATGAATCTGAGGATGGAAGGCTACATACAGAGAACAGAATATATGTTCTCAAAGGCTGCCACTTTAAAAGGTATGACCTGTATTAATCAGCATATAGGAGGAAAGGGATATCTGTGTGAAATCTACCTGTGATAAAATTTTTTGTTATTTAAGGAGTTATAGGCTAGATTATCTAGTAATTTCATTTATTCTCTATATTAGTTATTTCTCAAGAAGTTCTAAAGTTTTTTTTGCTTTCTAACTATAATTTGTATTAAACATGCAAAAGAGATTCTGCCTCAACATAAAATCTCTGCTAAAAGGTCCAAGGACAAATTAAATTTTATGTACATACATATATTCAGTCAAATTTCAATAAATGTTTGCTGATACCCCCTTTCTCCAGAATCATACCTGGCTTCTGACATTTCTTTCTTTTTTTTTTTTAAAGATTTTCTTTATTTGACAGAGACAGAGATAGCGAGAGCAGGAACACAAGCAGCGGGAGTGGGAGAGGGAGAAGCAGGCTTCCCCTCGAGGAGGGAGCCCGATGTGGGACTCGATCCCAGGACCCTGGGATCATGACCTGAGCCGAAGGCAGACGCTTAACGACTGAGCCACCCAGGCACCCGGCTTCTGACATTTCTAATTAACTTTTATTTTGAAGTGAGATTTTTGGTCTTACGCAGCCCAAACTAACTCCACTATGACCACCAATACACATCTTACGGGTCGGATGTTTGTTCACATAAATGTTATAGTTGTATTTTCTAAGATTTCTTTTAAAACTTGACTTGGCAAATGATGGGTCTTGGGTTATAGTACTTTATACACACATTTATTCCAAATATAATGCTCTAATAAATGAACATAATGTTGGAACATCTTTGCTTTTGGAAATCTTACTTTAAAATAAGACTATGAAAAAAAATAATAAAACAAGACTAGGCTACCATTTATTGAAAATAATTTTAAAGGCCTGAACACGCACCTTTTTTTTTTCAAGTCTGGCTACTGTTATAGCATGTTTACCCTGTGCTATGCTATTTACTTGTCTATAAATTGTCAGCCCCTTACTGTCTAGCTAGCACAACGTCTGGTATAGAAAACACTCAAGCGCTTGCCAAATAAATAATTAAATCAGAATACCCTATCCTCTCAAGCGTTCTAGATGCCTGAGATATTACCCTGTGTCATCCTCAAATTAATGAAAAATTCTCAAAGTTCTATCTCATGATCCACTTATGCCTTGCTATGAAAAGAAAAAAAACAACCAAGAGAATTATGCTACACAATGTTTGGAGTCTCAAGCTGTCCTGTCACTCTCTACAGGAAATAAAGATGATTATAAATTGAACTAAAATATCACATATGTGGCCACTCGTGATGTAGCAAACCCAGAGCTTTAACAACTCATCCTGATATGCTATGCTAGCTTTAAACAATTACCACACTTAACATTTTACCTCTGATGGTCTCCCATCATTTATGCCTGGAGGCCTCTTTCCAAGGGTTGTAAGGTGTCACAAACTTGGGTCTTGGTTTTGCTTAACAACTGCAGACGGTGTGGGATATGGTGGGACTAAAGCAGGTGTGGAATCACACTGGCGGGCATAGTCACAAGGGCACCACGTTCAGCTCTGAGAACACGGCTAAGCCCCTCACCCTCCCTGCATCACTGCTGCTGGGGTGGCAATCCCACCTCACAGAATCTGTGAAAGATGTGCACTAAGGTGAAGAAGTGCAAATGTTAGGGGTTTATGAAGAGCCTCCGTCGGTGACCCTCCGCAGGGTCCTGTGCACCTGTCGTCCCTGATACGGAGAGTGGGAGCTGCATGGCGGCTACTGTGGCTACTGAGGGTTCACAACTCTTTTCTAGGCAAGGTCCCTTGGACAGCTTAGTTAAGAAATGTGTGGGAGAGGATGCTTTTCCTCCAAGGGCATCTTGCAGCCCAAGCCCTGGCCTCAAGTGGGGCAACTGTGTGGTCCCACGCTTCAGAGCTCTTGGGGGAGCAGGCAGAGGCCAGACTGCAGCTAAAAGCACATTTTCTCAGCTGCTTCCCTGTTATATCTTGGTCCCCATGCTTCTTTACTGGTTTCTCCTGACAGAAATATCCTCAATAAAGCACTTACACAGGCTTTGCTTCTAGAAAACCTAATTTAAGAAACCACGCATATCTTCTGGCTAAAGTTGGACCAACCCTCAGCCAGTGGAAATGTTTCCAGGATGGCCCAGGCTTTCATCTGGGGCCTCCCAGGACATCAGAGCAGTGCTCCACAAGCCCCGCCAATGCTGGTTGCTGCCGGAAATAAGCCAGAAGCCACGTCTGGGCAGAGCACACGGTCTCACAGCAGGGACAGACCATACGCCGGCTTAGAGCATCCTCAGAAAGGAAAACGGGATTTTCCAAAACCTGCACGTGAAGGGGACTTCTGTCCTTTGGAGAATACTCAGAGAATACCTGCCTCACTCCCTGTATGAAACACCCCTCTAATCCAGTCTGTTGACAGAAATCAGACCAATCTTCTAGAAATGCTTCCTCCGCCTCAAAAGCATTTAAATGATATCAAGACTCACATATCCGCAGGTCTCAGAACAGCTGCTGACCACGGCAGGCACTCTGTGGCCTCTGACTCGGCCCATGTACAGAGGGGACAGAGCAGTGTGAGACACGCTCCCTACCGCTGTTTCCAATCTCTACTTTCTATGAATTCCTGCAGAAATGAACACACAGGCTACATATGCTACCCTAAATGCTGGTTAAGTCTTTAGTGTTTACATATTGCCTCCTCAAGAGAACATAAGCACCTTATTTCCTTACAAGACCTACTGGTACAGATTCAAGCCCCAATTTCAGAGCTTGGCATTCAAGACCCCATTGGATTTGGCCTCCTATTACCCTTCTGGTCCAATCTCCCATTATGTGCCGGGCACTGGCCTTCAGCCTACTTTCCCAACCTTCCTGGTTCTTCCGTGCCCGCCCACCTTGGCTGACCGTTCTGCCTAGATGCTGCCCTTCACACTCACTCCCATAGCAAAACATCAAGCCCTGGTTAAGGGCCACCTCTGATACGAAGATTTCCAGGACTCTCCTGAAAATCAGAAAGAATCACTCCTGGTCGTGGGCAGTTATTTAATTTCTCTGTGTCTCAATTCCTTCAACTAAAAAAAAATGAGAATAATGATCTGTATTCTATCACAGCAGAGTTCTTGAAAGGTGCAAATAAGGTGGTGTACGTGGTTGTTTTAATCTCCAAAA